>NC_142063.1:193136631-193851631 GCF_059756535.1 Pantherophis guttatus
ATTTAGCACTTTTCCAAAAAAGGATATTTAACAGCAGTATTTTCATTTGTACTATGTCATGTTGCCGGTATGTTAGACAAATCCCAAACTTGGAATTTGAAACATGAACAATGGAGATTTTAGAGCTAATTGACTCACACATGAATTGAAGGCTGCAATTGAGAAATTATGTTTTAAATAGATGATATAAATTAACCTGTTAAGGAGATAATGTGAATTCTTACTGCTAAACAAAGAAAAAAATATTACTTGGTTCCCTATGTATGTGAAAGATGAAGTGATCTAGTTCAGATTTTTACTTGCTATTAAGGATGAAAGAATGTTGAATTTCATTTCCTCATTTTTCCAAGCCTTAACCCTGGCTTATCCCATCTTTGTATTTATCTTTTTAAACACTAATTTTAGGCAACAATTGTACCATTTTTGTGCTAAATGGCAAGCATATTTCCTAGCAGAAGGCAATCCTACACTCTTAATTATTTTCGCTCACCTTTCTCCTGACACCTTGATACTGTGTCTTTTTGTTTGGAGAACTGCAAGCCAACATTCTCGCATAAGTGCACATTTTCAAAAGGTAAATTAATTTCAATTCAGGTATGGGTCTGAAAATGAAAAATCAGATAGATTCGCAGTAAAATGCAGAACTAAAACTAATTGCCCCAATCCCAGTATCGTTCTGCAAATTATGTCAAAGATCTGAGTTTGCACTGTCCTCACTTTACCTTTAGGGTTTACAGCCAAGTGTTCATTGTTCAGCTGCAAAGATTCCAGGGGCTCTGGAAGAGGAAAAAGCACCCCCCCACAAAGGAGGACCATATTGACAGGGGGAGGAACTTTAGCATTAAATCATCTCAGTACAGTCTGGAGGGAATACAGGCCCAGCCAGCAGCGGAACAGGGGATGTTTAATCAGTTCCTGCCTCTAAAGGCAATGCAAGGAGAATGCAAGATCTTTTTAGGCTGGTTTCTACACTGACACCTGCAAGCCAGTGTGGCCTCTCCTCAAGACTTCTCCTGAGGTGCCCTGAGTTTAAGAGTAGCTTGTCATGGCAAATGGTCGGGGTGAATGCGTTCAGGAGGGTTGCTCATTGAGAGGGTGCTGGATCCCAGCCCATGTCTTTCTGGATTGGTCCAATGCATTCTACAAAGTGCCCAAAGCAGAGAGCTGCCCCCCCCAAAAAAGGGAGGGGGAGGGAGAAAATGTCCTCTGATCGTGAAATATATACTCGCCTGAGTATAACCAGGGGTGCTCTGGCTGCAGGATTTGGCCATAACATCACAGATGGTTGCATATGCAATTAAACAAGATCAAAGCGACAACACTCCAGGAAGGAGCTGTTGGCCTGTTTTGCATGGAACAATGCAAACGTGTTCACTCTTGGTTGCTGCTATTTGGCAAAAACGAAAAGCCATTTCCTTTTCTTTTAATTAAGACTTCTGTCAATGTGCAATAGAAGAGGTGGGAGAGGGGCAAGGTCACGCATGCCCCAGCAGTCAGCTGCCCAAAGCAGGAACAGCAGTGCCTGTTCTCACAAGCCAGCGCCTATAGCTGCCTCAGAATATTCAGATTGTACTATGCTATATTATAGCTAAACTGTTCTACACTTTATTCCTTTGAATAAAACCTTTGCTATTTCCACATCATACATTAGAAAAATATCATTTCCCCAGCTAATTACAAGCCTTGTACACAAGACATGACTTTTAAAAGAAAATAAAAACCTCACAAAATTAAGGTTATCACTTCGTCCTGCTGTATTTTACAACTCAGAAATCAAAGAAGTGGGTTTGATACAGGTTTTGCAATGCATGCACGCTTTGTACATTACCAAGTTATATTGAAATTCACTGCTTGTCGGTGTCAGGATGCCTAGTGATTGCAGCAGGGCCCACCTTAAGGGCTATGAAAATATTTGAAGGTCCTAGTATCTTTCACGGCAAGATGATAAGAAGGGCCTGGGATTCGTCCAGTTTTGAACTATTCACCCTGGTTCTCTGCAGATGCCAAATATGCTGGTTCAGTGCATTTGAGAGTGAAGAACAGGGTGGCCTTATGCCAACTGCAGGTTGATCCTATTGTCTGCACAGCAGATAGCTGGGGGTGGGGTGGGGTCGGGATGTTGGTTTAGGCCAATGACAGAGAACCCTGAAAACACCCTGGTGCAACTTTCCCTGGTTACTTTTTCTTCCTATCTGTGCACTATGTCACTGAACTGGGAACAGAGGAGATAGTAACATTGACCCAACGTCACTAGGAATTATTTATGTTCACAGTATAGTTACTGTGCAGATCCAGGAACTTGAGAAATGAAAGATACACGCTGCCTGGATGGGGAAACTGTTCTCAGTCAATTTCACCTAAGAACAAAGTCATGCAGGTTAGTAAAGAAAAGGGAGAGAGGCCAGCTAGAGCATGCATTGGTACTAAAAGCATGAGTAAATGCTTCTTTTAACTCTCCTCTCCCCATTTCTGCAACATCTCTGAATTCATGATTGGGATAATATGTGTCAATTCCTCTTAGGCTTTTCTTTAAAGAAAAAAAAGAGAGAGAAATAAATGCACTTCCATTGAAAGAAACTGAATGATTTTTAAAAAGCCATGTTCCTGCCTGTATCTAAGTGATTGTCAAGTGCTATAGCGGCGGTGCCCTCTGGCTCTATTAAATCCATACCCAACAAATCCAGGTGCAAGGAGTCCTATGTCCTACTCCATGATAGAAAATGTTCGAAGCACCCTCATTGGTTCAAAGGCCTTCAAGGCAAAGACACTGGCCAATGAAATGCCTTGCAATTGAGGCTTCCCTATATTTCTGGATTAGTCTGCAAAGCATAAAACCTTGGATTAATTCCAGACATGCTCCCACCCTGGATTCCAAAAAGGGGGTGATGGAGGAGGATTCATTCCCTTATTTTTAGCATACTGACCTGTAGACAAAGTTTAAAAGCAACATTCCCTCTTTTTCTTTTCAAAGTACACAAGTGCATGGGTGTACATGTCAATTTCAAAACATGCAAACCCCCCCCTTTGCCTCAGATAGGAACACCACAGCATAAAGACTGTTTTCATTGGGAAGAACATCAATGCAAAGCTAATTTTTTCACTGTTATTTGGAAGAGAAAGGCGATGGTGGCTGGGGAAAGAGGAAGAGGAGAAACCTATTTATAAATATTTCATTTTGTGTATAAAAATTGGTCTGAAATCACAGGAGTTCTCAGATTCTCACATATAATACAGGTAATACTAAGGCTCATTTCCCACATTTTAGCTGACCCGTTAACAATCAGAAAATCCCAGAAGACCACCAAAAAAACATGATGGGACTTTTCAGGAACTTTAGGTTGTGCGATTGTTGGCCCTACATTACCGTGGTGCACAATTATTACCCACAAACATCTTCTGTATACACAAGAATCCATACCCCCAAACTGGCTGCAAGGTGCTCACAATCCAAAATGGGATTTCACTCCATTGTTATATACTCTCACGGGTGTGATGAGCTTGCTAAATATAGATTACCCCCATGAGATGTTCCAAATTCCGTCCCATTCAACCGTTCCCATCTCAAACGCTTTCCTTGCAGGAGGGAAGGAATAATCACACAGAAGACCTTCTGCTGGATGATAGATCAATAATACAAACGTCTATGTGGTACATTAGTCTGTTAGAACTCCGGGAGCAATCAATGCATAGCAGCCAAGTGGGAGGGAAAGAGAAGGAGCCGTCTGGTTCCTAGATTCCAACAGGCTCCCAAGGCCGGCTCAGGTGGGCACAAACCAAGAATGCTCCAGACCAAGAAGGGGAAGAAAACAGGCCTTTCACCGGCTTGGAGCGCTGTCATCCAGCTGCTTTGTGTTTCCCACCACAGCACCTGCACATCACCCCACAGTGGTAGCAAGCCCGGAGGGGCAAGTAACAGCACATACAAGGGGCCAGAAAGGACAAGGCGATTAGGGCCAACCACCGGAGGCAAAACTTCTCATCGCTGGTATCGCAGGAGCAAGGGTCTGTATAGTCTCCTTCTGGATCAGACATGCAGTGGTAGAGCATACTGTCTGCACACCACATACAGCTGACTCGGCGGATACAGCTTTGAACTCGGTCTGGAGCATCCTGGCACTGACCCCGCCTGTTTTCCTCGTGGTTGAAGATGTCCCTACAATAAACACACCGTGACCTCTCCCCGTCTTCTTTTCGCCGCCGCTGTTTACACCTGGCTGGCTGAGTTTTTATCACGGCACCCTTAATGTCATCCCCTCGATCAAAGTCAGCATTACTAACGTAAGGGTAATTGTAGTCATGTTTCGAGGCCTCCGTTTTTGCAAACCGCACATAGGAGTCCCCATCATCGGGATCAATGTACTTCCCCCGCACAGGGGTATGACGGTAGTCCTCGTAACCTGTCACCCAGTTCTTTTCCCTTGGATTAATCCGTACAATCTCCTCATCATCATCGGGGAAACTGACGTGCCGACACGATCGCAAGATTGACTATAGGTGAGAGAGAAAGAGATTTGAGAAAGCACAGATTTTTTTAAAGCAAGCAGGCAAGTATGACATTTAGCAGTAGATTTATCAGAGATACCAGCACAGGCAATGACACAAGTAAATGCAAAGGCTAAAAATATACTATGTACAGTAAAAGCCAACAATACAAATTATTGTGGCACACAAAACTATAATTCCCATAGAAAGGCACCCTTCCTCAACTGATACTCTCTAGAGTAGGGAAGGACATTGAAAAGGGTGCCTTTAAGCTTCCTCTTCACAGCAGAATACAAGCTGGGGTTTTGGAGTATAATTCCCACAATCACATACCACGGCCTTACCTGAAGCCCCAAGTACCCCAAGTTTGCCTATTTTTTCTGAATTTAGAAAGCTAAGCTATATAACCAATCAGGACTGTAGCATTTGGAGAAAATACCAATGCATTTTCAGTTACAGTCAAAATGTACAATGTTGTTTTTTATATACATATTGAGCAGCTGTAGGAAACAGCTGGTTTCAAAGATAACCTCTTTTTAAATAGGTTAAATTTTAATTGAATTTTAAATTATAAAAATGTTTTTTTAAATAGGAAATTTTAAACAGACAATACACCAAGTCTAATAAATCTTCTGCTATTTCCCAAAAACCAACTAGCCATGACTTGGAAGACAATAGAGGTAAAGCTCAGATCACAGAGCTCTATCAAAGAGCTCCTGCTTTCACACATGCAGATAGTCACCAGGCTTTCTGGCCAAGCCAGTATGAGAAAAATCAGCATTCTGGAACAGCAAGGAAAGAATCTAAAGAGAGGCTCACTTGTTCTAGATGGTAATGCTCAGGGCTAAACTGGTCATGAAAGTGGCCGCGGGTGCAAATTCGGTGATGCTCAAAGGATGGAGAAGACGCTAGTGTTCGTAAAGGCTGCTCTCTTTTCTGAGAAGAATTAGAGGAACTGTCAGTGGCATTCTGTAAAAAACAAATGGGATAATATTAGCTAAGTTGCGAATACAATCTTTCTGCAGATTTGGGTCGCAATAGACACCTCCCTCCCTAAATAAAAGTTGCTAGATTTTAAACTGACCAACTTTTCCAAAATCACGGTTGGTTATGTCAAACTCTAAAACCCGGGAAAACAAGTCACAATTTTGTATCCTTATACAATGTTATATCTAAAGCAGGCTGAACCACAGCTTATTCATTATTTTTAATCTAGTGTTGTTGTATGAACCCAGGTGGTTTACAAACCAATGTATACAATATTGGGGGCAAAAAGCTAGTTGAATAGTCAGTCCAATCTACATAGATGGATTTAACATCACATTATTTTAACCTCTTATTTCATGAAAAGTAAGGAGGCATTGGGAACACAACACTGTTGTATGTCAAATACTACATAACTTTGCCCCTTGCTACTGGCTATTATGGGCAGAGATCAGAAGAGTCACTATGTAGTGGCTGCACAGCTGTGGGTCTTAAAATGTTAACATTAAGAAGCAGAAATGTACCCAATCTATTTAAATTGCTGCTAATACAAATTATAGCCATAACATCAAGTTTCTACCCACACACCTGCCTCCCATTTGACAAATTCAAAGAGATCTCTGTATACTACAATTCAGAGAAAAATAACAAGGAGTTACACTTATTTATTTATCACGTTTCTATACTATCTCACCTAAGTATTCTTGCATTTGCATTTCAAGTCACTCTTAAGTTGCTCAGGCTAATTTTTCTGCCTTTCAATGACCAGGAAAAATTGGGACACATTTCTGCTTTTTTTTTTTTTTAAGAGCAAATTTGTACTACACACCTTCAGCTAAGAAATGGGAAATCTTTTGTATATTTTCAACCAATGTGCAATTTGAAAAAAAAAATGTACAGTGAGAATTTTCAAGTCACAAAGTGGTGTGGTACGCTGAAATACCCAGAGCCAGGAACCACATGCCAATATTCTGAGTTGGGGACTATGCAAAGGACTCCTCTGGAGATGCTGGAAACTGCATATGAGAACACACACACACACACACACACACACACACACACACACAATAAAAGAAAACGGGATTTTATCCCCTTTATAAACAATGTGTACATCTGAAATGAGAAAGAGTTAAAAACACATTTAAATCTTTATCTGATTCACAGTATGTGCTTTCACTACTCAGTTTTGGCCCTCCAGACAAGCTTTTAACAAATTCCCCTGGGGCCCTGTGATCCTAACTTGCAAAACTGGGCTGACATCTGCTGCACAAATGTTAGATCTTCATGCTAGTTACCTTCCAGGTAAATCAACATTCTTGGGAGCTGAGGTGGCGCAATGGTTAGAGTGCAGTACTGCAGCTACTTCAGCTGACTGCTAGTTCAGCAGATCAGCGGATGAAATCTTATCGGCTCAAGGTTGACTCAGCCTTCCATCCTTCCGAGGTGGGTAAAATGAGGACCCAGATTGTTGGGGGCAATATGGTATTTAGTATACTGTCTTTGGTATAAGCCTCCCAGAGTCCTCGGAGAGTGGGCGGCATAGAAATATGAATAATAAAATAAAAATAAATAAATAAATAAACATTCTGGCCTGTATCAGAGCAGAAAATGAACTGTTTAGGTTAACTTCACTTAGGACTACCTACTACATCACCACCTCTTGATGCTGTGCATTGTTAAGACAACCCAATTCTTATGAGAATTCTTGTAAAGTGTTTCACAGATAGATTAAATGGCTGCTTAACTTCTGTTTCTTCCCAAAGAAGAAACTTTAGAGCAATAAAAGTAACTATGCTTTTATACAAAGCTTGGCATATTTTGAAAGAATATTCTCAAAGTTTTAGCGGCATCAGCTGTTGAATTCTATTTTGGCAATGGATTCCAGCTCAAATAAGTGTGGATGAACATCATAACTGCAAATAAGTGACCCCATCTGACTTCTTAAAATATCATTCTGTCTGCTCTGAGAAATCTCTGCTTGCAATAACTGTCTTTTTAATGTATCAGCATAAGCTCACAAATGCGCAGCTGAAGTTGGAAGGAATTTTTAAAAGCTGTAAATAGCAAAATATGAAGGCAGAGCATGCGAGCAAAATTTAACACAAATTTTTAATTCAAATGCTTCTATTACAGACAAACATGGTATTTCACCTGTCATGCTAATATTAAATCCTAAATAGAGGGCAGGAATGGAAAAAGGTACACATGCTTTATAGAGACCCACATTTAACCCAACACCCAAACCTGCATCAATATGACTCTTCCTCTTTAAAGAAGCAACAGAGGCACTCAAGTTTTGATTCCCATAATGCTCACACACTACACTGTCTTAGCACAGCATCCATTTAAAGGCTCACAATATTCATTTAAGATGTGAACAGTTAGCCTTACTGTTCTTGTTGCCTGTGAAGAGCATGTCTGCAGAACCTCAATCCGGAGACTGCATGCTGGCCCCAACTGTCCTTTTGTATCCCCAAGACTACCCCGAGAACATGCCACTGAACTGCTAAGTTTCAGAATAAAAGAAGTTGTACAAAAAGAATAATAACTTAATCCTCCAAGGAAAGATTGAAGGCAAACGAGGTCCAGGCAGAAGAAGAACATTATGGCTTCAAAACCAAAGGGACTGGTTTGGACAAAACTCAGCAGCACTTTTTCATATGGCTGTTGACAAAAATAGGATTGCCAACATGATCGCCAACGTCCGATGACAGATATGGCACAAGAAGAAGTTCAAAAAGAAAATCCGTATTTTACCAATAAAAAAATAAGCAAAAAATGTTTGTCCTTCTTCCTCTTAGCAATATCTCTTCATCACGGGTCATGCTCCCCATGGTTCCTGGAGGCCAAAAAACATCAATTGACTAATTAATGTTGCCTGCTCCTTCTTTAAAGCCATAGTTTCCAAGTTCTTCTCTACAGTTGGTCATGGAAAAAAGGACATTCCAATGCATAACACTGCCTCTGGACCAGTGGTGGGTTTCAAAAATTTTTTACTACCAGTTCTGTGGGTGTGGCTTGGTGGGCGTGGCATGGCGGGCATGGCAGGGGAAGGATACTGTAAAATCTCCATTCCCACCCCACTCTAGGGGAAGGTTACTGCAAAATCCTCATTTCCTCCCAATCAGCTGGGACTCGGGAGGCAGAGAATAGATGGGGCGGGGCCAGTCAGAGGTGGTATTTACCGGTTCTCCAAACTACTCAAAATTTCCGCTACCAGTTCTCCAGAACTGGTCAGAACCTGCTGAATACCACCTCTGCTCTGGACAATGAAACAGGCAACCTAGCGACTTCAAGCAGTCCGTGTCTGGGTGGCAGCCAGTATGAACAGAAAAGAAAACAAGAGGTCCATCCAGCATTCAAAAGTATCCTTCATGTTTACAAAAGCTTGTTTTTCCTGCCCTGAGCTATCCTTCCATTTTGCAACCCTACTAGTTTGGCCGTAGCATGCCTTGAGGAGACTGAATCAAAGAAACAATACCTGTTTTTGAACCACAGTCCTTGTTTCCTACTAGTTGCAATAAAACAGCATTCTAAAGCAGATCAGAATATCCCGAGATTGCTTACGGAACAGAGCAATAATCTTGCATTATTATTATTTTTTGCTTTTGAATCTTCATTGGTTTGTTTTCTGTTTGAATGGCACTGGAGGGAACTTATCCATAGGACAGGGAAGGCAGAAATCACTTCAAAAACTACTTGCAGATCCCTTCCTCCAAGTATCCTTAACTGCGTTGATAGTCATTCATTATACTGTAGGCTACAAGACAATTTCCAAATTCAGTGCTGAAACTAAATTGGGACTTGAGATGAGGTAGGGTGACTTTTTCAACCTGATCAAGCTTTCATAGGCAATATAGGATTGCTCTCAAAAGTCACATAGAAAAGCAAAGAACTTTCTTACACAGATTTTACTATTACCATTCATTTATCTTGAGAAAATGACAGAGAAGAGATCCAAGAAAGCTACTTCTTGGCTCAGGACTCAATCCTGACACATGGATGCACAGGTATTCATTTGAGATGATGATGCTCTTGAGGCATGTCTGCAGATCTTCAGTCAGTATATAGCTCAGTTTTGCTGTCTATGGAAATTCTCAATTATCCAGGTCATGGTAGTGCCAAAGGTGTTTCTTCCAAAAGGCAACTGGACTTTTTTGGTTAAGCTTCTTCAGTTCTAACAACTTCTCAGTTTTGCTGTTCAAAATGTCCAGCCATTTCTATGACTCAAATCTGACTCAAACCTAACCCTAACCCTTTGCTATTCTATCTTTAAAACCTTAGCAACTGAACATTAGCATGCAAATGCTATTGTGAATAATTAGTACCAACACATTTAGCAGCCTTTTAATTACAATGTCCATTAAAAGATACTGAGCTCTACACATGAGTTCATCTTGTTTTTATTGCTCTTCTGCACAGACACAGGTTGCAATGGATTACCTAGGGTCTAATTCTGCAAAAGCAGTTTATAAAAAGTCATCACTAAATGCCCAATTTATTTATTAAAAATGTTTATATAGTTTCCTATTAATCAAAAGGAGCACATACCTTACTCTGGGCAACTTACAGACCCACTTCATCAGTAAGATTAAAACACTATACAAAAACATAACAACAAAAATATCAACCCTCAAATCCAAAAGAGCTTTGCGTTCAGAAGAATTGGATTCTATCTGATGGCAGGGGAAAGAACAGGAGGAAGCAACAGAGGTAGCTTGACTCTGGCATGTCAGGAGATGGCATTCCTCAAGGGATGGAATTCCTCAAGGGATCCAGAGAGCTCAGTCTTCCAGAAACAACTGGAAGTAGTCGATCCTGCATATATTCAGGTCCTGTTTCATGAAGGACTTTAAAGTGACAGCTGCACCTTGAATTACCAATCTAGAAGGAAATTGGTAAGACGTGCAGCTCTCAGAGTGCTATACAGTCAACTCACAATACATTGGTATCTACTCAAACCGCTGCATTCTGGACTAGCTGGAATTTCTGAGTGAACTTCAACAGCAACCCAATGTAGAGCAGTTGCAGTAATACAAATGGGAGGTGATCAACATGCCAATGTTGCCATCTCAGAGATGTGCCCACCTGGGATTTGGTTCCACTAGCAATTTCTTACCTCCCACCACTGATCTGAACCACTCACTCAGAAAGAACCCTTGCAACACTGCACCTCCCCCTTCTTGTTGACAATTAAGATGGATACTGTAGTAAAGGGATCTTTACTACAGGGATCAAGGGATCAAGTAGGACCAGGACTTACATGTCCCCTATCCTGACCTCATCTGCAATAGTGACTGATGTGGATTTCCTCTAGAGCTCTCTGCAAATGCAGCTATACAACCCTCTCAACAACTCTTCCCAGAAAGGGAATGTCACTGACACACTTAATAGGCTGAGAGTTACCTAACTTTGCTTGGTCAAACAATGATTTCTTGAAGAAGGATTGAACTACTGCCTCTTTCAAGGCAGGTGGCACCATCTTCTCCTTCAAGGAACAATTCAGTATTGTTTGCACAAGGCCCGATTCCTTCTTGAAGGCTTTCATCAACCAAGAAAGGTAGGTATCTAAGATACAGTATTAACAGAAAATGGAAGTTGGGTTCAAACATCATGTTACACCCTGACTGTTTTGTCCATGGCTTATAGAATAAGGCATAGTGATCTATGAATATAAAGACTCTGGTTTACAAGTCACTAGACTCCCAATCAAACGATACCATTTGAATGAAACGATACAGCTTTTAATATCACAAAAACCAAAGTCTTGTAGATTCAGTCTCACCAAGCTTCAATTGGTTCTCCTATCCTTTCTAAACTTCTGACATATCACAATCAAAAGTTCTTTTAGAAATGAAACTACAAATTTTTAGTTGGGTGGGTGTAGAGAACTGAACTGGCTGTAATTTGTGAAATCAAACTTAGCTTCTCTTGTTCCCTCTCACGCACATTTTAGCAATGTGGTTGTAGCATATTTCACACTCCTCTGGGAGACAAATGTAGGCCAAAGGCTTCAGGAAGGAATCTCTAGAAAGGAACATAGTTCCTTAGTTCTGACTGTGAGAGGGACAAAGAAAATAATATTTCTAAAAAAATTGTATAAATGGTTTTGCACTTTTTATTATTTATGCTGACAATGCAGACAAAGGACGCTTGGTTTAGTAAGCAGGAGCCAAATGTGAAGAACTTACTCACATACTGTATATGGGACCTTGCAATTATCTGTACATAAAGCAGCTGGAAAAATCATTATTCTAGCTAGGCCTATGGTCAAACTAAATATACATATGCTAAACAAATCCTCCATATTGTAAGCAAAAGTAATTTCATATTAGCAAGTTTTGCAATATCTCACATCCCTACAGTCTATCTTACATAGATATTTCAGGTCCAATTTCCTTGCCCTTGGCAACTACTTCACATATCTCCATCTCTAAAGTTTTTTTTTTTTTGTTTCCTCCATTTCTTGGATCTGTGTATTTATATTGTCTCTTTATGCACAATGTTTCCACACTCCTTTCCAAAGTTTTTTTTATTTTATTTTCAGACTGCCTGCAAATGTCCCGTAAATAACATGCTTGTTCTGAGCAGAATAGTGAGAGTCATAAAATAATGGGCTCAAAATCTGATACTATCATTGAAGGTTTGAGATTAATGTAACTGATCAAACAAACCTGGTATATACTACTGAGAATATTTTTAAACTCAGCAATTTGGTGTTGTCCCAACTTGCCAGAAAGAACATGAAATTTCTGAATGTGTCAACAGAGAGACAGGTAAAAAGAGATCATCAGTCTCTTATGTGAAGTCATAGAGACCCTCAGGTTCATTGCTCTGTGGCAAAGAGAGAACTTGGTTGTTTGGCTTTACCTTTCTAGCCATATCTGATGGCCATCTTTGCCTTCTTCACCACTAGTAAAATACGCACACACACACACACACAAACCAGCATCTTCAGTGAGAGGCATGTATTACTACTATAGAAAAACCAGGTTGCATTTACATAATAAATATCCTGTTACAAATAAAATACATACAATAAAGATCTCAAAAGGTACCAGAATACTTACTTTTTTGGCTTGAGGCTATAGACTATCCTAACATTTTCCCCAATGTACCCCAAGTAGAAGTACGCTTAGCAATTTTTTTGAAGATTTGTATAGTGAAAACTATTGAAGGGCTCTGAACTAAAAGTAGGCCTTCAACAATTTTCCACTAACACAACTAAGAGTCAAAAACATTAAACTGCATCCCTGCTGTCAAACAGAAATTCAAGATTATTTTAGCAAGGCTGTATCTCTGCATAAAACACTGACTTACACCCTTCTCAATTCTTACACTGGGAGTGTGCCAGTTAAATATATTTGAAGAGATCCAGTACAATTACTTTTGTTGCTGTGTTTTGACAATTGACTTCTTTAAAAAAAAACAAATGCATAAACTAAAGAACAATCAACTAGCTTCTAGAATTACAATTTGCTGCAGAGTATAAATCAGCCTGAGTTCTTAGAGAAGAGTACAAGCTGATTGCCAGAAAACTAAGTTAGTGTTTTAAATTTAAGGTGCAATCCACTTTGGCCCAACAACACTGTCACCTTTCTACCAAGCCAGCCACCAATTTTCAGAAAGCTGTCATTATTTCTAACGCATTCTCATCATTTGTTTAAGTATAGCCTGTAAACATGTAATTCAAGAAGTGGCATCATAATAACCTAAGAACAATTGTGCTGTATCAGCAAATCAAAAACTATGCTAGTGCTGCATTCCATTTTCTTGCTGTCCAGTTGCATGGCTAATATGCCTTAAAAAACAACCTACAACAAAATATATTTTATTGAAAAATGCCTTATTGAAAGGTCAAAGACCATTAAACCACACCTATCTAAACAACTGAACAAACAAACAGCAAGGGGGGAATGTAAATATAACACCACAGTTTTGCAAGTCAAATTTCCTCAGTTTCCAGATTAGGTAGTGTTCCTCTACCATGTACACATAAATATCTTCACTCCTCCAGATCCAGAATAAAGCAGGTTATTCTCAAGCAAGCAACTTAATAATGATAAATTTCATTACTTAAGTAAACTTCATTACTCATATACTCTTAGCATTTTGTCCCTCACTTTCTTTTTCCCCATTCCCTTAATCTTTAGGAGGAATTCTTATTGATACTCAATGTTTGTGTAGTATACTCATTGTCCTCCTACCTCAGAATTGAACTTCCTGTCTTTCATTTCTCTTAGTAACCGGGTGCCTTCTTCATTCAGTGCTTCTGGGGAGTTTTAGGATGCATCTGTGCAAGTTTCCAACCCAAAAGGATTGACAAATCCTAAACTAAGCCAAAGTATATTTCTGCAGTATGACATTAGCAGCTCAGAAATATGCCAGAGAAATGAAACAGGGCTGACATGGCAAACAGTAAATCAAGGCATTGATAGCCCCAGGGTCTCTGCCTCAGTGCTGTGTGGGCTGAGAGCAAGTAACTGGTCCAAGGTCTCCAGCTAGCTTCATGCCCAAAGTGGGACTACAATTTACAGTCTCATGATTTCTAGCTTGATGTCTTAACCCCTGCACCAAACTATCTGTCACCTTCTGCACACCTTGATGATTATCTTCTTTATTTTGCATTTTTACTTTGTGAGAGCCTATATACAATATATGTAGATTCTCCTGATTTTCTATCCCAGATGACAGACAGAAGTACCACACTAATTTTCATTTTTAAAAAATGAACAACCCCCTGCATCCTTTAAATCAAGGAGTGTGAAGAAAGCAGTGATTGCAATCGTAAGAGCCCTCGGAACAGGAGGCCGCACTCACTGAATGAAGTCTTCCTTGTCCCCAGTCCATATAGTTAGTGTATAAGCTTGCATGTGTGTCCAGGTTTAGCTAATGTACATGATTAGTCTTAGATTCAGGAAGTGCCAAAGAAAACATTTCAACATACAGTAAATAATTCATGGAATTTACTGAAGGCCACTGTCTGAAAAAAGTTTTAAAGGGGAATTGAATACATTGATGAAATATGGTCATATAGGAATTCTTCACTCAGAAGCACCAGGCACCTTAGTACAACAGGTAGAAAGAAAATTTATTGGCTTCATGGTGGGGCTTCTTGGATCCTTGCAAAGCAGAATGTAGGGCAAAATGTAATATACAGTCTAATCAGCATTCTAACTAGGTTATTAAATTCAGGAAGATGTCTGAAATTACATCCAATCTGGCATGTATTTGCACTACTCCCTTCCATCCCTATTGACTCCCCAACATGATGCTTCTTCCAAGTGACCATTCATGCTCTGAGCAGAAGTGGCCTGACTGCTAATGTAAACAAACTCCCCTGGAAAAAGCTTGTCAAAACCAATGGGGGAGTACATAACTTTAGCCATAGATTCCAAGGCAGGCAGTAATAGCAACCGCTTTGTGTTTTCCTTGGTCTGGCTTCTCCTTCTGCATTAAATGCAAACAGTCAATGTATGCTATATAAAAAAACTGAACGGTTCTTCGTTCAAATAAAGCTGGTTCGTTCTGTGGCTCATTAGTAGCAGTATAACTATCAAGCAATCCGGTTGGCCTATAACTATTTGCAATTAACTAGAACTAATTCAAAAGTGTTAACAAATCAGGAAGACCTGCCCTGGTGAGTAAATATTGCATGTACAGTAAAGGACATAAAATGCTTGAATGCCACAAAAGATGGAAGAAGGGGTGTTCTTTCAGCCAAGGGAGAAACTATGGGCAACCTCTGATAGCATTTGTAAGCTCTTTATAAGTATTCAGCTCAAACCTTTGTTCTTGAGAGAGAAGAAAAAACAAACAAAGGTGCCAGAGTGAGAGAATATGTGGAGAGGAGGCACCCATTTTGGCTCTACTCTTATCTGGAATTTGCTTCCGCCCTGCCTAGATACAGTCTCCAACCAAAGGGGAAAAAAAATAATTGCCAAATTCTGCTTTAGGAACTGGGCTCTAATATTGTTGGTAATTTCTTAGTGTATTGCTGGTCTATGACCATACTAAATTGATGATGATTTCTTAGGCTAATTTTTAAATGCATACTCTAGATCCTATATGCAGGTCTGTGGCTTGGCCATCATTTTGTTAGCAGTTATTTCCAGTATGACTGCAGCATAAACAAATGGGTTACTAAATCAAATGGCAGCATGTCTGAAGAAATCAAGATTATGGAATAAGAGTTTATTAGAGCCAAAGAACCATAACTTCAAGAAACAATTGCTAAATTGGGATAATAAAATGTCCCAACTTTAGTGATTGTCCAAAATTCGATGTAACAGTTCCAGAAATTTATTTTAAAGGCCTTTTGTTTTATCATGGAGTCTCTAATTCAAATGGTTTTTTAAAGAAGAAACAGTACATCCTTTGTGCTAATTTTATGACCTAATATTTTATCCATTCAACATAGTTTCAGCCTTCCAAAATGCCACTCTCAACCTGCCAAAATCAACATCTCTACATTATGTACAGTATGATTTGATAAACCTTTTAACTTTTCCAGATGGTTATCTTGGCAGGACTTGTTTTGACAAAATGTGCTATCCAGTGCCATGCTGCAATAACGATTAGTTATGTACAACATTAAGTGGTTAATTCCTGAAATATACTAATCTTCACCAGAATCTTGCTTCTACCCACCCCCCAAGGATAAGCTGAACCAAGCCATTCAGGATGGCTCATCCCATTTCAGAAATAAATGCAGATGTGAGGAGGTGGGCGGGAGGACAGATAGCACCCAATTTATCTAAAAAACACAGCTGCCTTATTATGGAGAAAGCCATAATGCTGACAAAGATTGAAGGAAAGGAGGGCAACAAGCAGCAAGATGGATGAGCTCAAAATGCATTGACAATAGGTGCCCCATCAGAAAATCTGAAGGCGAGCCAGGTCATCCTGGAGAGATCTATCTATGTGGTTGCTAAAAGGTGACACTAACTTGATGGCACGTCATCAATAGATGTGTTAGCAATTATGCCAGTGCCTTGGATTGTCTTGTGCTTGAGACTAGAAGATAAAAAGTTGCAATACTTTCCATGTGACACTGTTTGCAATTTCTTGAAAGAAAACCTGTTCTCCCCCACCCACCCACCCACCCCCATGTACACAGGGGAAAAGGTACAGCCACTCTAAGAAGTTGTAACCTGGGGTTAAATATCTTTAAATCTGAAGCAATGAAGGGTCTGAATATTTATCACCTCACATCAGATGCTTCTCTAACAGTTGCACCATGAGAGGCTATGTACTACAAGAAAGCAAAACATCAAGGCTCAGTACTGCTTCTCTGAAGGTGAACTTTTTCTAAAAGGTGGGTTGCCTCAATGCACTCAAGGCACTTTGTTGTTGGCAACCCAGTATTCTTTCACAAAAGACAAACTGAAGAAGTGACTTTACTCAGGTTGCCTCTAGAGAAGAGCAAGGGTTCAGGATAAGGAGCATGAAGAAATTTATTTTCAAGCATATGGGGAAAACCCCCAGAGGCTTAAGAGTTAAGGAAACAATATACAGAAGAAGAGTCCCCTAAAGTGGTGCTTCATCTTAGGAAGCAAGCACATGTTTTTCAGCCACAGCTGAATCATTTTTTGCTCCTTTCATTGCAATGTGTGTTTTTGGCCACAAGCTGGGAGAGAAGACAAAAACTAAGCTCTTGGAACTCAAAAGTAATTAAAGTTTATCTTCCAAACGAGCAATAGAGATCTTTTTAGGGGAAGGAGTGGGAGTGGAGTTTCAATGTCCGAGAGGCTAAAGAAGAGAACACATATCTGCTTCTTTCCAGGGATATATATGCAAGGACCAATATATACCAGTATTTGGGATATTTTGAAGCAATGTAAGTATGGATAAACATTTGTGGAAAGCTGTATCTATCTATTGGGGTCCTCTCTCCCTTTGTTCTGCTATCTAATTGTGTAGAAGAGGAAGCCATTCCAGCTTTGTGGTGCTCTCCCTCCCTTCCTGCCTTTCTTCCCTCCCTTCTCCACCATGGAATCTATAAATCACTTCTGGCAGGTAGCTGGGAAGCAGCCGCTAATGATAGTTTTGCTCTGGAGAAAAGGAAGTCACCTTTTAACCCTGCCTGCTGTTGTTTGTCTTACAATAAGACTGGAGAACAGATAAAAACAACATGCCAACTGTCACAGAAGATCTGATCACAACTGCAGCAGGAAACCCTATGCCAGACCCACAACACGTTCAGACTGAGGATGTCTGTCCCTCAGTCCAAGTATTTGGATGGGATGCCTTTTACCCTTCACTCATTCAAATGCTCCCTATGCTCAATCAGGAAAGAATCAGCCACTTTTCTGAATGGAAAAATCAAGAATATTGCGTGCCTGTTTCAGTCCACTAGAGATGCTCCCATCAACACTTTGACTTATGAAAAATCAAGGGAGGGGAGAGAGAGGGAAATAGAGAAGCATCATGCAGTTTAAATCACGAGAGCTAAGGCTTAAGAACAGACCAAATTCCAGAGAAAAAACTGTGTCAAAAGTACAACACAGTACAAATTAGTTTAACAGGAAATGGTGAGATGCTGATAGCCTGAACAGCTTTGTGAGTAGGTCTAGGCCAATATATGAATTGTTCCTTCAATGATAAATAGGTTATAAACATAATAAAAAGGTAAGCGTGTCTGAATTTCTTAAAAGCTACTCTCAATAATTTCCGGTAAATAAATCATATGAAGTACTGAAACAGAACCTATTCAAATAATCACTGAGGGTCTATCTAGCCAGTTTACTTTTGAGTTTGTGAAACTTGAGAAGGTGGACAAAATCCCTGGAATGATAAGGTCTACCATGCCTGTCATGACTTATTAAATCTTCTAGGACAAAGCTGAGCGATTGGGTCAAGGAGATGATAAACACTTTCCTGAAAGACAGCAAGGTCCTGATTCATTTTGAAGATGTAGCAGTAGACCTTCTAAAAACACCAGCCTTTTGCTAAAGCATACTTTAGAAAAACAAAAACAAAAAACAGATGTGGGGAATAAGCTCTGAGCATATGGTTCAGAGTGTCATGGTTTGATTGAAATAGATTGCTTAGATCTGCTCTAGCAGAACTTCTGGAATAAATCATTTGGAGATTACAGTTGGAACGCCATTAATATGCCCTTCTCTTCCTTCTTTTTCTTACCTGATCACAGGGAAGAAGTGGAATTTCTAAACTAGTACCACAAAACTTTCTGAAATGGGTAAAAGAACCTAAGCATTAAGTAAGATCCTAGATTTTTCTATTTACTTACTAAGGTTGGAGAGATAGTTGGTCTTAGAGGATTCATTAACCTATATGAGATGCAGCTGCATTTCCACTTGAAGCAAAAAAAAAGAGTGAATCAATAAGAGCTATTCCTACAGGGGTGCCTGTGGTACAGCAGCATTTATCAATCTCCATCCAATTTGTTAACTGTTCCCTTTTCCTAGGAAAATTAACTGTGAGAATTCGATTTTAGAATTGCTGCTCAGGATAAATTTATCAACTGAATGGCATTTTTAAAGCCAGTAGACTATATTGACAACTTTCATTTTGTTATCTTTACTACTTCTTCTTTTTTTACTGATAGAATTATGCCATAACATTTATTTGGTAATTTGCCTTATATTTTTGTTATAGAAAAGCAAAAAAAAAAAAAATGTTCAAAATAAACACATCAATAATGAATATTCTCACATGTAAATTTGCATGTAACCAGAACCACTTAGCCAAAGTTGGCTGATCTCAAAATAGCTAAGCAGGGTTGAGTCTGATAAGTACTTGGATGGGACACCACCAGGATATCTATGCCTGGGAAATCAAAGCAATATTATTGCTTTGGTATTTGGTAAATGGTATTCTAGAAGAATACCAACCTAATCATTTGAATATTCTTGCCAAGAAAGCAACATGGAGATGGTCTTTGTGTTGTCACCAAGAGCTCAGTTTGCTTAAGGGAGACTTTATTTTCACTTTTACAACCACCTCCTCTTTGTGCAAATGGCAATCAGTCCCCTCATAAACTCTACTTTCTCATGAAAGACAAAAACCATTCAGAGGCCACAAACATGAATTCGATATGGAAGATACGTACAGTGAAGACATCGTCATCTCCAACTTCAGTTTCATTGTGGATCGTAGAAGATGATGTTGTAGAACCTGCAAAGACATTTTAAAAAGTGTTCCTTTAGATAAAAAATTATATTCCAGACCATCCTATTCATAAAAATTTAGTGGAGGGGCAATATTTGTTTTGGGCATCCCTCTCATAAGCCACCTGCTAAGCCCACATTTCCAAAATCAAACAAGCCAGAGTGTTGTGCTGGAATGAAGTAGAGCGGTCTCATGCTTAAAAACCAGGTCAATATTCTTTAGGACAAAGCCATTTTTTCACATTTTCACAAAAGCAATTCTATGTGGTATATTTTTTTTGGTGAATTCCTGATCAAGTGTTTTAGAATGGTACAAAAAAATTAGATGAATTAGAACTTGGACTTCCTCTTGCCACTCTCCAACTATGTAAAGGCCAAGGTACAAATTAGTTGGCAAAATAATAATAAATAATTACAATTTAACATCCGTCTTAAAAAGTCTATTCAAGATAACAGCAAATATGGAAAACAAATGAGAAATGAGAAATATATGACACTTGCTCACTCTGGATTAACTTTACAGTTCCTTCTAACATAATAGTTCCTACATAGT
Source organism: Pantherophis guttatus (assembly GCF_059756535.1). Lineage (NCBI taxonomy): Eukaryota > Metazoa > Chordata > Lepidosauria > Squamata > Colubridae > Pantherophis > Pantherophis guttatus. The sequence goes on from NC_142063.1 coordinate 193,156,783, forward strand.
ACAGAGGACTGGCTGAATGATGGGATCACATTCTCTGAAAGCCAATACAGAAAGTTAAGACTCTGATTTAAGTAATGTAGCAGGGCTTCTGTGAAAAGACATGCAACGTTCTGTCTTCAAAGTTAGCACCAAAAACAAAATTAAAAAAAATGGGAAGGGGGAGTGGAGAATAGAGAAGACAGCCATTTTGCTACACACATTAAGGTGGTAGGATATTGTATAGTACCTTCTGTGAGATCTTCAATGGCTTTTCTCACCCCTCTGTCAAATGCTCGCGCATCAGCAGGGCTTAGAAAAGTGAGTCCAAATTTTCGGTTGTCAACTTTCCAGTGGTGAAATGTAGGATTTGCCTTAGTGTAGATCAAGTCTTTTTTCACATAGCATTCCAGCACCACCTGGGGTGAAAATGCAGAGATGTGCAATGATGATATTTACAGGCAAAGAACACAAGTTTATTAGTGTAATTTACTACTTCCTCTTGCACACATTAAAAAAATAAATCTGCTTGCTTTGCAGTTGTTTGGTATGACTCTCCTTTCAACACAAGAAATCAGGAAAATTAAATGAGACGACAACATGCTTGAAACATTTCCTGCTTGGCTGATACAGGAACACAAATCTTTACATTACACACCATATTTCATATCTCTGCAAAGCCAAGTTTAACTTCTTTAGGAACTTATTCTTCACATGTGCGTGTACATAAATATTGTACCATTTCAGCATTCATGACTTTACCCCTTTTCATGCAAAATGAAATCCAATCTATACTGCTATATAGTTGGTACCATGGAGTCATTGCTGCTCTTCATTACCCATTTTATAATGAAAACTGCTTAAACTCACAACACATGGCCGGACTCAACCACAGTTTCAACTGGGAAATTATTTTAGACCAAGCCAAATCCCAAAATGCTAGGGAATTCCTGGAAGCCTGGCACTTAGACACGTAGAGATAAATCACATTTACGTATAGTTCAAAAGAGACAATAAAAAAAGCTAAAAAAGAAACAAAAAACTAGAACACATCTTCTCCAGCAGTTTATACCCAGATAAGCAGGGATTAACACAAGACAAACAATCAAGCAGAAAACAATACCCTAATCAAGGAACTACCAAGGAGAAAACGATATTCCCACTAACACTGGCAGTGCAACCTACTGTATATAAACAGAGAGCAAGCCCCACACTCACTAGGACTGATGATGTATCTGCAAGCAAACAACTAAGCTCAGAGAATACCAAGGATTCCACAGTTCAACCCTGAGTTACAAATATTCTTTTCTTTTGGGCAATTAGTACCACATTGACCACTCACATCTCATAACCAACCATGTAATCATTATTCTTTTTCTCTTCCTGTTATAGCTTTGTCTAATTTAGTATCCTCTGGACATATTGGACTACAGCTATCATAATACACTGGTAGAAGGCCAACGGGCATGCTAATTAGAAGATACTAGAGTTTAATTTATTATAGTGCTTTGACCCTAAGAGCATCTCCAAACCAGTATCACTGAATCAGTAAAGCCCAGCTAATTCAAAAACATCTGTATCACCAAACCATAATAACTGATTCATCATCTCATTCCGTATTTATTTTAACAGTACCTTCATTTATCAGTGGTTTATCCACTCACTGTAGAACAGCCACATTTTTAACAGTTTCCACAATGTTATGATTTTTGGGGTTGTGGGAACTACCCACCAACAATTTTGCTATTTTCCCTATTCAACATGAAACAGTTAACAGCTAAGTATTGCGTTACTGGTTAAAACTTGGATAGTGAGACCTGAATTATAACTGGTACTGAACATAATAACCCTGTAAGTTACTTTAAGTTATTCATTTATGATTGAGTTGTAAATTAAGTTATTCATTATAAGGGTTTAAAGGTTTCCTCTATCCAGCCAAGGGAGCATGCTTTGCCTGAGAGATGTTTCCATCATCATGTGGCCAGCATGAAAATATGAAACACAGTGACCTTTCCCACCAAAGCGGTACCTATTTACCAGCTTGCATTTGCATGCTTCTGAACTGTTAGGTTGGCAGAAGCTGGAGCTAGTAATGGGAGCTCACCCCATCATGCAACACTTGGGTCTTGAACCTGGGCTGTCAGCTTTTCAACTGACAAGTTCAGGGTTTTAATTGCTGAGCCATCACTTCTTATTCAATATGATTGCACCAATCATAATGGGCAAATGCAATTCAGAACTCCCTGGAGAAATGGTAAGCAACTTGGTTAATATGCACCCTTCTTCCTGTTGACAGGATGTGCATATATATACTCACACATGTTGCAAAAAGTCCTGCCCAAACTTTCAGTGACAAACCTGAGGAATTTGGGGTGCAGAGTAAAGGCAAAAGCATGCTTAAAGTCACCTAGAACCTCAAGCAGGCCCCACATCTAATGGGACCACTTCATTTTTGAGAGGCCATCCAGAAAGCTAGCTTGATTTGAGGAAACAAACTTCTTTAAAAGAAGGGGAAGAGGCAGAAAGATTTAATGAGGAGGGTAAAGCCCAAAGCAACCCAAGTAGGAGTGAAAATATTCAGTAGCCACAGAAAATGAAAACGAAGGGATGGAATGATTTTCTTCATAAATGCGATTGTCTGCTAAACAGCATTAACTTACCTTATTTAAAATATCTAAAATACATAAACTGCTTCTAGTTCATACTCTCCTTTTACCAACAGTAATTCAACCCACAACTAATTTGTTTTGTTCTTTGTCAATTCTTTTTGCTTTAGAAATACTGTTTCCCCTTTCTTGTACTTCCTGGCTAGTATGACATTTGACTACCATTGGAATGGAATATTGCTGAGAAAGGCACGGTTAACTAGGACTCTGAAGACTTCACCCTGCAATATTTTATTGCAGGCCTCATTTGTTATGTCCAAGACCTAAATGTGGAACAAAACATGTATCTGTTATCTCTTTAGTTTGTTACTCCATTTTTGGATTAGACTAGAATAAATTTGTAGACAGAGACACCTTCTGATTAAAAGTGGTCAAGAAAAGAAGTCCCAAAATTTGAGAGTTATTTGTCCCACAAAGAAGCAGGAAGCTGTGGTCACAGCAAGTCACAATCACGGTAAAGAACTAAGTTTAAATCATCCTGGCATTTTTGCTCTTCCAGGCTCTTATCTCAAATGAAATGGTATGAATAATTCAGTCCCATTTCTAAAGCTTGAATTACCTCATACAACGTGGCTGGCTTTGTTAGTTGTTTAAAAAAATATTTCTAATCTGTTTAGCAAATTTGGGGGGTAAAATGTGTTGTTTTCCATTCTGATTCTCTTTAAATGTTTAAGGAGTTTAAACATTAATATGCACCTTGCTCTTTGTGAAAACAATAGATAACATCCATTTGCACTAAGAGAAGCTTTGTAGATGTGTCACACATGAGCTTAGGAAATGTTAAGGAAGATGGGGGTGGGGGGCATTTTGGAAGAAAATGGGTCAAAGTAAATAAATACCAAATCAATTTAATTTACCAGTTTGTCTTTTTGCCTTTCTCCATGGATGAGAAATCCATTCCTTCCATTGGCCTCTGTGCACTGGATCTTGCAGACACCAACCCTACTAAGGCCACCTCCTTCTTGGGGCAGCCATCCTCCACTGGAGTCATCTCGGGTCATAACCACAGCTTTGACTCGCACAATATAGCTGTCACTGCAACAGACAAAAAACAGGAGGCGAATAAATCACAGAGTACATTTCACAGATTTCAGCATCTAATTATCTAAAGCTGCAGAAAAAATCAGTAGTCTTCTGGGGTTGTAGACCTCAATTAAAAATGTGATCTGCCATCACAGCTAAAAAGTGATACCACAGAAAGATTCCAGGTGTCATTCATGATCAATCCAGCCAAAGACCTAAAACTGCCTCAAGGAAAATCTTCATATGTATTGAGAAGGTAGATCTCACTCTGCATGTGAGCAACCTACAATCGGCACCAAAGGAACTCAAATTTAATTCCACACACTAAGTGACACAGATGATTTTTAAAAATAGGGATGGGGGAGGTTGAATAGTTAACGATCTATGGAGTGAGATCAATGTTTATGTTTCATCTTGAAACAAAAAGATTCAATCTGGCCTTATGGGCTCTTGCCGATAAAAGCTGACATTAGAAGAAATGCATTAGACAAAGCTGCCATGTAACTCTGGCTGCATGGAGCTATTGGTACTTGAAACAGGAAGGTCAGAGCTGAAAATATATGGTTATTGGAGATGAGGGAGAGGAATGGTAGGATAGAAGGGTAAATTGAAGGGTAAGGTGTCCAAGTACAATAAAACAGCATTACTCATCCTTCCATCCTTCCGAGGTGGGTAAAATGACAACCCAGATTGCTGGGGGCAATATGCTGACTCTGTAAACTGCTTAGAGAGGGCTGTAAAGCACTGTAAAGTGGTATATAAGTCTAAGTGCTATTGCTATTATTCTAGAAACCCTAGGACAGAGAAAAGAGAAGGATCCTTTAATTTTGCTTTTATTTCCTCCTGTTTTGCCAGGTTCTGAATCCCACACAACTTATCACAATCTTACCCAGAGGAATCTTTTGTTACGCTACAAATATTCCAGCCGGAATGAAGTGCTGGCTATTCTCCATTCTCATTTCTTAAAAGATCGAATCATTTATTTATTTATTTATTTATTTATTTATTTATTTTTCATATTTCTATGCCGCCCACTCTCAGAGGACTCTGGGCGGCTTACACCAAAGACAGTATACTAAATAGCATATTGCCCCCAACAATCTGGGTCCTCATGTAGCTTATCTAAAGAAGCGCCATCTCTCTTTCTCTTGCTCTTTCCGATTATTTTATGTAAAAGAATATAAACTATTTTCCTTACAGAAAGAAAATATCCAACAAGATATTCACATAAACTCATTATCAAATCCTTAATGAAAGATTGCATTAGAATAAATGCAACTTGAATTTCACAGACGCAGCTTTCAATCTGGGCTTTCGATCAGTAATAGAAACACTTTGTACTTTGTGGAGATTTGTATGATACAATGTGATTTCAACTACAGCTAATCCTCGACTTACAACAATTTGTTTAGTGACCGTTCAAAGTTACAATGACACTGAAAAAAGTGACTTATGACCAGTTTTCACACTTATGACTGTAGTAGCATCTCCATGGTCACATGGTCAAAATTCAGACACTTGGCAATTGAGTCATATTTATGAGACCAGTCCTAAGGTCATGTGACCCCCTTTTGCGAACTTCTGTCAAGCAAAGTCAGTGGGGAAGCCAGATTCACTTAACAACAGTTTGACTAATTTAACAACTACAGTGATTCACTCAATAAGTCTGGAAAGAAAAGTCATAAAATGGGGCAAACTCACGTAACAAATGTTTCACTTAGCAACAGAAATTTTGGGCTCAATTGTGGTCGTAAGTCAAGGACTACCTGAACTATGTTCTTAAAACTCTCTACAAAGAAATTTTGAAATGCAATATATCATGAGAAATTAAATAATCTCTCTCTCTCTTTGTATATGTATTCTCATTCTCATTCTCATTCTCTCTCTCACTCACTCTCTCACACACATACACACTCATTGGTTTTCTACCACAGGCTTGGTGAACAAAAGCAAGTGGAAATAAATCAGTAGTTCTTATTACTCTGTCTGTCCGTCCATCCACCCATTCAGGGTATGTCTGCCCAGTAATAAGAACGCCAGACCAGTACTCTACTGAAAAAATAAACCCTACCAACCTTTTAAGATATTTACTTCCCACATAATAATATCCAAGGACTATAAATAACTCCCATAAGCAATTTCCTGTCCCGGAAGTTCTAAACTCATGCTATTTTGAGGGCAGTGTTTCATCTGTACATCTTATATTAATTGGCTCCTCTAATTCAATTGATGCCTGTGATGGTGGAAGCTTTAGGGAAATGCATATCTCCAAACCAGGGTGGATTTGATTTAAATCAAACTGATTTAAATCACGATTTAAATCACTAGTGAGTAAGGCTTGATTTAAATCATAGTTTTCTACATAAAGACTAATTCTTGCTGGTAGAACTTTAATATGCAAGTAGATGAAGATTTTTAGAATAACAACTTTTCATATTAGTTTTTTTATCCCCAGTTTAATAGGTTAATTATTCATATTTGGACAACTTTTCTGTTGTACTTAGGAAGGAGAAAAATAATCATTACCTTAATAATAACAATTTAAATAGATTTATTCAACTGAAACAATAACATTACAGCATATGTTATTTGCTTAAACAAACATCCATGTTTGTTAACTAATTTGGCTAAACAATATATATATATTTTAAGAAACTTAGACTGTCAGCCCAGCCTACACATGAAAAACTTAAATACTGTCCTCTGTAGCTCACTCGTCATCTTCATCTTCTTCTTTGTTCATAATCTGGAAAAGAAAAACAAGCTTTCCTACTTTATCGGGTCCCAAACGATTTCTCAATTTAGAATGAATGAGTCCAAAGGAAGAGAATATTCTTTCAATGCCTGCAGAAGAAGCTACTGCTGTTAAAAGTGAAATCATTACTTGAACAGTCTCTAAATCCAAGTGCTTAAGTGACTTCCACCAGTTCACTGGTGTGACTTTCTTTAAAATATCTTCAGCAAACATATATTTCTTGAATGGTTCCCTTAGCTTTGAAGTTTATTATAGTTGGCATTACAGATGGATGATTGCTGGATACCCATGTCATAGCCAACTCCTCTTCCTCAGCACTTAAGTTTTGACCCTGATACTGGATATTGACAATATTTGCCAAAAAATGAGCTGGAGACAGTACTTGTCCCATTCGTTTTTTTAATGCTTGTAATTTAATTCTGTCCATGTGTAGTTCTGTTTTTAAGTGTTCACTCAGTTCCATCCAGATTTCAACAGCATCAGCAATAAAACAGCTATTTTTCTGTATTTTGTTTAAAGCTTCAGAGATGGGTTTCAGGATGCTCAGCATATGTTCAACATTTCTCTTAAGCCCAATGTTGAGGATTTTGGCCGTGACAGTGCCATCTATTTTATCTCGATTTTCTTCACAAACTGTCATCAGAATAGGCCAGTTCTTGATATACTGCTCAAAACAGTCCACCACAGAGTTCCATCTAACATCTTGTGGGAGCGTTAGCTTGGTTCCACCCATCCTTTTCAGAGCTGCTGCAGTAAAATGATTATTATGGAAATATTTAGCAATTTCAACAACTTTAGTCTTTATTTCTGGAACACTTAAGTCTTTGGCTAAGAGGTGCAGCAAATGAGCACTGCAATCATATGTTATTAGCTTTGTATTCTCTTCCTGCTCTTCTAAATTTCTTCTCATCTTCACAGCATTGTCTGTGACCAAACTGCATACTAGACAGTTGAATTTTTGTTCACATGTTATTATAGCTTTTACTGCCACTTCTTGTAAGTATTCTGCTGTGTGTGCATTTCCTGACGTATCAATTGTTTGTGCAAGGAAGACTTTCCCTTCTTCTGTTGTTATACAAGCATATACAATAGGATCATTGTGGACATTACTCCACCCATCAATACTTAGGTTAACAATTCTACCCTCCAGAGCTATTGCACATTGCTCCATTTCTCTGTCATACACTTTATCCAGCAGTTTCCCTGCAACATCTGCTCTGCTGGGTAGACTGTATCCTAGTCTCAGTGACTGAACCATATTAATGAAATGTGGGTTCTCAGTCAGACGGAAAGAAGAGTTCGTTGCATAAACAAACTGGGCAATTTTTTCATCAATTAACTCTTTTTCTAATCTGCTAGTTTTTATCACAAACTTATCTATGGTGGTTCCAGGAGGGAAGGGTTTTTTTTTCCTTTTAGGTGATAGTGATATGTGGCTGTGGGTGTCTGATGATGATGATGATGCTAATGAAGCACTATCCTGGATGGATAACTCTGAAACTGTAGAACAGGAGGATGGTGATCTTGAAGGTGGATAGTTTCCAGAATCCATGAATTCCCCTAAACAAAAAAGTCAATGCTGTTATTTTATTGTTTATACAATTTCTGCTTATTGCACACAGCACTGCCCCAAAAGGAATATTTGCTTTTCTTCATAACTGTACCAAATGACAGTAACATGCAGTAATAATAAGAAATATAACTTTGCTCAAACATGACAGTTCAAGGCAGTCTTTAGAAATATGATTCAATAAAAATGTTTACCAACCTGAAGAACCTGCCTGTTCAAATGTGTTTCTTTGGTCATCTTCATCACAGCACTTCTCATGATGTTGCCTCATTCGGGCCACCAGGCCTTGCATTTCTTTTTTGCAATGTTTGCAGTTTGCACGCATGCCTGCCTTACCGATAGGTAAAGGAACTTCATTAAAATATTGCCAAACTGGGTCTCTTTTACGGCCTGCTGCCATTATAGGTTTTTTTCCTCCAAGGAAAGAATGTGATAAACCTCAGGTCATACACACAAAAAGATCCAAAGACTTGTCTGTCTGTGGCTGTGCAGTATTGTGCTCAGAAAGTTTCACTTTCATTTTGTACTGCTTGTCTGCTTGCCCCTTCCTCCTCACACTTAGTTTCACTTTCTTCTTGTGCAGATCTATTCCACTCCAAACAATCAGAAAAATATTGTTTCTATTCTATTCACTGAACTTCTTGAAACTTAGCACTGAAAGGGTTGATTCTGTATTCATAGGTTTGTAGAACAATAGGATTAAGGTCTTTTTCTCAACTTTGTTCATGTTATAACATTTTTGCTGTGAAGAAGAGGCATGTGATCTCTGCTGAGTCAAATTCAGTTTTGAGAACTGCAAAAGTAAACCAAGCATCTGTGATAATATCTTGTAGGCAGAGAAACTGCCCAATAATCTTACAAAAACCTCTGGAAGAGCATGACATTGTGAATGGATTAATGGAATTTATTTACCAAAAAAATTAAACATATACAGCCTTATTCTACATAATTAAAAAACTAATCTTTATTTCATGATGGAATAACCTTTGGATGGTAATATATTTTTCTCAAAAAGCATTTTATTTAAAAAAATCCGATTTAAATCAAAAAAATCCGATTTTTTGATTTTTTTAAAAAAATCATTGATTTTTATCCACTCTGCTCCAAACTAATAAGCTAATTGGTAAATACAGTACCTAGCCCCTTCTATCACTCTTTTAATAATCTGTTTTTTGTCCACAGCAAGAGCCATCATTTTATTTAAGGGCAAAGAGATATCCCTAGGTCAACCAGAATGAAAGGACCAAATAAGATCTCCCACATATTTTTTTTAAATGGAACTATTGTTTTCTTTATCACTTGGGGTATAGCTGGATGCTATATTATATGCTATATATCCATATTATATAGAATGGACTTCCATACCAAGCCTTCAGTATAGTATTTATGAAAAGAATCCAAAGAATCCAAAAACTTTAATAAATACTAGATAATTGCTTATCAAGTGAACAGAAAATACAGTAAATGGTTCTAACATATGATTTTCAACATCGAACGTAATATCTGCATCAGAGGTTATCTGACTAAATAGGACTGAGGTCAGTCACACAGGGTGGATAAAAATTGATGATTTTTTTTTAAAAATAAAAAAACCCAAATTTTTAAAATTTAAATCTAAATTTAATTTTTTTTATTTAAACTGGATTTAATTTTGATTTTTATTAAATTTATTTTAATAAAATGCTTTTGGAGTAAAAATCTATCTAAAAATAGTTTTCTATTTAAGGTACACTAATAATTTAGTTTATTCAGCATGAAATGGAGCTCAGTTATGTAGCATGAGCAGTGCTGTGGAGTCGGAATCGGAGTCGGAGTCGAGGAGTCGGAGGAAATTTTGGGTACCTGGAGTCAGAGTCGGAAGTACAAAAAAAACTAAGGAGTCGGAGTCGGAACATTTATCTCCCGACTCCACAGCCCTGACATGAGGCTGTATATTCTGCAATATTGGGACTGTCAGTAAGTCAACAGCATGTCAGAGGAGAAGCTGCTGCGGGACAGAGATGACAGTTGCTCTTTAAAAATTATTATTTAAATTGAATTGATTTAAATCAAGCCTTTTTACTAGTGATTTAAATTATGATTTAAATCGACTTGATTTAAATCAAATCTACCCTGGGTCAGTGCCATTTGTATCTCTATTCATGTGTACCTGTAACTAATGAAAAAAAAAAAGACTGAGAATGAATTTGGATGATGGAAGAATGTTTATAAAGAATAGGAAAAAAGTGGAAAAAATAAAAAATAAGACAGAAATGCTGATTATAAAACTGTGGGTAGTATGCAGTCAGCTGCAAGGAAAGAATGTTTGCCAAATGGAGCAAAATAGATGCATAGAAAGAGTACTTCCACTTGTTTGCTTACATGGAAATGTATGGATGCTGGGTATGGCATGAAAAACAAAAACAATGTGAATGCTGTGGGAATGGGGTACTTATATGTATGCTTTTACAGTACATATAGCAATAGCACTTAGAGTTATATACCGCTTTACAGTGCTTTACAGCCCTCTCTAACCGGTTTACAGAGTCAGCCTACTGTCCCCAACAATCTGGGTCCTCATTTTACCCACCTCGGAAGGATGGAAGGCTGAGTCAACCTTGAACCTGGTGAGATTCGAACAGCCAAATTGCAAGCAACTGGCAGGCAGCAGTAAGTCTAAGTGCTATTGCTATTTCTTTTATTTTTTTCTTATTTCCTGTTTTTATTTTGGTTTGCTGACTACTTTCTACTTTTCTCCTGAGGCTATACAAACATGTTGCTAACTCCAATCCCACCCCCAGCATTGTGAGACCCTATGTTTGTATCTTCATTAAGAATGATATATCACTCTACATAGGCTACATACCCTGTAACAAAGATATGGAAAGAAATCCATTTGTCTTCAGTTTGAATATTAGTTTTCTAAGAGATAAATGTCTTCCTATACCAGGTATTGCATGCAAAACAATATATCCATTTTATAATAAAAACATTGATTTATGCTACATTCGATGTTTCTAGAAGGCATTTAGCATTTTCAACTTGGTGCTCCAACTTAGTCCTGTTCTGATACCTCCCTCAAGCCATAGTAAGCTGAAATCTAACACAACTTGAAGACCGTTAGGCTGAAGAAAATGGAGGTATTTTCAAGATTTAAATGGTATTCTCTCTTAATGACGGTTATTGGTAGCATTTTTAGAGTTCCAAACTAAGATTCAGTTTCCAATGGATATCCTTTTGAGAAACAATTAAAGAAATATTTCTGTATTATTCACATTGATTCAAAATAAAACTACATTTCTCTTAACGCAGGGTATTTTGGGCATATTGGCTTTAAGTCTCTTTTTAGATGCTACTTGGTAAATACAGCCTTTGCCAAGAAGTACAAATGCGACCATATAAAACAGGGTTGTCAAACTCAAGGCCCGGGGGCCAGATCCAGCCCACATGGAAACAGCAAAGGACTGGCCCGCAGTGCCTCTGCCAGTGAAAATGGAGCTCGCAAGGGTCGTGTGCAGCCCACCCGAGCTCAGTTTTCGCTGGCAGAGAGTTTCAGGATGCTGTCGCAGCTGAAAACAGAGCTCAGGAGCCCATTTTGGCTGGCAGAGCACTCAGACCACCATAGGCACCCCTGACACAAGTGACGTTGAACTGGCCACGCCCACCCTGGCCCCCCAAGGTTAAACAAAACCCTGATGCAGCCCTCAATGAAATTGAGCTTGACTGACATAAAACATCCTTTTTTAATTTAGAGTACCTAAATACTCTAGGTACACAGTTGTTGACTGTGAACCTAATCTGTTTAGAGAGATTGAAAACGACAATGTAGATTAAATATGCTTTCAAAACAATTATGCTTCCTTGCTGACATGAATGAACTATGTCTTGATGAGCACTAACATTATTAATGGTACTTATATAGCACTGCTCAATTGCTTAAAAGTATTTCTCATACATTAAATGAGATATACAATAATCAGCAGTATTCACAGGATATTGCAGCTGTGGGGCTTTGAGAATGTGCTAGCCCAAAGTTTTAGACATAGGTACATTGTTCAGTTTATGACAGGTCAGAGTCCATTTAGACTTGCAGAGATTCCCATGCACTCTTACTTTAAAATAAACCCACCTAGTTCAGTGGGTTTTCTCTTTCTTTATTATATTCTTTTCTCTTTCTTTTTCCTTGCACTTTTTCCTCCTCTTGTTTCTTTTCTTCCTTTCTTTAAGTTTAGCTTGTATTATGAATACGGCTGTCAGACCAAAGGGCTTATTTATTTCAAAGGGTGGTGGTGATGAAAAATTATTAATTTTAAATAGTTTTAGGCTGTTTCAAACTGTTTCAACTCCTACCCTCAAAACAACGCTATAGAACACTGCACACCAGAACAACTAGACACAAGAACAAGTTTTTCCCTGAACGCCATCACTCTGCTAAACAAATAAGTCTGTCAACACTGTCAAACTAGTTACTAAGTCTGCATTACTATTAATCTTCTCATGGTTCCTATCACCCATCTCCTCCCACTTATGACTGTGGATTGTATGATTATAACCTTGTTGCTGGGTATCCTTATGATTTATATTGACTATTTCCCTATGACTATCGTTAAGTGTGGTACCTTATGATTCTTATGATTCTTGACGAATGTATCTTTTCTTTTATGTACACCGAGAGCATATGCACCAAGACAAATTCCTTGTGTGTCCAATCACACTTGGCCAATAAAGAATTCCATTCCATTCCATTCCATTCCATTCCATTCCATTCCATTCCAAGTGACTGAAAAGAAAATGTCCTCTCATGCCTCTCTCTTCCTGGCCCTCCACCAGCGTGAGTTCATTACAGCACCCAGTACCTGACACCCAACTGTGCGTCTCCTCCCCCTCTGTGGTTTGTGGCAACTCCAACTCTCGGACGTTGACAACAACACAATGGATGTGATAATAGTCAACACTATCTTCAACCATAGCTTGTAATTTCTCTACCTAATATAGATCCATCCATCCATCCTCAACAGATGTGGATGTCTTAAAGAGCAAATGGAAAAAAATATCTGCTGAGCTGCAACTTGCAGGAAGTTGATATCATGGGATAGTAAGATAAGGAGGATCATATCTTCTCCATCTCCATTGAAGAGACCCATTCATAGTAATGGTAGTATCCTGACCTGATCTACAGGTGAAGACAAAGGAAGAAGATAAATGAACCATGGTTTATCATTATGGCTAAAGAATTGCAGTTGCTTATAACTTAATATCTTCTAGGTGTGATTTCCCCCCCCCCCCATTTTCCACAATCTTAGCTGGTATAAATGTTGCCAGGCTAGTTGGAAACTTATGGGAGGCAGAGCAGGTGCACAGTTTTTATAGTTAAGACTTGTGTATTCCTTAAGTATAATTATAATATTTAAAGAAAATCAAAGGTTCGTAATTTCTTCAAAAAATCACAAATATCCTGATATACTATTAGCATGAAATAGCACTGAGGATATCTGAAGCAATCAATTTATTCAGCTGTGCATTTTGAAAACCTCAAAGAATATTCCTATTCAAGACTCTAGGGCACCATTTTATGCACATCTTGTGTATTTGTAAAAAAAAAAATTCTTTGTCATATTACATTATCCTTTTTTTAAGAACTTCATAGTTGGGACCCTAGACATAATAATCAAATGATACTGAAAAAGTTGCATTGCTTATAAAAACCTGAGAAATAGCTGCTCTTCCCTTTGGTGGCGCAGTGGTTAGAATGCAGTACTGCAGGCTACTTCTGCTGACTGCTGACTGCCTGCAATTTGGCAGTTCAAATCTCACCAGGCTCAATGTTGACTCAGCCTTCCATCCTTCCGAGGTGGGTAAAATGACAACCCAGATTGCTGGGGGCAATATGCTGACTCTGTAAACTGCTTAGAGAGGGCTGTAAAGCACTGTAAAGCAGTATATAAGTCTAAGTGCTATTGCTATTGTTGATCACACTCTGACTAGATTATTAAATTTATGTCAGAATAAGGGCAATCCATTCAGTATAGTTGAAATCTTGACAAGTTAAAGCTGCTTTCTGATTGTCAGCAATTGTCTAAAAAAAGCACAGTCCAACTATACATATTTTAAAAATCCTAATATTCTAATTAAAGAAATATTAATATACGTAAGGATGTGACAAGGGAAAAATATGCAATGAAGCCCAAGGCAGATCTATCACCTTTAACTGAGGAGATGTGAGAGCTGTATAATGGGCTGAGAGAACAACCTTCAGAAAGAGATGCAGCCTATACAATGATCTGATAAGAGGAAATGGAGTCCATAGCAGGAATGGGGTGGAAAAAGCATTTAAGGCATTGATTCTCTCCTGTTCTTTGGTCAGACTTGCAATATTCTGTTACCGTAACTTTAGAACAGGGGTGTCAAACTCAATTTCATTGAGGGCCGCATTAGGGTTGTGTTTGACCTTGGAAGGCCAGGGGGGACATGGCCATGGTAGGCGTGGCCAGCTCAATGTCACTCATGTCGGGGGCACCTGTGGTGGCCAAGTGTTAAGACAGGACTTCCCCAAGACTCTCCCTCATTCTCGCCCCCCCGAGCTCTGTTTTCGCTGGCAGAACCACCACGGGCCAGTCCTTTGCTGTTTCCAGGCTGGCCCCATGGGCCAGCTCTAAGCACCCCTGCCTTAGAATAAAGGTAGTATTAGTACTCTTGGCTTTGGTTTCTGCAGTATCTTGAAGGGCTCACAAGCTGGAAGTCCTGGATCTCCAAAAACTGGAAAAGCAACGAGCAAGTGAAATGATCTGTCAGAAAGACAGACAAATCTTACCCCAATGATATAATATCGCAATTCAGGGATATTGTCCAGTTAGAGATAAGGGAAAGTGCACTAGGTATGGAATCTGCAATCAGCAAATGTAATGATGACTATCAGAAGAGATGCTTGATAAGTAAGACTAAATGGATCTTCAGACTACCTGTAGTTTCTATGAGAACATGCAACCAATTTCAATGAAGTGATTATTTAAGGGACTTTCTGGTATCTCTGGGGAAGTTTCCTGCACTTCTAAGTCAGACATCTTTTTGAGGCCTTAGTCCACAGCATTCAGGAAGGGGGAATAAATGGGTAACCTAGACATCAGGGTGATTATTCTCCTTCCAATGTCTTTGATCAAAATTATAGTACCAAGTCAGCTCCTTAGAATTCTAAGCTAAACATTAAGGTTCAACAAGAACAGAAATAGTGAATTGCCAATATGTTTATGAATAAACATAAGTTAAAACTCATTAGCAGGGATATTATATTATATTATATTGTATGACCGTTATGACCTTGAAATGGGCTTTTAACAAGTGGATGGGTATGGGAGATATCTTTTGGAATTTTTTCCAGAGAAATATATCGCTAGATTTACCTCACCACCTTCCTGAATATGAATAGGAAAGACTAACAATAATTTATTAATTGTGCTGGCTTTAGAAGTTTAGACTCAGGAATAATATATGTCTCAATTGCAATGCTAGAGAAAATGAGCAAGAGACTGCTATTCATATCCTATTTTTTAACTTGTGATGGGCATCTGGTTGATTACTATGGGATGCTGAATGAGATAGGTGTTAGTCTAAGTCAGCTTGACTCTTTTTATTTCTTCTGCTTGACTCAAAGTTTGGTAACCAAGGCAAGAAACTTGGAATTACGCAGTCTGGTTCTCTCTAGACAGGTGTTTCTTTTCTTTCTTTTTTTTCATATTTTCTTTTTTTAAAGAGATAGTATCAATAAATGGATAGAGAAGTACTGAAGTGATACAATTCATATTAAACCTAACATTAATACAAGATAAGCCATAGCAAGCAATTTTTATTATATTAAAATGTTAAATGTTTTAGCTTAATGCTAAAATCTGTAGTAATAATCTATAAATGTTAAAAAAGACCCACTCTAAAATATTATAGATTTTAATTTTTAATTTCTGGTTTCTCCCTCCCTTCAACCAATTTATAGTGCCTATTGGCATAAATTTAAGAAACTATACTCGAAGTGCTTTTATTTATCTTGTTGCATATTAAATGATATGCATGGATACCATTCTTACTTAAAATTGTTTGAGATAGGTGGCCCTTTCTTTAAACAAATTGCTGTCTCTCCTATATTCTGGGGGTGGGGGTGGGGAGATGCTTGGGATTTGCAAGCTCAGTTTGGTCACAATGGATGATATAAGAGAATGTGGATTCACAATATAAAGAGATGAAATCTGTCTTCACTGGCAAAATAGTATTAAGATTCACAAAGTGGATAGTTACTTTTTCATTTAGACAGTTTAGCTTGTGAACGTAGATGCATTTTTCATGTGAAAAAATAGAAGTACAACATTTTAAAATTTCCTTTGAATTTCGAAGCTAAATTTCTGTCATACTGACTTTTTAATATACCCTGATATGATATGATATTATCCAAATGTGCTGGCATATGGATTTACACATTTCTGAATCCACATAATCTTATATCATGCATTGTGACCAATCTGAACTTGCAATGCCCAAGCATCCTTATTCCCCTACAAAAGCATCAAATCTCTTTGGCACAGCAATGCACTTTAAGAATGGAGTGCTCTTAATGACTCCACAATTTACAATGAAATAATCATCTGGCTCTGAAGCACCCATTCAGCAAAAGAACATTATAGTGTCAGAGGTCAAAGGCAGGCGTTGTTAAATCAGGGGCAGACAAAGGGGAAGGGTGGAATTCAATAATGAAGCAAATTAATGGCTGAAACTCCATTCAGAATCTGTGCTAATTCCATTCAGCTTCACATTCTGCGTCTGCATTCACATGATGTGTTCGTCAAAAGGAGCAAAACAGATTGATCCAATTATGTCTGAAGAGGGCATTTAATTGGATAACTGGAAGGTGTATATATATTTTTAAAGCTTTAGAGTTTTTGGGGTGGGGAAAAAGACTGATCCTTTCTTGAAATACTGTCAAGCATTTTTAACAATTCTATTTTCACTTACGGGCATAACTTTATTTCAAAAATTAATATGTTAACACATTACACAGATTAAGTAGGTAATATTGTGAAATGAATCACCTCAGGCTACTGGTGTTATATTTTTGGCTATATTAATATTTATGATACTCCCAGAATTACAGTAGTAAATTTGCAAACTAGATAACATTTTAGTATACTGTGTTGTTTTACTAGCTATAATTCTAAGCTATTTTTTCTATCTTTTCTTTGTCAAATTCTATCAGAAATTTAGAAATGCTAGTGGTCGCCAAGGGCTTTTACTCTAAACCCCAGATGAATTTGTATTGAATCTTAATGACTGCCAGGCTTATTTAAAAAACAGAAACCCAAACAATTCTACAAAAATTGTAGCATGAGAGAGACCAACTTCATTGCTCCTAGCAGGAAAATAATACTGTGTGGGAAAGTCCTGTAGGTGCGACTCTGAAATACACCAACCTGGGCAACTGAAAAATTAGATTCTTGCTCAATGTGAATAAACTTTACATTATAAAACAATTGTACTTTTATCCATGCTATCTACTCTTTAGAACCACCGATTAACTATAAGGGTTTGTACCAGGAGAAATGTTTGCTGAAATGGCTGCCATGTAAGATTTGCCTCTGTGAAATGGACACCACAGGAAGTTTCAAAACTATTTACAGAAGGTGGATTGACGATACTGTCATCCCAGTAGGAGTCTGAAGGGCCAAAGGTATTTCTGCCAGTAAGTATGTTAAGGGACAATGTTTTGCTTTGCAGCATTCCTGCCACCTGTTTAATTTCATTTTTAATTAAATAAATATTTTTAAAATGACAATTGGGATAAGGAGTCAGGTGAGCGCAATGGTCTACTGCTGCTATGTATAATATATGTTGCCAACGTATAACTGCACTAATTGATCATAGTGGGGAGAGAAGTGGTTAATTTGCTTTTATAAGCAAACAGGATTCAAGTCTACTTGCTATAGTGGCAATCTGGAGACTAACATTCTTCAGATTCTGGATTCTGATTCTCATCACCCTAAGCCAACAGGGTTTCTCACATTCTAGAGAGTTGATTTGAAAATTTCAGCTAACATGTTTCCTCGAAAATAAGACCGTCTTATATTTTTTTGAACCTTGAAATGAGCGCTTGGCCTTATTTTCGGTTAGGTCTTATTATTTTGGGGCATGTGGAACAAGATGGGGCTCCTCTTGGTGTTTTACCTGATTTCCAGCTCTGTTTTTAAATATTTTTGGGGAGGGCTTATTTTCAGGGGGAGGCTTATTTTAGCGCATGCGCTCAAAAGCCCGATTGGGCTTATTATCAGGGGATGTCTTATTTTTGGGGAAACAGGGTAATAACCCAAGTGTTGCCATAAAGCAACCTGCTAAAGTTGCTTCTTGCTCAAACTATGTCATAGTTCAAGAATCCCCTTCTTAAATGATATGTTACTGATATGTTAAGCCAAGAGAGACAGCCTGGAAAACTTCCTGGGGATGTACTTTTAAAAAGAGACCATTCTCTAATGGTTGCTTAAAGCCATTAGTCAGGCTTTCTAGGAAATGAGTTCATTATTAGCCTCATGTCAGATAACGCAAAAACACTTCAGTCACAGCAGGTAACATGTGGAGAGCTTGTCAGTTCTTCTTTAACATGTTCTCATGTTAAAGCATGGTCAGCTAGCCTCCCTCATTTATGAGAAGGCAAACTAGTCTTCTCACATCAGCCCTAAAGCATACACAATATATTTAATATCACACCCTCAATCTTGTCAATATATCATTTCACATCATTTTTCTATTAATGTTTCTAGAAAATAGCTAAAAATAAGATATTTTCTATTTCTATTTTCTATTGGTGGGAATAGGAACATAGTAAGTGCAATTTTGTAAGAAACTAGTTCTTATCTGTTCTTAAATTTCTGTTTTGGTCAAGCTATCATGACAGAATTCTATTACATTTGTCTATAGGTAACAGAGCTTCTTAGAAATCAGAAATTTCTGCTGTGTGAAATTGTACAGCACTAGTCAAATGTTTCTTCAACACTACATTCCTGGCAGACAAAAGCATATAAGATAACTGCTGTCCAATACAATGGAACCTCCTTGGGATGATCCTCTAGGTCAGGGGTGTCAAACTCGCGTCATCATGGCGGCGTCACGTAACGTATCGTGACTTCCCCTTCGCTAACCAGGTGTGGGCGTGGCTAGCGCATGACACATCCGGCCTGAGAGTTTGACAGCCCTGCTCTAGGTCTTTCACACTTGGCATTTTATTTCAGCTATTTGATCCTCTAACAATAAAGATGAAGATTCTCCCAAAACAGTTCTCAAAATCCCAGGAAGTCTCTCTGAGGTGTAAGTAGGGATAACCTGACTCTTTTCCCAAGATCAGCCAAATACAGCAAGGATGTGGTTTTAACCTATGCAGATCTGAAAAAGCCTGAACTCACAGAGAACTTATTTGCAATCTTTCAAAATTTTGACTTGGCATCTATAAATCTACAGACTATGAGGGACAAAACGGAGAAGAGGCAAGGATTCCCAAGTCTTCATAGCCTCCCTGCCTACAGATATACCTCAACAATCATACTGGATTGTTTAGCCTTATTTAGATGGCTTTTGTTGGCAATGGCTTGGTGTGTCAGTCCAACTTTAGTAGGCATTATTTTTAAATATAAGTTATAACCAAGCTTGGGCCCCACCCAAGGGTGGGGACAAGCTAGAAACGAAATGTTTGACAGTCAAAATACAGGGTAGCTTCAAGTAATTAAGTGGAGAAGGCTGAAGCCAGTTTGTCTTAATTATGAGGATTCAAGTTGACTTGAAAAAACTTGCCAAACACACACCTTCTTCCTTCTAGTAATTCTCCTTGATAACAGCGTTTTCTCCTTATAGAGATACAGTATTGGCAAATCAAAACGTTTCACAATTTTTTTTTCATTGGCATTTATATGCTCATAGTTTGAACAGCAACTATTCCTGCAGGAGATAGAAAAAGTAGAAGCTTGGAAGATACCTTAGAGGTCATCTGGTCAACTCTCCTCAATGCAGAATCCACTAGAATACCGGTATCTCCTACAGATGACTATACAGCCTTTTTGAATGCCTCCAACAAATTAGAAGTCATTAGTTTATGTGACAGCCACTGACTGACAGCTATATAATCAAAAAGTTCCTACTGATATCTAGTCTGACCCTCTTTCCTTGCAGTTTTAACTCATTGGTTTTGATCCTGCCCGCTGAGACATTTAAAAACAAACAAACCAAGTCCACTTCCTTTTCAGTGTAATATCCCTTCAGATATGGTAATAGATATTGCTGCTATCATATCTCCCTTCAGGCATCTATTTGATAGATTAACATAACCTTTAACCAATTCCTCATAGGGCTGACTTCTATATGCCTTACCATCTTGATAGCCTCTAAACTAATTTCAATGTATCATTGTCTCTTTTGAACTGGAATGTCCAGAATCGGTTATCATACTCCAAGCAGGATCTGATTTAAGGCTGAGTGAAACATTTCCTTCCCATGATCTGAATTTTGTGCTCCTGTTTGTGTACCCTAAGATTGAATTAATTGGATTAGATTATCTGGGTGTCTTCCTGAAGTCACAACTCCTGCTCAAAGAGCAGGTTGCAGTTGTGGCTAGGAAGCTCTTTGCTCAACTACATCTTGTGCCAATTATACCATTCCAGGTATCCTCAAGAAGCCCTTCTTTCAGCCATTTAAATGCTGATCATCCCCCATATGGACTATTGCAACATGCTCTACAAGGGATTACCCTTGAAGAATATCCAGAAGCTGCAATTGGTGCAGAATGTGATGGTGCAGGCAGCCTTGGATGGCCCCAAGGGTTGCGCATATAACACTTCTGCTATAAGGAAGGAAAGAAAACAGCAATGTGATAACTATACAGCCTTGTGCATGAAATTTCTGAATTATGAAACTAGATACTCAGTTGTTTCCAAAGTCAATAATAAATTAACATCTGCACATTAACTCATAACTTAAATGCTTATTTTAAAAAATAGGCATAAGGTAGGAAAGACTGAAGACAAGGGAATAAAAACCAGAAAATGTTATGCTTGTATTTATTTTTTCTTGATATGGTCAGGAATAAAAGCAAAAAGCAGGTTTTTTATTAGATGAATGGAAAAGTACTGTTCCTACTGAATTATTCTCTGAATAACACCCAATACAAAAAACTGGGGACTTGTACAAAACAGACACTGCCATTTTCACAGTCAGATCAGAAGCCTTCCTGCTTCATCTACCACAGGCAGACAGATGAAGGGCCCATTTTGTGTGGGTGACATATATGCATGCATGCACGGGTATGCATAAGAGAACTACTATTCTTTTCTTTAAATATTAGGTGTAACCTGATACTGACAGCACCTGCCTTCAGTCTACAACATACTTGAGACTTTGAACTACAGATCTCAGGGCTGAAACACCTGGGTTATTTTTTATTTTTTTAAAAAAAGAACTTTCTTGCTTTTTCATCACTCCCTGGTATTTTTTAATGCCCACTGAAGAACATTGGAGAGCTTAGAAATTTGTGCGCACTTTATCAACTATTCTGCCTGATCCTAAGAAAAGGAATTGTCTTATAGTGAATAATAGGTTTGGATAAGAAACTAGCTAAGATTTGCAAAGTCTCTTGCTCAGCTTTAACCAGGATGGTACCCTTCAGATGTTTTCTGCCCAATCCTATCCACTCAAGCAATTGACCATGGTGGTTTAGGCTAGAGTTATATTCCAGGTATCCTCAATTTTTCTTCTTGAACTTTCCTCAGGCAAGGGCACTTGTTTGTTCATCTTTATTTTAAAAATCCTCATATCAAACTATTTACACAAATACATTATTCATTTCTGTACCTAGCTTTGTCTTCCTTGGAACCTGCCCTTGAAAAAAAGCCTGGAAAATTAGTTGATAGATAAGTCATAACACTGCCTTTTTTCTTTTCTTTTCTTTTTTCCCCTTTTCTTTCAAAAACTGTACAGTTGCACAAATAGGGTACCAAGAGATTAGGTAATTCAATAAGATTGTCAGGAAAATTCTTTTTCACCTGTTAGCAATATTCCAATCAGGTGAAGAAAAATCTATTAAAATGAAATAAAAGAGGATGAAAACAGTGCAACAGTGGAAAAGTCATTTCAAGTGAGCTTCTTCTATTTTGATCTGTTTGAAGCCAATATTTCTGGCATGGAACTATGTGTTAACCTTTTTATACGGCACCATTATTAATACAGTTTGCTCACCGACTCAACAACTCAAATGCTGAGCTATTAGCTAAATACAAATCGGTTAACACAATTCTATAAATGTACTTTCACCTGTACTTCAGTCTGTCTGCTCCATTTTTTTATTTTAATGCTACATTTACATATTCTCTATGTAAATGAATATAACACAAAGAAATGAAATGTGAAATTGAAGCCATTTGCATTTGACCATGTGCAACCTTTTTTTTTTAATGAAACTTTCCCTAGGTAAAGGGAATCTGTTATTACACCATACACTTAATTCTAGGTATTTCAATCTGGCTCACAGTTAAATAACTGAAGAAAAATTCATGATTTAAAGATGGTTAATCACCTGCAAACTTAAGTGGATTACAAACTTAACTTCTAAAATGGCACATGTGCATTGCTAAAGCCCAATTCTCCTCTTTTTCCTTTACTCTGTTCTGGAACCGAGAATATTCATTGCTCTCCACCCACACCACAAGTCAGTGAGAACGATTCATGCAAACACAAGTTAATTCTTTTTAATGAAACATCTTCACCTAAAATTAAAATGCATCTTCTCTTCCACCACAGATCTCTGCAGCATTCATAGATTCTTTTAAATGGAAACTAGAATGAGGCAGAGAAACAAACCCAAGATATATGAGCACACACACGTACAGTCTCTAAAAGGGGAAGGCACATACCTGCCACCAGATGCCATTTCCTCTACATTTTATACCCCAGTGTGCACCGTTTTCCCATTATTGCTACAATAAACCATATGCTAAAATGAATTGCCTCGCTGACTTGAGTAGCAGCTGGTTAGCAGAAAAGTGGCTTCCCCAGGCATGATTCAGTCTCCTGACAAATATACTGCGCCATACTAGATGAGTCATCAGAGGACTATTCTGCATTTTATTCAGCAGTGGCATAGTTCTTCATATTTCACTGTCCTGATTCTCACAGTGAATAACAAAAACTGACCAAAGGTACTTCTTCACTCTTTGGCACCTCAGATTTTGGTTAAACAATGCTGCTCATACCCTGGATTTGTTGCGGAAGAAACTACAAATGTAAACCAAAACACACACGCCTCTCTAACAGGAAGAAAATGAAGAACAGCTGCAGCATTTGCATTTTATTAGCACAATACAGATTTGCAAGATGTTAGTTTGCCTTTGCCTTCAGATACTTCTTCAATATAGAACTAAAACTGCACAACATCTGACCCATGAAGTCAGGCCTGGGCACATTTGGCAGCTACAACTTTGCTCCTTGGCTAAGCCAATTAAATTTGATTTTCCAATGAACATCACATATGTACAACATGCATTGCAGTATTTTTATTACACAATTAAGAGGTTCTGTGTGGACTACAGCAGGGGAAGTCCCAACAGTCATTCCCATCTGAAATTTTGGGTCTGCAAAACACCTTCCAGCTATGAGGCCCTTAAAGGATGTGTGTGAAATCTTTGGCCCCTTTATAGCTTCTGTCGGGTGGGCTTGAGGGTAGGAATGGGAGCAGGAGGCCTCTGGAAGGCAAGCTACCATCACACCCACCCCATCCCTCCAAGCCCAAAAGGCAAACCTGAAACTGTTTTACTGAAGTGTGATGCTTTTGCTGTCAAATTCTGATGTGATCTCAAAGTGATAGGGTCCTCATGTGGTCCATGGGCTCTCTGTCTCAATCTGATGTGTCTCAATCAATTGAGACACACTAGCAAATGCCCAAATCTACTGTATTTTTTGGACTATTAGACGCAGTTGACTGTAAGATGCACCTAAATTTAGAAGAGGAACACAAACGAAAAAAGTTTTTGGCCTCCCTTTTTTGGGGCCTTTCCCAAGTCTTTTTGCAGCTCATTTTTGGGGCTTTTTTCGCCTTGTTTTCAAGGCTTTTTTCACCCAGTTTGGGGGCTTTTTATGGTCTGTTTTTGAGGCTTCTTTCAGCCTGTTTTCGAGGCTTTTTTCAGCCCATTTTTTCAGAAAAAAAACGGTCTGAAAAAAGCCTCAAAAACAGGCCCAAAAAAACCCTGAAAACAGGCTGAAAAAGCCCCTGAATGGGCCCAAAAAAGCTTCAAAAACAGACCCAAAAAAGCCTCAAAAATGGTCCCAAAAAAGGACTGAAAAAGGCTCCACAGGGCGTGTGGAGGCCAAAAAGTGGCTGGCCGGTGGGCGGGGCTGTGGCAATATTCAGGCTATAAGATGCACAGACATTTTCGCCCCCTTTGGGGAGACAAAAAAGTGTGTCTTATAGTCCGAAAAATACGGTATATGTGCCATGAAAATGAAAGAAGTAGAAAGCATCTGCACTGAAAAGTAGTCTGTGGTCAGTGAAGGAGTGCATGCAACTCTTTGGGTATTTGCCAGCATGCCTTGCCAATATTCCATCCACCCCAAACACATATTTCACTCTTAAATCAGGCTTACTTCTAGTTTATAAGTCAATCTGGAAATAAAAGTTTAACAATAGATCAGTAAGGGCAACCATGGGAAAAAATGGAATATAGCCTTTTAATAACTTCTGTAGAAGCATCTTCCTGCACTTGCCTTAGAAAAACGACACTTGTGAAGTCTCATGTAATTTCTCCAAACTACAATGTCCTGCTCCAAAAGGAAGAGAGCACTGTAGGAACAACCCATCATTATCTTTTGCTTGCTGGTTCACCAGAAGTCGGAACAATCAGAAACAGTAGCTTTCTATGATGCGTGACAGCTCAACAACTGTCTGCTGTAACTATCAAGAACAAGAGTTAGCAGAACTAAGTTCAAGTTGTCTCATAATGGAAAACAGTTTTTTTAAAAAATGGGAATCATGGTTCTGAGTGGAGCAGACAGGCGTGATACGCAAAAGGTTTGACCACACGGGATTTTCTAAGAAAGAGCATGAGAATTCAACACCTGGATTCTGCACTGTCTACCGTAGATCTGGGGGAAATCATAGGGAAAATCTGAATAGACAGACATCTGAAACAAAATAGTTAGTGCTGCGTGCTTATGTAAATAGAGCCTTGTGTGCAGTCTAACTCTGATTAATCCAGCATTAACTGCACAGCTGCCAGAGCATAAAGCTCTGTAGCAGAGGCTGCTGGTGAAAGATGGAAGGTGTCGAAGAAACAGAACAAATGAGTCAGACCAAAGGACGAGAGAGAGCACCATGATATGGGAGAGAAAGAGAACAGTGTTTATTTATATAATGCGAATATTTTAAAAGCTTTAGTCACAAGTAAGTTATCAAAATAACACAGAGGATGATGTCTGGAAGAGATCCAAGCTGTCGTTTGCAAATGTATAGGATGCTAATGAAAAGGATGCATCAAACGGGTACTATTTTTAAATATAGCTGGCTGTGAAGCTCTAATTGCTTTTAATTCACTTGGAGTTCTCAAAGATGAAAAAGTAGAAATGCTGAGCTACTTTTGAAGCAGATTCAAAGAGCACCTATTGACAAAAATGAGCAAGGTGTTTCAAGGATTTCAGTTTCATTCAGGTTACCATAAATGGAAAAATGTCCAAAAGTTTATTAAAAACATCCTTCCATCCTTTCCTAAAAGCTTAAAAATGGTAAACATGGATGTTTATCTTCCCAAGATGGAGAGGAGGTATAGTTGAAATCAAAACTAAAAGGGTAAAATTATTAAGCAAGAATTTAGGCTAATTCCCCCCATCCAACCTAGAAAGAAACAGGGTATTTCAGAATTTGCAGTTAGCTTATTCCATAGTGATCAGGTATTAATCATTCTGTAAACTATGGTTTATGGGAATCACACCACTGTAGCTTGCTCCAAAAAGTTCTGTTAGAACTAGCAATTGCTTACTTAGCCTGAGAGTGGTTTTTCAAGTCACAATGCAGTCAAAATGTGCAGTAATCCCACAAGTTTATGGCATCCATCTGTACATGTACAACTGAAGATACAATATTGTCATTTTATTCTTTCAGACATCTTTTTTTTTTATAGCCGATTCTGTCAAAAATCACACTGAGATTTAAACAAGCTACAAATATGCTAACCAAAGGTCAAGGAGCGAACTGTTCATTCTTAATTATTTAACTAAAAGAAATTTTCTTCCACTGAATGATTTCAATGATTAGCAATAGCAATAGCACTTAGTCTTATATACTGCTTCACATTGCTTTTATAGCCCTAAGCGGTTTACAGAGTCAGCATATTACCCCCAACAATCTGGGTCCTCCTTTTACCCACCTCGGAAGGATGGAAGGCTGAGTCAACCTTGAGCCGGTGAGATTTGAATTGCCGAACTGCAACTAGCAGTCAGCTGAAGTAGCCTGCAGTACTGCACTCTAACCACTGCGTCACCGTGGAGTTGAATTCATTCAGACTTGAAATCAGCCTAGTTTTCAATTTTTTCTCCTGAAGGGTACAATTTTGCTAATTTGGAATGTGATCTGGCTTTGGCTTTGTGTCAAGTGTACTCCATTCTTTCTGGATCTGACTGCTTCACTTGAAGGTTGACATGGCACTCGCTATTCACCACTGCTGGCTTGGCCAAACCTTTCCCAGAATGGTTCAAGCTGTCAGCCTTCACTGATTTGATCTAGACT
Source organism: Pantherophis guttatus (assembly GCF_059756535.1). Lineage (NCBI taxonomy): Eukaryota > Metazoa > Chordata > Lepidosauria > Squamata > Colubridae > Pantherophis > Pantherophis guttatus. The sequence continues at coordinate 193,183,533 of NC_142063.1, forward strand.
CCCAGACAGCAGAAGTCTGTGGATATCAGAGAGAGGAGATACTTTCTATGGTGAGAATGATAAATTTTTATTCATAATATTTATTTATACTATCCAGTCAGATCAATTCAAGCAGCCCCCACCCCCATTATAGTGTGCATGTGGAAATCTACTACATCCTGTACAAAAGTTAAAACTGAGAAAAATCAAATCCAAAATTTGCAACTCCTCTTCCTCCCATACCATTTTCCTAAAACTCTGCTTATATCTGCTCATTCCAACCAAGCTAATAAGAAAAAGAGCTAAATGTTGAGAAAGAGACAAACCAAACCAAGGTACACCAATTATTATAATAGAATAGAATTTTTCATTGGCCAAGTGTGATTGGACACACAAAGAATTTGTCTCTGGTTCTATAAAGGATCTTATAAGGAGAGATAAATGAAGAGCTTTACATCAAGCTGCTCAATTTCAGGGTCAGCAGGATCTGAACAATACCTTTCCTTAATACGCATCTGATTTGTTGAAAGTTGTTTTAGGGCATCTCAACCTCAAGTTTGTTCCTGCCAGAAGCTTGATTTTATAGAGCACTTTGGTCAAGTATCTGCATCCTTATTCTTGCTATTTAGTTGGGAAGAGTACTTGCTGTCCCTATGTACAATGGAACTCCTTTGTCAAGTACACAACTGGACTGACCAATCTGATTGTACAGCACACCCACCCAACAGTACCAAATCGATTGATAGGTATTCTTCAACAGAAAGTGCTATTTAGTGGAACTCATTGCTATTCCAAATGATACTCTCTTTTTAAAGTCAGCATTCCAATCACTTCATTTGATCAATTCTGCATTCACTGTACATATTTCAGGATATCAGAAAAAATTATATAGGAGCTATTGAGTTAACCGAGCCACATGATAAATGGAGCATTACAACCCTGCAGACACTATCGATTATAAATCTGCTGATATTCATTAGCTTTTCTTTCATCTGCAAGTAAGATCATGGAATAAAAAAGCTTCCTAACAAAGACCATGTCCCTTTCCACTTTATCTGGACTTCCTGCCAACCATGCTACTCTCCGACCCCTTCAATTGAAGACTGTTGGGCTCCAAAGTTGCATGAACCTGCAGCAGGGGTGGGTTCTACTTACCTTTACTACTGGTTCACAACGGGAATGTGCACATGCGCTCGCTTCACTCGTGCACACTTCTGCTCATGCACAGATCGTTCATTATGACGCCCGGGTGGGTGGGAGGAGCCTCCTGCTGCTTTTACTACTGGTTCACAAGAACCGGACAGAACCGGGAGCAACCCACCACTGACCTGCAGCAAGAGGTAACTCAGTCGACTGTTCAGAATAACACATAATAACATCTTCAAGGGCATAGTTATGCTGAGTTCAGAGCCCTTCATTCCCTTATTTTTTTTAATTTCAAAACATTCCTATGTTATTTCTTAAATCAAAGTCGCATGCCATAAATCACCATGCAGTAAATGTACAAGTTGAAATGTATCTGAAGGTGGTCTCAGTGCTGCACCACAGTACAATTCTGAGAAAGTTTTAGCTCTATAAATCATACTGGTTTCAAGAATTAATTCCTATTTGCCTAGTGTCTTTTGAAACAATATATCTAAATGTATAGAAACAGTGGCATTTTTTTTTTCCGGGGGACCATTAATACTGAAATGATTACAACCCACTCCAAAATAAAAAGCTCTGTTTAATCTAGGTTCCAGAATGATCTCACCGTTAATAGCGTTTTGAAATTACATGTTATAGAGGCAAGATTTCAGAAATCCAGAATATAAAGTTCAGGTACATCAAAAGAAATTCATAAATAACGTTCTAATAATCTAACAGATGAGAAATACCTTGGATCAAGGTATAACAGGGTTAGGATTACCTAGATAAGTTTAGATTCTGAGTGAATGAGTAGATAGTCAAGACAATTCAGTTCCCCATTCATTGCTCTTCAAAGCTTTTATCATGAAGGTAGAACCCAATAGATTTATTCCCAGTATTTGACTAATGCATTGGTTTTCCCAACTAATTTAGTACCATTTTTTTTAATTTATTTTTTTTTACAAAAAAGAGATTCAAGAGAAGAAAACATCTAGTTAAATGGGAGTAAGAAATAGTGGGCCAGCAATTATTCCTCCTCCACTCTTGCTCAGATTTTGTTGCCACAGAAACCAGTTTCTCTTCTAGCCTGACAACTGGAATTAGTACTTCTAAAGAAGTATATTTGGTCTTTTAGATGTGTTTGATTGCATCTCCCTCCATCATCAGGCAAGCTGGTAGCCCAAGTCAGATGCAGGGCATGATGGCTGTTGCTGGGTTTTTTTTTTTTGGTCGTTTACTTGTAGTACAGTGGACTAATGCACTGTTATTAACATCTGCTGCTTGCAATTACTGCAAGTTCAAATCTCACCAGGCTCAAGGTTGACTCAGCCTTCCATCCTTTCAAAGTAGGTGAAATGAGGACCCAGATTGTGGGGGCAATAAACTGACTTTGTATAAATATACAAAAGTATGAAGGCTATTGCTTAATGCATTGTAAGCCGCCCTGAGTCTCCGGAGAAGGGCGGCATATAAATTAAAGCAAAATAAATAAATAAATAAAAATTAAGTAACAAATTAAAAACTGAATATTTATTTAAAATATTTGCATAGCTGCCCATTTTACAGCCAAACATTGTGCAATTTACAACCCAAAAATAAAAGAACAAAAACACAACAAATAAAAAATCAAGAACCAGCAAAACCAGAACACAAAAATCTAGCACCAGAACCACACTTCCCTGCTACCACTCACTACATTTCTATCCCACCTTGCCTTTATCTAGTTCTATAATTTTAGAATTATATTGGAATGCATTTCATTAAATTGCAATTTAAATCTAATAACATTTCTTGAGGAGGCTGTTCAAGAAAATTAGAGGATTTAAACCACATCAACTCAAAACTTCTTTTTAAAAAGTAGAGGAAACAGTTTTAAAAATAAAGAAAGCATACATTTTATAGGGAAACAGGATGACTGTAATTTATGGGGTTTGAAAATTAGTCTTGATCCATTTATATCCCATTTTTATATTTAGACAAATATTCAAGGCACTCTTAACAACTGAATCTAAAAAAAGTATATAACTAACATTAATGTTGGAAGTTAATTCCAAAATCAAGTAAAAATGGAATGTTCCACATACAAAAGCAGTTCTCAAAAGCAAAAACTGTAACATATAAGCAAAAATGTAAAAAGTTGAAAAAAAATAATGGATAGTTAGTTCCATAGGCACACCTGAAAGCTTTTGTTTTATATTGATACATATACTGAAACATTTTATATTTTATATTGACCCACTGAAACATCAAAGACTTAAGTTAGAAGCTACTGCACAGAACCCCAACATTCAAAATAGGGTTTTAACTTCTAGAATTGTCCTTTTCACTAGTATACTGGCAGACTGATTGGTGTTATTGTTTTAAATATTATCAGTTAAGAACTGGATCCTACAGTGAACAACCAGTCCAAGAAAATATATTAAGGTCCAAGTCAATCTTGACTTCTGACTATTACTTGGACAGGTCCATTTTCAGAAGTGGTTTGCTGCTACTGTCTTCCTAAGGTTGAGGGATACTGACTGACCCAAAGTTATCCAGCTGCCTAAAAGGAGGACTATAATTCATCATCTCCTGGCATGTAGTCCATCATATTTACTATAACAATACAGATCTGGCCCATGGGGTGCTTAGATCTGGTCCGCGGGACCAACCTGGAAATAGCAAAGGACCGGCCCATGGTGCCTCTGCTAGTGAAAATGAGGCAGGGCCTGGATGGCCTCTTGCAGCATTCTGGCGGCAAAAACGAGGCACAGGGGGAACCCTGCACCTAGTTTTGGTCAGCAGAGTGCTGCAGGAGGCTGTCCAGGCCGAAAATAGGGTGTGGGGGCCATGAGCAGCCCCCCCATACACCCTGTTTTGGCCAGCAGGAGGCATCCATCCCATCCCCCCCGTCCCCCGGCCGGCAGAGGACAACTACAATGCTGATCCGGCCCTCAAAGAAATCCAGTTTGACACACCTGAGATAAGGGATCTTTGGTGCTCTCTGAGCTTGCTTGTTTTCTTGTAGACATTTCATTACCCTTAACTAGGTAACATAATCTGTGCTAGTAAGGAGTGCTGTTTGCTGTCAGTTTATATTCTGGTGACTTGCTTGTCTGTGTAGGTGTGGGTGGTTTTATATCAGATAATATATATCAGATAAGACAACTCTGAAAACTTGTAAGGCTTAAACAGATATGTGACTTGCTAAAGATTAGAGATTTGAGGGAGGGGGTATACTCTTTAATGGTGAGCGAATTATGGCATTCATCCTAGATTTAATCCCTTGGTGTTAAGGCTTTGTACCAGACACAGCAATTAAACACTTAGTCCCACATTTCCATACAGACAATGTTTAGAAAAATAGAGAATTACTGTAGGGAATTAGGAAATCTATTTAGGGATCACTGTTGTGAGATCAACAGTCATATAAATCATGTAATAAATAAAAATAAAAGGAAGGAGTTCTTGCTTACACAGGTAGTCCTTGATTTACAGAACCGTTTGTTCAGCGAACAGTCAAGGCTACAATGACTGAAAAAAGCGATTTACATCTGATCCTCACACTTATAACCACTGCAGCATCCTCACAGTCACATGATCAAAATTTGGGCTCTTGGCAAGTCTCATGTGTTTAGCACAGTTGCAGCATTCTGAGATCCTGTGAACACCATTTGCAACCTTCCCAGTTGGCTTCCGAGAAACAAACTCAATGGGTTTGCTTAATGACCACTTAACAACTGCAGCGATTCACTTAGCAAGCGTGGCAAAAAGGTTGTAAAATTGGGTGTGACAACCACTCTGCTTAACAACCAAAATTATGATCTTAATTGTGGCTGTAAGTCAAGAAGTACCTGGAGTCAAGGAGTACTTGTATCCTATTCTCTTATGCTCTCTCTTTCAATTCCAACATTTAAATCCGGAGCCTCTTTTCAAGTCAATGGCTGCTTCGTTGCTTGTTTCCCAGTCTTTTAAGATTTCTGCCATATGTCCCTGATTTACATAATGACTTTCCCTGGCATGACCACCAGAAAGTCATTCCCTTCAACTTTTATATTTGGCATTAATATTGCTATTCTTTAGGCACAATGCAAGATCCTTCTTGTTCACTATGCCTGTGACAGCATGCAAGGGATTTTAAAAGGCCTTTTATCTGCCAGCATTTGATTAGTTACCTGAGCATCTGTTGGGGTTTCTCCCTAATAACTTAATGTACCGCATTGGGTTTTATGATTATGAATTGCCTTAAGAGTCACAGCACAGTACAAGGTGGGATGCAAATTCAGTAACCCAAGAAGCAAGACAACAGTTTTTCATAGAACATTTGCCTGAACAGATCCAACTCCCCTTTGTACTCTGATACACAGTATGAGCCTCCATTTTGCTTTTCCATCCATGGAAGGCCAGGAAAGGCCATGCCAGGTTAATTGATATGAGAGGCCTGCTTACACAGCAGGAAAATGGCCAGCTCGGCATTGCTCCCAAGGAAATCCCACCCCACTCCTTTTTTATTCTTTGGCTTCGCAACTACCCTCAGGAAACAGGAGCAAGGAATAGGCCCAGCAAGCAGCAAGGGAACACCACTCTTCCAAAATTGTGAGGTTGGCCGACCACCGAAGGGAATGTCAAGGACAATGGTGGGTGGTCAGCAGCCCTAGTCAAGAATCAGATGGGCGTTTAGATGGTTTTAGGTAGCTCCTGGTAATTAATTAAAAAATTAATTCTAAGGACACGTTCTTGCATGTGTCCTGGGCCATTACCAGGAGTTACCTAAAACCATCTGAATGCCCCAGGACACATGCAAGAACATGTCCTTAGAATCATTTTTATTTGAATTATTCCATTTTAGTTTACTACATATCAATCAATCTTGGAGGTACCATCTAACACTGGCAAAATCTATCTAAAAACCAATTTCTTGGGGGGGGGATCAAATGTGATGGAAAAGATCCACTGTGTCTATTTCTTACTCTCTAACCCCATAATGGTGGACCTATGGCACACGTGCCAGAGGTAGCACACAGAGCCTTCTCTGTGGGCACGCGTGCCATCGCCAGCTGTTCTTCTGGTTTCCGGGAATCCTAAGACCAGCTGGCCAGCATGCGTATGTGCACTGGCCAGCCATTCTTCAGGTTTCCAGTGCTCCAGCATGCACATTCCGGTTTGGACACTCGGTGCCGAAAAGATTCGCCATCACTGCTCTAACCCATCCCTAGTTTTTTTTTTTTTTTTTAAATCCCTAAAGCAGAAGGAAAAAAGATTTGGAAACATGAATTCTGCTGTCATTTTCATCGTTTTGCTGGTTTGATTTTTAGGTAAACATGTGCAAAATGTTTTAGGCCTGAAATGGCTGCTTTGAGATTCCAAGAACATGTAACAAAACTTGGCAATTTCAACCAGCACTATTCCGTGTGTTCCAATCATTCCAGGCACTACAATAGAATTGTCATTTTGCGATTGGGTTGCTATTATGAACAAAATGTACCCTGTTTCCCCCAAAATAAGACATCTCCTGATAATAAGCCCATTTGGGCTTTTGAGTGCATGGCAATAAGGCCAAGTGCTTATTTCAGGGTTCAAAACAAATATAAGACAGGGTCTTATTTTCTGGGAAACACAGTACTTTTTTCCAGTATAGCCAGTATAAGACCAGGGAGTAGCCATGTCCTGGCTACCATTGGTGTAAGCCAGATGGCATATGAAAAATGTTCAGAAGAAAGGAGGAGTTAAGCATATTACCAGGCAGAAAGCCATGGTTCCCAGAAGAAACCCTCTCAGTCCACTGGGTATTTTATTGCTTTTTAAAACAAAATTGCTATGGGAAACTGGACTGAACTTCGTGTGGGTGGAAGGATGCATTACATATATATGTTTGTTTTGGTAGGCAAGTGAATCAAAAGTATGAGTGCATGCATTGCAGTGCTTTGCATATATCCTGAAATAGTGTGAATGTACAGACTGCTAACAAAATGTTCCTTTTGTTTACATGTGCCCTTTGGGCTCAAAGTTGAATCTTGTGGATAGTCAGCTTCACGATGCTTTTAAAAATAATAATAATAATAATAATAATAATAATAATAATAATAATAATAATAATAATAATAATAATAATTTTATTTCTATATCGCCCTTCTCCCGAAGGACTCAGGGCGGTGTACAGCCTATTTAAAAACACAGACAAAACAATGCACATGATTCTATATTGATTTGGGTTGAGTTTTAGCATATGTGCACATCTTTGTGTGGTTGCAGTGTTAATGTTATACAACATGCATCTAGGAAGCATTAGTAGCCCTTTATTTTCAACCAGCAGTGTTCTCCATGTTCAAGGAAGGTACTCTAGTGAAGAACACCACAGTTACTTCTGCTAATCCTGTGTAAGGTATGCAGGCTGCCAAACCTAGCCTGTGAGTTGTTTCAACTTGCTAGGTTCTAGTACCTAAAGAAAAAGTGATAGGGCTGTTATTTTAAAATAATAATAATTGGGAAAAACTTCATAAAGGAGAGTTGCTATGAAAAAAGGAATGCTAAAGAAATTACTCTTCTGTCTTGTTATGTGTGGGCTGAGCAACTAGTTAAATAAGGGGATGCAGTGCAGTGGTGAAATCCCATTTTTTTTACTACCAGTTCTGTGGGTGTGGCTTGGTGGGTGTGGTGTGGCTTGGTGGGTGTGGCAGGATACTGCAAAATCTCCATTCCCACCTCACTCCAGGGGAAGGTTACTGCAAAATCCCCATTCCCTCTCCACTCCTAGGGGAATGATATTTGCCGGTTCTCCGAACTACTCAAAATTTCTGCTACTGGTTCTCCAGAACCTGTCAGAACCTGCTGGATTTCACCCCAGTGCAGTGGCTTAAGGACGCTGGATCTGCCACCCAGAAATTATCTGCAAATGCTTCTGCCCACCCAGCAGTTCAAAAGGAGGCAATAGTAATAGCACTTAAGACTTATATACAGCTTTACAGCCCTCTCTAAGCAGTTTATAGAGTCAGCATATTGCCCCCAACTATTTGGGTCCTAATTTAAATCCACCTCAGAAGGATGGAAGGCTGAGTCAACAGAAGTAACCTACAGTACTGCACTCTAACCACTGCACCACCGTGGCTCAATATTGCGAATAGAAAAACCTAGTTGCATTCGTGTGTGCAGAGAGCAGAAGCCGGGGCTGGACCTGGCCAGATGCGAGGCATTGCAACACAAGGCAAGACCAACAGAGGAGCCCAGAAGAGCCAGCAATCTGAGCGCTGTTAGCTAACTGGTATAAAGATGGTTTGCCCCACGTGGTGCACCAAGGATAAGCGTGCAAGGGCCAAACAGAATAAACTAGCAATCTAGGCTGTCAGGACTGCATTATGTCTAGCACGTAGATTTCCCAGGCATTGTATGTCATATGCTAAATACCATGTTTCCCCAAAAATAAGACCCTGCCTTATACTTTTTTGAAGTTCGAAATAAGTGCCTGGCCTTATTTTTGGGGAGGTCTTATTTTGGGGCGTGTGGAGCAAGCCAAGATCCTCTTGCAATCTTACCTGATTTCCAGCTCTGTCTCCCTAACCCTAACCAGAGGAAATGGCAGGGACCAGCTGCGCATATGTTTACAGATTTTCAGGGAGGGCTTATTTTGGGGGGAGGTTATTTTAGCGCATGCGCTCAAAAGCCCGACTGGGCTTATTAACAGGGGATGTCTTATTTTTGGGGAAACAGGGTAAATAAATATGTAGTTATAGTTTGGTTTTTAGCAAAAACGCCCTACCACCACCATTAGGTTAACTTAATGATTGCTACAAAAAAAGTTGCAAAATCAGGTCACTCATTATGACTGTCATGATGTATGACCCTAATGGGTTAGCCCCATTATGGGTTTAAGTTGAGAATTACCTGTATTTAAAAAAAAAAAACTTTTAAAAAGCTTTACCTCACCAAATTGTCTACACTGGGTAGTGGGAAACATTCAGCATAGATGTCAACCTCAATTACTCTTGTTGTTATGACATAAAAAACAAAGGTTCCCCCCCACCCCCGAAATCTTTAACTCAACTTTTGGTGCTTGTCTCATTCAGAGTATACCAACCACTAATATTTCTTATGACTAGAACATATGAAATATCCCCAACATCTACCCTACCAAATAGTTATTTCAATTGGTCCATCATTCCATAGATCGCTCACTACTATTTGCACAGTGAGATATCATCTGATGCAAGCAAAATCCAGAATTGACTCATTGCCTGTTTATTTTATTTATCATATTTGTGTCGCCACCCATCTCACAAGGGACTGATTGAGGAAATAGAGGCGTTTCCTGGGGAATACAAACCAAAGAGTCGGGTTATCTGCTGGCTTCCCCTCCCATCCCCCAGGCAGTTCAGATCCTTCTTCTGATATTTGTCTGAATAGGGCTGCAATTCTCCCAGAGTGAGGTACATAAAAAAGGGGCCAGAGGGCAGGGATGGTCTTCAAAATTTTTTAGCAAGGGGTTCTTTGCCCAGTTGCTGGATAGGCATGGCCATGTGGGCATGGCCTAGTTGGCCTCCTGCACCATGGGGGGGGGATGGGACATTTTTGCTCTCCCCAGGCTCCGGAGGGTTTCCTTGAGCCTCCGGGAGGGAGAAAATGGCCTCCCCAGGCTCCGGAAGCCTCTGGAGGCTGGAAATGGACCTATTTCTAGCCTTCCCGAACTTCCGGTAGGCCCATTTTTCGCCCTCCCCAAGCCTCTGTGTGCGGCCTGCACTTACCTGCATCCAAATCGGGTCGCATGGGGACTCCTGGTAGGGGCTGGGTGGGGTGGGCGGGGCCAGCCAGGAGTGGGATTTGGGGGTTCTCCGAACTGCACAGAATCTTACCTAGATGTTCTCCTGAACCCCTGCGAACCCCCAGCAGACCACCCCTGCCAGAGAGGCTGAAAAGTCAAAGCTCTTTAACTCAAGAAATCTTTTAAAGAATTGAGAGACAGGTTGTCATAAGAAGCCCTGACAGAAATTTATCAAATACAAAGCACAGCAATAATGTACCTACAGTCCAGACACAGAATAGTTTATGCCACTATCAAAGCCAGAATATTGCACAAGTAACTAAACATAAGAACACAGATTTAGAAACTTTACTAAGTATTTCGACAGGCTTATTTATCATCTATGAACCTGAAACACATGCTCCTTCGTAGACAGCCCTTTGCCATCCAATTCTATACCCTGGAGCAAGTAGCAGACGCTTGGAAATTCATTACCTGTCCTTGCACTGCTTAAATGGAACTATATGTTATGCATACGCCAATCTTGGATGTTAGAAAAGATCATGTCTAGACAAGTGTTGCTGGCAACTTGCTCTGTACCAGTAGTTTGCAAAAAAAAAAAAGGTAGTTATTTCCCCCAAATGCTGCTTTTGTTTTGTCCATTTGATATTGCTGCAGGCCAAATAAAACTAATTCTATTCCAAAAAAATTTCTCATATTGGCAGGGAAATCTGTACGCTGTTGCAGCCCTTGGATGGAAGTCGCAGAGCCAACCTGTGATTTATTACTTCCAATGGGACAAAGGGCTGTTTCCATAGGTAGGAACCCATGGGCTGAATTCCAAAAGTATCTTTGCACATTTCCATTATTCCACGGGTGCTTCTGTTCTTCTCTCACATGTCCCTACCCCGTGCCAGAGATTACCCCAGACCTCTAATGCAGTTTTGAGGACTCAGCAATCTATTCTACTGTACATGTTATAATCTCAAAGGAGGGATATTATTGGATATATACCTTGTGTTTTCCCACAACTTTACTATATGCAAGGAGGAGTTATGGCAAAGCAGCAGGCATCTCCATCACAAAAATGTTTCAGAACATTAAGCATTTTTGTCAGTGAATACAGTCAACCACATAAACATTAATATCATATCTGTATGCAAATCGATCCATCAGGGAGAATTGGTTCTGTCTTTCATGGCTAGATAAAACTCCTCCAATCATTCAGTTTTCCCACTAACTGGAGAAGACTCTACTCATTTCCATCTTCCTTCTACCATCAAGCTGGCAAGCAGGCATTTCTAGGATGAATCACATATTAATTCTAGGCAGGAATTTGAAGAAGAAAACACAGGTACAACTTAAGAGTTCACACTTAGCAATAAAGAGAAAAGTAAAGTAGAGAATTGTGTGTTTGATGTAGTCCAACTTATGATAGCCCACTGTGTCCTAAAGACTGTGGATCAATAATCCCAATCATTAATGTTTGACTGTTAAGCCAAACTGATAACATATGTCTCTCTCATCTCTTAAACAAAGGGTGTCCATAAAGTGAACTAACAAAAATGAAATATTGCTGCTTTTAATGTGCAAGATATTTTGCAACTGGTAGATAAAACAACAGAAAGTTGTTTTCATTCCATTTCCTAAATCAAATCCCATTTGATCATCAAGAAGGCTAGAAGTTTTAGTAAGTTCAAAGCACCAAGACTCCAGTGGTGGAATAAAAACATGCATGTATACCTCAAGTCTTGAAATGCTCTTCTAAAAAATAAATATGTCTTGACTTGACTGGTCACAGACAAGGGCATATGGAAGAGAAATACCAAACAAAGGCATTAATATTCAGTTGATCGTTTATTTACAACATTACCAATGCCATCAGATAACATGTTCTCAATAAACTAAAATAGATAACAACAAAAAACAGCTTACCTATGAAATAGAACATAATCCCATAAAATTTATACATGTGCAGAATTGGATAGACTAACGTTGAAATTGAAAGATAAGGAAGACTCACAGTATTTTAAGGTATGAGATAGTTGGTATGAGTGGATAAACCAATGGAAAAGAAGGTAAAGTTAAAATTTAGTAAGAAATTAAAAGTAATAATTATACACCGTCATTAAGATAAAAAAGGAAATAAGTACTTATATATACCACATATACTTTGTTTGTTGTGATTAGTATTGTTGATTGTATTTTAAGGTTGTGAATGTTTTATATAATTTTATCTTTTTAAATTTAATAAAGTTTGTTTTTTAAAACCAAAAAAAACCAAACATGCATGCATACCTCAAGTCTTGAAATGCTCTTCTAAAAAATAAATATGTCTTGACTTGACTGGTCACAGACAAGGGCATATGGAAGAGGAATACCAAACAAAGGCATTAATATTCAGTTAATGGTTTATTTACTACATTACCAATGCCACCAGATAACATGTTCTCAATAATCTAAAATAGATAACAACAAAAAACAGTTTACCTATGAAATAGAACATAACCCCATAAACAATTACAAACTAGAAGTGTGCATACCTTTGCTTATAACAAGAGCAATTTTGGATAAACAAAAATCATCAGGGATTTTATAACATCAAAAGCCAAGGCTCTAGGGCCATAACAAGTCATGGCACTTGCAGATCAAAAGTACCCAAATGCGTGCTTTTAAATAATAGCAAATGATTGACTCTATTCAGCTGAAAAAGCAACAGAGGGAACTAGTTAAGACTTTTTTAAAAATGCCATGACCATCCAGAAAAATGGAAAACAAGAAAACATAACTTCTTTTACAATTTTGGAGAACTGCAAATCATCGCACAGAAAACGTATTTCTTTATAAAGTATTTGGTTAACTCTCATACAATCTCTTTTGAAGCTGTCAACCCAAGCTGCAACATCTCCTCAGAGCTTGATAAACAGCCCTTCCCCAAATGTTTGTTTCTGACCTCCCTGGGTTATACAAAATTGCCCTCTTCAAAGGGGGACTAAACTTGAATATTAATTGAGGTGAAACTGGTCAGTCCTAAAGAGTTAGATACAAGCCTTGTGGACTAATAGTATGTTCTACTGAAGAATGGCATGATGGAATGCATTTCCACACAGCAGTTGAATGCATAAAAATATATCTAGTATATAAACTAGGGTTCTTTTCTTGCCTGTCTACATTCAGAACTTGATTTCTCTCTGCACCTGGCATTTGATCATTGGTGGCCTAGTTAACATTCCAGTTTTTCCAATTTGGGAAAAAATGTACCAATAGAAGATGTTTTAAACACCCCATGAGTTATGAAAAAACAAGCACGAAGAATTCCCATTTCACTGGCTATTTCAGAAATGAATGATTTCAACTGACTCTATAAATGATAGATACACCACAAGGAATAATTTATTCTGATAATGACTTATTCAGTGCTGGATTTGATGTACTACTCAAAATTACGTTGTGTGTTAAGTACTATCATGTTAAACCAATGGGATATGGCTGTATTTGTTTGACACATGACCAACTGCTTTTGTGACCAATTGTTCTCAACAAAGATGATCAAACTGATAAAGGGTAAGGACTGAAAAACTGTTATGTAACTACAAAGGAGAACATCATTAAAGAACGATAGGCATAGTATTGGATTCTCCTTTATTCACAGAGGGGGAAATAAACACATTAAAATTCCTTTGCCAATATTAAGATCAGCCTGTGCTTTATCCGTGAAGCACATGCTTTGTGCAATGTGTATCCAAGGACTGAATACGTGTCTCAAATGTCAGGTACAGATGGCTAGAGAGGCGGGAATTAAGAATCAGAACAAGCCTAAACGACACACCTCAGCTTGCTTTCCAACATTTTCTTTCAAGAAATAACATATCCGTATCTATGCCACAGTTCAAATACTGAAATCCTAAAACACACTTACTTCGAAACATCCACAGTTGAGAATAATGTACAGTTCAGGTTTACGGCCCGAACTCCCATTGTAAAGAAACATGTCTTCTGACTTAAATACAATCTTTATTTTGGTTATCATACAGGAAGACTTTTTTTAAAAAAAATCTCATAACAATGATTATAAATGCTACATTTGATGGTCTGTAATTCCAGACAACTGCAGTTCAAGATACATAGTTAATCAAACAATGGCTTAAAGTGGAGTGCCCAATCACAAAGTAATCTTATAAAGTTGGCTACATATCAATTTAACCATTTTAAGGAAAGAATTCAGAAAACACTGGGACTTTGTACAGACCCACAGAAAATTACCGTATTTTTTGGAGTATAAGACGCACCTTCCCCCCCTTAAAAGAGGCTGAAAATTGGTGTGTCTTATACTCCGAATGTAGCTTTTTCGAAGCTTTTTTCCAGCCCTAACGAGGCGCTAGCGAGTGAAGCAATCTCCATGCTTTGCTGCGACTCAGCTGTTCTTTAGAAGCTTTTTTCAGCCCTAACTAGGCGCTAACTGAGTGAAGGGATCTCCCGTGCTTTACCTGCTTTTCTCATTGCTGCTTCCTCTCAGCTGTGCCTTAGAAGCTGTTTTTTTTATCCCCAAGCAGGGGTTAAAAAACCAGCAAACTAATGTGCTGAAGCTGATCAAACTAATATCTGGCAGGCAGATTTTTTCCCACTATTTTCCTCCCAAAAACTAAGCTGCTTACTCTGGTGTGTCTTATACTCCAAAAAATATGGTAAGCCTTTTCTTCATCATATACCTCACTATTAATAAGATTCCTGGACTACCACAAAATTCCGCAAGTGGTTCAGAAGGCAGAAATCAGAATAAGGAATTAAGCCTTATGAGGACTTGGTAAAGCTCCTGGGCATTCAAAACAGAAGCCCAAAGGGAGATATGATAGTAGTTTATAAATGTCTAAAAGGAAGGCTGTCCCACATAAGGGTGGTGGTGAAATTAAGACCAGAATAAGGACAAATGGGTTAAAGCTAACAAGAAAAAATCCAGGATGAACATTAGGAGTTTCTTAATGGTAACAGGTGTTAAGCAGTGGGCCAGACTGCCAAGAACAATCGCAGGATAACTTTCAATGTATGTTTTCAAATCTGAGCTGTGAGGAATGGTGCAGCCCACCACCACCTTTTGTGCACCAGGGACTGGTTCCATGGAGAGAGGTTTTTCTGTGGACCAGAGGGGGCGTGGTTTCACATTCTGCCTGAATCCCATGGGTGGGGCTTAGTTTATTTGCATGGACTGGTTTCTGGCATACTGCGGACTGGTGCCAGTCCATGGATTGGGCTTTGGAGACCCCTGGTATAGTGGATTCTTCCATCAAACCAGAGACTGCATCTGATTAGATCCCTTCCAACTCATGTAATTGTCTAATCTAAATTCTTTTTTTTTTTACTAAAAAGTTTATTTTATAAACAAACAAACATACAATTCTTAATCAATCATACAGTGTATCATCTGAGTACATCTTTTGTATCTTCTTGTTATTTCGCCAGTATTTATCATATCTTAATTTTATCATTTCATTTATTGTGACATTCCCCCCAAATTTCTTACTTTTCTATTAATACATTTATCTATCTTTTTATTTTAGAAAAAAAAATTTCAACAACAATTTTATTCTCAACCATCCTTCAATCATCCCCACACACACCCCCGACTTCCCAGAGCAAAAACAGGGTATAACATTGACAAACATAAGCTAAAATAAACTAATTTACTACAAGATTCAAAACTCCCTCACACTCTTTAACTCCCCTTTTAAAGATTATTCATCAACCTTCCTTTTATAAATTCTCTTATCACATTTCACATTTGTCACTAGGATCCTTTCCATATCTTCTTATCAATAAGACATTCTACAAAATACAAGTTTCAACACTTTTTTTTAAAAAAAACTATCCATTAAGTTTTAAGTTAACCATTTTAATACTTTAATAAGTTTTAGAAAGCTATCCGATTTTAATTAAACCTTTTTACTTCAATGAAACAGTAAACTTTTCAGATTTATTACTAAGATCCTCCTCAAAAGAAATTAATCTTCTCTTATCACATTTCACAATTGTTGCTAGGATCCTTTCCCTACCTTCTTATCAATAAGACATTCTTCAAAATATAAGTTTAAAAACTTTTTTTTAAAAAAACTATCTATTAACTTTTAAGTTAACCATTTTAATACTTCAATAAGTTTCAAAAAGCTATCCAATTCTAATTAAGCCTTTTTACTTCAATCAAACAATAATTATTACTAAAATCCTCCTCAAAAAAAATTAATCTTCCATTCTTCCTTTCTATATTTTTTCCAGTCCTTCTTCTTCAGTAATACTTTCTTCTTCAGCATTGCTCCTCCCCACTTTTATTTTCGAAAATTTTTGAATTTTGATTTGAGGTTGATGTATCTTGAAAACTCGTTCTCTTCTTGGAATTATTTCCTGTTTGAAACCCCCATTTTGATTCTTCCTGCTTCATTCCTCTGTCTGTAAAACCAAGAATTGTCACAATAAAATTTTTCAGTTTGCAGTAAAGAGTCTACTTGTTGCTTTTCAATTAGTTGCGTGGAAGCCTCTGCCAAAACCTCCGTTTCCGCTGTGCCAACCTGCATCTCAATCCTGACAGCCACTGTTTTATCCTCCAAAGTCACATTATTCTGGTTAATTTCATCATCTTTTCCAGCCAGCAAATCATTGTTATTCTCCAAGTTATGTTTTTGAAAAATTCTATCAATTGATTCCAAGAAAGCAGAAGTAAAAGAGTTTAAAAGTTCTTGAAAAACCTTTACAGTCACAACTTGTGAGTTTGCTGAGTCACCAGACAATGATCCTCCAGCCCTAATGTCAGCCATATTTCAATCTTCACTTTATATTTATTCAGCTATCAGGTCAATAAGTCCAGCTATTTTCCACACAATTTAGAGATGTAAATTAGTTGAAGTCAATACCATAGTCTTTTCCATTCCGCTTCCACTTTAAATCTTTTTCTTAATGTGTAATCCAGTAGTTTTAACAATGTTACAAGCGTTAACGATCACTTTCACTAATAAGTTTCGATTTCACGCCCTCAGGCGCCATTTTTTTCCTTTTTAAACGGAGTTAAAGATCAGTACTTGCGTTTTTTGTTCTCCTGATCTGCTCTGCCAGCATCCAAAGTCCAAATTTCTTATAATCCTTAAAATTGCATTGCTGGTGTAGTTGCGATGCCTCAGTCTGCATAAAGCAGACTCATCCCGGATCCGGAGCAACTGAAGGGCTTTCAGGGAGCTCTCACCCTGCAAACCCCAGGCTTAAAAAGAAAAACATGGGGGTCTAGGGGAGCTCTATCCAGACCCTTCTGCTCTTCTCTCCCCCTTTTTCCCTGGGGGAGATTTTCGAGCTGCTAGACAGCTGATTTTCGCTGTTCTAGTGGCTAACGGAATCACGGGGCTTGAGCTCCTGAAGGAGCGTCCATCAGCGTGCCTTTGTAGCTCTAATCTAAATTCTTGATCAGTTCAATAGAAAGATAGTAGATAGCAGATTGAGTTGTTCAAAAAAAGTATCTGCAATTCAAACTACCGTATTTTTTGGAGTATAAGATTAGTTTTTGGGGAGGAAAATAAGAAAAAAGCTGATTGATGGGTGGATCAGCCTCCCAGAATACCCCCAATCAGCTGTTCCCAGAGGTGAATTTTAGCAACAGGTTCCTTGGTTGTGAGCCTTGCTTTTTTTTGCTTTTTTTCCTGCCTCTGAAAGCCTCCAAAACAGAGCTTCAGAAAAAAACCCTCTGAAGCTCTGTTTGGGGGCTTCTTTTCTGAAGCTTAGTTTCTGATGCTTTTTTCAGCCTCTGAAACCTCTGTTTGAGAAGCTAGGCAGGGCTACACTCAGAGTGTAAGACGCACCCAGATTTTCACCCTCTTTTTTGGGGGAAAAAGGTGTGACTTATACTCCGAAAAATACGATACAATGAAAAGACACAGAAATATAGATCTGTTAGCAAGCATTGGTCAAAGACACTGGTGCACCAGGCATAGAAATGTCACGTTCAGGTATCCAGACATATGAAATGTTTTTGAATATAAGTAGCTTGGGTTGGTAGCTGGTCTGTTGGTCTGTATGCTTTGAATTCAAAGTGCACTGATGATGTCTCCTCGAATGGTGACGAAACGTTTGCAACCAAATTGCCAAGCTCGGAGCTCAGACCAGCAGCCCATCTAGACATATATTTTCTCTAAGATTGGAGTTTATTGCTGAAACTTTGGATTAATGCTAAAAATAAGTCTCTTACTGCTTCTACATCAAGCTCTGATACCGATAAATCAATATTATTACGCAATGGTGAACACAGAACTCATCTGGTAAGAGTATCCAATGCTTTAAGAGTAATAAAAAGAGGTAAACTAGCCTCTGTTGGTTTGGCTACCAATGCAAGAGTATATAAAGCAGGTTTCCCCTTGCCACTCAAGGTATGCAGACTGCCAGCCTTCTGGATTGAAGGGCAGAATAAAAAAAGAAAGCTACAATATCACTCATGTTGGCAGTAGTGTGCCATGGAAACAAGCTACATTGCCATGGAGACTACCTGCTCCTGGCACATGGTTGGCATTGAAGGAGAGGACAGAAAGAATTAGTTTAGGAGTTTATCATGTTTCTTAATAGATACAGGGCTGAACTATGGCAATGCCATGATATTTACATGCACTAATAATGTGGAGAAGAGCACGACGTAAATTGGTCAAGCAATGTTTATATGCATCTACTTGGAAATACAATGAATTCAGGATTGTTGGGATTCAGGATTTTCCCCCCTCAATTGTATGTAGAATTCTTTATAGAATAGAATTCTTTATTGGCCAAGTGTGATTGGACACACAAGGAATTTGTCTTGGTGCATACACTCTCAGTGTACATAAAAGAAAAGATACATTCGTCAAGAACCATAAGGTACAACACTTAATGATAGTCATAGGGTACAAATAAGCAATCAAATCATATTAGGAAACAGTTTGTTTCCTAATGTATGTTGCAAATACTCAAATTTCAGCACATTAGTTATCTCCCTGCAGAGAACTGCAGTAGTTCCATTTATATGACTGGTAAATAAACTATTGGAGAACCATGCCACTGGCATTGACAGATTTTTCAGCACACATAGAACAACCACTGTGCAAGACTTTTGTTCTCTGCTAGGACTATCCTAACTAAACTCAGTCAGAAATAGTGGCATACTGCCTTTAAAACAATGAAACTTTCACTGTTCCCAACCTACAGGACAGTACTTGTCCACGTAAGTACTCAACTATCTACTCCACTGCTGTTATAAAGAGGCCATCCTCATACTGAAAAGAGTAGCTTGCACAGAAATCCTGTACTTCATTCACTTGTTTATGGTCTACTTTAGCAATAGTGTACATCAGGTAACATGGTTATAAAACTTGCTATCCATCAACACCTTTGGGGTAGCTAGCAATGTTCACATCAGTTATCAAGATACTTTAAATCTGATTTAAAAGCTAGTTTGACAATGCAGTACAACCCATTAAATGGCTAACGGGAGCCACATTCAAACAAACCATATGTCTATGAACAAAAACTGGTGGGTACATATCTGAGGATTCCACTGTGAAAATGAAATTCATTATGCAATTCCCAATGTCTACTCTTGTAGGATCAAACCACAGCCCTGGTCTGAAGAAAGTCTGAAAAATCAAATATCCTTAAATGCAAAAAAACAAAAACAAAACAAAAACAGTTTTGTTGATGTTTACATTTGTGAATCCTGAAACTAAGCATGAACCTCACCTATTTCCTAATAGTATACTAAGCATTGAGATAGCTCATATCCAGTTGCAAAAATCCCTTACTTCATTTCAATAATCCTTCCAGGAACCTTGTAAAGTGAGTCAGGAGGTGAGGATAGTAGCCTCACACATTCTGGTATGGGGTGAGGTTAGCCAGGCTACAAATCTGACAAGAGTAACACCATAAACAGCATGTGGCAATACTATAATGCCTCCCATCTTTCATACAGAGAAGTTATACATTCACAAAGATACACTCACTGCTGGTATGTTACAAGTACAAAAACCTCCATTTGGGAAGTGGTGGGGGAGGGAGTTTTCTCTTAGCAAATCCCTTGCCAAATGTTTCATATTCTTAAAGTGATCAAGACACACATTCAGGCTGTATTCTTTGTTGTTGTGTAGAAGAATATATTGGTTACAATATCATGTTATTGTCCTGTCCTATTTTTTTTTTCTTCAGACAGTTTGCCAAATGCAGATGTGCCAAGTATAATGATAGAAAGTGTTGCTTATGCTAATGAACTTTCAGGATGCTAAATTAAAAAAAAAAGATGCTTTGTTGATATTTGCAGACTATCTCAATCCCATAGCCAAAAAAAATGCACTTTTTGCTGCGGTTAACAAGCTGTATTTCTGCAGTGAATCTACATATTTGCTGACCTCAGCTCCATGGCTGTCATGTTGGCAGGCTAAACTGCCATTGTGTGCTATGAAAAGTTTTTAAAAGTTTTAGTTATTTTTTTTTTAGTCTACTTTTATGAGGATGTATGCTAGATAGCATTCTTGTACTCTTCCATTGCATTTCTGGCCCTCTCACATAAAATAGTTGAGCAAGGACTTATTTCAATTTTTCTGTGGCAGCATACTGGAATTTTTGAATGTTCTAATAAAACATTCCAAGCAGGATTATTTTGTTTCAGTTTAGCATTTTTTAAAAAAAAATAATAATAATACGGGCATGCCCCTTAAGTTTACCTTCCAATATTTAAAATAGTTCATTCTAAGAAATAGGGGAACTCCTATTTGGGAACTCCCTTATTCGGCATAAACTTCTTACTGAAAGTTACTGGAGAGTGGGAAGGCCACAGAACAGCGAGAGGATGCTTCAAGGACCATTTTCAAATCTCGAGGACACAGAATATCTGGAATGAAATTATAGCTCCAAAAAAGACACTACCAAAACAAAACAAAACAATGTTTAATAGTTCCCATTACTACTCAGTAGTATTTTAAATTAATGCTGCAATATTCCCTAGTGATAATATCCATATAGATACTTTAGGCTACACATTTTTACTTTGTTTTTGAAAAACCTGACACAAAAAGCTTATATGGATCTTTCTGTGTTGCATTTCTCTCTTGAAAAACACCACCATTCCCCCCTCCCCTCCCCATACTCAACAGTATTATACAACATGGAGCAATAAGATTTTTTTTTTTTAAACCAATATGGCATTAATTAGAAAAATCCACATTCTCTTCTGGTACTCTTCCGGGCACAAAAATTCAACCAAACAAACCCCCTTCAACACAACATTCAAATGTATAAAGGATATATTACCATCTATTTTTACAACTTTGAATTGCTGGAAGCAGAACTGCAATTTGCAACTGAAAACAAATACTTATAGATACAAACTGATGGGAACATTAAAACCAAGCCTCCCTTAAACATCCAGGTTAGCACCTTTCTTATTCTCAGCATAGCTTTCAATTCAAGCTCTACTAAATAGGCAAGAGATAAGATACATCTCTTCTTTATGTATCTTATACATGTAATAAAGATGTTAATGCTCACCATCTTAACACATGGTCTATAACCCATTTGTTTTTCCCTGATGGATACATGTTCGGATATGCTCTTGTAGAATTCTAATAAAATCAGACTTCATATTCCCCTCAATGATGGCAATTTGTCCAGGTTCTCAAGAAGAAAAGAATCCTAAAATCACCATCTTACCACCTCCATGTCTAACAACTGGCAATTTGACATGCAATGTTTCGCTTTTGACAAACATAATACCCAAAAACATAGTCTGAGGTCTGAAGGGCTACCCAGAGTCTTTTTGGCAAGCCTGAATATGACATTTCTAATGAAAGGGCTGCAGCTATTTTGCAAAGGGTTTGCAAAACCAGGTTTTGAAACCTACTATGAGTAGTCGGAATTTTGCATCTTCTAATTTTTAGGTTTTTCTTACTATATGCATAATAAAAAATAAGAAATTTGTGAAATAATTAAAACTTTCAAAATTTGATTGTAATTCAAAAAGTTTTAGGCTATTTCCACATTCAATTTCATGTTCCACTGACAAGGGATAGGACCGTGATGGCGAACCTATGGTACGCATGCCAGAAGTGGCACGCAGAGCCATCTCTCTGGGCACACCAGCCATCACCCGTTGCTCTTCCAGATTCTGGTGTGGGAAACCGGAAGCATGGGAAACCAGAAGAGCAGCTCCCAGGAGCGCATGCGCATGCCAGGAAGCTGAGCTTCTGGTGCCTGCATAAAGGCGTGCCAGAAACCGGAATACCAGGTGATTGGTGCACATGCGCATGCCGGAAGCTGGAAGCTCAGCTACCTGGCGTGCGCATGCACGCCGGGGGAACTGCTCTTCTGGTTTCTGGAGCTCCCGCATATACACACCGGCGAGCTGCTCTTCCGGTGCTCCCCTACATGCACACCCACGCTCCCGTTTCGGCACTTGGTGCCGAAAAAGTTTGCCAACACTGGGATAGGACATGAGACAATCAGAAAAAAAAATATATCTGGGGCCCAGCTATTACAGTCTACTCTATTTGAGGGTTAATGCATTCACCACCTTTATGAGTATTGCTTCAACTTGCAAATCTCTCTCTCACACGCACCTTTATATGTTACAGCTTGAATTCTTAGCAACCCTAGATCAGCTCCAGGGCATGAACGTTTTATTCATCGCCTATATAAACAGTCAGATTCTTTTCAAGTGTTAAAATGCAGGCCATGAATCTTCCCCATCTTCCTCCCTAAAAGCTCTTAAAATTACATTGTTAAAACTTGTTTGTGGAAAACATAAGCTGGGAGGGGGCTTATGTTTATAGGCCTTCCTTCATTTCTGATGATTACTGCCCTGAATTCTTTTTTTTTTTTTTTAATAAAAAGCATAAGAATGGTAGAGAAAGAATCTCCTAAATTTAAATAACTGGAGAACACAAGTTGACTTCTTATGGCCTGGACTGTTCCCTCAAACTTTTAAACCATATCAAGATCTTTGGAGCAAAAGTAATCCACCATGAGAACATAATTAGAATAGCCAATCATTAATGTAATGTGTAGTTTATGTCTTATTTCAGATCTGCCCAATGATACTCTTAGAGGCTGCAATTCAGGCCAAATCACATTGCTACCTTCATTTATCAACTATTTCATGGGTAACCTAAGCACAAGTCCCATCCAGTTATTATATTCCCTGCAGTATTTCAATCCTTTAGTGAGCCAAAAAATCTCCCTGGATATCTCCCTCAACAACCCATCATTCCAGCCGCTCTCATACCAGCTCTTAATTTCTTTTCCAGTAAAACTACTGTAAAGGATTCATTTAAGCATTTTCTCCTAGTCACTCTTCACCATAATTTTCTATAATCCTAGCCATAATTTCATATAATTGTAAGGAGCATCTCCCTAAAATGCAATAATGGCTTTGTGCGTTTGCCATGTTAACCATCCCTGGAGGGATGATATCCTTCCTTTTCTCTGAACATGATTTCCCTTCTTTGCAAAAAGGCCACCCTTCACAACCAACTGGAGTGTTAATAGCGAACTGACACAAGAGATCCACTCAGCCACATATTAATTTCTAGGGCGGTGCAGTGATCCAGATTCAAAGGGGGAAAAGCTGATTCAGAGCGTGTGGGGGCATTTAAGTCGCTGTTGATGGCTTCTTAAAGAAGTAGCATCTTTTCCTGGCCTCAATCATATAGTTCCTGGCAGACTCGGGAAATTAGACATTTAAACTGGTTCCAGCAGGTCTCTCTCTCTCTCTCTCTCTCTCTCTCTCTCTCTCTCTCTCTCTCTCTCTCTCTCACACACACACACACACACACACACACACACACACACACTTTTCCTCTTTGAACCCAGGTCACTATACAGTGATCTTTACTAGCATGTTTGAGATAGAAACTAAATTGTATGTTGCAAAAAAAATTCTAGTTACCAAAATCTTTCAAGCATCTATCAAATATGCTATGGCCATGCTGCTTTGATGGCAAAACTGGACTATGCTGCAGTTTATTTATTTATTTCGTTAAATTGATTTGCCACCTATCTCACTGTGGGGCTACTCTAGGTGGCTTGCAACAAAAAGAAATGTAAACAAAACAGAAGTAAAACAATAAACAAAACTTTGAAATAAATAATGAAAATGAGAATACATCAATATAACAAAAGATGGAGAATGGGTGGGGAGGGCACGGAGGTGGAGTCTGCCATCAACAAAGCAGTCACCTCCAGTGTGGAACTCCCCCACTGGATCCTCAAGGCCAACTGGCAGCCTCTTATGGAAGTATAGGAGGGTTGGGGCAGGACCCCTCTCGATAAAGAGACTGCGGGGAAGAGAAGCAGCCAGGCTGCTGTTGCCATTGGAGTGGGGTGGGATGTGTTGGGCCATGAGATGTGTGTCTTTCCTTTCAAGCTCCGTTGCTTTCCTTGCCGTTGTGTCCAGGGAAACATGCTGTAAAAGAAAACCTTCTCGCGAGTTCGAGAAGTTTAATTGAACTTACAAGAAGGCTTTCTTTTACAGCGTGTTTCCTTGGACACAATGGCTTCTCACCCGCCCTGTCACCCCCAAATTGCATCCCTAAAGGGGGCAGGTGGCTAAGCGAGGGGCAGGAGCCCTGTCATGCCTGGCGAGGGGGGGGGAGAAGAGACGGCAAGGGGAGCCACATCTTGCTCCACATGTCTCACTTCTCCCCTGCCCCACCTGCCACCCTTCTCAATAAAGAGACAGTGGGGAAGGGAAGCAGCTGTTGCCATTGGGGTGGGGTGGGACGTGTTGGGCTGCTCGGCCGGCATGAAGAACAGGGAGGGGAGGCGATGGCAGCGACGGGACATCCAGTTCCACACTTGCTGCCTCCTGTACCCCCCAAAATAATAAGACCCCCAATATTAAGGCCAAACCCTTATGGGGGGGGTGTCAAAAGAAAATAAGACTCTGTCTTATTTTCAGGGAAACACGGTATTCCATTAAGGGTTTAAACCAACACCTTGAACTGCACCCGGAAGCAGACCGGTAGCCAGTGAAGTTTATGGAACAGAGGTGTAATGGGGGAGGGGAGGGGGGTGTCCAAAGACTTCTCTTTTTGCTGCACTTTGCTGAAACTTCCAAGTGGATTTCAAGGGAAGCCCCATGTGGAATGCATTGCAGTAGTCCAGACAAGAGATGACCAGGGCTTGAGTAAACTGAGCGCAGAGGGTCATGATCCAGGAAAGGTCACAGATGGGTTATGTTTATACCATGTCCACTATAAAAGCCTCTTTCCAAGTATTTAATGTAAACCTTTGCATGCTCTTCTGTTGTGTTTGATTGTTTCAGGTATTTAGGACAAATTCAGTTGCCCTGCTTTTACTAAACAATTAGCAACACAGGCAATTCATGATTTCAGACCAGTTGCTTAGCTAATATAACCATTCAAAGTTATGACAAACACAACAAAAGCTACTTATGACCTGGTTCTGAAGTTATGACAGTCACACACCTCCCACAGTTGCATGACTGCGTTTTGGATGCTGAGCAAGCAGCCTGCATTTAGGGCTATTTGCAGCATCCTAGACTCACATAACTGTGATTTGCAACAGTTTTGTTGGAAACAGGCAGTTACTTCTTTGGCAGCATTTCTGGCAAAAAGCACTCATAGTGAACACCACCACATTCATTTAATGACCTCCACCACAAGAAAAGGGTGTAAAATCCTGGTAGTCATGTGATGACCTGCTTTACAATGGTCATGATTTACAATGGTAATTGCCAGGCTCAATTTTGGTCGTAAATTGTTCTTTCTCTTCTAATTTCAAATCGGTCAGTATTCATTCCATGATAATGGGACTATTCAATTCATTGCCTCGTTTCTATTTAAAAATTTGCTATGTATACAGATAATCAAGTTTGGGTGGGTGAATGAATATTCATTCAATTCATCATATTACTCTTTCTGAGACCATATATAGAAAATAAGTGCAAGGACAATATAAGTCATATTCTTAGATTTGTCCTAGCTTAAAATAATTCAGTTTAATTGAATCAGGTTCTTGTTTCTGTGTGTCTAATAGTTTTATTTCTTTGGCATATGAATTTTATCTTAAAGGATAAATAATTCTATTTTGTAAAGATTAAGTGGCTGTGTTTCTTTTAAAACACTTGTAAAAGGAGATTATCTAGAACAAGCATTATACCATGTACCCTTATATACATCTTATCTATAAATTCACTCTTCTCTTTTCTTTACAGCACTAGCCATAGGCTATGTTCACACAAACTGCTAAGGAAATTACTGATTAGTTTTGATTATCATCTTAAACCAAATAATAACTATGCTTAAGAAACCATGACTTAGTGCAGGTTTGATTTGGCCTATGGGTTGTTTAGATCTGAGCCATAGGGCTGCTCTGGAAACAGCAAAGGATCGGCCCACGCTGCCTCTGCCAGCGAAAACTGAGTTCGGGACTGCCCTCCCGAGCTCTTTTTTCACTGGCAGGGGGCTGCAGGCAGTGGTGAAATCTAAAATTTATTACTACCGGTTCTGTGGGCATGGCTTGGGGGGGGGGGTTAATGTGACTGGGTGGGCGTGGCCAACTTTTTTTTTCCTTTTAAAACCATTTTTTCTACAACCTCTTCAGTGAAGAGGTTGTAAAAAAATGCTTTTAAAAGGTTCTGACAATCCCAGCTGAGTTGCCTGATCAGCAAAGGCTTTTTTTCTTTTAAAAGCCTCTGCCAATCAGGCAACTCAGCTGGGATCGTCAGAGGCTTTTTAAAGCATTTTTTCTACAACCTCTTCGGAGGATCCCAGCTGAGCTGCGCGATCATCAGAGGCTTTTTTTTTTACTTTTAAAAGCATTTTTTCTGCTGAAGAGGTTGTAGAAAAAATGCTTTTAAAAGTTAAAAAAAAAAGCTTCTGATGATCACGCAGCTCAGCTGGGCATGGGGGGGGGGAGGGATTTTTGCTACCAGTTCTCCGAACCACCAGCCTCCATCGCTACCGGATTGGGCTATTTGGTCCAAACTGGGAGCATTTTACCCCTGGCTGCAGGAGGCTATCACAGCTGAAAACAGATGTCAAGCTGGCCATGCCCCCTCCCCCCCGAGGTCAAACACAACCCTGATGTGGCCCTCAATGAAATCAAATATGACACCCCTGACTTAGTGCAATGTGTGAGGCAGTTCACGGTGTAACATATTCTACTCCATGCAGCCTTAATTCTTCATTATGTCCAATTCTGCTTATTGCACTAAGCTTCTTGACTTCATCTTGTCATGGGAATCTGCCCATTGTGCTTCATAAATCATTATATGCGTCTTAGCATGCTATGCAAATCCAGCCCCAACAACAAAAGTTTAATACATGACATGAATTATGGACAGTGAATTTGCACATGTGAAGAGTAGGGCAGCAGAGCAACTCAGATGCCTCAAGTCCCATGAACGAACTATGGTTCCGCTACTTAGAAATAGCACAGCCGCATCAACTCTGCAAGCTGCCAAGACAGGTAACCTCTAATTCCAATTAAATTTATGAGTTTGACTCATGGTCACCATGTATCTTCTTGGCAATGATACCAAAGTGGTTTCTCACTGCTTCCCAACCTAGATTGTAGGCTCTGGACTTTCCTGGTGTTTTTCAATGCAAATACTAATCAATAACAACTCTGATTAGTGTTTTTTTTTTCCTGAAATCACCGATGTTGGCCATGGGCAAGGTTAAAGAATTAAGCTCAGTTCTTGGTGATAACTTTGCTAGATGGCCTGAAGGCACTCCTGACTTGGAATACTGCATCAGGATGTACTTTGTAAGGCTGCTTGGGGCAGTGTTTCTCAGCCATCATATCTTAAATCTCATCACGGTCGAAAGTACAGGGTTCTACCTAGCCAGAAACAAAAACTCAGCTTTTCCAAGGTAGGCATATGTAAGCTTACAGGCATCCTTTGACTTACGACTGCTTGCTTAGTGATGATTTGAAAGTTATGCTAGACCTCCCTAGGGATACTTGCAATGCAGTTCTGAAGCTTTGACAGCTGGTCTATATTTACGGCTATTTGCGGCATGCCATGGTTACGTATTACAGCATTTTCTCACAAAACCAGCATTTACTTTCATTTTTCAGCAAACCCAGCCATAGCAAGCCATTTGTTCACTTTACAACTATGGTGTTATGTTAGTGGTCACTTAACAACTGCTGGAAAAAAAGATCATAAAATCAGGTTGGTTATGGGGTGACTTGTTTTATGAACATCATGACTTAACGACCATAATGGGCAGACTGTAAAATCTCCATTCCCACCCCATTCCAGGGGAAGGATACTGTAAAATCTCCATTCCCTCCCTATCAGATGGGACTTGGGAAGCAGAGAATAGATGGGGGCAGGGACAGTCAGAGGTAGTATTTACCGGTTCTCCGAATTACTCAAAATTCCCACTACCGGTTCTCCAAAACTGGTCAGAACCTAATGAATACCACCTCTGTACTACATTTACCAGGTACAATGAGCTTTAAGAACATGAACATGACAGTGAGGATGCTGACAATAATTTTAACAGCCCTAATTGTAAAAGTGAGTTCTATTTTATTTTTGCTCTTAAATGAAAATCTTTTAGAAACTGTTTCAGTCCTGGACTCCAGAAAACTCATTGCTGATTGATATATTCGATTCTCTTGGCCTAAAACAAAGCAAAGCTAATTCCCCATATTATTCGAGAAAGGGAGTGAAGTGCTAAAATGATTATGATACGGATTCAGGAACATTCTTTAAAAACATTTTCAACTATCTGATTTTTTTTTTTTTTTTTGCGAGGGGTGAACCATTATGGTGAACTGATATTCCTCTAGAATACGCTGTGGATGAAAATGGCACCCAACTGTAGGATTCAGGCTGCTGAAATCTCTCTGGATTAAAGAGAAATCACAAGATTACCCACATGTATTCCATACAAAGTTTCTTTCTTTTTTCTGTAAGCAGGTGGCCGGAACTGCATTTTTGTGGTCTGCTTGTGATTAGCTGGGAGTCACAGGATTCCATCATGCTTACAGCCACTAATGTTGCCCATATGGATTTTATGTTCAACTGAAGCTGATCTCTTAATCACTTTAGATTTAATGTTTCCCCTTTTGACTGTTTTTCTTAAAAATAAACATTGAGAAACTTCCGACCGGTTTTATTGAAATCACCAGTTGAGACTCCTTTAATCCCTTTTTTTAAAAAAAAGTTGAAATACAACTTGTACATTTTAACATGTACAGCAAAAAGATGGTTATTTTTTCTTTTTTCCCCTTTTTCTACACTTTCTATACTTTTATTTTTTAAATGTATTTCTACATTATGTAGTTGTATTAGTTCTATTTGTGTGATACAATATTTAATAAAATTATGAGGAAAAACGAAATATTTTGGGCACTGTGGCATTATATATGAGAGAAAAAAGGGGAGAGGAGCAGAATGGATATGTAATACCTCTACTGAATACTGACCATTAGACAATTACAGAATAGCAAGGCTTATATGGGTAGCTTCAATGCACCATAGGAAAACTGATCATATAGCAAGCAATTCTTGAACAAATATACCTTGTAATTATAATGAAGCAGGAAGGATAATTCTGGGATATTTCCTCATACTTTGGCTCTGCTCACACCCTTTCTCTGAACTCTGTCTTTGTGATGAACATCTTCCCATCAATGAAAGGGGGTGCTCAAGTTATGCCCATGTTGGCACTTACTCTCAATCTGAACTGTTCAATTATGCCTGTCTTCGGAGAAAAAAACTTAAAAGGTGTCATGAACCATAGTACTGTTAGTATTGCACACATACAACTAAACTTGCGAGTGATGTTCTTTACCACAAACCTTGGTGGAAACAATCACCAGTCCAAAGAAATAACAGGGGTTCCACCAATTTATCCAAAGTCAGAGGATTTGTAAAGCTAGACTTTACATTTATTTTGTGTTTATTTTTATTTTGTAATCAAATGCCCTCTTGGCACCCTGTAGTTTAAACAGTCCGCAATGAGCTGGATTTTTGTCCTGGAGATAAGGCAATTCAACAATTGTCACACTTACACTTCCCAGGACTGTGTTTCCTGCCTTAAAAGCAGAGACTGATGTCATGGCAGCAGGACACAGCAGGGGCCCAAGCTACACAGCCAAATCTCACGATGATAAATAGAGCTGGGTAGTAATCGCCACTCCAAAGCCATTCATAATATTTCATAAGGAACTGCTGCCTGTGAATGGGAGATAAAACTGATGCTGCAAAGCCATCGGAAATAATATGAACAAGCACAAAGCTGAACTCTGGAACCAATGAGGAAAGTGGTGCATGAAATATCTTCTTGCCAAAGGGAAAAAAGCTGTAGAAGGCAGCTGCTGAAGCCCATGTCCTCCCACTCATGTAACAGAAGCTTCATGCATCAAGAGATATCTTGGTTTTGAAGTGTTTTTAAAAAGCTGAGATAAAAGCTAGCCGGCTAAGAGATACTGAAGTCCCCATTCATATCTCACTTTAGCCAAGAATTCACTGAGGTGGTCTTAAGAAAGCGCCTTGCCTTTCATCCATGTAGGGCAGTAAGTGCAGCCTGTGCTGCTTAAGGACACAAAAGCAAAATAAAAGCTACATGGAACATGTCAAACTCTGTTGTAGAGCATTGGTCCTTTTTACATAGTTTCAAGCATGTATTGATTAATCCTATTTCTCTTATCAACTTTGCATATAATACAATTATTAACAGTAAACAAAAGAGCCTTCTTTTCAATATCTTGCAGCCTTCAAGATCGGGGGTCCCCAACCCCTGGTCTGTGGACCAGCACGGGTTCTCGGCATGCCAGAAACTGGGCTGTGCAAACAAGTGAAGCCCCATTTGCGGGATGCAAGCAAAACCACGCCCCCTCCGATCCGTGGAAAAACCAGTCCCTGGTGCCCAAAAGGTTGGGGGCCACTGTTCTAGATAACAGTCTGAAACTGACTTGTTACTGCAGATTCCTAAGCAGTTCCCATTTCCCCATTATCCTTCTAGGGATCTAGTAGATTTACTTGTCAATTCATTATTTATGGTTGGAATTGATACTGTGTTTCCTTGCACTTAAGTATTTATGGGAGGAGCCGACATCATCCTACTGTTCTTGCATCCTCTTGCAAATAGTCTAGTGAGAAGGAGGTATTTCTGCTGGTATACAGAATGAGAAAAGAGCTGAGGAAAAAAAAATAGGAGTACTTAAATGTTTGTGAAAGGGGAACTGGAATTCTGAGAATTCAAATCCAATTTTTATGAGCTGCTGTGAGGTTAGCATCACAAAAGAAAGCTAGAAAGGGAACTAGAAATCAAACCACAAGCCTGATTCAGACACAACACTAACAAAGTATGGCACTTAAGAACAAACGTTTTATATATTCTTTATGTCTCTTGTTGTAGTTAAAAAATCTCAGAAGCGTAATTTGTGAACGTAGATTGTAATATTAATTAATTATTTATTTATTAGTTCAATTTATATGCCGCCTTCCTCCGAAGACTCAGGGCAGTTTACAATGCACTTATAGCAATAGCCTTCATTCTTTTGTATATACCTGCTTATTAGGGCTTTTTGGTCCCCCCATAAGCGGTGTTTCTACAAAGTCAGCTTATTGCCCCCACAATCCGGGTCCTCAGTTTACCTACCTCGGAAGGATGGAAGGCTGAGTCAACCGTCACCTTGAGCCTGGTGAGATTTGAACTTGCACTAATTGCAGGCAGCTGGCAGCTAAGTGCTACATAACAGCACTTAGTCCGCTGCACCACCAAGATGCATATACAATATATACAATACGACAGCTAATATCTAGACCTCTCATAGATCATTTTATCTGAAACATGAATATAAAGAACAAATTAAGGAAAAAGAACTGTATGATTTTCTATTAGCAGATTTTTGGATGTTTTTTATTAGCCAAGAGAACAGTGACCATGGATAGCTTTCTCAATTATTTTCTTAATTCACAAGAAAACATATTGGTCTTTTTATATTGTTTTGGCACAAATTATTTCTAGCTACTTTACTTTTGAAAGGAGCACACAATAAACTTTTTAAAACATTAGAACAATATAATCATTCTATAGCAGCAACATAGCATTTACAAACTTATAAAGAGCAACAGGCAATTATTCTGACTAAATTTCATGATTATATTGCTTGTCAGCTACATTCTGCACAGTACAATGACTAACTAGGATTCCAAAACAAGTTCCTCTATAAGCAGCATATCTTCAACCCAAACATCTGTTTTTCACATGTGAGATTGGGAGTCCATTAAAGGATTCATAATGAGAAGCTTCCCCCCCCTCACTTTCTGAGGCACAGCCGAATTCCATTATACTCTAAGCAAGTCAAGTATGTTTGGGTAGAAGTTTCTGACATTTACCTTTTTATGTAAATTGTTATTGCTTATTTTTTCTACTCTTAGACACTTGAGCTCCTGCTCAAGTGAGCATCAAGTGGAAACACTCCCTTTAACCTATAATTCTCTTCACTTAGGTTTACTAAGTAGTTTTGTTAGGATAGCAATAGCAATAGTACTTAGACTTATATATCACTTCACATTGCTTTACAGCCTTCTCTAAGCGGTTTACAGAACCAGCATATTGCCACCAACAATCTGGCTCCTCATTTTACCGACCTTGGAAGGATAGAAGGCTGAGTCAACCTTGAGCCGGTGAGACTCGAACTGCTGAACTGCTGGCAGTCAGCAGAATTAGCCTGCAGTACTGCATTCTAACCACTGTGCCACCACGGCTCTTAAGTGGACAATAGAATTTTTCTGGCTAGGTTCCTGTCACTATGGATTCCAAATCAAAAGTGGGCTTAGAACATTTTTTTCATAATTCAGTTCTTTAGAGCAATTTCCTTCCTCATTTCC
The DNA here is from genome assembly GCF_059756535.1 of Pantherophis guttatus. Taxonomy (NCBI): domain Eukaryota; kingdom Metazoa; phylum Chordata; class Lepidosauria; order Squamata; family Colubridae; genus Pantherophis; species Pantherophis guttatus. The sequence goes on from NC_142063.1 coordinate 193,216,214, forward strand.
CCCTTGTTTATCGGCAAGGCCAAAACCAGAGACATTTGACTAATTATGACTTAAATGATATAGGTTATGATGCAAGGGAGCCTGGTTCTCCTACAAATAAGGTAACACCGTAGCTGAGGCTAGGAAAGTTGTTGTCTCAGAGAGAAACCTCCCAATGTGCAAACTTAAATTTATTGAAATCAGTATAACTACCATGGCCAATATTCATATATGAGATATTAATCAGCTTACAGTTGCGTGATGGGGAAAAAAACTTTAGTAAGGAGAGGGTGTGTGCAAATATTTATATGTGCTTATATCTTTATCTTGCATACTCAAGGCTATTCCACAATTTGCTCAGTAAGAAGCCAAAAGAAGTAGAGAATATGGGAACACTGCAAGAGATAAAGTACGTACAACCTGCAGACCAGAAAGTCTCCTTGGTACAAATCTATTTGTCCATCCTTCATTTCGGTGTCAGGGTGGTTAATACAACAAGGTTGTGAACAAAAGGCTGTGCAAACCAGACCACTTCCAAAATCTGGCCAAGAAAACCACAAGAACTTGCCCAGGTAATCACTAGGAGTCGATATAGACTCAAAAAGCTCTCAGATATCTGTCATTATATTAGTAAAGGTAAAAGTTCCCCTCACACATATGTGCTAATCGTTCCCGACTCTAGGGGGCAGTGCTCATCTCTGTTTCAAAGTCGAAGAGCCAGCTCTGTCCGAAGATGTCTCTGTGGTCATGTGGCCAGTATGACTAAACACCAAAGGCGCACGGAACGCTGTTACCTTCCCACCAAAGGTGGTCCCTATTTTTCTACTTGTATTTTTTATGTGCTTTCAAACTGCTAGGTTGGCAGAAGCTGGGACAAGTAACGGAAGCTTACCCCGTTACGCGGCACTAGGGATTCAAACCGCTGAACTGCCGACCTTTTGATTGGCAAGCTCAGCATCTTAGTCACTGAGCCACCGTGCCCCCGGCATTACATTAGTTGCCTTTTATTCACAATACCCTTCCTCTGGAGTCTTCTGAGATGCTCAATTAGAATTTTTATCAACCTAATATCCATGTTGGCCTGAAGCAATCATTTAATACATCAGGTGGGCTCCAGACTGGGAATGGCTTATATTCTTCATGTTCAAGATTTGCAATTAATTTAAGGTGATTTGGGTACTTGGTGCAAATCTAATACCAGTAAAGAGAGAAAGGGATTCTAAAAGCATCAGATCTAATAATAAATTTTCCCAAATGCCCTTTAACAAAAACCTTCCCAGCAATTTAGCAACGTTGTTGCCATTTTCTCCAACAGAAAACAACTCAAAAGTTATTAGGTGCAGGTGTTACTCATTAAAAACAATAGAGGTGTGCAGAACATTAAACATTCCATCAGAGACCAGATTTCTGAGCCTAGAAGAGCTTCTATGCACCACAGGTAGGAGAAGGAAACACACTTTTTTTTACACTGGACCTCAGCCAAAAATGTGCATACATACATTGTCCCACAAAGGAAAGCCTACATATCATCTTGGTTTTATTCCAAGCAGCTCAAAGTAGCATACATATATAGCAAGCTTCAAGACCAAAACTGTATGAATTCAGATACATTCTATAAACTCTCCCATTTTTAAAAAATGCTTCTTTCATATCACACAGGAAATTCCCATGGGCAAGAACGTACTTGCCACATACAGAAACCTTACACTGGGCAGCTTTGCAGTCTACAGAAAACGGAGCCAAGGCAGGGGATATTCATGAGGTCCCTGGTAAGTTAGTTGAGTGTATGTTTGCATGGGAAAGAGAATGAGCAGGCAAGAGACAGACATAAACACTGTTGAGACACATATACAACAACCCTACTGATGATGTTGAATGGTACAATTCCTCCAGTATCTAAATGCATGCAACTCAATTTTCATTTATATCTTCAACTATAGATTGTAATAATACTACAGCTTATTTTTTTTCCCTGTTAAAAACTTCTTAAACATTAAACCCTAAAGCACAAAACAAGGTTAGGACTGATATTGATACGACAAGTTTGTTTTGAAGGAATATACTGACTCTGAGGGTGTCACTCTAAAATAAGATGTGGGATTGCAATCTGACATTTAATTTTACACTGGAAAGGGGATAGATGAAATGGTAACCACCAAATTAAATGCTGGATGACAATCACAATTTGAAGGTATGAAATATCTAAAAGGAAACTTGCATAACCACTGCAAGGGGCACAGAAGGGACTTTTACACTCCGCAATCCAATAGTCATTTATCTGCAAACTCTTGAGCTGTATTTAATAGGACTTTCTACTAAGGCATGCATACATTTCTTCTGTTATATATTTTCCTCATTGTTGCCTTAGTGATATTAATGTTAGACGTCTATATTTTTCCAACTGGAATATTTTAGTACTATGTTACTGACTTCAAAATGTTTTAATGTTCGACACATTTCAGTGGTTCAGCTTAGGTGGCTGAAATATAAATATCAAAACAGTTTTATTTGTTAATCAAATTTATATAGCTGTCCATCTTACCAAAGGCAGCTCTGGATGGTGCATAATATAGTACAATGATGGCTAACTTTTTTGCCATTGCATGCCAGGAAGGGGGGGGTCGCGCACAGGTATGCCCACACCCATAATTCTACGTGCCCCGCCCCCACGCATGCGTGCATGACCCCCCCCGCTCCTGGCATGCGATGGCCCGGTAGGCCCGTTTTTCTTTCTCACCTGGCTCCAGGGCCTCTCTAGGAGTCTGGGGAGGGTGAAAACGGCCTTCCCCATGCCCCCTGGAGGACCTCCGGAGGCTGAAAACGGGCCATTTGACAACTTCCAGTCCCACCAGAGCTGAGCTCGCGTGCCACCTGTGGTACGCATGCCAGAGGTTCGCCATCATGGATATAGTACATAGCTGTACTGAGTTGTGCTGAGACAATCAACTGAGATTCCTAAGATTTATATACTCAGTGCTGCAGGACAGAGATATTCAAACTTTTTCAGGCAGTGGAACCATTAGTTAATGTATTGATATGTTCTCAAAATCTGATTGAAAGGCACAGCTCTTAGTGATAGAAAACTGGCTGATAAAGTTCTGTGGAACAATTTTGAAATACCCTACTCTAGATGGTAACTTCCTGGCCAATAATGATATAATCAGTTTCTAAAAATTTGATATATATATATATATATATCAGAAAATAAAATAAAACTGACCAATAATTGCATTTTTCTAACCTACTATTTAAGTGGCATGATGGTAATACAATTAGTCCTCAATGTACGACCACAATTGAGCCCAAAATTTCTATGGCTAAGTGAAACACTTGTTAAGTGAATTTGCTCCATTTTACGACATTTCTTGCCTACAGTTGTTAAGTGAATCACTGTAGTTGTTAAGTTAGTAACCCAGTTGTTAAGTGAATCTGGTTTCTCCATTGACTTTACTTGTCAGAAGGTTGCAAAAGGGGATCACATGCCCCCAAGATACAGCAACAGTCATAACTATGAATCATTTGCCAAGCATCTGAATTTTGATCGTGTGTGTGTGTGTGTGTGTGTGTGATGTGTGTGTGCTGCAATGGTGATAAGTGTGAAAAATGGTCGTAAGTCACTTTTTTCCAGTGCCGTTGTAACTTTGAAGAGTCACTAAATGAACTGTTGTAAGTCGAGGACTACCTGTATTAAATTTAAACCCTCAAAATCCTCATGTCATTAGAGAGGAACTTGGGAAAACATTGGCAAAAATGGTTGCTTGGAGGCTAAAGAAATGGGGATAGCTTAGTTTTCAAATATAATCACCATGTTTATGGTACCCAAACCACAATACTAAAAACAAACAATGTAAGATAGCTGTAGCCCATTTGCAACATAGTTCATTATGCATTGTCAATATGACTCTGTTGCTATACATATCTGCTCATCCTAATTTTACCATTTCTGGGAGTTGGATATGTATGCTTTTATTACAGCATGTTCTATCTACATTATAAACAAATGCTAAAAACTGTGATTTGCAGCAGACAAATCTCCTAACCTCCTTGCTGCCAGGACTAAAATAGTTCTTGCCATAGGTGGAAATGACTAGGCTATTGTTTATATCCTCATCTTGCATCTCTGCCAAACAGGTTTGTGTCAAACTGCCTTCTAGAAAAGGGTCAAGGAGATTTGCAGGCATCTTGGCCCGAACCTGTGTCTTTTGCCAAAATATAAAGTACAACATAAGCACCTTGCTGAAGGTATTATTCATAGGTTTCTGTATAGGTAGTCCTCGATTTATGACCACACTTTAGCCCAAAATTTGTTAAGTGAAACATCTGTTAAGTGAATTTTGCTCCATTTTATTACCATTCTTGCCACAGTTGTTAAGTGAATCACTGCAATTGATAATTTAGCAACCCGGTTGTTAAATTAATCTGGCTTCCCCATTGACTTTGCTTGTCTGAATGTTGCAAAATGTGACCACATGACCTTGGGATACAGCAATAGTCATAAGTATGAACCAGTTGCCAAGCATCTGAATTTTGATCACATCATCATGGGTTGTAACTGTGAAAAATGGTCATAAGTCATTCTTTTCAGTGCCGTTGTAACTTTGAACAGTCACTAAATGAACTGTTGTAAGTTGAGGACTATTTGTATTTTATTTGGCTCTTCGTTTAGGCTACATTACCAAGTAAATGGAATTCTTCACTCCAATGAGCACTAGTTTCAATTAAGGATTAAGCCACCAAGGTAAGTAAAAACATTTGACAACTACTAGACAACCCTGTTGGGTTCACATTTCAGATATATTTTCTTATCTAAACAGAGGAACAGAATGAACATTGATAAAAGATTCATGGGAATGGGAGCAACTTCCCAGTTCCTGCTGGCTTCCATATGGACCTTCCTTATGGGAAGCTTGCAGGAAGCACTGGACATAACAGTCACATAACTGCAGCAGGATTGTGATGCTGAAGTGGCCACAACGTTGTCAAACTTCAATCCCACAAGAGTCATGGGTCCCAGTTTTGGGATGCATTCTGTGTAAATCAGCCTCTTTGAGGTTCCCTGGTTCAAATATTGTTGCCTTATGATTTATTTTCAAATCTAAAATATGGAAGCACAACACTGAAATATACTACAAATTAAAATATATGACATTAGCTCATCCCCGCCCAAGAAATACAAGGACTTCACTTCTTAGCTTCTATCTTCCGCTCATTAAAAATGGAGCTTTTTTTTTCAACTCAATAGTTCCAGTTGTTCCATATTTCTCACTTTGGTGGTAGGGAGAGGGGAGAGAAAGAGGGAAGTAACAAGGGGAAGATACGGTGCTGCCAAGGTACTGCAGAGCCAGGATTTTAAAGTTGTCTTCTATGAGGCTTTTTCAGTTTCCCATTCTAAGAAAAACTAGGACAGCCAGTCTAAAAACAGCTATTCTATGCCTAATGCCTATCCAGACATCATGTACCCAAGTCACTATGTCCAGAAGCTCTCTGAGAAATCCTGCAAGTTGCAACCTAAGTACAATTGCCAAGGAGCTGCTAAGAGTATTGTGAACACTGAACAGCCTATTGACAACATGACCTAATACCAGTATCATTTCAGGGCCTGAACCCATTTTGTCTCACTTGGGATGTGCACACACAATATAGTATTTTTTGTTTATTTTATTGTGTGTGTGTGTGTTGCCTTCAAATCAGTGTTTGTCTCCTGGCAGCTGCCACAACTACTGTACTGTAGTCTCTGCAGTTTGCTTGGCAAAGTTTTTCATAAGTGGTTTGTCCTTGCCTCCTTTCTAGGACTGGGAGACAGTGACTGGCCCAAGGTCACCTAGCTGGCTTGGTGCCCAAGGCGGGACTGGAACTCAAGTCTCCTGGCCTTAATCACTACATCAAATCTTACATTGAACTACTATTCACTGAATTAGTCCAGATTCACACAGTATACTGAGCCATAAATTTCCCATACAACAAGACACAAACTAATGAACTGCATTTTAGCTTAGCAAACTCGATCTTGCTGTTTCCAGCCACGGGTTTTTTTTTTGTGTGTGTGTGTGCTTTGCAAGGTTGGGCTCACAGCTGTGTGGCAGCTGCAGATTATATACAGATTGCAGGTGCAAGGAATATTGAAGCACTCTAAACTATTCTGAAATAGTCCATCTTTGTCATGCTGGGCCATAAACCGGCAAAGGCATTTATGTAAGAGTTGCTCTTTCCCACTCTGGCTCTCTCTCTCTCTCTCTCTCCCCCCACCCTTCCCATTTCCACAAAACTGAATTAGCAACAGCTACATCCTCTCCACGGATGTTCATTTGAAACCCTCATCATCAACCCCTTTACATTAGAAAAATAAGAAAAAAAAGTGTGAGTCACTTCCCATTTCCAGAATGCAAGAGATGCTTTCTTTTCGGGCGAGAAGCACTATTTAGAGAAAACCCATTTCCTAATCTTTCAGAAGTCTTTTCTTATTCTCCCTCCTCCCCCACGTTTCGCCAACGATTCAAGAAAGGTAAAGGACAGGCCGGCAGCCAGCGAGCGAAGGAGCGAGCCAGCGATCGAGTGAATGAACGAAGGCTGAAGGTTACCGGATTTATGAATGTCAGGATCATGTGACAACAACGGGAACCTGTCTTATTCACAAAAAAAAAAAAAAAAAAAAAAAAGGCAGAAAAAGAATCCAACCATATGCAGCCGTAGGGAGCAGAAACAGCTTCGCCCCAGTCAGACAGCGAGAGGCACTTATAGCCCTTGCGGGCGAGCCGGGTCACCTTTAACCACCAGTAGCCCAGGGAGCCGCACCCCGCCAGCCAGGCAATTTTAAAAGAACGCCGTGCCTCAAAGGAGAGGCGCGGTAGCAGGGAGATTAAGTGTAGTCTGGAAGCACGCTGAGAGGGATTTGCTTGGAAGTTAGCTAACTTTTGCGGGCGAAGGCGATCGTTAATGGTTTCTCCCGCTGTCTCCTCGGCCGCCCACCTCCATTTCTTCAGTTTAGACTCTCACACAACAAGCGACGGCCCCGACCGGCTGCAAGGCTAACAATGAGCTGAAAGCAGCGAGGCGGCCGTGCCTAAAATTCTATCCCTGCCCCCCCTCCTCACCTCCCCCCCCCGGCCAGCTTCAGAGTCAACCAAGGCCCAGGCAGGCAAGCACCGTGGCGATCCGCTCTCCCCCCCCTCGCCGTCACCGAGCGGAGGGGGGGGAGGGAGGTGGAGGAGAAAGGAGACCCGAAGCCTCCCTCCACTCCCCCATCTGGCAGCCCGAAGCCGCCTTGCAACAGCGATCAACCCTTTTCCCTCCCTTCCTCTCCCTCCCCACTTTCCCGAGATGGCTCTCCCTCTCTCTCCCACGGTCCGAGCAGACTCCTGGCCTCGAATGGTGTTTTTTTATGAATGGAAATGTGGTATGCAAATGAGAGCAAGTCAAGAAAAAAAAAAGAAAAGAAATGGCGGATGTGAATGCTGCAAAAAAAAAAAAAACTAGGCAGGGGAGAAGTGAAAGGGGGGCAGAGAAAAGGGGGGGGGGAACTGGCATCAATAGTGACCCTCAATCTTACAGAGCGAGCAGCATGAAGAGGAGGAATGGAGAGAAGTAAGGCGGGGGGTGGAGGGAAGCCCGTCTTAGACGGATCCCGAAAAAAAGTCCATCAATACTTCTCTCCGCCTTCTCGCCCCCCTTTTGCCAGAAGGGAGCTGGGTTAACATTCCCTCTTCCAAACACAGCAGGCTTGCAGAACTGGGGCGCTGCGCGCCCTGCGCCAACCTCTCGAGCAACGCCGAGAAGTGGGGCGCTGGGAAGGCGAAGGCTCCCGGGCGAGGCGACCCAGACGTGGGATAACCGCAAAGCTTGCACTTCTTTTTGCGATCGCCCGGGCACCGAGGCAAGGCGGCTATACGGGAGAAAAGCTCGCCACGACCACACCGAGCACCTCCCCTCGCCAGATGTTTACAAGCATGCTGCTCCCCCTCCCCCCCCTTTCAGCTCGTCGGACACTTACTCGTCTGGATGGGTTTCCTCGGTCATTTTCTCCTTCTCAAAAATTCATCCCCCGCCGCGGGCAGCCGGGCAGCACCTCTTCATTTTTCTTTTTCTTTTTTTCTCCCCCCCCCCCTCAGCTTCACATCGAGGGCAAAGAGAGGGAGAGAGCCGATCGAGCTGGAAGGATGCGGGGAAAGAGACCGCCTCGGCTTCGCTGGAAAGCAAGCGGGCGGGCGGAGGGGGGGGGAGAAGGGGGCAGGGATGGGGAGGGAAAAGGAAGGAAGCCAGGCAGTTTGCTAAGGCCTCGTTGGCTGCCAAAGCGCAGGGCTGCGAGAGAGACGAGACCTGCGACGGAAGGGCGCTCAGCGCGCGGGAAGGCAGCGGGGCGCCGCGTCGGCCAACGCGCCCGGATGGTGCTGCAGCCGGCGGCCCCGTCCGAGCCCCATCTCTGTCTCTTTTACTCCATGTTGGATTCTTAGCCGCCACCGCCAACAGGAGGAGGAAGCTGGGCGGAAGCGATGACGTTATCCGAGCAGCCCAGCTGCTTTCGGGGAGGGAGAAAGGCAGGCAGGCAGGCAAGGCGCCAGCTAGTTTCCCTCCCTCAAGATGGTTGGGAGCGAGGAGCCACCGTCCAGGCGCAGAAGAAAGCGGAGGCCACTCCGCCCGGGGGCTTTGCGCAAAAAACAACAACAACCCCTCGCGATCCGCCGCTCCTGCCCCGAGGCCTCACGAATCGCCGCTGGGATCTCTTGCGCCAGGCAGGGAGATGCGTCGGGGAGTCCTTCGGCCCCTTCTCCAGCCCTTCATCCGTGCAGCCGGCGGCCTCCGTCGTCTTGGCGGGGCGGCGCGGGAGCGAAGGTTTTTGAAGGCCCGCCTTTGCTGCAGGTCCGTGGGACCCGCGCGACGGGCGGCCCGGCGTCCGAGAAAGCGCTTTTGAGCGCGTGCAGAAGGGGTGTGTGTTTACGTGTTTTGAATGGCAGAAGACGCGTTCCACGTGGCTCTCGAGCAGAAGTCGAGCAAACATTAGGCGCTCGGTAACACCTTCCTTCCCTTAATCAGAAAACATGGCTTTCTGACACACTCTTTAACCTACGTTGCTAGAGAAACAGGAGCAGAATTACTTAAGTTTAAAACCGGAGTCCGAAGACCCGAGCAATCTAATGCAAGGATATAGTTTCCTTCACGCTTGCCAATACTTCAACTGTCCTTCCCTTCCCCTTCCTTTCCTCGTAAGGAGAGCCCACTGATCTAGGATGCTGTATTTCAGGGGCAATGAGCAAATGGAAAAGTAATCTTCACTATGATGCCATAGGTTTAGTGAAAATACTGTCTGACCAGAAAAACAGAGTAATCTCTCAACTTCCTCACCTGGGTTTCCCCAAATTGCTGGACCATCTCCCACATTCCCAACTCAACAGGTTAAAAAATAGGGGAATTTTAAGGATATCTTGGAGAAAGCAGCACTGGCAACTCAGTAGAACTGTTTGATGGATGCTCCTTGGGAAATTCCAGAGATAAAATAATTCCTTTCAAACCCAAGCAAAGCTGTACCATTAATACTCTTCATATGCACATATATATTGTCCTCAATAACGGCTTTTATTCTTCAAGCCAAGATTAATACTCATTAATACCTGTATTGACAATAAGACATGCACATTGTGGAAATCAGCATGAATGGTTGGTTGATATAATGTCTGAAACCTGAAGAAAATATTTTCCAACTTCAAATTGCTTTATACAAAGTAGAAAACTAAATAAAGCAAAGATCAGTGTAACTTCCCCCACATGTGTTCAGTTTCACATTTCTTCTGGTGTGTTTCTTTTGAAAAGGAGGAGGATTTATGAGGATAATGAGAAGCAAATCAAGAGTATTTAACATCAATGAACTTGTGATAAAAAAAAAAAACTTGAAAGGAGTTAATGACAAGAATTAAAGCAATGTCTAGCATTGAGCTAAAACCCCCCAAAACGTTAGTTCAATATCCAGGTTTTACAGCAGCAATTTTAGTCTCCTCAATTGATAAAAACAAATAAATGACTTCAATTGAAAAGTTAATACTAAAGGTTAGCAAAATTTAGCAATTATAGCAAAATTCTCTAGCAAGATTGTTTCCTTTACAATTTGCAATTGCAAATGACTCCAACACATCTTTTACTATTACCAGGGTTTTTTGCTACTTACGTAGTGATTGGGGGGGAGCCATTGTTCCAATGGTGCTAAATAAATGTCATAATGAATATAAAACGGACAGTAGCATGCTGATAGGGTCAAGTGTTTCATAATAATCTGTATATGTCATAAAAGCTTGTAACTGCCATCTTCGCTACTCAAATGGACATATTGTTTCTAGTTCTTTTAAGTCAAGTTTAAAAGAGACTTCTCCAAAGGCGTGATATATACAGAATTTCATACTAATAAAGTATGATTGCTATGCATTTTAAGCAAACACCATACATAGTTATTATTAGAAAATAGGCAATTTTCTAAACTTCACATGAATGAACAGGTAGTCCTCGATTTATGACTACAATTCAGCTCAGAATTTCTATTGCTAAGTGGGACATTTGTTAAGTGAATTTTGCCCCATTCTATGACCTTTCTTGCCGCAGTTGTTAAGTGAATCACTGCAGTTATTAAATTAGTAACACGGTTGTTAAGTTTCCCATTGAGTTTGCTTGTCAGAAGGTCGCAAAAGGGGATCACATGACATTGCAACAGTCATAAATGTGAATCGCGGTCCAAGCGCCTGAATTTTAATCACGTGACCATGGGGATGCTGTAATGGTGGTAAGTCTGAAAAGCGGGCATAGGTCACTTTTTTCAGTGCTGCTGTAACTTCGAATGGTCACTAAATGAACTGTTGTAAGTCGATGTCTAACTGTACAGTGGTGCCTCCTGTGACTAGCACCTTAGGATTAGTTATGGGCAATGACTTTAAGGAGTAAACAGCATACCTTGCCCATGTGCTTGTCAAAAATGATAAAAACGTCTGATGTGCTTTAATAAGGACGTAATTCCTTTATAAGAGCAGAGTTGCTTAATTTATAAGACGTTGTTTCAGATTTGTCCTCTGAATCAGATCTGATGGCAGTTAATGAAATTAAAGGGGCTCCAGTCACTCTAATAGTGTACAGTAAATTTAGAAGAAGAAAAAACTCCCTGCATACTGCAATCACAAGGAGTGTCACCGATATCACTGCTATGACTCCTGAGTGCTCTGTTTGAAGCCTGATAACCGCTTCCTCTTGCTTACTTTGTTTCCCATCACAAGAAATGGCTATTCATAGAGGAAAGGCTCCCGACAAAAGGCTATGATTTCCAGATAAAGCTGAAGCCTGACATCCTGCAGGAGAGAAAAAGAAGGATGGAAATATACTACAAAGCAGAACAGGATTTCCCAGATTGCTACCTACTCCTTTTTCTTTTAAGCTGGCTCTTCTGAGAATTTCTCTGGTTAGACCTGGAGAAGTTTCTAGGATGAGAAGCGAAAGGTCTTCAAAGAAAAAACATAAAGTCCAGTTGTCTCTTGAAAAAGCACCGTTGGGATTCTCTGGTTAGTGTTTTGAAAGATGACTAGCCCCCAATAAATAGTGTTGATGCTGTGCACAAATTCAGTCATTAATAAATAAAACAATGCTTCTGACAAAAAACCAAAAAAGATTCATCTTGTGCTCAGTGTAAAAAACTTGTTTTTTGCATTTATTATACTCAGATATATGTATAAAAGTATATAGTATATACTTTTATTTTGCGTTTAGGGCTTTTTTAGATTCCATTTCCTTTAAGTTTTACTCATAGGTTTTCATCACACATTGCTCTATTTTCTAATAATAATAATAATGATATCATATTCTCTGACATTTGTTGCACTTTATACATGTTGCGTTTGTATGTATTTAGTATATTGTATAAATCATAAACCCCCACAAATGAAAATGACATAGAAATTATTTGTTCCATTATTATATTCACTGTGAAATTTAGACATCCATTACATTAGTAATGATCACGGACCTTGTGCAGCTCAAGGTCAAGAGATATTAATTAAACCTTTTCTGAAGGAAGGAAGGAAATAAATTCAACCTGCTTTGGAGGGAAGGCTCCTTTGTTGCACTGGAGATTCTGGGGTCTCAAGCAGGTGCCTGCCTGCTGAGTGGGAAAAGGCACAAGCTTGCTGCCTCAGCTTAATTGCAGCACCCAAGGATGCTTGGGATAGACGATGCTGCTGCAGCACAGACCAAGAAGGAGATCTTGTTACATGATGCTGTTCAGTCTGTGGCTAGCAATGCTGAATGACCGGACCTGCACTGCTGAGGCTAGGCCAAGACAGCAAACTTGTCCAGGAGCTTGTGAGTTGCAAGCTCAGATTTTTTTGATGTTTGGTGGACATTATTATTTAGTTTAAAAATGTAATGTTGCCTATTTTTAATTTTTATTTTGTGAAATATTTCCCAAACTGTATTTAAATTGGTTCAGGCCGCACTTGGGAGTATCGTGTGTTATACTCAGCCTCAGGCCACGTGTTTGGTACTTATGATCTACATGTTTTCTGCTTTACTAAATAGTGATGGAAGAGCTTGATTGAGCAAAGCAATGACAGCAATAGCAATAGCGCTTAGACTTATATACCGCTTCACAGAGCTTTACAGCCCTCTCTAAGCGATTTAAAGAGTCAGCATATTGCCCCCCAACAACCTGGCTCCTCATTTTACCGACCTCAGAAGGATGGAAGGCTGAGTCAACCTTGAGCTGGTGAGGATCAAACCCCTGACAGTCAGCAGAATTAGTTTGCAATGCTGCATTCTAACCACTGCACCACCGCGGCTCCTGATGATGGGTGTAATCTGAAGAATTATGAATTTATCAAACATGGGAGAGAAACGGTAAAACACTACTATATTAGAAAGACATGCAACCCAGAATTATCATTTTGGAAAAATAATGTAACGAGCAAGTTCCAAATGATTTGAATAAAACATGAACAGTACAAAAGAAGTACCTAGAGATGGCTTGGTCATTATAAGAAAACAAATTAAGATTGAATTGCAAATAAAATTTAGAAAAAAATGTGTGAGTGGGTGGAGAGTGAGGGGGAGACCAAAAAAAGCTGTAGCTGAGTGGAAATTATAACTATCTCAAAAAGAGAGAAGTGAGAACAAAAACAATGTATGAATAAAAGATGGTGGAAACACAGAAGCTTTGCAAGGGTAGTAAAATGGAAAAGTGTGGTGTGAAATACATTTAGGTAGATATCCTCCTCTTTTTCTATCTCAAGTGGTAGTAGTTAGAGGAAGAGGTCAAGCTCTAGGTATCTTGGTTGTAGGATGCCACAAAGCTTAGCATACTACTCAACTCCAATATCACATCAATGTAGAGTTGTTGGCAGAGATGATTCATTGGTATGAGGTCAGGTATCGTCATTATTCTGATGATATTGAATTTTGCCTTTCAACTCAAAGCGATCAAGGTCTTTGGTCCCAAAGGTGTTTTTCCAAAAGACACCAGATCTTTCCAAAAGATCAGGTTTATAGTCTGGGAGTCTTTTTTAAAAATTCATACTGCCTCGTTCCAATTTTATCTACTCATCCAATAGAATAAGGCGAAAGAGATTCCCTTTGTTTCCCTCTTCACTCAGAAAATGCCATCCTACAGATTTCAGCCACTGTTCTTCTTTTTCCAAACCTCATTTCTCCAACCATCCATATGGCTTCAACCTTACTGGACTTCTGAAAGACCATTAGAACTTGGCTTTTGAGTAAATTTGGGGGACAGATGTGACATAAAGTGTCCCTTTTTGTAGTGTGGTGGTGGCGGAGTAGCATATTAAATCTGTTTATTGTCCAGTCAGAGCATGGAACTGTGAGTTAGTAGTCATTGGTTTGACTTTTATGTATAATTTTAAACCTTATTTTAAAAAATAGGTACATAAACGCTTAGTCAGCGAAAATAGTCATTGCTTTGACTTTTGTATAATTTTACTGTATAATTTTAAACCTTATTTTATAAAATAAATATATATATAAATGCTCAGTCAGTAAAAATTGGAGCAGCATATATGCCCTGCTAAATAAAGAACAAAATTTTGCCATCTCCCTGTCTGCTTCCCTGCCAATCTGTTTGTCTGCCTACTTTTGATTGACTGTTTTTTTCCTTCTTTTGTTTGTTTGTTTTGTTTTCATGGTTTGTACAACACTGCTTTCTCCAAAAGGGAATATGTGTACATGCATGATATACTCCTTGGACAAAGATAGTAAACCTGGAATCCTCAAGCTTTACTAGGCTGACTCTGATCAGAATTCCCCTTGGACTATATTTGAGCATTGTGGAAGAGTTACATCACGGGTCTAGAAGGAAGAGTCTTCAGCCGAGATGGATCACCATGGGAAGTTATGCCAGGAAAGGAGAAATGGCTCATTTATCTGACAGTGCAATTCCATGCGTGTTTAGTTGGAAAGAAACACCACTGATTTCCACAGCAAAGATTGAGCACACAGTTGTGCCCTTGATGATATTTTCAGTGTCACAAGATCGCATCCCAAGAAATATTGCTAACAGGATGCAAGAAAAGGCAGGGAAACGTACACTTTATTTTTTAATTATTCATTTGTGGAGAATCAGGCATGATATTATTTCAAGGCAGCAGGTTCTGCTTAGTCATCTCCAGCATGCTATAGGACTTCCTCTTTCTCTAAAGGAAAACCTGTGCAGTTCAAGTATTTTGAAAACATCCACATACTCTGGTTAAGAGCAGAAGAAATATTTGATTATTTCAAGTGGATTTCCTTGGCTGTGATCGTCAGATGCAGTTAACTGATTGTTTCGTGACAGCCCTATGAAGGTTCTCCCTGAATGCACGACTGAATGCAGGATAAGGGGAATTGCCCTGCGTGACTGGAGGAATGCTTGCCTGATTCAATCAAACAGAAGCTATCAGGTCTTTTTGTGCAGGATACTGATAGTGCTCTGAGTGTTCATCACACTTACAAGTTTGTGTTGTCACTGCTTACAAGAAATCAGTGGGAGCGACCAACAGGAATCTATATGCCCATGATGGTGAACCTATGGCACATGTGCCACAGATGGCATGCAGTGACCTCTCTGCGGGCATGCCAGCCATCGCCCCAGCCCAGCTCCACTGCGCATGTGCGTGTGCCTCCCGCCAGCCAGCTGGTCTTTGGGTCTCTGCCGTGCATGCGTGGGGGGCGGGGTGCATGCAGGGGATGTGTGAGCATTGCATTTTGGGGGTTTGGGCACGTGCAGTGGTGGGATTAAAATGATTTAACAACCAGTTCTCTGCCTTAATGAGCAGCTGGGTAGGTGTGGCGCAGTGGTCATGCGACCATGTTGGCATGGCCAACTCAACATCACTCAGGTCGATGAGCGCTTTGCCTTAGCTGTTACAATGTAATAAGGGTTAACCAGAGAGGCAGTTTCTGTAAGCAGGGCAATAAAGATTAGGCTAGAAACAACATCAGAATGTTTCCTTCCTGCCTTCCTTACAGGATTAGCCCTGTAAAGTGGAAAAACACAAAATAAGATTTCTTCCAACAACCAATTCTCCGAATGCTTAGAAAGTTAACAACTGGTTCAGGGGTGGGTTCTAAATTTTTTTACTACCGGTTCTGTGGGCGTGGCTTATTTTGTGGGTGTGGCTTGGAGGTCATGTGACTGGGTAGGCATGGCTAGCTGGTCATGTGACTGGGTGGGCATGGCTATGTGTATAGGGACTACTCAGAGGGCTGAGAAAAGTCATTTCTGACAGGTCCTCGCACTTATGACCATCCTCACATTTATGCCCGTGCAGCATTCTTAACAACCATGTCACTCATTTCACAACTGCTTCTCTTCACCATGGTGACAAGATAGGGCAAAAAACGTAAAATGTGAGGACAGTCGTTAGTTCGAGGACTGGTCAAAAGTGCGAGGACCAGTAAAAAATAACCTTTTCAGCCCTCTGAGTAATCCATATGTACAAAAGGATACAGCAATAGAGAGGGATGAAGGAAGGGAAGGGAAATTAGAGTAGGAGGGAGGGTAAGAGAGGGAGGAAGAGAGGAGGAGAAGGAGAAAGGAAGAGGAAATAGGGAGGAGAAGAAGAGGGTGGGGGGAAGAGAAAGTAAGAAGGAAAGAAAAGTGAGAGATGGTAGGTTTGAGAAGAAAGATTGCTGTACAATAAAAAAGATGAAAGGGAAGAAAGGCAACCCCAACAAATATAAAGATATTAAGATAAAGAATGAATTGTTAAACTTTAAAGAATAAAAGAGAACAAATATGAATAAATAGCAATAATTAGAAACACACATACAAACATACAATGTATTTTCTTTGAACAGAGTATTTGGCCGGTTCACAAATTTAAACAGTGTTTAGTCATTTCAATTAAATTTACAATTTCTATATTTCCTTTTCGCCATATTTATTCCTCATTTATTTTTTTAAAAAAACCAACATTACTCTTCATCCTCATCTCTAATCTTAATCAAATTCAATTTTTCCCTTCTATTCTATATTATACCCCTTCCCATTGTCATCTATTTTTATATCCATCCTCACATTGGTTAATTATGTAATATTACAGTTGTTTAATACAAATTCAACATTTTAATATAAATCAATTAGTTATATAACTATCTTTTTTGTATATTAATCAATATGAACATGAATATTCCAATTATTTCCATGCAATCCAATTTCTTACAAATCAATTAATTATATTTACCAATAATAATAAACCAAATAATTTCCCCCATATATTCCTCCAAACCACAACTTAACCATTTCTGCTTTCAACATAATATACAATTAATAGTATCTCAATTATTACAATTCCCTAGTTAAATAGAGCTTTTTTCTTTTGTGTTTTCAAATCTTGAACTCTCCTCTTTTGCCCTAAATTTCCCATTGTTTGCACCTACCTTTTTTGGTGAGCAAAAAGAAAAAGAAATCTCTCCCTGCTTCATTTTGTCACATTGCAGCAGAGCCTGCTTTACTTTCAGTTTTGTTTTTTTCCTAGCACAGCTACTCATTTGTTTTCTTTTAACACTGATCAGCTGTAGGGCGCTCCTTTGGAGCCCCACAGCAAGAGTTTAAACAGTTTTTTTCCCCTGTAGCCATCAGCTGGGACTCAGGAGGCAGCAATAGATTGGGAGTGGGGCCAAATAAAGGGTAAGAATAATGCGGGGGGGGGGAATGGAGGGGCGGGGGGGAGAACCGGTTCGGTGATGTCATATCGTCACTGCTACCGACTCGTGGGAATCGGTGGGAACCAGGAGTAACCCACCACTGAACCGGTTCTCCCGAATAGGCGCACCGGAAACTGGAAGAGCAACAGGCGATGGCTCGCGTGCCTGAAGAGATGGCTCTGTGTGCCATTTCTGGCACCCGTGCCATAGGTTCGCCATCATGGGCTTATACTAAGTCAAACTTCTTGGCAAATCTCTCTTGTAGATATGAGCAAATAGGCTTATAATTAATTCTGTAAAATGGAACTTTATTGGACCAGACAGTTCAGCAATAATTGCACGTTTCTGATTTGAAGTAATTTATTTTGCTCAAGATGCATTTTTAGAGGTTGCTTTCTAAGAGAACTATGCCTATGATATTGTCTTCTGCAGAGTTCATCCAAATCTCTTCTTAAAAACCTTAAATAAGAAATAACGTAATGGACTATGCATTGCAGTTAACACAATGCTTCTCTGTCTTGTATTTGTTTTGTTTTTTAAATCTGTCTCTTGGGAAGCACTTAAATGAACTTTGACCAGCCTGAAATCCTTTGGATGCTGAAGGGGAATTGATTGTGGTAATCCAAGGCATATGGAGGACATCAGGCTGGGGAAAATTGACCTATATATTATAGTCACGAGTAGGCAACATTAGCTAGAGGCCATTGTATGTGGCTATTTGCCTGCATTTCAGTCCATATTCATTTGTTATTTGGAAACAGTGATTTTAGCCAAAGCTTTTTATATTTTTGACTACTACCAATACACTTCATTTATTTATCTGGCTTACTAACTTTGGACCGTATTTCAGTGCTTAGTTCCATTGATGTTTTCCTGATTTATTCATTTCCTTCCTTCCTTTATTGTATTTCAGCAACATTTTTTGTTAAGCAACAGTCAGTTTCTACCCTCGCTTTCCACTATCTCCATTATTGGTTTATATAGAATTAACTTGCTTCTATTCATGTGCTTGCCTTTACTGTTAGTGTAAGAATGGGAAGGATAAGTCTGATTTAATTTATATTGAGGTAGATATATACACACACACAGATATATATATATATGTACATTATATCTGTATATATTCCACCAATTATATAAACGGTAATTATAACTCTTTAATATATAACACATACATACACAGCTATACATTTAGACACTGTAATGTAATGTAATAAATACAACACGACATGACACAGCATAACATGACATGACATGACATAACATAACAACATAGCATAGCATAGCATAGCATAGCATAGCATAGCATAGCATAGCATAGCATAGCATAGCATAGCATAGCATAGCATAGCATAACGTTTATATACCCCTATGTTTGCCACCAAGAGTTTGCTTATTCATTTCTTATCTGCCTTCCAGGGGTTGAAGACAATGTACAAAAGCCTACCTCCCCTTATCTTTCTCCCACAACAGCCCTGTGAGGTAGATTGGGCTAAGAAGCCTGTGATGGTCTTTGGACTTGCTGAAATAAAGGGAGGGGAACCCTCTTCCCAGGGTTATGTATTCTGTATCAAAATGTACCAAATCAGCATTGTTGAATTTCAAAGTCCTCCTGATAAACTTTTATGAATAGAAGTCTCTGGAATCTGTTCTAAAATTTTGCCTACACTGAACAAATCATAAATTCTACTAAAGACATTGCTGTGCTTCTAAGGAATGGATTCTTTGTTGATGTATCCCATCTATCATCTATCTATCTATCTATCTATCTATCTATCTATCTATCTATCTATCATCTATCTATCTTCCATCCGCCCACCCACATGGAGGCGCACAAGCACACACACACACAAATACAAAGATAGATACCTTCTAACACACATACTTTCAATTCTCCCTAGTAGATGCTTGCCTTGTTGTCATAGCAACGTCTTTCCAAGTTCTGGTATTCACCCCTTTCAGGTTCCTGCAGGCTGCAACCAGCTTCTCACTGCCAGTAGCAAATCACCTAGATGTATGTATGTATGTATGTATGTATGTATGTATGTATGTATGTATGTATGCCTGCCTGCCTGCCTGCCTGTGTCCTAAACTTTGCTTGCTACCCTATTCTAAGGAGACCTGGCTGGAAGAGGTTTCTGTTTGTTCTAACTTTGTAGGGGGAAAAAAGGCACTGTGCTTTCTGAGGCCAGAATGAATGGGTTGCTGTCCTTTCATTTGGATGCTAAGGAGGAATATATGAAGAACCAGACATGATAGTTTCCAATGTGTTGCTTCTCAGAGGAGGGCTGCCAGTTCTAAATCTGGCTCGGCCTCCTTACCAGGCCAAGGAACAAACTCCTGTTTTAAAAGAACTCTTTTTAAAGCTCCAACTTCAAAAAGTCTCTTCAAAACAATTAATTCAAGACCGTTGATTGTGCATTAACAGAACAGAGTTGCATTAGCAGAAAAGTGCTTTAGTTGAACAGGTTAATCTTTAGAGATCTGTCTTTCTGCGAGAGTTTAAATCTGACTGGATGTAATTATATGGAGAGAAGTCCTTTCTCTCTGCTCTTGTGAGAACATTTTCACGTAAGAAATGTGTTCCTGGCATCTGTTTTTTATTTGTTTGTTTGTTTAAATGGTTTTGATAACACACACACCAGTTAACCTTGTTAGAAAGTATGCATGAGTAGATGGAAACAAAATGAACTACAAATGAGACTATTATAATCTTATATAGCAGAGATTTAAGTAGTCCTTGCTACAGGATTGGTAGATTCTTAAACAAGTTGCCTTTTTCAGGTAAAATATAAACATCCTCTTGATCCATGATGGCGAACCTATGGCACGCGTAGCCATATCAGTGGGCACACCACTCCTAGAGAGACTCTGGAGGCTGGGGACAGCAAAAAAGTCACTTCCTGTCCAACCGGAAGTTGGGAAGTGGGCCGTTTCTGGCCTCCAGAGGACCTCCAAGGGGGTAGGGAAGGCTGTTTTTGCCCTCCACAGATGCATAGAGAGGATCTGGAACCAGGTGTGAAAGAAAAACAAGCCTACGGGGCCATCACGTGCCAGGAGGGGGCGGAGGCTGAGGGGGGGGACACGCATGTGCAGGATGGGGCGCATAGAATTATGGGTGTGGGCACCCACAAGCGCGAACCTCCCCCCCCTCCTGGCACATGATGGCAAAAAGGTTAGCCATCACTGCTCTAGATTATAGAAGTGCAGATTTTTGATGGAAGTTTTGTGTTCAGCCTTTCAGTATTTTACGGCTGCACTCCAAAAAGTGGGCAATTCTGGGACAAAGAAATAGGGGAGAGTAGGAATAAAACTAACGTTGATATAAGTATTTAATCAGAATTAATAAAAAAAACAATTGCTTAAATTCATGAATATTCCTGATGTGTTTAATAATTCCTCCTTTTGTCACATTGAAAAGTATTAGTTCAGCAGCGCATTTTAAGGGTCTTTGGAGTTGCAGATTCTGTTTTGCTGTTCCAGACAATGCTGTCATTATTAAGTAGCTTTATCTTATTCTCCAAATGTTACGGATGATTCAGACAATGCACCTATCAGGCACAGAGGAAACTGCATATCAAATGGAAGAGATGTCCCATATGGTTTTCAGTGTACTGTAGGCAGTGGGCTTCCTGAAAACCTTGGAAAATGTTTGTGTGAGTCAGACATGGATGGGAGCACATTCATGCATGCTTACCAGCTGTGACCCTGCTAGGATGAGTAGAGATCATGTGGGAACAACATGGATTGTGGTTTAACAGAAGCGAAGGACTGCCTTCTGCTAAACCCTTTCTATAGTTTCTCATCAGGTTTTCCATTCTTTTTCTTACCAGAAAAAAATAGACTAAGAAGACAAAGATGGAACAGTTGTATAGATTTTTAAAAAATTGTTAACAGATATATCTTTCCCAAAACATTCTCCTAAAACATAAAATTAGTAATTCATGCTCTGTTACACCAAATTTCCTTTTTGGTGTAATTTCTGCCAGTACTCAAAGTGCAACTTCCACCTTCCTTAAACATTGTCCATGATGTTTGGGGTTGATAGGACTTGGTATCCATCAACGTTTGGAAAAGTCTACCCATCCTTACCAAAGACTTTAAGAATTGATTGGGCTATACTGCCAAGATCTGCAAGATTAAATAACTTCTTCACTATCAAAAGCAAGCATTTTACTGAGTTTTTGCTAGGCCAGTTTTCAGTGTTTCTGCTTTAGAGATTTATGTAAAGGTTTAGACATGCAGTTCTTATCTAAGTCACCAATCAAATAAGTTGGTGCTGTTAAATGAACATCTATTCAGTGCTGGTAGAAAATGTGCATATGTGCAGTTTGTGATCAGTGTTATATAGTTTTGAGAAGTATTTGGACTCTCTCTGGGAGTGACAGGCTCAAAGGAACATTTCCAGCATCCCTGAAGCTGCACACTCTTCTCCATGTTGTTCTCCATGATCTCCCCAGTGTTGTTCTTCAATCCTAATTTTATATTAGAAAACAATGGGGAAATTTTTCAGTATGTGGAGAGCAATCACATCATCACTACTCAATGACATAAATGTAAATTACATTTGAATTTGATCAAATTTAATTTTTGACATGATCCAAGCTGTGCCTTCGTCCTGGTTCTTTTGTGTGTGTTTAAGAATGTGTTTTGTGTTTAAGAATGTGATCTCTAGCCTTCAGTTTAGCTCAGCAAGTTCTGACCGGTTCTGGAGAACCTGTAGCGGAAATTTTGAGTAGTTCGGAGAACCGGTAGTAAAAATTCTGACTGCCCTGCCACCATCTATTCTCTGCCTCCCAAGTTCCAGCTGATAGGGAGGAAATGGGGATTTTGCATTAATCTTTCCCTGGAGTGGAGTGGGAATGGGGATTTTACAGTATCCTTTCCCTGCCATGCCCACCAAGCCACGCCCACCAAGCCACACCCACAGAACCAGTAGTAAACATTTTTGAAACCCATCACTGCTTCAGTTCAAAGACTTAAGTGCAGTGTTCAGTTCAAAATGGCCACCCAGCCCTGTTTTATAGGATCAGAGGATGTTCTAGAACTTTCCAAGGAACATTTGCTGTTTTATTTTGCTTTTTATATTCCTGGCAATGGTTTTGTTCAAAATCTCATTATTTGAGGTGATTTTATTGATGTCAAGAGAACATTTCTCCTTTACCATCCTGATTATAAGGAAACTAATGTTTAGGTTTGTTCCAGGGGTGAAATCCAGCAGATTCTGACTGGTTCTGGAGAACCAGTAGTAGTATTCAGAGAACTGGCAAATACCACCTCTGGCTGGCCCCAGAGTGGAGTGGGAATGGAGATTTTGCAATATCCTTCCCCCAGGTGTGGGGTGGAAATGGAGTGTTTGCAGTATCCTTCCCCGCCACACCCACCAAGCCAGGCCCACAGAACCGGTAGTAAAAAAATTTGAATTTCACCACTGGTTTGTCCTATTTAAGGTGGGCAAGAGGTTTTTTTTTTTTTTGAGAAGTTCATTGTGGAATGGATTATTACAAAAAGCAAAATCATTGAAGTAATTTGCATATATTTCTAAAAATGAGCCCTTAAGAAGTATAACTTAATGTCTTCATCTAGGTTGCTGCAGTATTCTTTTAAAAATATATTGAGAAGTGAAGTTTGCAAGGTAATGCAAACAGCAGTTATTCTAGAAAGAGAGTCTTAGCAATTCAAATAACCATGCTGCATGAATTGAAAGTTGTTTTTCTGAGTCTTAAGTATTCATCTTTTTTTTATGCTTTAACTTATTTTTCTGAAGGGAGGAGAAATCTTTCAAGAATTGGGTGAGAGCGACATCTTGTGGGCATCGTCTCAACTGCATGTAAATACTATATATTTGAATATCAAGGGGGGTATGAATACATATGGATTAAAAACGAAGCGTGCTGTAGTTTCCATGCTTTGTGACAAAGATTGAATATAATGATACAACACTTTTATGATCTGGACTAGATTGGGCTAGTTTATTTAGGATATATGCAGGCATCAATTGAAAAAAAAATAATTATGGAAAGGCCATGCAAGGCTTTTTAGCAGCAATACAGGAATGTTTTATCAGTACCTTATTTTCAGAAAAAAAAATTAAATTAAATTTTCTAGTTATTATTTTATTTATTTATAACTATTTCTAAGGCCACACATCTCACCAAGGGGGCTTTGGGTGGTAAGCAAGTTTAGAAATAATAATATAAACAAGTTTAGAAACAATAATAGAAATAATAGTAACGAAATTATTATTCACAGAATCAGGCCAAGTACACACAACCATCCAGCGTAGCTGGCAAGAACCTTTAATTAGACTTTAAGCAATACAGTAAGTCAAAAATCCTTGGCGTATATGGTTGCAATGAGCGCCAAACAGTCAAATCTGAAGCAGAAGGCAGAAGCAGAGTTGATGGTTATGAATGAAAAGTCCAGGAATCCAAAAATGGTTCAGCAGCTGTTCCAGGTTTGTAGGAGTAGCGTTTTCTCAGCAAAACATTCCTGTAGAAGAGTAAGCAGAGCTGGGGTGAGAGCAGAATTAAACATGTCATTAGCTTAGAGTCCTTATGTTGCCACAAATTATCCAAAATCCAGTCCCCCTTTAATTCCTTTGACACTTATTTACTGCCCATTTAGTGATGACTAGATTCTTGTCTACAGACTTGATTAAATCTCCTATGCTGCAACTTAATGTATGGTCCTGATTCAGATTCTTGGAACCGACCAGTTCCAAAGAGAAAAGTACAGATTTCTGGAAAGCAAAGCCATGATCTACAACCGAGATCTGCTGGACAGCAAAATGTACTAAGTGGAGCCCACACCGTTTCTTTCTGTTGTGCTAGGATTGGGATCAGCTCAGTGAAAATGTTTTGAGAAAACGAGATCTCCCCCTTTAATAGAAATGTTTTATTTCACAAGATAGCGAATACAGATCAATCTGCAGGAAACGCAAACCCTATGGATAGCATGATAATAAGATGGGTGGCATATACATTTAATAAATGTATATATTGAGGGCCCACCTCAAGGACGGGTTTTGGGACCCAGAGAGGTGGCATGTGAAAACTAGGGGATTGAAATTTTTAGTCAAATTTTAAGGGGTCCCAGGGAGGGGGAGGGTCAGATTGGAATTTGGGCTGTGGGTATGGGGGATAACCCACAAGGGGGAGGGTCAGGTCTGGCAGTGAAATGCAGCGTGTGGGGTGGGGGACTCGGGGTCAAGGGGGGGGGGTTAGAGCTTGTCCGGATAGTTTTCTGAACATCAGTACTGTAGGTGGGAGGGGTAGATATGGTGGGAGCAGGAGGCCATATCGTGCTAGGGGAATGCGCACTCGCTGTTTACGAGCGGTGGTGTGCTCCGGCCCCCAAGGCTCTACTCGCTCCTCAGGTTGCATAGACCCTCAGGACCCAGGCCTCCGGCTGATGCTGTGCAATGCCAGGTCCGTAGTAAATAAAGCCCCCCCTCATTTGTGATCTTATTCAGGAGAGGGGTGCGGACCTGGCAGGTGTTACGGAGACCTGGTTGGGCCAGGAGGGGGGGTTCCCCTCATTGAAATGTGCCCACCAGGTTTCCAAGCATTTCATCAGCCGAGGTCACAGGGGAGGGGCGGAGGGGTAGCGGTTATTATTAAAGAAGGTCTGAGACCGAGGGAGGCCACCGTTCCTCAGATGGCCGGCTGTGAATCCCTTTTTGTGAAATGGGGTCATGGGGTTCAGATGGGTTTGCTGATCACGTACCTGGCTCCCTGCCACGTGGCAACAGCCCTACCCGAGCTACTCAACGTCATCGCCGCGGTGGCGGTTGATACCCCTAGGCTTATGGTCATGGGGGATTTCAATCTGCCGTCCATGGGTGAGACGTCTGAGGTGGCTCGGGAGTTCATGGCTTCCATGACAGCTATGGACCTGACCTAGTTAATTCATGGCCTTACCCACACGGGGGGAAACACGCTGGATCTGGTTTTTGTTCCTGGACAGTGGTTGAGGGATCTTGAGATAGGGGATATAGTTACCGAACCCTTGTCATGGTCAGATCACTCTCTCCTTCATCTCAACCTTCGAACCGCTGCACCCCGCCGCAGGGAGGCGGAGCCGGTAAGATGGTTCCGCCCCAGGCACCTGATGGAACCTGACAGATTCCAGATGGAGCTTGGGCCATTTCCTGAGGCTCTGGCACACGCCTCGACTGGAGACCTAGTGGCCGCCTGGGATAGGGTGGCCGCTGGAGCTCTGGATCGGGTCGTGCCTTTGCGGCCTCTGACCCGGCGCTGATCTCAATTGGCTCCTTGGTTTACCGAGGAGCTAAGGGAGTTGAAGCGCCAGAAAAGATGCCTAGAGAGTAGTTGGAGGGGCAGTCTTTCTGAATCTGACCGGACACTAGTAAGATCCCATATTAGGAATTACCTAGTGGCGATAAAAGCAGCAAAATGTAGCTATTTTGCTGCTCTTATTGCATCATCAGATAACCGCCCGGCCGCCCTCTTTAGGGTGACCCGCTCCCTGCTCCACCAGAAGCGCGGGAGGACCTCTTGGAGGGTAGAGCCAAGGATTTTGTTCAGTATCTGTATGACAAAATCAATCAGATTCGGGAAGATTTGGACTCCGACTGGGTAGTCTCAGGGGGAGAGACTGGGGCAGGTCTTGAGAATGTTATCTGGGATGAGTTTGACTCCTGAGGACGTGGACAGGATTCTGGGCAGACTGAACGTGACCACTTGTTTATTGGACCCGTGTCCTTCCTGGTTAGTGCTGGCTTCCCGGGAAGTGACACGAGGTTGGCTCCAGGGGATTATAAATGCTTCCTTGGGTGAGGGTGACTTTCCCACTGCCTTGAAAGAGGCGGTGGTGAGGCCTCTCCTCAAGAAGCCTTCCCTGGACCCAGCAATGTTGGTAAACTATTGTCCGGTCTCCAACCTTCGCTTTGTGGCGAAGGTTGTTGAGAGTGTGGTTGCACAACAGCTCCCCCAGCACCTGGATGAAGCGTCGTATCTGGATTCCAGTCGGGCTTCAGGCCTGGGTACAGTATGGAAATGGCATTGGTTGCATTGGTTGATGATCTCTGGAGGGCTCGGGACAGGGGGTGCTCCTCTGTCCTGGTCCTGTTAGATCTCTCAGCAGCTTTTGATACCATCGACCATGGTATCATGCTGCACCGGTTGGAAGAGTTAGGGGTGGGAGGCACTGTGTTGCAGTGGTTCTCCTCCTTTCTCTCTGACCGGTCGCAGTCTGTGTTGACAGGGGGGCAGAGGTCGACCCCGAGGCCCCTCATATGCGGCGTGCCGCAAGGGTTGGTCCTCTCGCCTCTCCTGTTCAACATTTATGTGAAGCCGCTGGGTGAGATCATCTGTGGTTTCGGGGTGAAGTACCACCAGTATGCTGACGACACCCAGCTGTACATCTCCACCCCAGACCACCCAACGAAGCCCTTGAAGTGATGTCCCGGTGCTTGGAGCCCGTGCGGATCGATGGGGAGGAATAGGCTCAGGCTCAACGTATCCAAGACCGAGTGGCTGTGGTTTCCGACGTCCCGATATAGTCAGTTGGTGCCATCACTGACTATTGGGGGCGAATCATTGGCCCCCACGGAGAGGGCGTGCAACTTGAGCATCCTCCTGGATTCACGGCTGTCTTTAGAAGAGCACTTGACAGCCGTGACCGGGAGGATTTTTCATCAGGTTTGCCTGATCCGCCAGTTGCGTCCCTTTCTGGATCGGGACTCCTTACGCACAGTCACTCATGCCCTCGTCACCTCCCGCCTGGACTATTGTAACACTCTCTACATGGGGCTCCCCTTGAAGAGCACCCGGAGGCTCCAACTGGCGCAGAGTGCGGCCGTGCGGGTGGTAATGGGAGCGACATGGCGTTCCCATGTAACACCCCTCCTGCGCGAGCTGCACTGGCTCCCGGTGGTCTTCCGGGTGTGCTTCAAGGTTTTGGTTACCACCTTTAAAGCACTCCATGGCTCAGGACCTGGGTACTTGCGGGACTGCCTACTACCACCAATAGCCTCCCACCGGCCGGTATGCTCCCATAGAGAGGGGCTCCTCCGGGTGCCATCGGCCAAACAATGCCGACTGGCGGCCCCCAGGGGGAGAGCCTTCTCTGTGGGGGCACCTACTATCTGGAATGAGCTCCCCCCAGAGATACGGAGGATCCCGGATCTGCGCACCTTCCGCTGTGCTTTAAAAACCTTTTTATTTCACCAGGCGGGCCTGGCCTAATTTTCTCCCTCTTTTATAAAATATTTTTAATTTTTAATATTTTTTAGTATTTTATATATTCAAATTTTAAAATTGGTTTTAAATTGATTGGGGTTTTAATTTGTTTGGGCCAAAACTATTTAATTTGATTTTAATTCTACTTTTAAATTTTGTATGTATGTGTTTTATTGTTTGGCTGTGCACCGCCCTGAGTCCTTCAGGAGTAGGGCGGTATAGAAATCAAATCAAATCAAATCAAATCAAATAAATAAATAAATAAATTTATATATATATATATATATATATATATATATATATATATAATATAAATAAATATATCATTCAGGGACAACAAAAATGGGTTGTCTGTGTTTTCCTCTACGCTTGGCTAGGCTGTTTGGAAATACTCTAAGATGGAATCCCAACTCATTTGGGGAAAAGTGCTGCTGACCGAGATATTTTCTTCTTGTTGTGATTTTTTTCCAATGCATAAACCCAAATGAAGGAAAAAGGAAAGGAAGGAAAAAGGCCTGGGAGAAAGCACAGTTGGAAGAAGAGTTCAACAATCTTGACTTTAAGATTAAAGTCCCTAACTTACTTTTTGTGGTTTTTTTTTTTTTTTTAATTTGATTTATATGCCGCCCTTCTCCGGAGACTCAGGGCGGCTTACAGTGCGTTAAGCAATAGCCTTTATACTTTTGTATATTTATACAAAGTCAGCTTATTGCCCCCACAAACTGGGTCCTCAATTTACCTACCTTAGAAAGGATGGAAGGCTGAGTCAACCTTGAGCCTTGGAGAGATTCGAACCAGCAGTAAATTGCAGGCAGCTGTGTTAATAACAGGGTGCTTTAAACCACTGTAGTACCAAGGCTCATTTTTGACATAGAAGTTATTTTAAAAATAAGAGGTACAGCTCCTCTTATTCTATGCTGTAATATTCCATGGCAGCCTTCCCTATCATGGGTAGCTTCCAGAGGTGTAGACCATCTGCCAGGATCCTATAGCCAGAATGGCCATTGCGGAGAATTTTGGAATTGAAGGCCACATCCAGTGGTGGGTTTCACAATATGTTACTACCGGTTTGCCGTGCACGCTCGCTTCGTGCAGGCACGTGCCTGGTTCATACGCACCCGGTTCACACATGTGCCTGCTTTTCACACATGCACCCGGCCTCAAAAACATGCCTAAATAGGATGGCATAGAGCCAGGGCGGGCGGGCCCAACCATGATTTCCGCTACCGGTTTGGGTGAACCGGTCCAAAACGGCTGAATACCACCTCTGGCCACATCCCTGGAGATGTTCAGGGTGGGAGGACTCCTGGGTATAATGTTTGATGGATAGGCAGTTTCTCTAAAACTTCTACAAAGTTCTTAGGGGTGGAATTTGATATTGATGTATTAAAGCCAAGATGAAAGAGTTCATAGTATGAAACTAATTTTACAGTTTAGCTTAGGGGTAAGTTGACTCTGTGCTTATTTTTACATTTTTCCTGTGCAATAAATTGTAAATAAATATCTACACTCTATGAGTACCATTTCACTCATATTATATCATGCATATGATTTTCATTCTGACAGTGTTGAACATTCCTGCCCCATGGAGGGCCTGGCATAGTTGCAAAACTTGCTTCTGTAAAATATATATATATACTGTATAAATATATACACACACATATAAATAATATAATATTTTGCTTTTAATTTAGTTTCCTTGTGTAAGATGCCATTGTTTGCATTAATAATAATAATAATAATAATAATAATAATAATAATAATAATAATAATAATAATAATAATTTTATTTCTATACCGCCCTTCTCCCGAAGGACTCAGGGCGGTGTACAGCCAATTTAAAAACACAAGACACAACAATAATTAAAAATTAAAATAATTAAATAGATTTGGCCGATTTAAAACCCCAAAAATTAAAATACCCCAATTTAAAATTATTATATTGACAGCCCTGCCTGGCGGAACAACAGGGTCTTCAGTGCGCAGCGGAACATCCGGAGGTCGGAAATCTTACGTATTAAAGAGAAAGGAAGAGGGTTTTTTTTTTTTTTTAATAACAGGACAGGCAAGGATGATGAGACAATCCTATGTCTCCACACTCTTTGATCTGTAATGAATTGTAAAGTATGATTTATATTTGTTAAAAAATTTTGAGTCTATTTTAAGTTCCAGGAAACAAATCTTACAGGAAATGGAAGAAAAAGAGAGAGCTTTGAATTAAAAAGTATTCCTGAGACATTCCCCTTTAGGTTTTGTTTCTTGATGAAGAAGCAAGGGTTAAAAAAAAAAGAGCATTGGTCAGGAATACCTATATGAGACAATATGAGAGACAATATGGCGTATTGATCAGGTTGCTAGATTAGGAGTAGGAAGACTGAGTTTTTAGCCCCTTCCTTAGGCACAAAAGCCAGTTGGGTGATTTGGGATCAATCACTCCTTCTCAATTATAGACTGGAAGCTGAAAAACATCCCTCTATCTACCAACCAACCAACCTTCATTGGATCAGTGTGGTAGATTACAACCCATGCTGTCCATGCACATAGTTTAGTCCTAGTCAGAAAATTGGGAAACCATAATAGTCTTAGAAATCATGGCTATGTCGTCTGTCTGTCAATGGCCTCTTTGTAGAATCAAAGGCTCTTAATGGGAAGTTGCAGACCATCCTGTCCTTTGTTCTTTGCACAGAATCCTGACTTTCCATCTTCAGAGCACAGCGGTTTCCTGCCCGTTGTCTTCCCATCTGGTTGCACTGCACGGCCTGTTCCCCTAGGAGGCGTGATAACACTGTAAGAGACAGCTCAGTGGAAAGCCTGGAAGACTGCACTGTTTATTTTCTCCCTTTGAAGAAGACAGGCCTGATTCTCTTACTGAGATAGCAAACCGGTGGCCCGAGTTGAGAAGCAAGGCTCAGTGCTCCATCACACAATATGGGTTTTGCCAGGGTTCAACATCATACAAAGTATGGTTTTAGTGATGATTTATTTAATAAGCCACAAGGGCCTGTGATTATGCCAAGTAGTAAGCCATAAACCCTGGTTTATAAGCTACAATATGCCGAAAGCCAAAACCAAACATTGCTGTGACAAGTGAATTCTATTTCTGTAGGTTTAAGTGAAAAGGCAGTCTTACACTAGCCTTCTTCCAAATAATATTTGTTTTATCTGTGTATATTTATGTTCATGAAGCCAGTTTGGTGCAGAGGTTAAGGCATCAGACTAAAAACTATCATGAGTTCTAATTGCATAAATTATATACATACATACACACATACATACATGCATGCATACATACATACTGTACATCTGCCCAGAGTCACCTTGTAGGTGAGATGGGCAGCTTAAAAATTTCATACATACAATACAGCAGTGGGATTCACTTACCTTCCCTACCGGTTCGCAAATGTGAGCACACTTGCATGTGCGCTCGCTCCAATCGCACACACCTCATCTGCACATGTGCATGGCCTTCTGCTCATGTGCAGTAGGCGCAATCAGGTCAGTTGGGCGGAGCCTCCTGCCGTCACCCCTACCAGTTCGCACAATTTGGAGAGAACCGGCTGAATCCCACCACTGATGCAGTACATGTATACATAGATACACATTCCTAATTCAAGTCCTTCCCTGAGTTTGAAACATAATGCTTTCTCTACTCACACTTATTAAAATGTTTGTGACCACATCAGATCGGTGAACTGAAGTTCTTATAAGATGCACACATCCTAGTATTGTCTCAAATGAAAATAAAGGATCATTTTCTCAGTTTGGAAAGGGAGTTAAGGAATAATATGCAAAAAGGCTCAACTTAAGTGTCCCAATAATTCCAGAGCTGACATTGGCTTCAGATAACAGGAAAGCACTTTAAGGAACCCCGGGATTTGCTTCAAACTGTTGCTCCCCTTATTAAAATCTCCTGGATCTGGATAGTTATCTATCTTCGATACAGAGGGACAAAGAATTTCCTTTAAAGGAAAAGTTGTATGTGATAATTAATATTTTGGGATGCACATAATTGAAGGCTCCCTGTTTTATTGAGTGAATTTGTTTCAAAATATGGTAATAAGAAATATACCATAGAACCTATTCATATTCTTATATCTTTCACACTTACTAGGCAGCATATCATAAGCAAAGCATTTAAGAGTACAATTTCACAGAATGGAAATTTGAAATACAATACTTACAATACAAGTTAATAATAATAATAACTTTATTGTCATTGTACATGTATACACAGTATACCCATACAACGAAATTCACTTAACACCCAAAGACCAGGTCCAACACACATAACAATTCCCAAACATACCCCCACCCCAGTCTTGGGTTGCCCCCGGTTCGCACCGGGTCTATAGAACCGATAGTACAACCGGTGGGAGGCTCCGCCCACTGATCCTGACATCATGGAAATGCTTCTGCGCATGCGCCGAAGAGCATGTGGCCCCGTTGCGAACCGGTAGTAAGTAGGTAAGTAGAACCCACCCCTGCCCCACCCACCACAAATTCCCCATCCCTAAACCGCCCAAACATCCACACAACAGACCAAGTAATGCTGTCCAACAGCTCACTGATGGTGGCCCTTTAGTTCATTGTTGAGTGCAATTATAGCTCTGGCATAAAAACTATTCAGAAAACGTGTGGTGCGAGTTTTAATTGTTCTGTATCTTCTGCCGGAAGGCAACAGTCCAAAAAGATTGTAAGCAGGATGGGAAGAGTCTCTGAGAAAGAAAAGAAATGCTGTAAATTTATTTTTTAAAGACATAACATGAGGATATTTGAACATGAAATGAAAATACTTGGATTCTAAAGAAACAGTCCAGGCCGTAGAAACAGAAGCAACTATAAGACTGATTCATGACAGGAAGAAAAATCCATGACAGACTTCCTGTGGTTCCATATATGTCCAAGTACAGAATTTTCAAAAGAGCAAGCCAAAAGAGAAGCTTAAAGGATTTATGCTGCGATGCAATTTATGCCAAAAACTTTTAGGCTAATTATATTTTCCACAAAAAAAACCCCAATCATAATTTTAAAAGATGGAATATAACTTCCCATCTGTACTTCACAACTTGAAACTCTGGGGAGACTATCATCCTTTAAAGTGAACTTTTCTCCTCATCCTCCTTTTGATTTTCTTCCCAGAAAAGTCACATCTTATTTTCTATACCTGACACCAAACCTACGTAAAAAGGATTTGCGCATCAGCCTAAATCAGTGGGATGGAAACTTCAAGGACAAATACAACTGTTGGGTTACAGATTGTGCATAGAAAAGTATCAGAAGAGGCACATACCATGACATATTCAGTTTTCTGAGCTAGTATGACATGCTGAAACTTAAACCAATCACACAGGTTGGAGTCTTTTAGGCTAAAAAGTGATTGGCTAATATATAATTCTCTATTTTTTTAAAAAAATCACCACACACAGACAATATCTTCCTTATACCTTGGTGTGTTTGAGATTGGCAATCTAAGGTTATACACATAGTCTTTGATTTATGGTGAATTGGGACTGGAATCTTGGTTGTTGAGTGAAGCAGTCATTAAATGAGATGCCCACATGATTAATTCACTCAGTGGTTGCAATGAAGGCACTCCTGGTTGCAGTCATTAAGCAATCTCCCAGCTTGTTAAACAGAAGTAGTGAAAGAGCTGCCTCCTAAATTCAGTTTATCTCAATATGTGGAAACTTCTGGATCGGTTCTCAGCTTCTGCATCCTACCAGAGAAGTTCAGCTCCCCTCAGCAGGCAGTTCTTTCAGGCAGCCAGATCCCAGAAACAAGAGGGAGCCTCTCAGCAGGCAGCAGCAGCTTGCAGCCTTCCCTTCTGACTTCCCTATTAACTTTCTGGGAAGCTGGCAGAAAAGATTGCAGATGGCAATCACATAATCTGGGGTGTTTAGGAGCCAGTCATTAATGCAGACAGATTGCCAAGCACCCGGATCACTATCACATAACCACGGGGTGGTGCAATATTTTGTGACAGGTCATAAAACACCCTTTCCAAGGTCATTGATTTTTGTAAGTCAAGGACTACCTATGGCTGATGTTTCTTGTAGGACCTTACAGAAAGAAGCTAATTTCTTAAAAAGTTCTGTTCTATGCAGAGGACATCTTCTGAAAGGTAGATGTTGGTTGCTGGGCAACAAGTATTTATTTATGTACTAGGGATTGTATGCTGCTCCAATCAAGCAGGACTCGCTCTTCCTACAGTGAAAGGGTTAAAGTACTATAATGAAATGATATCAAAAATTTAAATACAAATGTAGTAAAATACATTAATGCAAACGATTATCAACATTAATAAAGTTGGTTCAGTTATAACATCAATACAGGCAATGGAGAAGGCACCTGTGAAGGGCCACTAAAGCAGGGGTGAAATCTAATATTTTTTCCTACCGGTTCTGTGGGTGTGGCTTGGTGGGCGTGGCAGAGGAAGGATACTGCACAATCCCCATTCCCTCCTCACTCCTGGGGGAAGGATATTACAAAATCTCCATTTCCACCCCACTCGGGGGCCAGCCAGAAGTGGTATTTGCTGGCTCTCCGAACTACTCAAAATTTCCACTACCAGTTCTCCAGAACCTGTCATAACCTGCTGGATTTCACCCCTGACCTAAAGGGATGTGGAAATCCACTGATTCGTATATTCCTGCTTTTGGGGCAAGTGTCTGAGGGCGCCAAGGTGGTTGGAGGTCACATCACATGTGGTTGATATGGATTTAAGGGTGAGCTTTCATTGGGGGGAGTTTTCATTGTTTTTAACTGTAATGTGTTTATTTTAAAATGAAAACTAAAATTAGCACATTTTTCATATTCACCATGTGGCAGGAAATTGGTATCAGTTTTTAGCAATCATGGTAAGAGAAGCTACTCAGGACTTTGAAAATGGAACTTGGAAGGTACATTTACATTAACTCCTGTGTAATATAATAAATAAATAAAATAAATAAATAATTTTATTTCTATACTGCCCTTCTCCCGAAGGACTCAGGGCGGTGTATAGCCTATTAAAAACACAAAATGACATCAGTTAAAATAGTTTAAAATTATTAAATACATTCGGCTAAATTTTAAAACCCCAGAAATTTAAAACCCAATTTAAAATTGTTATGTTGATAGCCCAGCCTGGCGGAACAACAGGGTCCTGAGTGCGCAACAAAATACCCGGAGGTCGGAGATCTTACGTATTTCCGGGGGCAGTTCATTCCACAGGGCTGGGGCTCCCACAGAGAAGGCCCTCCCCCTGGGTGTCACCAGCCGACATAACTTGGCCGATGGCACCCTGAGGAGGCCCTCTCTGTGGGAGCGAACTGGCCGGTGGGAGGCTATTGGTGGCAGAAGTCGGTCTTGAAGGTACCTGGGTCCTATGCCATGGAGCGCTTTAAAGGTGGTGACCAGCACCTTGAATC
Organism: Pantherophis guttatus; assembly: GCF_059756535.1. Lineage (NCBI taxonomy): Eukaryota > Metazoa > Chordata > Lepidosauria > Squamata > Colubridae > Pantherophis > Pantherophis guttatus. The sequence continues at coordinate 193,250,961 of NC_142063.1, forward strand.
GCACCCGGAAGACCACTGGGAGCTAGTGCAGCTCGCGCAGGAGGGGTGTCACGTGGGTGCAACGAGTTGCGCCCATAACCACCCACGCGGCCGCATTCTGGACCAGCTGGAGCCTCCGAGTGCTCTTCAAGGGGAGCCCCATGTAGAGAGCATTAAAATAGTTCAGGCGGGAGGTGACAATGGCGTGAGTGACCGTGCGTAAGGCGTCCCGGTCCAGAAAGGGCTGCAACTGGCGAATCAGGCGAACCTGATAAAAGGCCCCCCTGGCCACGGCCGTCATATGCTCTTCTAAAGACAGCCGTGTGTCCAGGAGGACACCCAGATTGCGAACTCTCTCTGTGGGGGGCAGGGATTCACCCCCAATAGTCAGCGATAGCACCTGCTGACTATATTGGGACAGAAGCCACAGCCACTCAGTCTTGGAAGGGTTGAGTCTGAGCCTGTTCCTCCCCATCCAGACCCGCATGGCCTCCAGGCAGCGAGACATCACTTCAAGGGCATCGTTGGGGTGGTCAGGGGTGGAAATGTACAGCTGAGTATCATCAGCGTACAGATGACACTTCACCCCAAAACCATGGATGATCTCGCCCAGCGGTTTCACATAAATGTTGAACAGAAGGGGCGAGAGGACCAACCCTTGCGGCATTCCCATGCGAGGTGCCTCGAGGTCGACTTCTGCCCCCCTGTCAACACGAACTGCGAGCGGTCGGAGAGGAAGGAGGAGAACCACCGCAGAACGGTGCCCCCTATTCCTAACCCTCTCAACCACTGCAGCATGATACCATGGTTGATGGTATCAAAAGCCACTGAGAGATCTAATAGGACTAGGACAGAGGAGCAGCCCCTGTCCCGAGCCCTCCAGAGATCATCCACCAACGCGACCAATGCTGTTTCAGTGCTGTACCCCTGCCTGAAGCCCGACTGGTACGGGTCCAGATAGATAGGGGAAGCTGTCGTGCCACCACGCTCTCAACAACCTTTGCCACAAAACGAAGGTTGGAGACTGGACGGTAGTTAGCTAATTCAGCCGGGTCCAGGGAAGGCTTCTTGAGGAGGGGCCTCACCACTGCCTCTTTCAAGGCGGCAGGAAAGGCGCCCTCACTCAGAGAAGCACTTATAATTCCCTGGAGCTAGCCTTGTGTAACCTCCCGGGAGGCCAGTACCAACCAGGAGGGACACGGGTCCAATAAACACGTGGCGGCACGAATCTTACCCAGAACCCTGTCCACATCCTGACTTGCTTTTTTTAAACCATTGTTTGCGTTCCTCATATTGTTTCCATGTTTGGTGCCTTCTCTTTCATCTATACATGCTCAGCTTATTTGTCTTGTTTGCTTACTGTCCTTATGGTTTAACACCTCTTTTCCTATTGATCCATACTGATTTGCATCTCTTATTTTCAAATAAGAGCTATCCAGAGCCTGGATAGCTCTGCGGACAAGGCACTGTAATTTAACACCAGCTGTCTGCAATTAAAGTAAGTTCGAATTTTGCCAGGCTCAAGGTTGACTCAGCCTTCCATCCTTTCTAAGGTAGGTAAATTGAGGACCCAGTTTATGGGGGCAATAAGCTGACTTTGTATAAAATATACAAAAGTATGAAGGCTATTGTTTAACGCATTGTAAGCCACCCTGAGTCTCCGGAGAAGGGCAGCATATAAATCAAATTAAAAAAAAAAAAAAAGAAAACCCCTCAAAAGCATTTCAAAAAGACCAAATGATTGATTTGCATGAATCATCTTCAACTTTAGGAGATGCGGTAGCTCAGTGGCTTAATGACACTGGAGATGGTCTTTGTGCTAGCGGTTTGAGCCCTATCAGTGTGTGTCGGGGCACCCGCTACATAACACCCTAGACTGAACAACAGTTGATAAGAAAGACAGAAAAGAGTGAATAATGTACATGTCAATATCTGGAGAGAGCAGAAGAGAAGAGAAAGAACTGGAGAAGATCACAAAATACAAAGATGTGCAAATAGAAATAGAATGACTGTGTCAGAAGCAAGCAAACGTAACTACAATAATAATAGGTGCCTTGGTTGCAATCCCAAAACAACTGGAGCATCATTTGAATACCATCGGAATTGACAAATTCACCGTCAGTCAATTGCAGCTTTAGTTGAAACAGCTTACATCCTGCCATGATATCTGTAACACTATCAAACATACACATTTGTCTATTCCAGGTCCTTGAAAAGTACCTGATAGATAGACAAAAATGCCAAATCCAATCTGAACACCTGGCTGACTCTGCGACGAACAATAATCTTCAACTTTACAAATTTTGGAAGGCAAATACTTTGTGAGTGGCAGTTATCTCAAAGATCATTGTTCAGGAGTGTCTCCATAACTGCCAACTGTTGAACATAATTATCAGGGATGACATCATGAATCCCCTGTACATGTGGGAGGAACATAGTTATTTGCAACAGGGGAAGTGTTTTACACTTTAGTGACCAACATTCTTCTTGTATTTTGAGCTTCGTCTTGTTTTGATGTGACAGATGGTGGCTGTAACATATAAAGCTGGTGTCAATGATGCTTATCTGTAATGTTTCAGTAATGATGGGATGGCACTTAGCCTGAAGCAAGGAACTCAGATGATCACCTTGGTTCTAATCCAGGACCAACTGAAAATAACAGTGGAAAACATCTGCATGCAGTCTATTGCTGAAGACATCCTGTTTTTTCTTGAATTACAATTTTCCTTATTATTGCCAACTGCTATGAAGATATAAAATATGAATGCGTTTATTATGAATTATGTACATCTCAGATGTTTCTAAAAGCATTTAAATTTTCCAGTATAAAGGATACTTTTTAAAATAAGAATTGATTTCGATATATCCAAAAGATTTAGATTAAAAGCTTATTCAGAATTTTTGTAATATTGATGACTGCTATTAAAAATGATTGATAACCGTGCTGCTTGATAGGAAGCATCATGGTTTGACATGATACATGCAAAAATAAGATAAATGTATTAAATTCTGGTGTAAAAATCATTCATTTTGCCCTGAATTCTAATAGATTTATCTTGCTTTATCCAATATTATATTGACTGTGGGTTGAGAAGAATGTTAATCTTTACCATATGGTAATAAACTATAAGACTGCATTAGTGGCAGGAGAATATTTTATTTAAAAGGAGAGTCAGAATGAGGTATGGATTAGCTGACAAACAAACATTCAGAAATTTGTGTATCTTCATGACCAAAGCAGTTTCAAAAGAAATGCTGAATTAATGTGGATAAATTATTCTAGTCAAGTGACTCTGTTCTGCATAGACTAGTATCTAACTATCTTGATTATTAGGGAGGATTATATAAAGACAGACATACTAATACCACAATCACATCAGCAAGATCTTCACACTGGGATGGCTTTTAATTTAGTGGCAGAGTCAGAGCATATGCTCTATAGTGGAAATGTGTTTGTTCAATTATCAGCATCTCCCAAGTACAATTGAAAAAACCACACACACCAGCTCCAAATTTATTAATTCATTTATTAAATTTATATGCTGCCCATAATGCTATTTTGTCATCCTAGAGAAGTATATAACTCAAAGTAGACAAAGGAAGCAGTGCTCATTCTTTCTTCCATGAAATGTTGGGCAACCCATGTTGACAATCACAGTCTTTGCAGAGGGCTATGCTGGGGCAATCCAGAAGTTTGATTCCGAATACTAAGGTGATTTCCATATACATGGCAGGTTCAATTGTTTTGAGAACCATTTTGCATGGAAATTTTGGCCATAGTAGGATTAAACTTCTGCAAAGGCTATGATTGTCAACATGGGTGGCCCAAAATTTCATGGAGGAAAGAGTGAGCACAGCTTCCTTTGTTCATTGTAATGAGCCATGGTGATGCAGTGCTAAAATGCAGTATTCCGGCTAATTATGCTGATTGCCAGCAGTTCGATTCTGAACGGCTCAAGGTTGACTCAGCCTTCCATCCTCCCGAGGTCGGTAAAGTGAAGACCCAGATTGTTGGGGGCAATATGCTGACTCTGTAAACTGCTTAGAGAGGTCTGTAAAACACTGTAAAGTGGTATATAAGTCTAAGTGCTATTGTATTTGAGTGTACCACGGGGGCCTTGCTCTTCAATTGTACTTTTTTTGAAAGAGAAATCTCAGTTTGACAAAGTTTTGATGCTGGTCACATGAAAACATGTGAGTTATGTCTAGCCTAAAACTTTCATTAAAACCAGACTTAAGTGCAAGATGATCTCCCAGATCCATTTTCAATGATCAATGCATGTCAGTACTAAAAACTCTGCTGAGTCATGTTTTTAGAGGTCAGCATTGCCAAAATTATGTTGACAGGGAAGAGACTGCAGCTGTTCAGGCTTAATTAGAATTTTATGTCTTTGTATATCTGTTTGTGAGAAGGTGACGGGAAAGCCCCGAGTTTTAGAAGACTGTGCCAGAGATTCTTTTTCTAATCTTGCACTAGCAACCAGAACTCTGTGTTTCTCATCTATAAAATGGGAACAGTTTCCTTTAAAAAATGAAAGTGGAGGATAGATGGATAGAAAAATAAATAAATAAATAAAGGTAAAGGTTTCCCCTATCTAGTCGTGTTGGACTCTAGGGATGGTTATAGGCAGGCAGGCAGGCAGGCAGGCAGGCAAAGAGAGAGAGAGAGAGATAGAGAGAGACAGAGACAGAGACAGAGATAGACTAGATAAAGATAGAGATAGAGGTATATAGAGAGATAGAGACAGAGATAAAGATAAACTAGAGAGAGATAGATAGAGAGAGATAGAGAGAGAGATAGAGAGAGATAGAGAGATAGACAGAGATAGAGACAGAGATAGAGATAGACTAGAGAGAGATAGAGATAGAGAGATAGAGATAGACTAGATAGAGATAGAGAGATAGAGATAGACGAGATAGAGATAGAGAGATAGAGATAGACGAGATAGAGATAGAGAGAGATAGAGATTGCATACATTTGATTTGTTGTGTAATCAGGATGGTCTACTTGAGTTTGTCACTCAAAGGCCAACAACTTGAGTGTGCTTTAGGTTCCAGTTTTCTGTTTCTGCACAGTTGTTTCTTATTGTTGGACTATGCCTCTCAGCTGACAGATTTTTGCCTCAAGGCCCACCCACTTGTTCCTGTATTTCTCTTTTATATCAGAGATATCCCTAATGTGTGAAATTTGCCAACTCAGGAAGCTCAAACTGCCCAAGGAGCTGCTGATACAGTTCTACAGAGGAATTATTGAGTCTGTCATCTGCACCTCTATAACTGTCTGGTTTGGTTCTGCAACCCAACAAGACAGACACAGACTTCAGAGGATAATTAGAACTGCAGAAAAAACAATTACTACCAACCCGCCTTCCATTGAGGACCTGTATACTGCACGAGTCAAAAAGAGGGCTGTGAAAATATTTACAGACCCCTCGCATCCTGGACATAAACTGTTTCAGCTCCTACCCTCAAAATGATGCTATAGAGTGCTGCACACCAAAACAACTAGACACAAGAACAGTTTTTTCCCCTGAACGCCATCACTCTGTTAAACAAATAATTCCCTCAACACTATCAAACTATTCGCTAATTCTGCATTACTATTACTATTAGTCTTCTCATCATTCTTATCACCCATCTCCTCCCACTTATGACTGTATGACTGTAACTTTGTTGCTTGTATCCTTACGATTTATATTGTTTCCTAGTATGATTTGATTGCTTATTTGTACCCTATGACTATCATTAAATGTTGTACCTTATGATTCTTGAAGAATGTATCTTTTCTTTTTATGTACGCTGAGAGCATATGCACCAAAGACAAATTCCTTGTGTGTCCAATCACACTTGGCCAATAAAGAATTCTATTCTATTCTATTCTATTCTATTCTATTCTATTCTATTCTATTCTATTCTGTTCTGTTCTGTTCTGTTCTGTTCTGTTCTGTTCTGTTCTGCTCTGCTCTGCTCTGCTCTGCTCTGCTCTATTCTATTCTATTCTATTCTATTCTATTCTATTCTATTCTATTCTATTCTATTCTATTCTATTCACGTGGTCTGAAAGGGAAATGTGTATTGTAAGTGTAGCAGTGCCACATATGGGTCGGGAATCCTCTGTTTATGGCAAGTCCATGGTCAAGGATTGATGCCATTTCCTGCTGTTGAAGATAAATGATAGTTTTAAAAAAATATGTTGGCTGTTGTGACATGTGTGAAATGGCTCTGAATAATGTTTTCTTTGTAGGGCATAAGGGAATCTTTCTTTTAAAGCATTGTAAAAATAGAAGCACTCCTCCCCACGCCCATCCAATTGTAATTCTAATGATTGTCTAAGTGTAAGAATCCCTGTTGTGCCAGTTTATCAAGCTTGTTTAATTATCCAGCTTTATATAGTTTCTTTTCTTTCTTTTTTAATGAACAAGACAGAACTTAGTTGAAACCCTGAAGCACCATCTAATTCTATTTATAATCCTTTGTTTAGGGTTCTCAAGCCAATTTACCTACCACATTATACTCATATCCCAGTTGAATTAAATTAATTATACGATTGAGATTTCAGGCATAAAGTACTTTAGCTGAACACAGCATTCTAGTCATGAAAATTCTAAATAAATTGAAGGGATAATATGGATTTGTTCTGGTCTTATGAAAAAAAACTTTTTCAGGTAAGGAACTGTCTGTCAGATGTTCAGAATACCCATATCTCTCATCAAAATTAGAAGAAAACAAAATTTGCACAAACCTCCTAAGAAATTGACGACTTAGCAACAAAGTTGACACAGAGTCAAAAGTTGATCAGTGGCACAAAATCTACAAAACGTTTAGCTAGGATAAACGTTTCTTTTAAATTCATATAACTGGTTTGAATCCATAGTTGTAGTAAAGGTAATTGGGTAAGCTGCAATCTCATATTTTTTTTCTAAATGTTTATTTTATTGTTTTAAATAGAACATGAATAATCATTAGAAGTAGATCAAAGACTTTATTTTATTTTGGATTAGATACTGAGTTCAAGACATAAAAGCAGCAGTATATGTTTAAAAGTTATTGCTAAAGTACTGGAACTGTGGCTATTTCTGATAAGATTCACAGTGAATCAGTGAAATATCTGTGAAGCTGCCTGGATTGGCAAAGGCAATTGTGTCTTTAAAATGTTTATACACACAAAGCTGGTTTGGAATTTGGCCATATCATCATATGGTAGTTGAGTAACTTAATATAAGAATTGTAACAAGCAGAGCATGCTGCAAATATTACCCAGAAAAATACCCACAAGAGCAGAAGAAGGTCCATCAACATCTTAAACGAGCAGACAAGTTTACAGAACGTAACTTGGGTAGATAGATTGTTTTGGGGATAAATTTGTCTGTAAACAAAAATAAGAGTATAGAATTGTAGCAAATATGAAGGCTGCCATCAGATGGCATCTGGAAGGATGTCTCTGGGCCCACAAAATATTTGGGATTTCCCTCACTGAGAGTAGCCCATTGTTCAGTGAGAACAATCAACCAATGGAACAGCTTGCTTTCAGAAGTTGTGGGTGTTCCATTACTGGAGGCTTTCAAAAACAGACTGGACAACCATTTGTTTGAAATGGTATAGGGCCATGATGGCGAACCTATGGCACGTATGCCAGAGGTGGCACACAGAGCCATATCTGTGGGCACGCAAGCATTGCCCTAGCTCAGCTCCAGCACGCATGCACGTGCCAGCCAGCTGATTTTTGGGCCTTCCAGGCCCACCAGAAGTTGGGAAATGGGCTGTTTCCGGCCTCCAGAGGGCTTCCAGGGGAAGGCGGGAAGGCCGTTTTCACCCTCCCCAGGGTCCTAGAAAGCCTCTGAAGCCTGGGGAGAGTGAAAAACAGGCCTACCGGGCCCACCATGCCATCGCCTGCCAAAAGCGGTGGGAGTGTGGGGGGGTCGCACGTACAGGCACGGTGGTGGTGGGGCGCATTGAATTATGAGTGTGGGCACACACACGCGCTCCCCCCGCTTTTGGCACGCGACGGCCAAAAGGCTAGTCATCACTGGTATAGGGTCTCTTGCTCGAGTAAGGGGTTGGACTACGTCCCTTCCAACTCTATTATTCTATGTTCTATGTTTAGTTTCGGAAATAAATATCCAACCTCACCTGCCCTACTGTAAATACCCCAGGCCTCATTTCACAAACATCATTTGCCTAAGGACAGTAGAGAAAAAATCTCTCTCTCTCTCTCTCCCTCCCTCCCTCGGGGGAAAGGCTGGAATTGATAAAAGACTTTGATTGCAGAGACTTATAACAGGCAGCAATTTTTCAAAAATCCTTAAAGTACTGCTTTAAATTAATTCCACCATTGTAATCAGGCTGAAGGAATTCAGAAGAAAGGAGTGTGTGTGTGTGTATGGTCTCTCTCTCTCTCTCTCTCTCTCTCTCTCTCTCTCTCTCTCTCTCTCTGTGTGTGTGTGTGTGTGTGTGTGTGTGTGTGTTTGTTTGTGTGTATTCAACCAATTGGAAAGGCTCCCTCCCTTCCCCTCTGTTGGATTGAGCCTGGCAGGGCTTTGGATATGGCATACCTTCTATGGTTAGTTCCTTTCCCCTGTTTTTACAGTGGAAGAATTTTCATGAAACTGAGAACAGGTTCAAATGGATGTCGACATAGATTAGGGGAAACAGCACAGAAAGAAGAATTGATTTGGATGACAGTGATATGTGTGATTTGGTTGTGGAAAAACTTTTCCTCCTAATTAACAGAAATGTGGAAGTCTCTTTTCTAAAAAAAAAAGAAAAAAAAGAAAAAGTATGCTGTATTTTTTATTTCTAAGAACAGAATGCATGTCATTTGTGGAAAGAAAACAGTCAAACTGAAACTTGTGTCCTATACTATTATCTCCTGATGGATTTTTTAAATTGTGTGAAGTCATGCATAATCACTCCAGGAAACCTGATAGAAAATTAGCTTTTTCAGAACATTGGTTATGCCAGTGAACATTCTCAAATTCAAGGATTGACAAACTTGTTGCTCTGCTGACACCACTATTCATAATTCTTATCATTGCCATGTTGGCTGATAATGATGGGAACTGAAACCCCACATATTTGGATTTCGGCCCCAATTACTGAAGAACTGTACTTAGCACAAAAGTGAACCTCCTCCTGCTCCCAACCTGGCAGAAGAAACAATCTCTCAGGGCCTTATATTAATCATAATTGGTTCTGCGAACTATCTCTTGGGGCAGTGTGGAAGCTATTGCCATTAGTGAAAGCTATGCTCTTCCATTGCCATTAGTGAAATAAAATTCAGCTGCAAGTACTTTTGTCTTCCACAAGTAGATACAGGTAATCCATGACTTACAACTGTTTGTAAGTCTGTTTGACTGTTCCAAGTTACAATGGCACTGAAAAAGTGACTTATGACCATTTTTCACACTTACCATTGTTGCAGCATCTCCATGACCATGTGTGTTGTGGTCCACCGGCGGTCTGCGTAGCTGACAGCAAAGTCGGACAGTGAGGAGGCTGGGGAGAAACATGGGCCAGTCCTAAAGTCTGGGGAAGGCTCGGACGAGGGCTCTGCGTCAGAGGCAGAGATGGGGCCAGGGCCATCTGGGAGTTATGTGCAGACCCCGGAGTCTCCAGAGTTGGACATCAGCGAGACAGAGGAACAGGGGGAGCCTGTTCCCAGTGCGCTCATGCGCAGAGCTGCCAGAAGGCAAGAACAGTTAAAACAAAAGGGATGACTCAGGAGTAGGGCTTGGAGATGATTGGCCCCTCCCATAAGACATAAAGGAGGAGCAGAGGCACGTGAACCCTTTGCAGGAAGCAACTGTTGTTCGTGCTGGCCGGTTTCAAGACTGCAGCTCCATGTTGACTCTGTGTTTCCATGTGGCCTTGCAAAGTTAATTGCCAATTGGATCTTGGCAGCGTGTCAAGGGAGATAAAGGTGGGTGTTTATCACCATTATCCCGAAGAATTGTGGCAGACTTCTATAGGAATCTTTCCAACTATTTGGGACTCCTCTGTGATGAACAGATCGGGAATGAACAGGCTCTGAATGAGCAGAATTCACAGCCGTTGAAATAAAAAGAGGGTTTTGGGGACTCATTGTGTGCTTTAATTGTATCAGGAAGCCTCGGTCAGAACAACGTGATCAAACTTTAGACGCTTGGCAACTGACTCATATTTATGACGGTTACAATGTCTTGGGTTCATATGATCACCTTTTGTGACCTTCTGACAAGCAAAGTCAACGGGGAAGCCAAATTCACTTAACAACTGTGTTACTAACTTAATAACTGCAGTGATTCACTTAAGAACTGTGGCAAGAAAGCTTGTAAAATGGAGCAAAGCTCACCTAACAAATGTCTCCGTTAGCAACATAAATTTTAGGCTCAGTTGGGGTTATCCATCGAGGACTACCTGCGTTGAAAGGAGAGCATCTTCTCTTTTATCTTCTGTAGGACCTGCTCATGGCTTTAACTTGTAGCAGGGGTGAAATGCTTCCAGTTCGGACCGGATCACCTGATCCTGTAGCAATGGTGGCGGGTGGTTCGGAGAACCGGTAGCAAAAAACCTTGCACCCCCCCCCGCCCAGCTGAGCCACACGATCATCAGAGGCTGTTTTTTTGTACTTTTAAAAGCATTTTTATCTCTTTGGCCAAAAAAAATGCTTTTAAAAGTGAAAAAAAAAAAAGCCTCTGATGATCATGCGGCTCAGCTGGGATCGTCAGAGGCTTTTAAAAGCATTTTTTTTCTACAACCTCTTTGGCCAAAGAGGTTGTAGAAAAAATGCTTTAAAAAGCCTCTGATGATCACAGCTGAGTTGCCTGATCGTCAGAGGCTTTTAAAAGCATTTTTTCTGCAACCTCTTCAGCCGAAATGCTTTTAAAAGTAAAAAAACAAAAAAAAGTTGGCCACGCCCACCGAGTCACATTACCCCCCACCACCAAGCCACGCCCACAGAACCGGTAGTAACAAATTTTACATTTCACCACTGAATTGTAGCATCCCAAACAGAGAACATGCACAGTCTTCAGGGGAAAACACTGAAGATGATGATGAAGTGTAAGCCAACATTAATGCCTGTTTCTCTTCTCCCTCTGCCCTCAGTGTGCTGACATGAATCATACTGCATGTATCAGTTAATTTCCCTGAGGTTGCTCTTCCTGTTCTAACAACTAGCTTCTTCTGACCAACAGCACCTGTGGACACGATGACCTACATCACACGGCTAGGTGACCTCTTCTATTTGAGAAGGCTGCAAAGTCCTCCTCGGATGGTTGGACCAGGAAGTGTGACCACAGTAATTAGCAGGAACTTGCTGGAACTGGATACAGCACATTTAATGCTCTGCAGATTCTTGATGGCATTTGATCTCGGAGATTCAGGAACTAAGATCATAGGGCAGGAGTGTTGAAAATGGAGAGAAATTTAAAAATAAAAATCGAGATAATAATTCTCCAGTGCTGGGCTTGATGGCAGGTGGGATAGTGCTTCTGACCCATGCTGGCAACATTTCTGAAAGGGGCGATTTGCAATTGAGTTCCCTACGAGTGAAAGGGAACCAAATTTCCTGCTCCAGTGAAAGTTAATGTTCCCAATATTACAAAGAAACAAAGTGTTACAACACTTGTTCCCCAGGTTGCAGCAATATAATTAACTAGCAGTTGTGCAATTTATGGGGGAGAAATGTGCGATGCAGTTATGGAGTAGAAAGGTGAACAGGGGAAAAAAATATGCTCTTCAAAATGCCCATCTCCTGCAAACTCTGAATATTGCCTTCAAGGCATATGCTACATTTTCCCCTGCCCCTCCTTTCTCCTTTAGTGTGCTGTGCTTATATTAGTCACACCCATTTATTTCTACCATAATTTATGTGTTAGTTCAAACTTGGCAAGAGTGCAGGTGTTGCATCCAACATTTGGTCTTGCTTCAGAAGTTTCTATGAATATGAATGCCTATAGTTTTTTACAAGCTTACTCTATCACCATAGCAACATGTTTGTTAACTTAAGAGCTTGTAGTTTTAATAGAACTCTTATTCAATGAGATGTGCAGTGCAGGGTTCATCCAAGTATCTATAATCTAGTTTTATTTATTCTCAGTTATGTGGGAAAGATACAGGCTGATTAGGGGATACATTTAATTTGATTTAAAAACAAGTTTTGGGGAAATCAAAAGAATCTTCAGTGTTGTCAGTTCTCATTATCACAATGGGTCTCAGTAGCAAAAAAGGTCTTCAGAAGTTGTGTTCAATATATCCTCCTGGATTAAGGCAGAACAATTTATTTATACAATTTTCTATACTGGCCGTTATACATAAACTATAATAAAAGCCTTTTTAAAAAAAAAATTAGATTTATATGCCGCCCTTCTCCAGAGACTCAGGGCGGCTTATAATGCGTTAAGCAATAGCCTTCATACTTTTGTATATTTATACAAAGTCAGCTTATTGCCCCCACAAACTGGGTCCTCAATTTACCTACCTTAGAAAGGATGGAAGGCTGAGTCAACCTTGAGCCTTGTGAGATTCGAACTTGCAATAATTGCAGACAGCTGAATGTTAATAACAGGCTTTTTTAGTCTGTTGAGCTATCCAGGCTCCCTTTTTCCCTTTGAAAAAGTGTCAGGGAAAAAGCACACTAAACCAAAAATGGATCACCTTGCTGGTTGGGAAGGGACAGCAAGTTCTTCAGATGTTTTGGAGGTAAAGAGAGGGGACAGTTTATTTATTTGTTTAGAAAATTTATATTGTCGTTTATCCACACATGGCGACTCAAGGACATAAAAACACAATAGAAAAGAAATAAAAATAATAAAATAATAACACCCCCCCCCCGATGACAACACACATTCATACCAGCCATTGATGGGCTCCATTCTGCTCTGGGTTTCCCAGGTCTGCTGGTAGAACCACGTCTTCAGAACAGGGGTGAAAGCCAGCAGGTTCTGACAGATTCTGGAGAACCGGTAGCAAAAATTTTGAGTAGGTCAGAGAATTGGCAAATGCCACCCCCACCTGGCCACAGAGTGGGGAGGGAATGGGGATTTTGTAGTATCCTTTCCCTGGAGTGGGGTGGGAATGGAGATTTTGCAGTATGCTTCCCCTGCCACTCCCACCAAGCCACGCCCACAGAACCAGTAGTAAAAAAATTTGGATTTCACCACTGCTTCAGAGCTTTCTGAAAGAGTGCTAGAGTGGGGGCCTGTCTAATTTCTGGAGGCATGATGTTCCAGACAGAAGGAGCCACCATAGAGAGGCCCTTCTTCTGGGTCCCCCACCAGATGTGTCTCCTTAGGGGATGGGGCCCACAACATTTGTTTCCTCACTGCTCTAGTGGGTCGGGTAGATATGACAGTTCTTTGTTGAATGTCCAGCCACAGCCCAAATGTCTACAGATGTACAATTTGTTGAGTGCTTCTATGAAAGGATGTTTAGATTGGCCCTTCTGACTCCCTTAATCTGGGTAAATGAAGTCATTCCTGTACCCAGACCTTACTATTGCTCTCTTATTGTTGCCACTGCCACCACTTATTAAACAGAAAATTCCATTCCATCCCTTAGTCAAGAGGTAGCGAATGGAAAACTATCTCATTGTACTCAGCTGCAGTGGTGGGCTGCTGGTGGTTCGGATCGGTTCAGGCGAACCGGTAGTTCCGACCAGTGGCTGGGCCCACCCACCCACCCTGGTGCTATCACACCCTATATAATTGCTGGTTTTTTTGATGCCGCTCTCTCTCGCATTTTTGGTTCTGGGTGAACCAGTTGTTACAGTATGTGATGCTCACCTCTGCTCAGCTGTCTTGGCTTTTTGTAGCTAGCGGAATCACCAAGATTCCTTGGAGGTTAAGTTCCTTGTCGTAATGAAACTACTGGTTCAGAAGAAGATACAAGTTACTTCTTTTGTAGACTAAAGAAATAAATGGAGAACTGAATGGGGGAAGAATTTCATGATTCCTGTAGGTTTAAGGTTGCAACTAATCTTCCAGGTATCATACACATATTAGAAGTAAGACTAAGGATAAAAAAAGAAAGAAAGAAAGAAAAAAGAAAGAAAAAAAGAAAAAAGAAAAGAAAGGAAGGAAGGAAGAAAAAAAGTCCATGGTTCAATCAATGATATAATTAAAAAATAATAATTTGCATCTAGCTTTCATTAGGTGACTCATTCTGATTCTCTAATCCTACCTGTGAGGTAGCTAAGACAAGAAGCACAACTATGACTATTAACTCTATATTTATTGTAAGGTTACATTATCAAAATCTTGCAAATTTAAAAGTCTTTTCCCCCTTGTTTCCCTCTCCAGAAAACCAGGGAGGGTCTCTTCTAAAAACCTTTCCAGGTTTCCTCTCTTCTGTGGACTGATAAATCCATCCATGCTGGTTGTGCAGTCTGTGGCTCTTCCTTTTTTGGTCCCAAGGACATTCCTCTATGCTGTTATACACATTATTTGGGGTATTTTTTTTATCTGGCAGGCATCAAACTGGGAAACCAGAAGTTTCATTGGGATGGAGGGCCAATGAACAGTGGTAAAGTGAAGCTGACCCCTCCCTTTTTAAAACGCTAACTTGAGAGAGACAGAAATGCAGGGGTGAAATCCAGCAGGTTCTGGCAGGTTCTGGAGAACCGGTAGTGAAAATTTTGAGTAGTTTGGAGAACTGGCAAATACCACCTCTGGCTGGCCCCAGGAGTCGGGAAGGAATGGAGATTTTGCAGTATCCTTCCCCTGCCATGCCCACCAAGCCACGCCCACCAAGCACACCACGCCCACCAAGCCACGCCCATAGAACCGGTAGTATAAAAATTTGAATTCCACCACTGCAGAAATGTATTTTCTTTTGAGTGGTGGCTCAGAGAGGAAATTTCTCAAGTTTTGCTGACTTCTTCCAGCTTTCTTGATTGTGAGATTTAGTTTTGATCGATTAAATGGATCGGTATTGGAATTCTTGAAGTGTTGTTTCCTACCTTTACTTACAAAGAATACTTTCTGAATGTTGAGGAAATAGATTAATTTTGGGCAGACTTCCAGGTTTGTCTGCATTCTTCTAAATTTGATATAATTGTGGCTCTGTCCCTTGCAGTTTAAAGCAGTATAAATCTGTGACTATATTCATTTACATCCCAGTGAATGTAAAACGGATGTGCATTTTACATTCACTAATTTCATAATTAGGAGCCTGTAAGAAAAAAGATGAGTCAATAAAGATTGAGGACTTGAATGTATGTACTGTTCATAGTGGAAATAAAAATTGTTTGACAAACTAGTAATACTATAATGTAGAGGCTGAGCCCAGAAACTAAGATTTCTCTTGTAAGCCACAATTGCAGTGAAATAAATGATTAGATTGCATTTTCTTCTTCTTCTTTCATTTTATTATTCTTGAAAACCCATCTTAAAGAATGTGTTTAGTTTGATGTGTAATACAAAATGAATGTTGTGACAGGATTAAAATAGTTGAAGTTAGCATTTGGATCAATGGATTATGATCTGGCAGTCCTCTTCCACTTTTATTAAAGAGCTTCATTTATTGTCGTTGTCTCCCCCACCTCACACCCCCAGTTCAACTTTTTACAAATTGACTTAGAAATTGCATCCCAATTCCCCTGCATGAGATCACAAGATCCCTATGCAGAACTGGTTTTTTTGGTGTTTTGTATAGAGTAGTCTTCTGATTTATTCTGCAATCAACTGCATTCCATTGATCTCAAGCTCAGGAGGGTATTCTATTGATTACAGATTTACTGGAAAAACTCAACTCTTCTACAATAGGTTGTTTACTCAAACTTTTCCTCACAAACAATGGCTTGGAGTAGAAGCTTGTGCTCAAATTTAGAGATTGCATATATTAAATGACAGTAAAACCAATGCACCCACTTCTTATCTTGTATAACTTCGAAAAACGTGAGAGAGAGAGAGAGAGAGAGAGAGAGAGAGAGAGAGAGAGTAATAAGAGCATGTAATAAAAAAAAATAGTTGCAAACATTAATGAGACATGTTCACTTAGCTGTCCATTGGTTCCTGTGATACCCAGCCTCTACGTTGGCAACACAGCATAGTGTACTCATCAACAACTTGAAATTCTCTAGATGTGATGACTCCATAATATACAGTAATCCTAGTCAATATGCTGGCTGTAAATTTTATAAAATGTAATCCCAGCAATACAAAGGATGATACATTTCTTCTGTACCTTTTTGTCTCATAGTCAATGGAGGCCTTCCTGGCCATGTCACATCCTGTGGATTTTAATATGGGATCTTTCCAGAAGAGCTGCAGCACCCACATTGTGGAAAACCTCTTAGAAATTTAACATTTGCCAGTATTGTTAAATTTTAGTCCACACTGGGGATATTTGTATTCACCTTGACATTTAACTCTGTGTGATACTTATCTGAGTAACTTACTACTTTATTTTACCAAATAGTGAGTTAAAGGTACTTTAATGTTATACATCATCTGGAAATCCATGGTTAGACAGGCAATATATAAATATTTCAAATAAATAAAATAAGTGTTTTCCCCCCTGCAGCAACAGCATAACTACAAATTACTTTCAGAATCAAAGGTGGCAGCTATTAGAATGTTATATTATAGCTTCAGTAACTCAGATGGTTTCCGTATTGGGAGCACTTTAAAATGATCTGATGCTATTATTTACTGATATCTTTTCTGCACTTTCCCTCATGTTATTATTATTTTTATTATTATTTGCTGGGGAATTCTTCTTCCAAAATCTAACTTTCTAACTAATGTTTAGCTGGAGGATACATATATGTGTAGAACTTAGGCTTAAAGAGCTAAACTTGCTCAAATTCCAGAAGGGCGAATCAACTTTTTAAGGATATTACATGCTCTGATAAAAAAAAAACAAACACCTTTTCCCATCTTTACAGTGTGTGGAAAATAGAAGAAAGAAAGAAAGATTGTATGTAAGCACGGTAAATATGAGGGAAGTGTGGCATCTCTTGTTTGCTATATTATATCATTATAATTCCTACTTTCTTTTTCAATGTAAGTTCTTAAACGTACTTAGAACTTCTTTTGTTGAGGATAGAAGGAAAATCACCTGATGTAATGAAACTCGCCCTTCTGAAATTCTTAGTATTCAAAAAGCAATTAGATTTCAGTTCTACCAGTTTTTGGAGATCTACTGTTCCAGTCTTTTGGACTATCTGATTAGGCCCCTGGCCAGTTCTCACCTCCATCCTGGCTTTTTGTTTGATGTATACGGCAGCCGAACTTCTGGCGTTGCGAGACTCCCCCCTCTCGCAGGCCTGGCCCTCCATGCTATCGAGGGCCTACCTTGATGACGGATTTTGGAATCCCGAGAGGTGGCATGTTGCAAAGAGGGGGTTGAGGGTTTTTTTAATTTCACTTTTAACTATAGTTTTAAGGGGTTCTGGGGAGGGGGGTAGGGTTGTGGGTTTGGGGGACAACCCACTGAGGGAAGGCCTGGTCCATCAGTGGGCTACATTACGGGGGGTGCGGGGCTCGGAGTCAATGAGGGGGTTAGAGTCCATACTGACGAGGGTGATATCATCAGTACTGTAAGGGGGAGGGGCAGATATGGCGGGAGCAGGGGGCCATATCCGGTTATAGGGGTGCGCGCCCACTGTCTCCAAGCGGTAGCACGCTCCGGCCCCAATGCTCCTCTCGTTCTTCGGGTTGCGCAGATCCTCAGGGCCCAGGCCTTCGGCTGATGTTGTGCAATGCCAGGTGCATAGTAAATAAAGCCCCCCTCATTTGTGATCTTGTTCAAGAGGGGGGAGCGGACCTGGCGGGTATTACAGAGACCTGGTTGGGCCAAGAGGAGGGGTTCCCCTTGTTGAAATATGCCCACCAAGTTTCTGAGCATTCCATCAGCCAAGGTCTCAGGGGAGGGGCGGGTGGTGGTGGTAGCGGTTGTTATAAAGGATGGTCTTGGTCCGAAGGAGGCCACTGTGCCTCAGATAGCCGGATGTGAGTCTCTCTTTGTGAAGTAGGTTCATGGGGTGCAGATGGGCTTGCTGATCACATACCTGGCTCCCTGCCATGTGGCGGCAGTCCTGCCTGAACTGCTCAACGTGATAGCCGGGGTGGCAGTTGATATCCCCAGACTTATGGTTATGAGGGATTTCAACCTGCCATCCATCGGTGAAACGTCTGAGGTGGCTCAGGAGTTGATGGCTTCCATGAGGGCCATGGACCTGACCCAGTTAGTTCATGGCCCTACTCACATGGGGGGACACACTCTGGACTTGGTTTTCATCTCTGGCCAGTGGCTGAATGGTTTAGATATAGGGGATATAGTGATTAAACCCTTGTCATGGTCAGACCATTCGCTCTTTCAACTTGACCTTCAAACCGCTACACCCCACCGCAGGGAGGCGGAACCGACCAGGTGGTTCCGCCCCAGGAGCCTAATGGATCCTGATAGGTTCTGGACAGAGCTTGGGCCATTCCCTGAGGTTCTGACTCACAACCCGGCTGAAGACCTGGTGGCTGCCTGGGATAGGGTGGCTGCTGGAGCTTTGGACCGTGTCGTGCCTTTGCGGCCTCTGACCCGGCGCTGATCTCACTTAGTCCCCTGGTTCTCCGAGGAGCTGAGGGAGATGAAGCGCCAGAAAAGACGCCTGGAGAGCAGTTGGAAGGCTAGCCTTTCCAAATTCGACCGAACACTGGTAAGGTCTCATATTAAGACCTACCTAGTGGCGATAAAAACGGCAAAGTTTAATTATTTTTCCATTCTTATCACGTCTGCAGATAACCGCCCGGCTGCCCTGTTTAGGGTGACCCGCTCCCTGCTCCATCCGGGAGCGCAGGAGGATCCCTTGGAGGGCAGGGCTGAGGATTTTGTGCAAAGTTGCTCAAATTCGGGAAGGCTTGGACTCTGACTGGGTAGATGCAGGCGGGGTGATGGAGACAGGTCTTGACAGTGTTATCTGGGAGGAGTTTGACCCAGTGACCCCTGAAGACATGGACAGGATTCTGGGTAGACTTAGCATGGCCACATGTTTATTGGACCCATGTTCCTCCTGGTTGGTGCTGGCTTCCCGGGAGGTTACACGAGGCTGGCTCCAAGGATTGTCAATGCTTCTTTGAGAGAGGGTTACTTTCCCATCGCCTTGAAAGAGGCGGTGGTGAGGCCCCTCCTCAAGAAGCCCTCCTTGGACCTGGCTGTTTTAGCAAATTATCGTCCAGTCTCCAACCTCTGCTTCATGGTGAAGGTTGTTGAGAGGGTGGTAGCGCGACAGCTTCCTCAGTACCTGGATGAATCGGCTTATCTAGATATGTTCCAGTCGGGCTTCAGGCCTGGATACAGCACGGAAAAGGCATTGGTCGCATTGGTTGATGATCTCTGGAGGGCTCGGGACAGGGGTTGCTCCTCTGTCCTGGTCCTATTAGACCTCTCAGCGGCTTTTGATACCATCAACCATGGTATCATGCTGCACCAGTTGGAAGAGGGGGGCACTGTGTTGCGGTGGTTCTCCTCCTTTCTCTCTGACTGGTCGCAGTCTGTGTTGACAGGGGGGCAGAGGTCGACCCTGAGGCCCCTTGTATGTGGGGTGCCACAGGGGTCGGTCCTCTTGCCCTTTCTGTTCAACATTTATGTGAAGCCTCTGGGTGAGATCATCCATGGTTTTGGGGTAAAGTACCATCAGTATGCTGATGACACTCAGCTGTACATCTCCACCCTGGACCACCCCAATGATGCCCTTGACGTGACATCCTGGTGTCTGGGGGCCGTACGGATCTGGATGGGGAGAAACAGGCTCAAACTCAACCCATCCAAGACCGAGTGTCTGTGGCTCCCAGTGTCCCGAAATAGTCAGTTGGTGCCATCTCTGACTATTGGGGGGCGAGTCGCTGGCCCCCAAGGAGAGGGCTCACAACTTGGGTGTCCTCCTGGATGCACGGCTGTCTTTAGAAGAACATGTGATGGCTGTGGCCAGGGGGGCTTTCTATCAGGTTCGCCTGATTTGTCAGTTGTGTCCCTTTCTGGATCGGGACTCCTTGCGCACGGTCACTCATGCTCTCGTCACTTCCCGCCTGGACTACTGTAACACTCTCTACATGGGGCTTCCCTTGAAGAGCACCCAGAGGCTCCAACTGGTCCAGAATGCAGCTGCATGGGTGATTATGGGATGCACGGCTGTCTTTAGAAGAACATGTGATGGCTGTGGCCAGGGGGGCTTTCTATCAGGTTCGCCTGATTTGTCAGTTGTGTCCCTTTCTGGATCGGGACTCCTTGCGCACGGTCACTCATGCTCTCGTCACTTCCCGCCTGGACTACTGTAACACTCTCTACATGGGGCTTCCCTTGAAGAGCACCCAGAGGCTCCAACTGGTCCAGAATGCAGCTGCATGGGTGATTATGGGAGCGTCATGGCGCTCCCATGTAACACTTCTCCTGCATGAGCTGCACTGGCTCCCGGTGGTCCTCTGGGTGCGTTTCAAGGTGTTGGTGACCACCTTTAGAGCGCTCCATGGCTTAGGACCTGGATACTTACGAGACCGCCTTCTGCCACCGAGAGCCTCCCACCGGCCAGTACGCTCCCACAGAGAGGGGCTCCTCCGGGTGCCGTCGGCCAAACAATGTTGACTGGCGGCCCCCAGGAGGAGAGCTTTCTCTGTGGGAGCACCTGCCCTCTGGAACAAGCTTCCCCCGGAGATATGGACGATTCCAGATCTATGTACTTTCCGTCGGGCCCTCAAAACTTTTTTATTTCATCAAGCCAGGCTGGCCTAACTCTCCAATGGTGTAATTTTAATTTTAATTTTAAATGGGGGATTTTAACTGTTGGGCTAAATTGCTTAATATATTTTAAAATTGTTTTTAAATTTTGTATTCTATGTTTTTTATCTATGGCTGTTTACCGCCCTGAGTCCTTCGGGAGAATCGCAGTATATAAATTTAAATAATAAATTAAATTAAATTAAATTAAAGTCTAGAAGGTTCCAAGCAGGAAGTTTTGTTCAGGGGTGGGCTTCAGATCCTTTAGCAACAGGTTCGCTGCCCCGTTGCTGGGTGGGCGTGGCCATGATGGGTGTGGCCTAGTCGGCCACCTGCACCACAGCGTGGGGGCATTTTTTGCCCTCCCCAAGCTTCAGAAGCTTTCCTTCCAGGAGGGCAAAAACAGCTTCCCCTGGGGTTCCGGCAATCCTTGGCTAGAGGATTGCCCAAACCCTGATGAACCCCCAGGAGCCCACCCCTGGTTTTGTTTTGTTTTGTGTGAAATCAGTAGTGTTAGCTCTAGAAAAATTTAAAGAGTCCAAATATTTGATGACTCTATTTTGCATAACTCCAAGAATTACTATCGGTATTATGGTTGGCTTTTTCTTCTGAAGTTTTTCAACTTCTGTTTTGCAAGTCCTGTTATTCTATTACTTTTTCCATTTGCTTTTTTTTTTTTTTGGCAATTCAGCTGTATCTGTATTGTTACATCTATGAATCCCACTTTCTCCCCCCCCCACTTTTTATAACAGAAGTGTATCAGATGTCTATCGCTTTGTATTTCAAAACCCCACAAGGTCTTGACCTCCCCATTTTCCAAGATTTTTCACATATGTGTTCCCAGTAGGTTTTGTTAATAGTAAACTAAACATTTTACATAAATTCCAATGCACAATTTTTGCAAATTATCATTCTGTTGCTTTTATTCAATTTGAGCAATTTTTCTACAGTCATCAATGAAATAATCTACAGATTCATCTTTGTTCATAGTCAGCATTTGCTATTGTATGAAATATGTTCTATTTTGGTTTTGAAGATATTCATTGCATAGCCTGATCATGCAGTACCATAATTGTTCCTTCAGTTTCTTTTTTCTTTTTTAAATTCTAGTTTTCTACCTTTGAATGTTGATCAGATTGTTCTTCAATATTATGTAGGTATTGGCCATAAAAAGACCGAGATTTGCAGGAATTTCAGTTCTTTTTCTTTCTTTTGACTCAGTAGTTTTTTACTAAGTCCCATCAGTATTAGTTCCTTTCTATACTTCAATCAATTATTCAAGTATTGTTTTTTTTTCCTTCCAACGTTTGTGTTTGCTTTACCTGGATATTATTTTCCAGTCTTTACTGCTGGTGAAGTAGAGTCTGTTAATATGGATGATGATAATGAAGATGGTATTTTTGACTATCTCTAATTCTTTGCAGCAGCCTTCCCCAATTTGGTGCTCTCCAGATTTATTGAAGTTGCTAGGAGTTATAGTCTCCATATATCTGGAGTATGCCAATTCGGAGAAGGCTGCTTAAGACAGTTGTTTAGCATCTAGAATTTTACCTTAGTTCAGGAAGTTAGAATTAAACCATCCTTAAGTTTTTTTTTTCTTGATATGAACTCAAATAGCTTTCTCATGGATTTTCTGGATACTATGGATTCTCTATCAAGTAGCAACCTAATTATAGAATCAATTTGGAAATGTGGTCCAGTATTACATCTGGCTTTCAGCCTATACCATAGACAAAGCAGACCCCTCATTCTTGAACTTATTTATATAGAACTAGTTCCAGGTTTATGGAGGAACTGGCAAATTCATTTCCTCCCAAATGTTGGTATGCCTCTGTCTTATTGGACCTAAATAAGATGTAAATTATATGGCAGACAACAATGACGGTATGGATTTTAATCAGCCAATGCTCTTGATTTACAACACCTCTGCGGTTGAGCCTGCATTTGGAATACCAGAGAAATTAAAAGGTTAAGTCACGCACAAGCTCCAGTTATGTGGTATGCCTTTCAAGGCATCTTCAGAAATAAGACTTTTAAAAAATTCTTAGATTAGTGAACAGACAATACTGTGCTATATTAGTCTTTACTAGGATTCAGAGATTTGTTCAAAGATAGTGAGTGCCAGTGTTCATCCTGGATTTGTGCAAGAACATATGAAATCATAAACAGAAGGAAAGAGAGAATTTCCAATACAACTGGGTTTCTTTTTCCCTTTCCTGAAATAGTTCTTAAGCAAACCAGGAAAGAAAGGGAGCAGTTAGGGCAAACTGCAATATCAAACTAGAAACCATATAGCAATGGAGGTTCTGAACATCGGTCTGACCTGGGAATGACTATATCTGGACAGAGATATGAAGACAGTCAAATATGTGCCTTATAGTTTTCTACTGCACTTGGTATTTAAATTATTTTAACAGCTTCAAAATTACTTGACGTGCACAATATAATTCCCGTAAATATGTTGATGTAATCAAATAGGCATTATTATCATTCATTTTCAAATAGAAAAATGGGAACTGGGTTTTAAAAGCCTTGCTGAAAGCCACAGAAAGCTGGATAAAAGAGCCAAATACTGGTACCTTGTTACCCTGTTGTTGCCTTAGACCAGGGGTCTGCAACCTTAAACACTCAAAGAGCCATTTGGACCCATTTCCCAAAGAAAAGAAAACACCGGGAGCCACAAAACCCTTCCTGTGCCTGACTATTTCTTGAGCAGCCACAAAACTAGCATATGTAGTTGAATTAAACGTTCTGTTTTCTTCTGAAACTTTTCTTTTCTTGGATTTTTCCATGGTTGGCCTACTAGGGGGTTGAAAAGCTCAATAAATTGCATGCCGGCGGGTGTCACACATTGGCAGTTGCGACGCATATTTTGAGTGACAGGGAGCCGCAGCAGAGGGGTGAAAGAGCCACATGCGGCTTCAGAGCTGCAGGTTGCTGACCCCTGCCTTAGACCAAACCTACTGAATTTGTATTTGAGGCAATATCAGTGATCAAAACACTATGGTAATTCAAGAGAATAGGACATCATAGCCTCACTGGTTGGGAACAGCCACTCAAATCCTGCAGAATATGCAGCATGCCAGTATTCATTTGAATCAATCAGTCAATTAATTTCGATGCAAGTCCAGGTTGGCACCATATATCAGGTATTGCTACTAAAATATTCGAAAGTTTCCTGATTTATTTGATAGATCTGCTGAAGCTTTATTACGATGTGTTTCAAACCTGGCAACTTTTAGATATGTGGACTTCAACATATCTGGAATTTGCCATTCAGCATGGGAATTGGAAGTCCAGGCAGTGCATCTTAATGTTGTCAAGTTTGAAAAACGGGCTCTACTACAAATGCCGCTTCTCTTAGAGATGTGGAGCAAGCAATGGTCACAGAAGAGAGGTTTCCAGTGAAAGCACCATTGACCTGGCATTGACCTTCTTGTCTTTTTAGTGTTCATGAAAGAGATTTTACTTCCCCAAGCTTTTAGCTGATAACTTTACATCTGCTAGTTTGATTTTACTGCTGCTTTTGCTTTTAGCTACTGGTTTTGCTGTTGATGTCATTTTAATTGAATGTCAATATCATATACTTCCCTCTTGGTTTTATAGCTTTGAGAACTGCTATGGAAACTTCAGTGAAGGATGACCTTGGAATCTTTTCAATAATAGAATAATATAAAACAATGGCACCATAGTCATTCTGATCATGAAGCTGTGCTCGCTCTTCTGTTCTGAGAAAATCTCAGCTTGCTTTGAATCTAAAGAAAAAAAAATCTTCTGGATTTGCTGTCACCTATTTAACATTACTGATGTGCCTCCCCAATGATTCCATTTCTCCAATATGTGTATATTTGTTTAAAGCATTTATAGTCTAGCTCTTCCCTCTCCACCCAAAGGGTCCTAAAACGTTTTTACAAATATCAGTCTATAAGAACTCTGGCTATTAAGTTTGCAATTCAAATGACATGGTGTATAAGGAAAGAGATAGGGTAGGGCAAAATAATACTTATAACAGTTCATTTAGTGACAGTTCAAAGTTACAATGGCACTGAAAAAATATGCTTATGACTGTTTTTCCACTGTTTTGACTTCTGCAGTATCCCCATGATCATGTGATCAAAATTCAGATGCTTATCTGGTTCATGTTTAGGACTATGGGTCATGTGATCACTTTTTGTGACCTTCTCACAAGCAAAGTCAATGGAGAAACCAAGTTCATTTAACAACCGGGTTACTGATTTAACAACTGCTGTGATTCACTTAACAACTGTGGCAAGAAAAAAAAAGTAAAATGGGGCAAACTTCACTTAACAAATGTCTCACTTAACAATATATATTTTGGACTCCATTGTGATCCTAAGTTGAGGTCTTACCAGTAGAGTAAACCTTGCACCACCACCCATCTCCTTCCACTTATGACTATATGACTGTAACTTTGTTGCTTGTATCATTACGATTTATATTGATATTGTTTCCTGATTGCTTATTTGTACCCTATGATTATCATTAAGTGTTGTACCTTATGATTGTTGATGAACGTATCTTTTCTTTTATATACATTGAGAGCATATGCACCAAAGACAAATTCCTTGTTTGTCCAATCACACTTGGCCAATAAAAAATTCTATTCTATTCTTCTGCATTCATTTATAAAAGAATAATTTGAAGATAAATAGCTTTGGCCTATGTCACTTGGTCATAATAATGATCAACTTTATAGAAGACTGAAAGGCCCAGGTATGTGGTTTAAATTATTGACAGTACCAGGGATCAGTCTTCTTGGACCAGGACTAGAGGTGGTATTCAGCTGGTTCAGACCAGTTTGGGGAACTGGTAGATCTGACGATCAGCTGGCCCCGCCCACCGGCCCCCGCCCTATCCTATCCTTTATTTCCTGCTTTCTAGCTCATCTCAATTGCACGGCACAGCTGATTTCCACCCTCTTCACTGTTCTACTTACTATGGCTGACTTGGAAGGTAAGCAACTGAGCTTCTAAATGCTCCATTTTCAGCACAAAGCACGCACTTACCGAACCGGTTGTTATAAAATTTGAATCCCACCACTGACCAGGACTCAATTATGCGTCTCCAATCCCTTCACGTGGCTGACCTTGGCTGCTGGACTCAAACATGGCTGAAATCTCTTGGACATTTGTGATTTTGTGACTAGACAAGAGATTTAAGGTAAACCACAGCTCCCCCATACCCATAGCAGCTTACTTCTTTTGCTGTGGCTGCTTGCTTTTCCCACACTGTAGAAGTTTTCTTGCTCAGTACCTCAGGGTGTTGAATCTGAATGGTTGTTGTCATAACTGACATCTCTGCCCTGAGAACTGGCTCTTAGCTTATCTCTTACTCCAGGCACTTTTATTAAGTCACCACTTCTAAACAGTCCCAAGAACATCCTTTCCAACACTGGACTAACAATTTCCTGTGCACTAGTATTTGGCATTTTCCTAGCTGATTTAAGTTCCAGCTTTTCATTGCTGCTGCCAAAATTAACCAAAGTCGGTGGAAATGTCTTAGTGATATATAGCCTGGGTTAGTACCTTCTGTTTTTTCTTATGGGAAACTTGCACTATTAAAATAGATAAAGCACTAAAATCTTTATGAATGGGAAAATATTCATAATCTTTGTTTCCTGCATATAGTGACTTGTTTATTTTTTCAGGCTCCTCAAAAAGTGAGGTTGCAAAGTTATTTCATACAATAAACAGTTAAATGTCTTAAGGCATAAATAAATAGCACAGGAAAGACATATGGCTTAAAAAAAAAGTTACCACTCTAGCTTTTAAAAAATGAGTAACTATAATAGTGACTGGGAAAAGAGAAATATCTGCCACTCAAAAGACCAATATGAGCATTAAGCTCATGTCTTGAAAAAAGCATTCCATAGACAAGGTCTCATAACTGAGCAGGTTTCACCCTTTAAGCAGGTGGCATATTACAAGAAACAGAAATACACGAAAGAAAAAGGAGGAAACTATAAATTAAGAGAAATTATGTTTTAATTAGTATACTATAATTCACACTCAGATGCCCCATTTTTGTCTGCATCAAGTGAACCAAAACAACTTAAAATTTAGAATATTTGTTTTAGCAGTGCTGATATGTAAATCCAATATCTAGATCTCCCTAGTTCTAGTGGTGCCCAGGAGCAAATAAGAAACATTTGACCAAGGTTCATATCAAACTTTTACTACAATATTTTGGCCCGAATGCAGGATTTAGACTACTTTCAAAATCAAACCTACATAAAGTGCATTGCACAAATCCAGATTAGAGATGACTAGAGCATTAATGCCTGTGGCTTTGGTTTGATTTCTTCAAGAAAGGGTGCAACTAAAAAGGATTGGAAAGAAGCAGGGGTGAAATCCAGCAGGTTCTGACAGGTTCTGGAGAACCAGTAGCAGAAATTTTGAGTAGTCCGGAGAACCGGCAAATACCACCTCTGGCGGGCCCCGGAGTGGGGTGGGAATGGAGATTTTGCAATATCCTTCCCCCAGGAGTGGGGAAGGAATGGGGATTTTGCAGGATCCTTCCCCTGGAGTGGTGTGGGAATGGGGATTTTGCAGGATCCTTCCCCTGCCACACCCACCAAGCCATGGCCACCAAGCCACATCATGCCCACTAAGCCACACCCACAGAACCGGTAGTAAAAAATTTGGATTTCACCACTGGGAAGAAGTATTCCAAGTCAGCAACATCCACAAATTATTCAGGAACAGGCTGGAACCAGGAATACATCGACACTGTGAAAGTGATGATTATAGGTACAGTGGTGGAATATAAGCCCTGAAACAGACAGCAGTAACTGCCTCCGAGACTGTACTTTTGCTCAAATGCTCAAACAATCAGCATAATTACATTACCCAAAGGTAGAACATCTGTGGCCCTCCATAGGTTGCTGAAATTCAACAACAATAGGCTGTTGAATTTCTGTGCACAGTCTGCACTGCGAAGGATGTTGAAAGCCACAGTTTAACAAGATCTGGGAGTTCTCTAGTTCCAACATAATTTCTATTGTAGCTAATTAATAGTGTAATTATTTTGTGTTGATGGTACTGGGGTGATGTCTTATTACATAATGAAACTAGAAGAATCCAAAAAGTTTTTAATCAGCCCATGTGGATAATATCAAGGTTGCATCTCATTGTAACTGGAGATTCTAAACTTCAGACATGTTGCCCTGCTAACTTATTGGCTTGAATTATACTTTTAAAGTGCTTTCAGAATTATGAAATATGCAGGATCCTAAATAAATCCTTTCAAATAAAAGGCTAGAGAGTAGGAAAGATGACTGGAAAAAAAAAAGAGAATTTGGCAATCTGAAATGGCTTAGGGTGGGTTTTTTTTTGTTGAAGTGGCTAACAAAATTCATCAAAGCCATTAAAGCATAAAGCTGCACTTTGTAAAAAGTGAGAGTTGAAGTTTGTTTATTGTGGTGTGGAAGAGCCTCTCCTAACCCATCACAAATGAGGCTAGGATAAAGAAAACTTGCCCAATTTTTGCTTTTAGCAAAGATTTATTTCCGAGAAAGGGGCAAAACCACTTGCTGTGATACCAATTAGAAGAACAAGAAGCATGACGTTGCAAATCTGGGGTATTAAAAATGTAAATCCAAAGCCCAAGGGTGCCTGGATCACAACTAAAAGAGATGGAGGACAGAATGTGTCAAGCGATAACAAGAGTGGTACTCAAATGGCTTGTGCTGTCTGATTATCTCCCGGCTTCCATGCTGAAGCTAAACCTTACCAGAGGTTTAGATTTTGAAGCTTCCAATAATGGAAGAATATCTCAACAAGAACAGACATAAAAAGAAACAATATTAAGGAATCCTTCCTTCCTTCCTTCCTTCCTTCCTTCCTTCCTTCCTTCCTTCCTTCCTTCCTTCCAACATTTTATATCCTCATCCTCTTTTTCGCTATAATCATGTAGAAGTTGTACAGCATCATTTCCATCTAGGGAGACATTTCTGTCTAATAATCTTCACATTACAACGCCACCATAGTAATTAAAAGATTAAAAACCAAATGTCTAATTTGGAGGTAACATCTGGTGAAATGGCAACACAGGAGGTTGCATTTACCGAGCCCCATCTGATAATTATAAAATTTATTCCATAAAAATATTGGGTAGGAGTAGTTTTCATCGAGGCATACAGCAGCGGTATCAGCTGTGGTTTGACTGCAACAAGCAAAGTTTACTGCAGAAGTGTGGTATGCCAATAAGAAAGAATGTAAAGTAAAGATGGAACTTCAAGTTTTATCTTGCAAAATTTATTTTAGCTCTCTCAAGTATAATACAGGCAGCCAGTTAGTAAAGCTGAGAGTACGTACTGCAGGAAGATGGGAGAAAGATTGGGAACATAATAAGTAGGAGGGCTACTATTATTATTTATTTGATTGGGAGGTAGTGTTGATATTTTTTAACATGAGGGAAGGGATAGACTCTATCCAGAAACCTTTCATGCTGAAATGATATTATTTAGGCATCCTGGGAGAATTTCATTGCTTCTAAAAACCAAAGGAATGCACTCCCTTCATGTCTAAAACATCCAAAAACCAAAGGAATCAACACAATTATTTTCTGATGGTTAAATCTTATTGTGAATAAAATTATGTATTAAACCATATTTTAAAGCAAATTTGACTGTATTTTTAAAAATACAATAGTATATGGTTGAAGAAAATTTATTTCTTGATAGATGTTTATTCTTCCCTTCTTTCAGGAGTTCATAGTGGCAGTTATAGCACGTTCTCCTCCAATTCTTTCTATAGCAAGTCAAGAGCCCTATAGCTCACTTTGATTGATTGCTCAAAGTCTCCAAGTAAGCTTCTATGACTGAGAATAGATTGTAACATGAGTCTTGCTGGTCTTGTCCCAATGTTTTCGTGAGGTTAGCTTAGCCCCAATGCTGATGGTCTTCCTGTAGTCCCTTAAAATATGGTTCTTTCAACAGGGGTAGCAATAGCAATAGCACTTAGATTTATATACTGCTCCACAGTGCTATACAGCCCTCTCTAAGTGGTTTACAGAGTCAGCCTATTGCCCCCAACAATCTGGGTCCTCATTTTACCAACCTCGGAAGGATGGAAGGCTGAGTCAACCTTAAGCTGGTCAGGATCAAAGGAAACAAACCAGGGGTAGGTTCTAATTTTTTTTACTATTGGGTCTGTGGGCGTGGCTTATTTTGTGGGTGTGGCTTGATGGTCATGTGACAATTCTTTAGGATTTAGCAAAGGTACTGGTCTAACAGGCTTTTAACTGCTTGCAGAGCTGTACCGGTCTACTCATTTGTTTTTGGAAGCACTGGTCTACCCATTTGTTTTTGGAGGCACTGGTCTACCCATTAATTTTTGGAGGCACCGGTCTACCCATTTATTTTTGCAGGCACCGGTTTACTCATTTGTTTTTGGAGGCACCGGTCTACCTCCACACTGCCTTTTAATACTGATCAGCTGTAGGGCGGTCTTTGAAGCCCCACAGCAAGAGTTTAAACAGCTTTTTCCTTCTAGCCAATCAGCTGGGATTCAGGAGGCAGCAATAGATTGGGGGTGGGGCCAAATAAAAGGTAAGACTAAAGTGGGGGGATGGGTGGGGGGATGGGGGTGGCAGAACCGGTTTGGTGACGTCATATCGTCACCGCTACCGGCTGGGCAGAACCGGGAGGAACCCATCACTGAATCAAACGCCTGGCAATGTGAGCAGAGTTAGCCTGCAATATTTCATTCTGACCACTGTGCCATCACAGCTCTTTGGCAACAGGGTGCATGCTGGATGCATCACGTCTTGATGTACTTCCGTCTCGCAAGCGTTTTTAAAATGTATGTTTCATTGTTTTAATCTGGTTTTGTAAAATGTGCTGTGGTTGGTTTTATTGCACACTGCTCAGAGTCGCTTTGTGTGAGATGGGTGGCCATATAAATTTGATAAATAAAATAAAATAAATAAATAAATAAATAAATAAATAAATAAATACCTTAATCACTATCCCACACTATAAATTTCTCCTTCAGCCTGCCAGCCTGATTAGGAAGGAAGAGAGAGATGCCCTATTTTCTACTGCTAGTATTCCCCTTTCTGTTTATTTCTCTGGAATACAGTGAAAAGCTCTGGTTGCTGTTTCTCCTTAATTTTCTTTTGGGCAAATTTATATTGAGGCAACCCATGTTACAAGTAAGCAGACAGGTACCAGCAATGATAAATTCCAGTGGAAGTTCATGACACAGGGGGTTGTAGCTAGCTTCTGTAGCCTGAACTCAGTGGTGGGTTTCTACTGGTTTTACCTGGTTTGGGCAAACCAGTAGCGGAGGTAGTGGGTGGCTCCGCCCACCCTCCCAGACATCATCACGGACGCTCTGCACATGTGCAGAAGTGTCTGCGCATGTGCAGATGTGGCACATGCGCTCACATTTGCGAACTGGTAGCAAAGCTAAGTGAAACCCACTACTGCCTTAACTTATTTCAGGTAATAACACCCATAGCACTGCAGTATCATAATGCATAATTATTTAGTTCATGCAATCTGTGATATGAGACAGAATGTGTCACGACATCATGACACTTGTTTACATGTAATCCTTGATTTATGACTTCAATTGAGTCCAGAATTTTGGTGATAGTTCATTGCAGTTGTGTGACTGGACTTGATTTGACAACCATATTTACAATGCTTGTTAAGCAAATCACCATGGTTAGTGAGTGTATCCTGGGGTTGTTAAGTGAATCATGTGGTCAGAAGTCTGACTCAAGCTTGTCCAAGGGGTGTTATTTTGCTGGTTTTACAAAAAATAATAAATTGTAAAACACAATTGTGTAATTCTACTGCCTGTCATAAATACAAATCAATTGCAAAATGCTTGAAATGCAATACTGTGATCACATGAGGTATGATGCAGCAGTTGTATTTTCAAAGTCAGGTCATAAGAAACTTTTTTCCCCTCAAATCTATTATAACTTTCAACAGTTGTTAAGTGACTGGTCATAAATTGAGGATTACCTGTAGTCATTTGGAGCTTGTGGTGAGAAATGAATACCTGTGAAATCAAGTGTATTTTAATTACCCGGACTATATTTCTATAGTATTTGAAATATAAGAGATGCAACACTATCCCTCTAATTTGAACTATATATTATTCTATCAGATATAAGCATAAATATCTGGAATGTGTTATTAAAAGAGGCTTTTAAAAGAATAATGTAAGCCTGAAACACCAGTGAATCAAATTTGGCGAATGGGAAAAAAGAAAAAAAGCTTTCTGGTTAATTGTACTGGCAGAATTTCAAAAAATTCAGATGATTTAGAATTGGAAATAGAAGCAAAAGGTTGAAGACTGGGACAATAATTGATATGCTTATTCCATAACAATAAGAAAGAATGGACAACCCTTGAGATAAGGGGCACATCCGGAATTTTGAAAGCCATGCTGGCTGGGGAATTCTGGGAGCTGAAGTCCACAAGTCTTAAAAGTTGCCAGGGTTGGGCATCCCTGCTCTAGTAACACATGCTGCTTTTAAAGTATGGTGAGTATAAATAAAAATGATGCGGAGGCTCAGCCTTTCCTATGCAGCATGCCACCAACTTCCCATTTAATTTTTCTAACAATTAAAACTATCTTTCAAAAAACAAAACAAAAATAAAACCCCAGCTGAAGCAGGAATCCTGCTATGCATCAGGGGTATGTTTTGGGGCACTTACAAGCACTACTTTGCCTGTTCCTAGAATCATGATAAATCTTAGTTACTGACAGTGCATTTACGTGGGTCACACATGATGCTTCTCTCTACTCCATAACAAAGATTCTTCATTATAGAAAATGTCTCCTTTCTCCCAACATGCCTAGACATATCAGTGTAAACTTATGATTAAAAATCTGCCGAAGTGTAATTTCTAATAATTTGGTAATTATTTTAAAAGGGCTCATTCACACATGTAGTTTATTGTGATTAGAGGGTTCTCAGCATAGCCTGCTCTTGAAGCGCTCGCCAGCAACCACAGGGATAATTGGCTCTAAATCCTCTGAAATTCATACCTCATTAAATAAGACTGTCAGCAATCCTGCTGTAATCTCCTTGCTGAATCCTTTTTAGATTTGCCTGCCTGCCATGTCCTTTCTCCTGTTCTTGCTAATCTGTAGAAGGGAAACCCTTTTATGTTCTTTGTAGTGGTGTCCAAGAAAATCAATTTTATTTTGATACCTCGTTTGTTTTCTTTTTCTTTTTCTTTTTTAAAAACTTTCACTGCAGCTTAATTTTTGTTTCATTAGTCATTTGTTAAAATTGTGTTTTACAAATCATTTATAATAGCTACAGACAACTTCGTGACTTCAATGAACGTTTCTTCCACTTCGCTCGATTTTCCCCTAATACGACAGATTGATATGATGTTATTTTGAAGCATATTGGGAAAAATAATGACTGCTGCAAAAGTTAGGTTTTCCCCTATTTTTCCTAAATGGAAGTTATGGAAGTCTTTGTGTTAGAATAAATGAAAAATGAATGAAATGCATCAAATCATTACATGGGTTCTTGAACCAGGGTCTAGCTAACCTCCCTGTTTTCTAGCATCTACGTAAACGGTTGTGGGAATGGGGAATTGATGGTCACAAGCACAATGTGATCTGGAATGAGGTAGTTGTGATCTGTTGGGGGACAAATTTTGCTATGCTTTATCCTTCTAGTAAATTGCAATTTTTTTTCCTGCTAACATTATTAAATTTGACTGTACAAGTATAGAATAAAGAACACCTAGCTTTGATACAATACTTATGAAAAATATCTTGGAATAGTAGTAGAACACAATCTGAATAGGAATTGATACTATGAGGTATCTGCAAAAAAGACAATTGCAGTTTTGCCTGAATCAACAATAGAACAGTTTCCACATCAGGGCAAGTAAGAATTCTACTTTATTCCACATTCATCAGAACCCATCCTGAGCATTTAGTCCCTCATTGGGCATCACATTTCAAGAAGGATTCAGACAGCTGGAACAGGTTTTGAGAAGGATTATACAAATGATAGGGGACTGGTTACTACATCCTATGAAAAGTGATGGACAGAACTGGAAATATGGAACATGTACAACAGAACACAGAGAGGTATACAAATATGATGGAAATCTTTAAATATCTGAGAAGGCCAAATCCTGTTTTCTGTCATTCTAGAACATCTAGCACAAATGACAAGAAAGCAGGTTCTGGCTTGCATAAGAAAAACTTTCTAACAGTAGGAGGCTTTTGACAAGTTGCAGTAGTAAGCTTCCTTTATATGTTTAACTCTTTGGAAAATTCCATGTTGAAAATAGGTAGTACAGGATTCTGTTGGAAAGTTTGGGTAGAAGCTGGGATCACAACTTTAAATCAATTATTATGTAAGGGTTTTTCCCCCAAACCAAATTGAATTTGCTCTTCCCAACAGTGGTGGTAGCCTTCAACTTAAGAATGCTCTAATGCAGGGATGTCAAACTTGCGGCCGAGCCTTGTCATGTCCACCATGAGGAGGCCCTTTGGCTGAGTGCCTTACCTTCGCGGGCAGCTGCAGTGAACACAGTGGGCGAGGTGCGGAGATCAGCTGGGCCATGAGGTCTGGATGAGCGAGTGCGACTCTAGCCAGAGAGTAGCTGGGTGCGGGCATGACTCTAGCCACCCGCCAAGGCGTGCGAGGAGAGATGGGGGGGCGGAGGAGCGGGGCCAGCAAGTGGTGGGATTTGCTGGCTCACTGAACTGCAGAATCTTAACAACCTGTTCACCCAAATTGGTCTGAATCGGCTAAAGCCCACCTCTGCGTATACTGCATCTTTATAAATATACCAAAGTAAGGTATAAAACAATAAAATGATTATAATTCACAATTATGTGGGAAAATTGATTAAACCTATTCATGATGTAAGAAGACAGAGCAAAAATAAATATTGATTGGGGAACCTAGGCAGTTAGGCAATGGAGTTGCACAAAGCACAGTAACCTTTCTACAACAGGCAGAACAGACAGCATCAAACTTTTTCTCCCTCAGTTCTTCCAAGAAATTTTTGAAGCAGGGCCATTATTTATTTTATTTCCAATTTATATACCGCCCTCCTCCCTGAGGACTCAGGGCGGTGTACAGCCAGAATTAAGAACATGAAATACAAATATTAAAAAACAATTAAAATATATATAAATAATTTGGTCCAAAAATTAAAAATCACAAACCAATTTAAAACTTTTAAAAATTTCTTCTTAAGCCAGCCTGGCTTGCTAGAAAAAGTGGGTTTTAAGGGCACGTCGGAAGGCACTGAGGTCTTGGATTCTCCTTATCTCTGGGGGCAACTGATTCCAGAGGGTAGGTGCCCCCACAGATAAGGCCCTCCCCCTGGGGGTCACCAGCCTACATTGTTTGGCTGATGGCACCCTGAGGAGGCCCTCTCTGTGGGAGCGCACGGGTCGATGGGAAGTCGTCGGTAGCAGCAGGCGGTCTCGAAGATAGCTAGGCCCTATGCCATGGAGCGCTTTAAAGGTGATGACCAACACCTTGAAGCGCACCCGGAAGACCACCGGGAGCCAGTGCAGCTCGCGTAGGAGCGGTGTTACATGGGAGCACCATGCTGCTCCCGTCACTACCCGCGCTGCTGCGTTCTGGACCAGTTGGAGCCTCCGGGTGCTCTTCAAGGGGAGCCCCATGTAGAGAGCATTGCAGTAGTCAAGGCAAGAGGTGACGAGGGCGTGAGTGACTGTGCACAGGGAATCCTGATCAAGATTAGTCTTCTTATTAAGACTAAGGATCAAGCTTCATAAAAAGGGCAGTGCAATAGGACATTGCAATCTCCCAACTGGCAGGGACATAATCCCTCCTGCATTGAAGCTTTAGTGTTTAGAGCATCAAGAGGAAGGCAACACTATAGAATTTTTTCCGATAGCTATCCTGACCTTATAACTCGTTTACTGCCACATTCGACTGTAATAATATTTGTTTTCATAATTGTTCTTAGCTGCTGTGTTTGACTTTAATATGCATTGCAAAAATATTTTTTTAAATGAATTGTCACTTAAACAAGGGGAGGGCCGAGGGGCACCATTGTTGAGCTGTGCATAGGACATCAGGACCTGGGTGCTATATTGTTATAGTTCCCTTCTATGAACGTAAGTGGCAAAATATTGAAGTTCACCAGGGAGTAGGTTTTCCGTGCAGCACATGTGAAATATTAATTAAGGAGCTGGGATGAATGGCTGTCCACAAAGAGTATTTCCATAGATGGAGGGATTTATGCTCGACTCATCCTGAAGATGAACATCAAGGGCATGTTGCTTCAATTTCCAGTGAAGTCCCTCAAGTTCAGATGAAACTAAGTATTGAATTGAAAAGCCATAGTATCTAAAACCCAATCCAATACCTTTATTCTCCAATAAGATTAAAAACAATCAAAAAGAGACAAAGAAATCAGGGCTCTCTCATAAAAGAATCTAAGGCAGCAAAACCTGGTACGAACCGTTAGAAAAAGCCAGACCAAATTCTAAACATAGCCAAGAGTTGGATATTTTCTGAAGGACTTGTAGTGTAGATCTGAAACATTTGGGTTGTTTGGACTGCTTCAAGGGATCTTAAGTCTTTGTAAATGCAAATCTGGGAACTGTAAAGCAAAAGACTAATCACTTTAGTTTTACAGATGCTGATAGCAGCAGACACATTATTATGGCTTCTGCTACCCGCGAAAGATAGAATTGCATTATCAGTCTTATGGGCCTGATCAGTGACATCTTTTATTTGTTCCCTCCAGGCAGCAGAGGACCGAAATATAATTCCCGGATATTTAAAAGCCTATGGAGATATTATTTATTTTCCAGCAATTACTTTTGTCTTAGAATACTGAGTGAAGAGCCTGTCTTCACCACACTATAAAGCAAAGGCTTGCTTAAAGACTGTGCCTCAGCCTACTTGCTTTGGGGAGGGCATGGCTTCCTCATCAGCATAAAAGAGAACTGAAATGGATTCTTATCCAGTTTGGGAGGATGCCATTCAGTATTTTTCAGAGCTTGGATTATAATATTAAAATAGAAATGAAAAAGAAGAAGGAAAGCAACCTTGCTCCATTCTTTTTCTGGTGCATATTGGACATACTGAACATTTAACTTCCATTAAAGTATTTTCATGAAGTTTCATAATCAAATGTAGGAGCCTTCAATCCATAGGAGAAGCTGCCAACTATATCCAGAATCTGTATTTGGTAAATAAATCCTTTTTAAGACAGTAAAGAAGAGATAAAGAGCACTCTCTGTGTTTAAGCAGAGACAGGATGTAGATAGAAGGAAAGAAGCAAAATGTGATGGTTTCTTCCTCATTTTAATTTTTTTTATGATTGTATCTTTCTGTAACTAGGTCTCATCCTCATTTCTCTGACTTATTTTATTATTAGATTTTTATCCCACATTTATTACTTTATAAGTAATTCAAAATGGTAAAGATCTATAATATTTCTTCCTCCTCCTACCCGTGTTTTCCTGAAAATAAAACTGGGTCTTATTTTCTTTTGGACCCCAAAGTAAGCACCAGGGCTTATTTTTTTTGGGGGGGGGGGTGTCTTATTTTTTCCCCATATATGGGAGGCCCATTTCTTCTGCTTGCTCGCAGCGGGGCAGGAGACTATGTGGTGTGCTAGTGCCACCACCATGAGGCAGGGAGGTGGAGCTGCCCCACACCCCCCGCATTGGCTTACTTCAGGGTCCCTGCAGTCAGGCCAACCATGCCCTTCACGGTGATAGCTCTGGCAGCCTCATCCAGCAAGAGCCCACATGGCTGCCGGCCCACTTCTTCTTTTTGCTTAGGGCAGCAATGAAGCAGAAGGCTGAGCCATGCACCGGTGCCACAGCCATGAGGCGAGGTGGGATGGTGGTGGAGCTGCCCCATGTGCCCCACAGGGCCCCCATAGTCAGGCCATCCATGCACCGACACCTGCCTAGCCTTATGGTAATGGCACCAGCATGCCACTTGGCCTCCTGCTCTGTTACAGCCGCAAGCAAGCAGAAGAAGTGGGCCAGCAGCCATGTGGGCTCCTGATGCACATGGCTGTCAGTGCTGTTTCCATGAGGCAGGTGTCAGGGCATGGATGGCCTGGCTGTGGGAGCCCTGAGGTAAGTTGGTACAGGGCACATGGGGCAGCTCCATCACCACCCCGCCTTGCCTCATGGCAAGCAACCAGATGGAATGGGCAGTCGGTCAGCTGAGCAGGTTCTTAATTGTTAGGGAATGGGGTTGAGGGGTACCCCGGACCGTGAACCAGCTCATGAGTAAACACACTGAGACTGAAATAATTCTGACAGAGGCGTCTTGTGTAAAAATATAATTTACTTTAAAACATTTAAAAAGCACTATGTCTTTAAGAAAGCACATTAAAAACAAAATCTTATCTGGGTATGTGAAGCAAGGCTATCTCCCTAGATCCCTCTCCACAATACCGAAACAGTTCACAAGAGAATAAAGCTAGCATGAAGGTAAGCAGCTTCGGAGTCGATACATCATCAAGGCAATCCAAGTGGGGGCAGCACAAACTTCACAGCTAAAAGTCACCTGAAGTAAAAACAGTTCAAACAGCAAACATTGCTTGAAGCTTGTGGGAGGAAAAAGGTCCAGCAGCAGTCCCGATGATAGCTTGCGTGCTTCAAAACAGCAAAAGGCAAGCATCGGTGGGAGTTTCTCTGCAACGGCGTCTGGAGTCCTTATCTGCATTCTTCTCCCATCTGCGGCATTGCACTGAGCTTCCTGCAGGAGCTGTGCATTTAGGCCTAAACCAGGAGTAGCAAGCGAAAAGGTCCTTGCTTATATGGGGAGTTAACCTGCAATTAACTAGGGTGGGGAAGGCTTGCAGGTAATTACAAACAGGAGATGGCTTGATTAAAATCATACTGTTTGTGAGTAGGCAGGTAGCCACAGCAATCCTGGAAACACTCGTGACATTAATTAGGGCTTATTTTGGGGCAGGGCTTATATTAGGAGCACACATAAAACTTACTAGGGCTTATTTTTGGGATAGGTCTTATTTTTGGGGAAACAGGGTATTTTCCCCACAACAACTCTGGGTTGGATTGACTGAGAGTGACTGGCCCAAAGTCACCCAGCTACTTTCATACCTAAAATGGGATTAGAACTCATGGTCTCCTGGTTTCTAGGCCAACACCTTAGCTACTATACCAAACTGCCTACTCTCATTTAACTCCCCCCCCGCCTCTTCAGGATGCACAGATTAAATTATAGAATAACCACTATTTTGCTTTAAGTACAGGTACTATTTGATATAATGCCTATGGCTTTGATGGACCTGGAAGCTCACTGTATCTTGTATCTGAAAGTTACCAGATCATTTTTCTTCCTATCCAAAAAGCATCAGCATAGCATCACTGCATCTGTTGAGCTGATGCTAATATATTATTTTGATTCTGGATACCTTGGTTGCAGTTCTAATCCCTTTCCTGATTTCAGTCTTTTCCTCAGTTAATTTTTTATAAGTTTCTTTTAAGTTATGTTTTCCAATAGATGAGGATATCTGCAGCTCAGGGTTGAAAAACTGTGAAGTTTTTTTGTGCTTTCTGATCTTGGTTGTTTGCTTGCAGGCATTCCATTATATGTCATGATGAAAAAAACCTAATCTCAAAACACATAGCAGATCCAATCAGTTTCAATTGGGAAACTATTAGCATCTCAGACCAAGTCAAATCCAAAAATGCTAGGAAATTCCTGGAAGCTTGGCATTTGGACAAATCAGCCATGAATATATACATAGTTATCAACCACTTATACACCATTCAAAAG
Source organism: Pantherophis guttatus (assembly GCF_059756535.1). Taxonomy (NCBI): domain Eukaryota; kingdom Metazoa; phylum Chordata; class Lepidosauria; order Squamata; family Colubridae; genus Pantherophis; species Pantherophis guttatus. The sequence continues at coordinate 193,290,408 of NC_142063.1, forward strand.
AGACAATAAAAAACCTAGGAAAGAAACAAAAAAAGACTATAGGAGAACAAATCCCTTCCAGAAACCATCACTCAGATAAGCAATGATTAATACTAGACAAATAATCAAGCAGAAAATAATACTCTAATCAAGGAATCACTAAGGAGGAAGCTACACCCTCACTAACATTGCAAGAAAGCTACTGCATATAAACAGGCAGCAAACCCCACACTTACAGCACGGATGATGTTATCTACTTGGGTAATATCTGCAAGCAAAACAGTCAAGCTCAGGGAGCACCAAGAACTTCAGAGTTATTTATTGTTTTAATGCATCTGACTTGCCACTTTATCTTTTTGCTTCAGAGTATTACTTTCCATTTTCCTCTAAGGTTTTTTTTTGTTATTTCTTGTTTTTACCTGGTTTTTAAAATCAAATTAAAAAAAGAAGCTACTTTACTTTTTGTATTCCTATATTGTTTTAGTGTCTGTAAATTGTCAGATTATTTTTTTTCCAAATTTATAGCTTTTAACATTATTATATATTTTTTCTTAGACCATCATGCCTGTATTTAGGCTATCCTCATTTTTCTCCTTGAGCTCTTGTAACTGCATCTTCTGCAGCAACAACTCTCTCTAATTTTCTCTTCCATAACCTGGCAGCTTTTAGATCTGTTGACCAAGAATTCTGGGTACTGAAGTCCAATATAAGTGGAGGGCATCAGGCTGGGAAAGGATGAAAGAGCTCTAGCACTTTAAGACTTCTCCAATGCATGTAGTCTTACTGTATTTTTCGGAGTATAAGACGCACTGGAGTATAAGACGCACCTACCTTTTTTGGTTGTTTTTTTTTAAAAGTTTTTTTTTTATTTTTTAGACAAACACACATACAAACATACAATGTATTTTCTTTGAACAGAGTATTTGGCTGGTTCACAAATTTAAACAATGTTTAGTCATTTCAATTAAATTTACAATTTTTATATTTCCTTTTTGCCATATTTATTCCTCATCTATTTTTTTTAAAAAAACTAATATTACCCTTCATTCTCATCTCTAATCTTAATCAAATTCAATTTTTCCCTTCTATTCTATATTATACCCCTTCCCATTGTCATCTATTTTTATATCCATCCTCACATTGGTTAATTATTTAATATTACAATTGTTTAATATAAATTTAACATTTTTATATAAATCAATTAGTTATAACTATCTTTTTTGTATATTAATCAATATGAACATGAATATTCCAATTATTTCCATACAATCCAATTTCTTACAAATTAATTAATTATATTTACCAATAATAATAAACCAAATAATTTCCCCCATATATTCCTCCAAACCACAACTTAACCATTTCTGCTTTCAACACAATATACAATTAATAGTATCTCAATTATTACAATTCCCTAGTTAAATAGAGCTTTTTTTTCTTTTGTGTTTTAAAATCTTGAACTCTCCTCTTTTGCCCTAAATTTCCCATTGTTTGCACCCACCTTTTTTGGTGAGCAAAAAGAAAAAGAAATCTCTCTCTGTCTCATTTTGTCACGTTGCAGCACAGTCTGCTTTACTTTCAGTTTCATTTTTTCAGCATAGCTAGGGAAAAAAAATCTGCTCCAGCACTCTTTGCCCCTAGCAGCAGAGCCCTGTGCAAAACAGCTGAGAGCAAATCAGCTGAGAGTCAGGAGGCCGATCTAATCAACTTGTGCTAATTAACCTATGCTGAAGCTGAAAGGGGCTGTTTTTTCTTGCTGTTTGCTGGCAAGGAGGTAATTGCTGCAAGGCACAGGCCAAAGGGTGGGGGCCAGTGGGTGGGCAGGGCTACATTTGGTGTATAAGATGCACTTAAATTTTCACCCCCTTTTGGGGGGTAAAAAGGTGCATCTTATACTCCGAAAAATACGGTAAGTCTTCTTACCGTATATAATGTATACATAACCTGGCTATGAATAACATTGCTAACTATGGTAACATACAATGTAACAACACCTATCTACTATAACATGTTGCACATGCAGCTGCTTATGAAGACTGTATATCAATTGTGGGTTGCCCCCGGCTTGGACTGGTTCGCAAGAACCGGTAGTAAAACCGGTGGGAGGCTCCGCCCACTGACCCAGACGTCATCATAAGTGATGTGCGCATGGGCAGAAGCTTCTGCACATGTGCAGAAGAGCGCGGGCAAGTTGCGAACCGATAGTAAAGGTAAGTAGAACCCACCCTTGCTGTATATGCCACAGTTTTTGTAAGAAGTGTGCAATATGCTTCAATGTGAACCTTTAAATGGTTCAGTAATGCAATATTTAGAATTTGAATCCATTTGCCTAATGTTTGGTATGGTCCCTAGGTTTGCTAGATGAGCTTTATATGAAAATACAAAATTTCTGGAGAACACTAGATTGCCTCTCCCTGTTCTAAAAAGCGGGTGCATGTTCCACTGATTCTGAAATAATTACTTTAATTGCTTTTAAATCTGACTGAAGATGTGGAGACTCATTGTTATAGTCATAATAGGTGGGGGCCCAAGTAAAAGCCTATCCTACATGACTCTGCCTGGGCATTAAGATTATTAGATTATTTTTTTCTTCATGTCCATGAAAAATATTTTGTATTGTTATTTATGATGACGGGAGCCTTTTTAGTGGTGGCTGCTTGATTTTATCATGAAATCCAGGGCAGATTTGATTAGCATGGCATTTGACAGAAAGATTAAAGCATTTGTTTGTTTCTTTGTTTATATTTTTATTTATTTCGATGTATGTATTTTCCATATTTTAAATTTGGGATTGAGATTTCTTCTTAATTCCGCACAATGTTACCGGTTAATACATTTTAAACTGCACTGTATTTGTAAACATAGGTTTGTATACAGGTTGTCTTCTACTTACAACCAGTGGTGGGATTCAGCCAGTTTGCACCACTTCGGGAGAACCGGTTGTTAACTTTCTGAACAGTTTGGTGAACTGGTTGTTGGAGAAATCATTAGGGCAGAGAACCGGTTGTTAAATTACTTGAATCCCATCACTGCTTACAACCATTCGTTTTAGGTGACAGTTCGAAATTACAATGGCACTAAAAAAAGTGATTTATGACTGTTTTTCACACTTACATCCATTGCAGCATCCCCATGGTCATGCGATCAAAATTCAGATGCTTGGCAACTGGCATGTATTTATAACAGGTTGCAGGGTCAAGTGATCAGCTTTTGCGACCTTCTGGCAAGCAAAGTCGATGAGGAAGCCAGATTGACTTCACAACCGTGTTACTAACTTAAGAACTGCAGTGATTCACTTAACTGTGGGCAAGAAAGGTCATAAAATGGGGCAAAATTTACTTAACAACCGTCTTGCTTAGCGATGGAAGTTTTGGACTCAGTTGTGATCTAGAACTGCCTGTATTGTCCCAGACTTTACTTGACATAGCCTGGTAGCAACAATGAAAATATGATGTTCCATTATGCATTTGCAGGATAAGCAAGCCTCTTTCTGATGGTCATCCCACTGCTGAGGCAGGCTATAATTATGCTGAGCTATTCTGGAATGAAAGTCGTGTTTTCCATCTTATGCCAGCGCCAGACCTTGCACTGAATCCATAGTGCATCGAAGAGGAACATTTTGAGGTCGGCAACTTAAAGGGGTCCAGTTTTCTGCTGCAGGACCATCCATACCCATCATAAGCTGCTGAGCATTGCACTTTCCTGGCCATTTGTGCTGTGGTGGCCAGAAGGATTGGATGATTCTCTTGCACAGCTATTTTCTTCTATGAGGGAGGCTGTTCAGTGATGGGAATGTCAATTTCATATGACCGAGTATCTGAAGGTCTTTCAAAAGGTGGGTATTTCCATTGGTACGGGGAATTTATGATTTTCTGAGCTCAAGTGTTTACTGGATTCAGAGGCTCATTCCTAAGTACGTATAAGCAGGCATGCATCGACTTATATTTCACTTTTTTATTAATTATATTTATATAGCCTCCCATCTTATGGAAAGTGACTCTGGGGGGCATACAATGGTCTGGTGAAACAGTAAAATAAATAGAAGAATCATTACCTAAAATCATAATATAATAACAATTAAGAGAGCATTAAAATGCTGGGCATTTTTATTTGTTTGAATAGCTGGGCCAAATTATTTAATATGCTTTTAAATCGTTTTTAAATTTTATATTTGTGTGCTTTTACTTTTGGCTGTACACTGCCCTGAGTCCTTTGGGAGAAGGGCGGTATATAAATTGGAAAAATAAATAAATAAATAAATAAATAAACAAATAAATAAAATATATAGTCAGAACTAAAACTGGAAAAGAGAATAGTAAATGGAGGGATGTTAATAATAATAGGGCCAACTCATGAGTTTATCCGTCCCCAGAGTATTCTTGCCATGGGAATATTGAAATTCCCAGTCTTCCAGGAGATTAAATGATATTGTCCTAGCAATGAATGAATGAATATAGAACCTGAGCAGTCAAACAAATCAAACCAAAATATGAAACCAGAAAATATTCCTTTTAACAAGAGGCTAGAGTCTCCAACCTCATCCTGTCACAGGTTCAAAGAAACAACTGGGGCTTGTTTTGTGCCAACAGATGATGTAATGGAGAAGAGGAAAGTAACATGGATTTTGCCCATAGCTGCCCCGAAAATGCCTTGTTTATGTAGCAGCAACAATTTTGACTGGTTCAATGTGATAAAGATAGGTTGTGGGGATTTAAGTTCTTTCTGATTCAAGGAAAGGAGGAAAGCACATCACTGCAGACATGAGGAGCCTACACTCATATCAACTTCTGTAGATATCCCTCCCCCTCCCTCTTTCCCTCCCCCTCCCCCCCTCTTTCTTCTATTCAGCTTCATTTATTCATGTTATTATTATCAATACACAGGCATTCTGGAAACCCAGCAATGATTTTGAGACTATGTTAATATTACTGTTAAACCCTTTTAACCATTCGCCATTTCTATCCAACTTGAACTGGCTTTATTTTTTGCCTAGAGAACTACCTAGAATGAATTCCCAGCTTCCTTAATGTAAAAAAGTGTCATGCTTTCCTTTACGTTTGTTCTCTGCCAGGCCAGAAACCTATGTACTTTGCCCAAGGCAAAAGGCAAGTCTGAGATGCAGCCGGGTCTTTGTGTTTTCAGAAACTGGGAAGACAGACATTCCTTCTTTTGTCTTAGAATGCTAAGTGTAATCTGATAGAGGGGGCAAAAAAAATGACTAGGAACTAATCCATTTAAACTGCTGTCTCAAAATGGAGAGTTAAGCTGCACAGCTTCCAGCCACAATCCTTTGGCTTATTTGGGGGGGACGGACGACTTTTTTCTTTCTTTGCCAGGATCTGAGCTGCAAAAGACTGAATGATCTCTAGATCACAGCAATAATTTAGAAGTTGAATCATGGCAACTGGACTTCTTTCTTGTTGTTTTGAAACATTTTGCTCCTTCTCCAAGTAGCTTCTTCAGACTGAGCAAGTTGGTTAAGGGGACTAGCATGGAGGTTTCATTAGATGAGGTGAGGTGAGAAATGAAACCTTCCTGCAGGACATATATGAGTCCCCCTAACCAACTTGCTCAATCTGAAGAAGCTATTTGGATAAGAAGTGAAATGTTTCGATGCAACAGAACAACAGAAGAAGTCTAATCAGAGCAGAGAACAACTCAAAAAAGTAGAGCAAGATAGTGGAGAGACCTGACCCATAGAATTGCAAATAGCTGGCTGGAGAATTCTGGGAGTTGAAGTCCACAAGTCTTAAAGCTGCCAAGTTTGAAGGCCTCTGATTTAGGCCTAAGTGCTTCAGGTACTCCGTGCAGAATCAAAATCACTTTTCTCAACTGAGGAATTTTAATTGAGAAAACATAGTAACATGGTTTGACACAATGGCAGCGGTGAATGCTCTTGGCGGATGTAATTACCTTGGCTATGAATTTTATAATAACTTTTAAATACACGGTTGTATTCTTTTTATTCTTTTGGTTTTTTAAATATTACTTTATCTGTCTGGAAGCCACCCAGAGTCATATATATTTGAGATGGATGTATGTAACTTAGAATAATAAGTAATAGAATAAAATTTGAAGGTGGTCTGAGGGAGTGAAAAATGAAATGGCTGCTAGCTGAAGGAACAAATGATGATTTCTTTGGGATGTAAGGAAGAGAGGGAGCAGCAATAGGAATTGGAAAGAAGGAACAAAAAAAAGGAACATTATGCTTTGTTTAAAGTTTGTAGGGTTACCAACTCAGCATCAGGGTAAAAGTAATGTAACAATCAAATTGAACTTCATTCCTGGTAAATATCTGAAGAAACCTGGACATTTTTCTTGGCAACAATACAGAAGTGTTTTGCCATTATTTTTTCTGGGATATTCTTTGAATTTCTAGTCTACAACCTTGTTATTCCCTGGTAGCCTCTTTTTCAAGTACTAACTTGGCCGGTTGTTGTTTATTTTCCAAGTCCAGGTAACATCCACCACTTGCTGAGACCACCTTATGATAGGAAGCAAGAAGAGAGAAATGACAGGATGTTCATGTGATTTTAAGGTTGTGGAGGCAAAGGGATTAAAAAAAGGAGAAATAGGAGGGAGAAACTTAGTTGAAAACATTTGAAAAGCAATAACATTTTACTATGATGGATGAAAGGAATGAAGACTTCCAAACAGTGGTGAGATTCAAGTAATTTAACGACCGGTTCTCTGCCCTAATGATTTCTTCCAACAACCAGTTTGTCAAACGACTCAGAAAGTTAACAACCGGTTCTCCCGAAGTGATGCGAACTGGCTGAATCCCACCACTGCTTCCAAAGCACCAGAAGGCAAGACAAAAAACAATGGATAGAAACTAATCAAGGAGAAAAGCAACCAGAACTAAGGAGAAACTTGTTAACAGCGAGAACAATTAACCAGTGGAACAGCTTGCCTTCAGAAGTTGTAAGTATTTCATCACTGGAAGTTTTTAAGAAAAGATTGGATAGCCACTTATCTGAAATGATATAGGGCAGTGATGGCCAACCATTTTTTCCTCGGGTGCCAAAAACCTGTGCGCGCGTGCGATAGTGCCCGCGTGCGTGCCCACATCCATAATGCAATACTCCCCACGCACGCCATGCACATGCACATGCAACCGCCCTACACTCCCCGCCCCCTGCGCCTGTGCATGTGACTCTTCCTGCGCCCCATTTTGGGCCTAGCAGGCCTTTCTGAAGCCTCCGGAGGCCGGAAACGGCCTGTTTCCAGACTCTCAGTAGGCCCATTTTTCACCCTCCCCAGGCTCCAGAGGCTCCGGAGTTTTCCTGGAGCTTTTGGGAGGGTGAAAATGGCCTCCCCTGGCCCTCCAGAGGCTGGAAATGGCCTTTTGGACTTCCAGTACTTCCAGGAGGCCTGCTCTTTGTCCTCCACAGGCTCTGGAGACTTTCCTGGAGCCTCTGAGGGTGAAAATAGCCTCTCCCGGCCCTCCGGAGGTCCTCTGGAGGCCAGAAACAGCCCGCTTCCAGACTTCTGGTACTTCCGGGAGGCCTGTTTTTAACCTTCCCCAGCACTCTGGAGGCCCTCTGGAGACCAGAAATGGCCTGTTTCTGGACTTCCGGTCAGCCCGTTTTTCACCCTCCCTTTGGGAGGGTGAAAAACGGGCTGACCGGAAATCAGCCCGTTTACCTGGCATCCAAAACAGGCCATGTGGAGACTCCTGAGAGGGGCAGGGTGGGGCAGGGCGGCATGGGCATGCACACGTGTCTCCCGCATGCATGGCAGACACCCGAAAATCAGCTGGCCAGTGGGAGGCGTGTGTGGTGGAGTGTGCCATAGGTTTGCCATCACTGATATAGGGACTTCTGCTTGAGGACCAGAAGACCTCCGAGGTCCTTTTCAGCTCTATTCCGATTGAGCTCGTTTGGAAACACTCTTATGGCTCGTAGAAAAGGAGAGTATCTTGAACATTGGTAAGAAGAATGGATTATGTGGAAGAACTGAAGGATGAGGAAAGATGTGCAGAAGGTGACGGTGATGGAAAAGTGAACAAGGGTCTTCATAGGCCCAGAGTTTCCATTGCTAAGCAAGGTGGTTGTTAAGTGAGTCACACCCAACTTTATGACATTTTTCTGCCACAGTTGTTAAACTAATCACTGCAGTTGCTAAGTGAATCACGTGGTTGATAAATAAATCTGGCTTCCTCCATTGACTTTGCTTGTAGAAGCTGGCCTGGAGAAAGCGGATGATATTCTAGGTTTCCCATGGGACTGAAACAGCATTGGCCATGGCTGTGTGTGACCTCTAGTGGGAGCATATGGGATAGGCATTCGCCTTTGCTTTTCTTCATCTTTCTGCGGCTTTCAATGCTAGCACGATATAACAAAGTATTTAAGTACGTTTTTCATTTGGATATGACTTCTGGATTTTGTGCTTGTGCTGAAAACCCCCTGAAACTTTGTTTTTGGTTTTATCTATTAGATAGATTTGTCGTTATAGAAATAGCTAGTTATATACTAATGTGTAAAAGCAAAAAGTTGAGGCTGGAGTGTTTTTATCTTGTACTGTGCTAAAAAGAGTCAGAAGTCAACACCTTTTTTTTTTCTTTTTTCCCTTGTACCTTACATTTTCTTTTTCCTTCCCCTAATTTCTCTTTGTATTTTATATATAGATAAAACAATAAAAGCCATAAGAACGGTCAAAAAATATATACAACAAAGTCATTTGCTGGATCAATTTAAAATCCTCTTAGGTTTGCTTATTTTGCATAAATTCCAGCAATCAACAAATCATCACTGGAGAGAAAGCTAAAAAGTTTTCATTGTAGTTTCTGTTGGGAATAGTTTTGAGTTCTATTGGGAGCAAACTTAGTATGCTGTCTTGGGAGTTTATATCTTAAAACTGCCAAGTTTGAAAAACCCTGGTCTGCAACATCCACAAAACAAAAACAAACAAAAAAAAATTCACCCTGTGTTGGAAAAGAAGGAAAACAACAGAAAACTGCATACAAATGATGGTGGTAATGTTTATTTTTTAAAAAGTTGATAAGGAAAAGATAATTCTAAAGAACAAAAAGAGAGTAGCTTTGCATTCAAAAAGATTGTTGGGTGATATAGATACTAATATAGCCATGCCTAATAGGAAAGAATATATATATATATATAAAGCCTTTTGTTTAATAGCAATAGCACTTAGACTTATATACTGCTTCACAGTGCTTTACAGCCCTCTCTAAACGGTTTACAGAGTTAGCATATTGCTCCCAACATTCTGGATCCTCATTTTACCCACCTTGGAAGGATGGAAGGCTGAATCAACCTTGAGCCGGTGAGATTTGATCAGCTGAACTGCAGCTAGCAGTTCAGGTGAAGTAGCCTGCAGTGCTGCACTCTAACCACAGTGCCACCTCGGCTCTTTAAGAAGAGATAGTAAAGGTGGAAGGGTGTTAATTTTTTTTTTCCACACAATGTTTAAACATTTTTGAATTGGATTATTCCTTCCTTAACATGGAGGGGGAAAAGCAGACTGAATTTTTAGATTGTGAACTCTTCCCTCCCATGTTAAAAGATGCTATTTCCCCACCAGCTTAGCAAAACTTGCTTTCTTCCTTGGCTGTCAAAGAGCCTTTCAGGAGCTTTTCAAAATACAAAGGAGGCAAGAGAGAAAGCACATGCTGAGCTGTTTGACTTATTCTGTTATCAAGTTTAAATAATTGCTAATGTTTCAGCACTGAGCAGCTGCTCAGAAACCCCAGCTCCTCTCTATTGTGTGGCTGCAGGATGCAAAGCCCTTTTGGAATTGTAATTGCTTAGGGAAAGTGGTTCTCTGTTTCATAAAAGGTTATGTATTGCTAAAGCCAATGAATCACAGGAGGGGAATGTTTCCTCTCTCTACACAGCTTTCCCTTAAAGGCCCGAAATGTTAGGGTTTGATTAGGTTTACAGGGTTTTTATCATTGCCTTCTAGGGAAACATGATCAGATTCTTTATATTTTTATAGGTTTAAGATGGCCTTCCATGGGTTATACTGTTACAAAGACTTATGCTTGCAATAAGAGACATATTGCTTGGGTTATAAATGCTGGTTATAAGTACCAAATGCAGAAATAAACTCGGGCAAACTACAAAGAATCCCGAAGCAACATCACATGCTAAACCCAAAGGTGCTTTTTCAAGGAGGCAACTGGACTTTCATGTTCTTTTCTTTGAAGAGGTTTCACTTCTCATCCAAGAAGCTTCTTCAGCTCTGACTGAATGGTGAGGAATGGAAGGATTTATATTCCTTGCAGATAGCTGGTCATTTGCATTCTTTTAGAGAGTTGTTGAGGCCACCTGGAGATTTATCTGTGTCCTCAGGGTCACCTGAGTAGTGCAAATGGGTGTGGAGCTTTCTTGGATGTAGGATGTTTTCTGCCATGCGCCTGTCTTCAACAATGAAGGGATACAGGGCAGAAAACATCCTGCAGCCAAGAAGGTTCCACACTCATTTACACTACTCAGGTGACCCTGAGGACACAGATAAACCTCCAAGTGGCCTCAACAACTCTTTAAAAGAATGCAAACGACCAGGTGTCTGCAAGGAATATTGCAAAGCAGATTGTGGGGAATTGCACAGTAGTGGCTTCTGAACAGGAGCAGGACTGAGAGGCTTACAAGCTACTTACTGAATGAGTTCCTATAATTTTAGGATATGATAATGCAATGTGTTTTAGAGTTGGAGATATTTTGGAGTGTTGGCTCCCATTATCCCTAATCATTAACCATGTCGGGTTATGCATGCATGAACTTATTGGAAGACACTGATTGCTTTCTCTGCCATTTCAAGGACAGGAAAAATCATGCCTAATACATTTTTCTGCAACCTTTAATAATATAGATGCATTCTCAGGATCAAATTAATACTGCCAAGGCTTGCAGTAACTAATAGTCTCATACATCTACAGGTTTTGTAGAAAACGCCAGGAAATTCAAAAGGAGCTCCTTCAAAAGGAAAAAAAGAACGAATGAAAAGTTAACAAGAGCTCATTCAAAAAACAAATAAAAGCACGCACAAAACAAAACAAAAAAAACCAGGGGTAATGGTGGGGAAAAAAAGTCAGGATAGGGATTGTGGCTTCCTGCTTATGTGGTGCTACAATCATCAATCCTGACATCTTTTACCTATCTTGCAGATGCTGCAAAATGGTATCAGAGCAGGCTGATACAAGTATTAATACCAACCCCTCCACCCAGTGGTGGGTTCCACTTAAAACTTTGCTACCGGTTGCCAACGAGAGCATGTGTGCACGCTTTCTTTGCTCACGTGTGGTGCTTCTGCATAGAGTGTCCGTGATGATGTCCGGGCGGGTGGGCGGAGCTTCCCGCCGCTGTTACTACTGGTTCGCAAGATCCAGACTGAACCGGTAGCAATCCACCACTGCCTCCACCCCTCTTTTTGTGTTAGAGTGTTTTCTAGAGCGCTCATTAGAAGTCTTTCAAATGTGTCTGTTGTGGCCTGTCAGCTGCCAGCCCCTCCAGCAGCCGAATCAAATGAGGGGTAGGCGTGGAAGTCAGGGTCAGCATCAAGACAACCAGAGAGCTCTGAAGGGCAAGAGGGAGTGGAGCTGTCAAAGAGAGGGGGGGGCAGAGCCTGGGCCATCCATCAGCCCTTAGATGGAGAGTCAACAGCCCCCAGGTCTGGAGGTGGCTGATGAGGAAGAGGAGGAATAGCTGGGTCCAGTGCCTGATACGCAGATGCGCAGAAGGCAGTGGAAAGGAGAGCAGTGGAAATCTGTGGGCTGATCCTTGGGACGGAAAAGCCAGCACTGCTAGCGAAGCACCACCCTTGCTCTGGGGATAAAAGGCCAGGGGCTGGAGATGAATAGGTGTGCAGACAACTATTCATCTCCCTGCCGGACAGACTGCAGGGAGCCTGCTGTGAGCAAGAGACTTTTTGCTGGTGCTGCTGGTGGTCCTAATAAAGGAATCATTGATTTAATTACAGAGGGTTTGTCGTGTTTGGGGAGCTGGGTCAAAATAATGTCAGTCTCTTATTCTCACCACCCTAGACAGCATGGGGGAGATATGTAGCACATTAATAGCTCCTAAGAAAAATATGAATATTAGCTGTTGTTCTCAACATTAATATTTCCCGTCTAAGAATGGAAATAAAAATTACTTGATAATACACTATTCTTTCTATATTTACCTAGTTCTTTTGAAAGTAAAGATAGAGGAGTGGGGAGGTGATTTCAGACTTGCAAGATTCTATTGCTGTAATCTTACAAGAAATGTATAAGTAGTATTCATGGTTTTGATTTTCTGTCTGGGCTACAGTACCTAAAAGGGTTGACATATTTACCTGCTTTATAATACCCATATAAGCCACCCATTCCATGTACGAAGTCTGGTCTGAAAATGGTGCCAGAAGTCATAAATCCAACCAGAGCAAGTGGCCATCTGGCTGCTCCAGAATATATGAATCAAATCTGAAATAGGGCGGGTAGACCATATCTTTGACACAACCAGGACTTTTTTTAAAGGATGTCCCTAGAACAGCGGTCACCAACTGGTGGTCCGTGGACCACTGGTGATCCGCAGAAAAATTATTTGCACTTTTTATATTGCACTAAATCAGGGGTCCTCAAACTATGGCTCCTGGAACAGATACATGCAATGAATATTTGTGTTGCTGCAGAGAGTCTCCCCCTTTGGGGTCTTTTTGTGAGGGTTGGAGGGGGACAGAAATTCCAACTTGGGGTCTGCTTTGGCCTCCTGGTACAAAGCTTTGGCCAAAGGCTGGAGGGAAGTGACGCTGGTGGCAAAGAGCCGGAGGGTCTTGTTCCAGTGGGACTGCATCATGGCCTGGAACTGGCTGACCATCTCAGCCCGCTGAGCCCCCAGGTGCGGGTACCCGGCCTTGCACTCCCAAAGGTTTTTCCTCTGCTTGGAAAGCCTATGCTCGTAGTCCTCAGTGAGTTGCTTCTACTGAGCCTCCTTCTCGGTCAGATTCAATTTGAACTGAGCTGTTTTCTTGTGGTGGCTGCTTAGCTTCAACTGCTTCCTGTTGGGGCTCTAAGAAGCCTGGGTGGGGAGGTGAAGAGTGGCTGGGAGGGGATGGGTGACTAGAGGCTGGCGAGGCACCTCTCGACATGACATTGAGGTGGCCATGCCCACCCAGTCACATGATCACCTAGCCACTCCCACCCAGCCAGTCATTAGGCAGATCACATTAGTGGTCCGCGGCAGAAGTGGATTTCAGCAGGTTCTGACCAGTTCTGGAGAACAAGTAGCGGAAATTTTGAGTAGTTCGGAGAACCGGTAGTAAAAATTCTGACTGGCCCCGCCCCATCTATTCTCTGCCTCCCAAATCCCAGCTGATCGGAAGGAAATGGGATTTTGCATTATCCTTCCCCTGGAGTGGGGTGGGAATGGAGATTTTACAGTATTCTTCCCCTGCCACGCACACCAAGCCATGCCACACCCACCAAGCCACACCCACAGAACCGGTAGTAAAAAGATCTGAAACCCACCACTGGTCTGCGGGATTTAAAATTATGAATTTAGTGGTCTCTGAGGTCCGAAAGGTTGGTGACCCCTGCCCTAGAATGTAAATGTGTAACCGATGATCATAGCTCAGGTTTCCCATATGAGAAAATGCTTTCTGTAATGCTGTAGTGTTTAACTTTTCATGTTTATGAGACATCTTTTCCCCTGTTCTTTTATTCAGTAGAAATGAATTGTGGAAGTTCTTGGGGAAAAAAAACCCCTCAGCATCTTAATGTATTTCTGTTACCAAATTTCACTGATTTCAGTTCATGTAACAAAAAACTCTGTCCAGAAAGAATTTCAAGGAACAAGGTTGCTCAACTGTAGACTTGTTCAACTTTGCTTGATCAAGACTATTGGGGAATTCAGTGAATTCCATGCCATATAATGACCTAAGGCTAATGGGGCAACTGTTGATTTCTTCCCCATGATGTCTCTTGAATGAATCCACTTCATCTGATTGTACCTTCAGGCATAAAGATCTGAGTGCCATTTTACCTTGATACTCTCATGGGAGGTGAAGTGCACAAGTGGAGGTAATTTTTTCCAGTGGGATACTTGTCAGATCCTGTCAGTTACAAATTAACAGTATTGAAGGTGCAGAAATAGGAATCCTTGTCTGTTTCACTGGGGTTTTTTAAAGAATCTCAACACAGTAATTTGTCCTCACCTTGCCAGCAAGGCTGTGGGCAATCTGATGCCATTTCTTTCTAGGGACTTACTTTCCTTTCCAATAAGTGGACTGATTTACTCAGTGCCTGCTCAAAGAATGTCCAGAAAGCAACAAGAAGTTTAGTGTTCGCCATTCTGCTTCTTCTGTCAATACATGATTTGAACGCCTTGGATCCTAACATATTGGAGGTAGACAAAAAGAAAAAAAAATGTTGTAAATATTTATTAATTAATCAAATTTATATAGCCGGTCATTTCACCAAAGGTGACGCTGGGTGGCAAAGGCAAATATCCCTCTCTGACCTTTGATATTTAAGGAAAAATAACTTCACTATGTTGCAATTTTTTTTTAGGAAGCTCCATTAAATCCACTTTTTAACCTTGGCATATCAAAGTTATGTGTCAGCAATTGGCTTTTTGCAGTATTAATATATTAATATTTGCAGTATTAGATCTAAACATTTAAAGCAACTTGCTCTTCCCTTTACATAGATTGTATTTCCTTCTGGCTTTCCTGGTTTTACAGCAATTATAATTTGCTCTTTCATGCAAAGTACAATCATCTATTTAGAGATTATACAGTATGATATTTTCTTGGTTACTTTGCATTTTAATTTAATTCTATTTAAATATATTTAAATACAATTTAATTTAATTTAATTTTAATTTTGTTCGCTGCCCAGAGTCACTTGTTGAGATGGGCAACTACCCAAATTGAATGAATGAATGAAATCTTTGTTACCCTTTGTCACCCACAAGCTTGCAGGTTGTTAGGATTGTAAATCCCACTGCTGTAGTTTGCAATCTGCAGGCTACATGTACGGGAGTGGGTTCGGGATGGGGTGAAGAGTCAATTTCCCTCTTCAAAGCAAAAAACAAATGAAGGAGATTCATGCTCTTTCATCCTGAAGCAGAGGTACAGGACATACACATGTCTATGACTACACATACACACACATACAAATTTTGTAAACCACCCAGCGTTATCTATGTGTGAATTGGACAGCTATATACATTTGTTTTATAAACAAGCAAATGACCAAACAAACATACGCACGCACACCAAGATGCCAAAGAAGTTGTTTATTCCAGAATTTAACACGCTTCATCACTGCTTTGCTGCCAATGACATGCATGCAATCAACATCCATGTGTTTCTGATTATAAGCGCAGGGGTGAAGGTTTTCTCACCTGTTTTATTGCATCCACTGTGGGAACGAGGCCCACAGAGCCTCCCTTCTTTTTCTCCCTTCTTTCTTCAAGCCTTAGCATATTCTCTCCTTTTCCTCATTTCCTACCATAGGTCTGGGGAGTAAGGGTAAAGAGGCCCAGTTTATTCCCTGTCGAAATGCATTACGGATAGTGTTCACTGGCTGACTGTTCATTCAGCAACTATGAAAAGTTATGATGGTCCTGAAAAATTTACAACAACCACTCCCCAAAATATATCTGGCTGGAATTTAGGTTATTGCAGTTTCAAAACAGCTGTCAAGTGCCATGTTGGGGATGACTGTATAGACCAGTGGTTTGATTCAGCCAATAGCTAAAGATGAGGACTTGATATGAGGATTTCCTTCCTATAGAGGAAACAAGCTGTGTCCCTGACTTTCAGGGGTGAAATCCAGCAGGTTCTGACAGGTTCTGGGGAACCAGTAGTGAAAATTTTGAGTAGTTCGGAGAACCAGCAAATACCCCCGCTGGCTGGCCCCAGAGTGGGATGGGAATGGAGATTTTGCAGTATCCTTCCCCTGCCATGCCCACCAAGCCACGCCCACCAAGCCACACCATGCCCACCAAGCCACGCCCACAGAACCAGTAGTAAAAAAATTTGGATTTCACCACTGCTCCAGACTCTCTGCCATTTACATTCATGCACGGGTTCTACATTATTAGAACTTTGCTAGAGAATGGGAACCCACAGTTGATCCAGTTAAAGTACATATAATGAGGAGAACAACCTCCTCCCCTCACATTCTGTAGAGAGCATAAGGAAGAGTTTTGAAGGACAGGAGGAAGAATCACTAGCAAGGCAACATTCAGATAAGGGGGGCTTGAGCTAGGCCTAAGAAAATAACTCGAGACAATGTCTCAGACAAAATTCCTGCAAACTTCACACAAAGATAAAGTGTGCGTGAAGCATACTCAGAATTGTAAGATTTTGTTATTACCATGTTTCCCTGAAAATAAGACCCTGTCTTATATTGTTTTGAACCCTGAAATAAGCGCTTGGCCTTATTGCCATATGCTCAAAAGCCCAATTGAATTTATTATCAGGGGTTGTCTTATTTTGGGGAAAACAGGGTAATATTGTTCCAATAAAAGTAGCTTTAGACCTACAGATTATGTTATTGGATTATTAATCTTAATTTTACCCTTGTTGGGCTGAGACATTCCTTCTCTATGGATTTTGAAGGGTTCTCTAAAGCAACGTGTCCTTGCTTCTCCTTGTACATTTGGAAGAGCAAAGAGTAAGCATTCAAACACCTACTGCATAGCTCCAGGTCACATGAATCAACCACATCTTTCTCTGCAATAAGCACTGTGTTGTAGTACAACTGAAGAACATTGGAAAATAGTAACGCTCAAGGCTGTGGAGACACGACGATTTCCCAGTTGTTTGCTAGCGCTGTTAATCAACCTGAATCCTGCTCTCTCTTTTGTATTCCAAGCAATGCTGATAAAAAGCTAGATAAAGGATTAGTGGTAAATTCTCTACCCATATAATAATTTATTTCAAGTCATTATGGGTGTTTAATCGCCCTCAAAGTTATTCTACCTTCCGTTGCAGAGAAGTAGAGGAAAAAAGAGCCAAAACTATTTTGGATTACCACACAGTCCCTTGGAAATAATGTGCTTTTAAATTAGATGCATATGTGTTTCTCTGTTTAATATTCTTGTGCACTATGGAAACACTTTCTGAAATCTGAATAATACATTGGTTACCTTACATGCGCACACACATATACATGCAACACGCTCACCACCAATATTGTGTACCATACTGAATCAGGAACCGTTGTTTCATATTTGAAGTTAATTTGGTACTGAGATAAACAAATCAAAGTGTGTTTACAGAATAATTACACCATATCCCAGGACTGTAACAAATAATTCTTTTTTTTTTTTGTCTCAGTCACTGAAGTCCATTCCCTGGTTCCTGCTTTGTTTGTTTGCAAAATATACTCCATGGCAACATACGAATTAAAACCATTGGATTTGCTGGAGTAAAGTATTATGTTTATACCTTGTCCGTTGCACAGCTGTAAAAATTGTGACTGCTTTGCTTTTGGTCACGTGGCTTACTTTTTTCTCCTGCTACTATCTTTACAGACAGATTGTAGTATGAAGGCTTTTGTTTGCATGGCTTGGATTTTGCATGCGAGCCAAGCTGAGCCACTCCTGGTTCAATTATTTTATAATCATTTGTTCATGGAAAACAAAGTAAGTAGGGAGGTTTCTGGACCTGTTCCTGCAAGTATATACTTGGATACCGTTTTTGTTTTTTGCTCCCCTCCAGAATTCCATTGATTTGAACTGTGCCAGGACAGAAAGCCAAATGAATGAATTAGGAACCTGCCTCTCCCATCCATTTTCACAGGAAGGAAAACAACACTGGTTATCTCTACAGATCAGCAAAAGAAATATTGTATGTCTTTAAAAAAAAAAAGAAAAAAAGAAAATGTATAAATGGCTGAACACACTATAAGTAAACAGATGGAAAAGCTGCTTCTAGCGATAATCAAGAAGAATAAAAAAAAAGTCTCAAGAAGTCACTAAGTGGTTATCAGGGTTATACTGAGAATGAGGAGGTTGCAACTGCTGGGAATATCAATGAGAATGTAGGAGACAAACTGTCAAAGGATTGTATGGTCTTTCGATACCCAGACCTGAAGTTTGAGGTTGAGGGGATGTGATGACCTGTAAAATCTTCTCTTTCAAGAAGAGATTGGACTGCCATTTGTCAGAAATGGTGTAGGGTCTTCTGCTTGGGCGGGGAGGGGTTGGACTAGATGACCTACAAGGTCCCTTCCAACTCTGTTAATCTGTAATCTGACATCCCTCATAGGAGTTGAACAATCTGAAGATTCAGGGCCTTCCTGCAGCCCCCATGGCTTTCTTTACAGCTTTCTTTAACTAGATGACTTCTCAAGATTTTATGTGGTAAAACACAAAAGTGGTAGCACAAGCTTTAAGATAGCTTTAAAATCTCCCTGAAACCTCTCACTATTTGGTATCCCAATCTTTCTCATTGTAGCCTTCAGCTCTTCCTAAAATAGCATGGCTCCAATCTCCAGAGTGGTCTGAGATATAGGTCCTCTCCCTGCATGCATTTTTCGCCTATTAAAGATCTCCTGAGGGAACTATCCTCTCTACCTTCCACCAGAAGCCATCTGTTATGAAGAGATGTGAAAGAGAGGTTTGGGTTTTTTTTTGCTTCAGTGCCACCATTTATGGAATTCCAGTTCCTTGGGGACTACAGTGTCATCCTGGTTTCAATCTGATGTCAATTGAATCCTTAACTATTCACAAACCTTTGAAGTCATAGCTATTTTGTCTTCTGTTTCTATTGGATTGTGGAGAACAACAGTTGTGCAATAGTACTACAATTTAATCATTCACTGCTGTTGGTTCCTTGTTTTTATTGTTTCTGTCTTACCTCGAAATGGCAGTATGAGATCTGAACCCAAAATCAGGGGCTACTCTACACAAATATACTCCAGGGATTTTGATTTGACGCCCATCAACATCTGTTGGAATGGCCCAGGACAAAGCCATATAATCCAGTATATTTAAAGTTGTCCATTGCAATCCAGAACATATGAAGAAGATCAGATTTGCTTATTGAGATCAGTTCTTGATACATAGCAAGAGACCTTATCTTCTTTGATGCACAATGTAGAATAGGGCCACTTCTTCAACTCCTCAAAGGCAGTTTGAAGACCACCTTTCAAACCTTGCCAATTGTAATAGGCTTGCAATAAGAAATTATTGCCCACCCTCCCAAGCTGCATTCCTATAGAAACAACAACAACAACAACCAAACAAACAAAAACCATTAAGGAAACAAAGCAAGGTTTATTTAAGGTTCGGTACATCCCTCTGGCCAGATGCATTAACAACCAACCAACCAGCCCAACAACTCCAATCGGACAGAACATACTGGACATCTTTTTCCTTTGGCAGACTTAAACCCAGGGAGCTGGAAGGTGTGGGGAACAGAGAGTTCCTGCAGATGGGGATAGCTACAGAATTTTTTAAAAAATCAAAAATATACACAAATAAAAACAAAACCAAAAATGAGCAATTCTTTACTTTTAAAAAAAAGCAGTTGCCTTTTGCGGAAGTATTCATGGCTCATTTATGGGAATCTGGAAATGGACCACAATTCAATGAACACTATGTAGCTTTCCCTTCTTTGTCAAGTAAAGTATCACCAGCCAAATCCTCTCTGTCTACTACTTTTTTTAAAAAAAAAGTAATAAAAAAAGGATTTAGCTAATGAAAAACTCCTCCTCTTGAAGCCACTTCAGAGTGGTGGTTGTGGTGAATAATAATTCTGTGTGGAGTCCCAAGGAGAGGGGAGGAAAGGAGCTGGGTGTGCTATCCAAGCGTGTGGCCTTAAGTGGTTCTTTCTGACGCATCTACTCAAAATTCAAAAGCTTTCTGTTGGTGTTTTATTCTGGTACAGCCTCTTTTTGTCTTTTCCAAATTAGGGTGTATTAATTGTGTATATATAGATGTGTGTGTTTTTGAATATCATGTTAATGTTTAAGTCTTGAGAGCAGCTTTGGTGAATGAACAAAATAAAAATAGATTTGTTAATAAGGAAAAGGGAGCGGCTTTTCTAATGGTCTCTTTCCATCCTCCACTAAATTAGTTGGCAGGATTAAAGCATATATTCCTTTTTTATCCTAGCTTGAGTACTTGATCACAGAGGCATAGTTTAATCCAAACATCAATAGTGCTTCGTCAATTCAGTCAGATGCAGCTGTCAAAATGGACTTTTGGTTTATTTAGAGCTTTGTGTTTTATTCTTTTTTTTTTTTTAAAAAAAACAGAATATCATAGAATACATTCTTTGATTTTTGATGCTGAAATCTCTTTTAACTTTCTAAACCTGAAGAACATTTAAAATATTTAATAGAGTGTCTCCTACCCT
This sequence comes from Pantherophis guttatus, assembly GCF_059756535.1. Taxonomy (NCBI): domain Eukaryota; kingdom Metazoa; phylum Chordata; class Lepidosauria; order Squamata; family Colubridae; genus Pantherophis; species Pantherophis guttatus. Next base: position 193,310,703 of record NC_142063.1, read on the forward strand.
TTGAAAGAATAGAATTTATTTTCCACGTATTTAAAATTTGAAAGGAAAAGTGCTGGAATATATTGCATATCAGAGATTAGCCTTTCCCGGTGAATAATGATTAGAAAATGGAAAACCAAGCTATGTTTTCTAAATTTTTAGCATTTGCATGCAAGTTAAGATTACGTTCCATTTCAAATGAACAACAGCAATTTTTCTTCATGCTGTCTCTTTAACCATGGTTTAGGGATGCTTTTAAAGATTGCGCTGAAAATGGTATAACCAGACCCAAAAAATTGTACAAATTCTCACCTCTTTCCACTTCTTTGTACTGCCTCTGTTGCATTCTGTAGCTAATGCATTTGAATAAAGAGTAACTGGCAGCTAAAAATATATACTCCTAAAAATATACAGACAGCTGTCACATCTCCTCTGAATATATTAGTCATTATCCTCATTAACCGTTGCAAAATAACAGCGGTTTTCATAATGTAGGCATTTTATATTAGGCAATTTGTTCATCATTTTTATGGGCCCTGTTCTAACCGCAGGGCTTCATCCTACCACTCCTATTTGGACTAATTTATTGAAGTAAAGGATTTCCTCAGGTTGAAGAGGTCTGCAAAACTCTGCCTCATGCCATTTTAAAACTAAAGCCTGCATGTTGACTATTGGTGCAACCAGGGGAGATGGGACATGTGGTCCCAAATCTTCCATCTACCAGTCATAAATAACATGATGGATTTAAGTATGGATTTAAATGTTACGTCTCTCTAAATGAAAATGTGAGGTAATATACAATGTTGTGAAATGGGCTGCATATTGGAAATCCAGGTGAAGTCTGAGCTGAGTGAATGAGGCGGCAGAGGAGCCTTGAGTGAAAAGCTCTTTTTAGCTTCAGCTGAGTAATATGGGGGAATAATGTCATGAAACTGGCTTACCTGGAAGATCAACATCACTCATAAGCTGTATGGAAAACTCTCTGAACAGGGTTGCCATCTTGGGGTTGCAAAAATAAAAATGAATGCTAAGAAGCAGCAAAGCATTCAGGGGTTTTTGTGGGTGGGTGTTTTTGCTGCAACTCTGGTTGTCCAGAGTTTTATAGCCCAGATAGAGTAAGACCTGCCTTTTCACACTTGGTTAAAGGTCTAAATAAAATGAGAAGTGCCATTGTTACATTGCCTTCTATTATCAGAGAGAGTCATGCAGGACAGCACTACTAATTGCTAAAGAAAGAATATTTTGGGCCTTAATTGCCAGCACAGTGATGGCTTGCTTAGCAAATCTCTGGAAAGCTGTAATGCTGCCTTTCATAAGGGAGCAAGAGCTGCATGAAAAGAGTGTGGTCCTGCCAATTCTTTTTTTCCTTGCCACTTCCTCCTCTTTCTGACAAGTTTTTCAATTAGAAGCTTGTAGCTACCCACATGATGGCCCTCTTTCCATGCAGCATGCACAACTTAATTCTCCCAAAGGGACAAAACTGTGAAGGAAAAACTTCAAAGAGACTTTAGTCAGGGATGTGCATCATAGAAGGAAATTTATTTAGGAGGTGTGATTTAGAGGGATTGCTGCACTACATTTCAGATATAATGATTCTCTGTATATATGTGTGTTTGTATGTGTGTGGAGAGAGCAAGAGAGAGAGAGGGAGGGAGGGAGGGAGAGAGAGAGAGGGGGGGATATATATATATATATATAAAGTGTTTACTGAGACACCTGGTCTACCCCAACATGTGGGAGGGGGCATTCTATTTGTATATGTATAACCTGTTTTCCTGAAAATAAGACCTCCCCGGATAATAAGCCCAATCGGGCTTTTGAGCGCATGCACTAAAAAAAGCTCCCCCAAAATAAGCCCTCCCCAAATATATTTAAATGTATGCGCAGCAGGTCCCCACGATTTCCTCTGGTTAGGGTTAGGGAGACAGAGCTGGAAATCAGGTAAAATGGCAAGAGGATCCCCGTCTTGCTCCATGTGCCCCAAAATAATAAGACCTCCCTGAAAATAAGGCCAAGGGCTTATTTCGGGGTTCAAAAAAATATAAGACAGGATCTTATTTTCAGGGAAACACAGTATATAAATATTTGACCTCTCATGTTAAGAGAAGTGTAAGCAGACTATCCTGGGTACTGCAACATGTGTGTTTTCTGTTGAATAATGCAAGGTGATTATGTGCAAGAATAAGTAGAATGACTTAGAACATTTTGGAAAAAAAATGCTAAGACATTAGGGACTATGACAACTCTAGGCATGGGCAAAAAAGGCAGGTACATGAAATACATTGTATTTCTTATACTTGGTAAGTTGAGGGGTGAAAGAGTCACTGTGGTTTCTATGAGTGATCATAAAATTTGGGTTCATACATCACGCTAAACCACATGTTGAAGAGCAGAAGCATTTTCATGATGTCAGGGTCAGTGGGCGGGGCCTCCCGCCGGTTTTACTACCGGTTCTATAGAACTGGTGCGAACCAGGGGCAACCCACCCCTGGGCTGCACGCGCATGCATGTGCAGGTGGGGCATGTGTGTAGAGCACGTGCACATGCGTGGGCTAGCCAGGAGCATGCAGGGGCACACACATGCGCAGGGAGCAGGGTGCATGTGCGGGGAGCGGACACACTTCGCATTTTGGGGGTTCGAGGGTGCGTGCCTGCATTCACGCACGCGTGCTTTGGGGCACTCAGTCGGGAAAAGATTAGCCATCACTGTACTAGGGGAAAGGTGGGGCTGCCATATATGGGTGGAACACTAGATGGCAGAAGAGAGAAACATAAACCTCTTTACTACTATCCCCTGGTCATCCAGAATAGTGCAGAACACATAAGGTAAAAAGGTAAAGGAGTCCCTGCTGGTTTTATTCCATTAGTTGTAGCCAATTTTAGGGAGTGATGCTTATATCCATTTCTAGGCCATTGAACCTGTGCTGTCTGAAGATATTTCCATAGTCATGTGGCCAGCAGGATATCACACCACAGTGCAGAGCATGTGGCAAAACACAGAATGCTGTTACCTTACTACTGAAGTGGTATTCTATTCACATTTACATGCTTTCGAACTGCTAGGTTGGCAGGAGCTGAGGTGAATGACAGGAGCTCACTCTGTCATGGGGTAGTAGAACTCCAACTGCCACAGCCTGGACCTTCTCTGGCATCTTTTAAGCTACTGAGCCACCACGTTTTATCCACATAAGGATAGTCCTAAAAAGTGCCCATTTTAGTCTAACCAGGTCCAGAAAGGCAGTACCCAATTATGGCCACTCCTAATAAAGTGTAGAAATATAGCTACTAAGCTTCCAAGGGAGAGTTAAACATACCAAAATAAGAAAAGGCATATTCCTGTTGGAAGGTTCTACCCTGAGGTATTTTGTTCCCTGCCAAGGTTTCTTACAAATCAAATAAACAGGCAAATCAGGGATGTCTTTGTTCCTGAATTAGGGCTCTTGTGTCTGAGGTGAAAAAATCTGGCTGACCACAGAACTGGCGGCAAATAGATACAGAAAAAACTTACATTTTCACAGCCAAATGTATGGCAGTGCTACCTTAACAGCTGTATCTCCCCTGTTCACTCTTCACCTCCGTGAAATCTATCTTTGGCATTATTTACGTTCCTAACGTAATTTGAGGCTGAAATGTTTTCTGGGCAGATTTGTGCCAGGTGAATAACTCTCCCTGAGAACACTATTAAGATATTCCAATTAACTGGAGCTTGGGAGAAATTTGAAGTATGACAATATTCTCCAAGTGATGCACTCTCCAGTATTTTACATAAGAGTTAACCAGTAAGTATCCAATGTATTATTACTTTCACATATAAAAGGAGAAATACCCCATTTTCCCCTGGATTCTAAGGGAAATTACATTTATATACAACATCCACTTTTGGCTGTTTTACTATGATACCATGTCATTGACTTGCTGTCCCCAGATCATAAAATTTTGTTAGTGCCTGGTTATCTTTAAATACATTTCCTATCGTATGTGTACCATCCATCCATCTATTCCTCTATCAGTTATATACAGTATCTATCCATTTATCTCCTTGCTGTTTAGTCTGTTCTGTAATGGTGCAAAATAGATTTTAGCCATTTTCTTTTTTTTTAGCACCACTCTTTGATAGATATAAAAATCTGTTTTCTATAATCTCCAATTTCTTCTCCCTCCCTCCCTCTGTGTGTACGTGTGTGTACATGTGCATATGAGACATTTTTAGCAATCTCAGCAGAACAGAAATGTATATTTGTTAATTTTTTTTATATCACTCAAAATATTGGTCAAAACAAAAAATTAAAGGCATCCATCTCTCTTGCTCCCCTTCTTTCTCTTCCTTGCTCTATTTTCCCCTTTGAGTTCCCCTTTTATTTATTTTAATCCTTCATTTGATGTTTTTCTCCAAATCCTGTTATTTCTATTCTGCAGTTTAAGGATAATTTCCTTCATGACAGACATGGCAATCAAATGATCCTTAGTTAAATTCTAGGCCCTCCTTTCTCTCTTCTTGATGGTATGAACAGGGGTACAGGATGGAGCCAAAGAATGGGGCCTGCTCATTTCCCCTCTCTGCTCCCAGATCAGGCACTTGGATAGGTCATTTGGGCAAATGAAATTTATAAGTATACTGTTAATAAATGGGGGTTTTACAGTAAGTGCAAGATATGATTATTTATCGGTTTTCTTATTAAAAATATTAACTTGATATGGCCACAAATGGGTGAGCATTCCACACAGGGACTTAATCATGAATAGTGGGGTTCCAATTGCAAAGATCAGAAGCAAAATAGTTCTGCCTCAAACACTTACTCCTAGATCTATGGGTTCTTCGTGCTCTCTGAGCTTGAAAATTTCCCTGCAGAGAGTTCATTACCCAACTAGGTAACGTCATCAGTACTAGAAGGGAGTGGGATTTGCTTTCTATTTTTCTACAAGTGGCTTGCTCTGTACAAGTGCTGGTGGGAGTCTTCTTGATTAGGCTGTTGTTTACTGTTTGATTGTTTGATTCTTTTTTTTAATTTTTATTAATTAAAAATACAAACAAAAATACAAACAAACATAAATACAACGATATAACATACAAAACAAACGAACATCAGTCAAGTCTTTCGACTTACTCTAAATGTTGTCACATTGGTAGCCTATTTTTCCATGTTTATCTATATATCTATATATATCTATATATAGCCATGACGGCTATGGACCTGACCCAGTTAGTTCATGGCCCTACTCACATGGGGGGACACACTCTGGACTTGATTTTTGTCTCAGGTCAGTGGCTGAATGATCTAGAAGTAGGGGACTTAGTCATTGAGCCTTTGTCATGGTCAGATCATTCACTCCTTCGACTGGACTTCCGTACCGCTACCCCCCACTGCAGGGAGGCGGAACCGGTTAGGTGGTTCTGCCTCAGGTGCCTGATGGATCCGGATGGATTCTAGATGGAGCTTGGGCCATTCCCTGAGGCTCTGGCTCACGACTTGGCTGAAGACCTGGTGGCCGCCTGGGATAGGGCGGCCACTGGAGCTTTGAATCGTGTCGTGCCTTTGCGGCCTCTGACCCGGTGCCGATCCCGTGTGGCTCCCTGGTTTTCCGAGGAGCTGAGGGAAATGAAGCACTAGAAAAGACGCCTAGAGAGCGGTTGGAGGGCCAGCCGTTCCGAATCTGACCGAACACTGGTGAGACGATAAGAGCGGCAAAATCTAACTATTTTTCTGCTCTTATTGCGTCTGCAGATAACCGCCCAGCCACCCTGTTTAGGGTGACCCTCTCCCTGCTTCATCTGAGAGCGAGGGAAGACCCCTTACAGGGTAGGGCTGAGGACTTTCTGCAATATCTGCATGACAAAATCGCTCAGATTCGGGAAGGCTTGGACTCTGACTGGGTAGGTTCAGACGGGGTGATGGAGGTGGGTCTTGAGAATGTTATCTGGAAGGAGTTTGACCCGGTGACTCCTGAGGACGTGGACAGGATTTTGGGCAGGCTTAGCGCGGCCACATGTTTATTGGACCCGTGTCCCTCCTGGTTGGTGCTGGCCTCCCGGGAGGTTACATGAGGCTGGCTCCAGAGGATTATCAATGCTTCTTTGAGTGAGGGTTTCCTCCCCTCTGCCTTGAAAGAGGCGGTGGTGAGGCCCCTCCTCAAGAAGCCTGCCCTGGACCTCGCTGTATTAGCAAATTATCGTCCAGTCTCCAACCCCTGCTTTGTGGCAAAGGTTGTTGAGAGTGTGGTGGCATGACAGCTTCCCCAGTACCTGGATGAAGCTGTCTATCTCGATCCGTTCCAGTCGGGTTTCAGACCTGGGTACAGCATGGAAACGGCATTGGTCTCATTGGTTGATGATCTCTTGAGGGCTCGGGATAGGGGCTGTTCCTCTATCCTGGTCCTATTAGATCTCTCAGCGGCTTTTGATACCATCGACCATGGTATCGTGCTGCGCCGGTTGGAGGGGTTGGGGGTATGGGGCACCGTGTTGCAGTGGTTCTTCTCCTTCTTCTCTGACCGGTCACAGTTTGTCTTGGCAGGGGGGCAGAGGTCGACCCCGAGGTGCCTTGTGTGTGGGGTGCCACAAGGGTCGGTCCTCTCGCCCCTTCTGTTCAACATTTATGTGAAGCCGCTGGGTGAGATTATCTGTGGTTTCAGGGTGAAGTTCCATCAGTACGCTGATGACACTCAGCTGTACATCTCCACCCCAGACCACCCCAATGATGCCCTTGACATGATGTCCCAATGCCTGGAGGCCGTGCGGATCTGGATGGGGAGGAACAGGCTCAGACTCAACCCTTCCAAGACTGAGTGGCTGTGGCTCCCGGCGTCCTGGTATAGCCAGCTGATGCCATCACTGACTATTGGGGGCGAGTCATTGGCCCCCACGGAGAGGGTTCGCAACTTGGGTGTCCTCCTGGATGCACGGCTGTCCTTAGAAGAGCATGTGATGGCTGTGGCCAGGGGGCCCTTCTATCAGGTTCGCCTGATTCACCAGTTGCGTCCCTTTCTGGACTGGGACTCCTTGCACACAGTCACTCATGCCCTCATCACTTCCCGCCTGTACTACTGTAATTCTCTCTACATGGGGCTCCCCTTGAAGAGCACCTGGAGGCTCCAACTGGTCCAGAATGCGGCCACGCAGGTGATTGTAGGAGTGACATGGCGCTCTCATGTAACACCTCTCCTGTGCGAGCTGCACTGGCTTTCTGTGGTCTTCCGGGTGCGATTCAAGGTGCTGGTTACCATCTTCAGAGCGCTCCATGGCTTAGGACCTGGGTACTTACAAGACCGCCTGCTGTTACCAATAGCCTTCCACCGGCCAGTACGCTCCCACAGAGAGGGGCTCCTCAGGGTGCCGTCAGTCAAACAATGTCGACTCGCGACCCCCAGGCAGAGAGCCTTCTCTGTGGGGGCACCTGCCCTCTGGAATGAACTGCCCCCCGGGATATGGAGGATTCCTGACTTGCGCACCTTTCGCCGTGCCCTCAAAACGTTTTTATTCCAACAAGCCGGGCTGGCCTAATTTTTTAACTTTTTAAAAAAAATTTAAAATTTTAAAACGGGTGTTTTATTTGAATAGCTGGGCCAAATTATTTAATATGCTTTTAAATCGTTTTTAAATTTTTATTTCTGTGTTTTTACTTTTGGCTGAGTCCTTCGGGAGAACGGCGGTATATAAATTGGAATAATAAAATAAATAAATAAATAAATAAATTTACATATTTACATGTAAAGCATTAATATGCATTCCATCCTTAAAATTGTTACATTCCTTAATTGGTACCCAAAGTTTAGTCTTAAGATTGACTTTATTCTTTAGTGTCCCTATGAATGTATTTCTAACTTTTTCTCCAACCAGTTATACCATTTTTGCCATGCTAAGCAGTACTCTGTGTCATCTTTCTCCTGTAGTTCTTTTGTAAGTTTGTCCATTTCTGCGCATTCTGTGATTTTGGTGATTATTTTGTTTTCTTTCGGTATACATTCCTGTTTCCAATATTGGGCAAAGAGTATGCGAGCTGCAGTTAGGATATGGATAATTAAGTATTTTATCTCTTTTTCATACTGTGCTGTGATTATTCCAAGTAGGAAGATTTCCAGCTTCATTTCCAACCTCTGGTTTGTAATTTCTTCTATCATTTTCCTTATTTCATACCAATATTGTTTCGCCTTTTGATTGTTTGATTCTTTGTAATTCCTTGATTGGGGTATTATTTTCTGCTAGATTTTCTACTATTTAATTATTTTGTGCTACTTAATTCAACTCTTCTGGGCTAGCTACTATATCCTCCACCCCCTCTTTTCTTAGTGTCATATCCTGTTATCTATAATGTGTAGGTCCAATGCTAGCAAGGTAAATGAGAGCTACCGGTCAAAACAGAAGACTTTGATATAGTGAGAATGGCAAGCAGGCATCAAGTGAGAGAAAGCAGCCCATGGAGATGGCATCATTCAATAGGCTACTTGTGGATAACTAGGCTGGATAAATCAAAACCAAGGTGCCAAAGGTAAGAATGTAACCACTGAAAAGACTGGACACTTGTGCTGTTACTGAATTCAAATGACTTAGAATAAGAGTAAGAAGTCCATGATGGTGCCTTAAATCGCAATCCCTTTGATGGGCTAGTGGAGTAGAAATCCTCAGAGAGAAAAAAAAACTATACAGGCTTCTCCTGCTGTCTCTACATCTTTTCTCTAATGCCCACTTGCATTGAAAAGCTTTCCTTCATGTGTAGATGGGGGAAGAACAGTAGATAGCAGGGACTGATACTTTATCTTTTAAAAATTAGAATAGAGTAGAATAGAATAACAGAGTTGGAAGGGACCTTGAAGATCTTCTAGTCCAATCCCCTGCCCAGGCAGGAAATCCTATGCCACTTCAGACAAATGGTTATCCAACATCATCTTAAAAACTTCCAGTGTTGGAGCATTCACAACTTCTGGAGGCAAGTTGTTCCACTGATTAATTGTTCTGTCAGGAAATTTCTTTTCAGTTCTAAGTTGCTTCTCTCCTTGATTAGTTTCCACCCGTTGATTCTTGTCCTACCCTCAGGTGCTTTGGAGAATAGTTTGACTTCCTCTTCTTTGTGACAACCCCTGAGATATTGGAAATTAAATTAAACTAATTAAATTAAACTAATTAAACTAAACATTTGGACAATTCCTTTGAAAGTTTTGGAGTATTTGATTGTAATATAATTTTGACTTGAGTACTAAGCTGCTCATGCATTCCAAAACAGCCTCTCAGTTCAGTGCTCCTGAATGAAAACTCATCCAATCCTGGGGCATTTGAAGGACAGGAGAACATCTGGATTCATAGACATACCATCCCAGTACCACCTCAGCGGGCTTCAGCTGGAGGAGAAACTTTGAGATACTATTTGTGGTTTTGATATTTTCTGATTTTTCTCTTGCATGGTGTTGGAACAGTAAGAGAATAATTTCTCCAAGTGGAAGTGGTGGGTGGGAGTGTGTTTGGGGATTGTTATGTGTGTTGGACCTGGTCTTTTGGTGTTAAGTGAATTTCGTTGTATGGGTATACGATGTATTTATTTACCCATTTATTTATTTACCATTTGTAGGACTTCCTTCCCAGCATGGCATACTAGTTCAGGTTTGCAATCCAATTAGATTGCTAAATCGGGACAGGACCAGTGATGGGATTCAAGTAATTTAACAATGCCCTAATAATTTCTCCCAACAACCAGTTTGCCAAACTGCTCAGAAAGTTAAGGTTCTCCCGAAGTGGTGCGAACTGGCTGAATCCCACCACTGGACAGGACTCAGTATTTTAAAAAGGAGCTGTAAAAAAGCTTGTTCACGAATAAACTGCTAAGGGCTTCCAGACTTGGGCTGCAAAAATCCAGATGACCATTGGATGGTAGCAAAAGATTAAGAATTTGGGAGCCCATGCTGACAGCTCTGTGTAAAACAGAGGATAAAAATTATTCTTAAAACTTTTAAACTGAGCTATTGTGAGCAATCCAGAATATTTGTAATAGAACTTGTTCTTCTTCCCTTCTTCCCGTCTTCTCTTTGTTTCCTCCAGACATCTGTTTGTTGATAAGGTTGGTTCTACCCTAACAAGTTGTGTGTTTTTAGTAAACTTTCAAAACATTCCAGTCAGTTGAACAGAAACTGGGATGTTTCTCCTGCCAACATTTAATCATGCAGAAAATGTCGAATTTAGTTTAAAATTTAGATGATTTTATAATGTGGCCACTGGAGTGTCGAGAGGAAGGGAAGCCAGGAGTTGGATGATCGTTGCAACAAAGTCTAGACTGTTGCAATTTGATTCATCAGAAGGGGGATAGTATTATGGATTGGGCCTGACTCATGAGAGTCTTGTTTGGAAAAGTATGATGTCATTATACCAAGCATGTCAGCACAAAAGGTGGTTTTTGTATTTATGTTAGCTAATGGTTTAACTAAGGGTATGTGGTGGGTCTGATTTATTACTGCTTTAACTTTGTTTGGCCACCAAAAGGCATAATTTATGTTGGCAAACTTAAACAGTGGCCAAAAGTGACCATGCAATTAAAGAAACAGCAAGATTCATTATAGTACTACTAAATCACTTGGTTGCCAAGCTATTTTAATTAAGGCTGGTTGAGAAAAAACAAAACAAAAAATAAAGAACCCCCAACCTCTGGGCATTTAATAGGAAATAGGATATGAGGAAGAAGGAAAGGCAACCAATTAAATCTTATATCAGTTCTATTCTTTAGGAAATTCCCTTGAATTATTTGAAAGCATGTAAGTTAATTTATAATATCACGCTGCAATATTCTTTTTACCTTCAGTACTTTCTTTGTGATGAGAGCACATTTTTTTCAAAAAGTAAATTAATGGTCTAGTTTTGATCACTTTTTTTTACTGCATAGCTTTTAACTGTTTTTTTTTACAATAACAATATCATCATTTATTGTAAACAATTTTAAGGCAATCTGAGTTAGTGACAAATTCAGGGGAAGACCTTTGAATTTTTACATTCTAAATGTAATAAACCATTACAGTTATCCATTAATGATAAAAAAACCCAAAATGGTAGAGAATTGATTTCATCTTGTGCCAAACAACAACAATTGTATCTAATGTTTGAGGGGAGAAAATTTGATACTGGAATACTACCACAGAGAAGTTTGCATGATGAATTCCAGAAATCCTGGCTTTTTACCTCATAATTTAATAATGAATCATTATTCTTTATATTTTATCTTATTCTTTATATAAAGAGCCTCTTGATGTGGGTGAAGGGGAAGAGTGCAAAAGTTGGCTTGAAACTCAACATTAAGAAACTCAACATTAAGAAAACTAAGATCATGGCTCCTGGCCCTCTCAATTCCTGGCAAATAGATGGAGAAGAAATGGAGGTAGTGACAGATTTTATTTTCCTGGGCTCCAAGATCACCGCACATGGGAACTACAGCCAAGAAATTAAAAGATGCTTGCTCCTGGGGAGGAAAGCTATGGCAAAGTTAGACAGCATACTAAAAAGCAGAGACATCACCCTGCCAACAAAAGTGCGTATAGTCAAGGCTATGGTTTTCCCAGTTGCAATGTATGGTTGTGAAAGCTGGACCATAAGGAAGACTGAGCACCAAAGAATTGAGGCCTTTGAACTATGGTGCTGGAGAAGACTCCTGCGAGTCCCTTGACTGCAAGGGACTCATATTAATATGCATTACAAAATACACAATAGATAAATTACAACAAGGTTGGTCGGGGTTTGGTATTGGGAGAAATTTCAAGCATTAGAAGGAATATCAAGCAGAAGAAGAGATTGACCACAGAAGTTGCATGTTTCTTCACTGGAAAAAGAGCAGTGGTGGGTTGCTCCCCGTTCGCACCGGTTCGCAAGAACCGGTAGTAAAAATTTCTAGTAGTTCGGAGAACCGGTAATAACATTGGCTGGCCACACCCCCGAACTGGTCCCCGGCCCGGTCGCTGCTCGCTTACCCCGCCCATCTCATCAGAGGCTTTTTAAAAAAAACTTTTAAAAGCATTTTTTCTACAACCTCTTTGGCTGAAAAAATGCTTTTAAAAGTTAAAAAAAAAAGCCTCTGATGATCGCGCGGCTCAGCTGGGATCGTCAGAGGCTTTTAAAAGCATTTTTCTACAACCTCTTCAGCTGAAGAGGCTGTAGGAAAAAAATGCCTTTAAAAGCCTCTGGTGATCCCAGCTGAGTTGCCTGATCCTCAGAGGCTTCTAAAAGCATTTTTTTCTGCAACCTCTTAAGGTTGTAGAAAAAATGCTTTTAAAAGAAGAAGAAGAAAAAAAAAAGTTGCCCACGCCCACCCAGTCACATTACCCCTTACCAAGCCACACCCACAAAATAAGCCACACCCACAGAACCAGTAGTAAAAATTTTTAGAACCCACCCCTGAACAAGAGGTCAGATAACCATCTCTCCAGGATGCCTTAATAGAACCTGCATTGAGCAGGGAGTTGGCCTAGCTATCCCCTGAACTCAGTGGTGAAATCTAAAATTTGTTCTGTGGGCGTGGCTTGATGGGGGGGTAATGTGACTGGGTGGGCGTGGCCAACTTTTTAAAAAAACTTTTAAAACCATTTTTTCTACATTTTTTTCTAAAAAATGCTTTTAAAAGGCTCTGACAATTCCAGCTGAGTTGCCTGATCAGCAGAGGCTTTTTTTCTTTTAAAAGCCTGGGAGAGCGAAAATGGCCTCCCCAGGCTCCAGAGGCCCTGGGAGGGGCAGGGCAGGGCGGGGTGGGCAGGGCCAGCCAGGAGTGGGATTTGGGGGTTCCCTGAAGTGCACAGAATCTTAGCTAGAGGTTCTCCAAAACCCCTGCGAACCTCCAGCAGCCCACCCCTGGTTCCAACCCTGATTGTAATGGAAAAAGTTGATTATTAGGACTTTCTGAGTGAGTTTCTATGGCAGTCTCCAAAGTAGCAGAAATGGCACAGTGAAGTGAACACTAGCCAGCAGTGATTTCTGGCTGGCAAAAATCTTTCTGGATAAAGAAGAAAATAGAGATTGTCCACCTATGCTTTGGACAGTTGCTCTTCAGGAAGGCTGGAAGTCTTGTGGTCTTCTGGTGAGTAGAATGGCTTGGGGTCATGGGAAAAACAGCTCACTTGCTCTAGCTACACAGAGAGGACATGAAGTAGTACCAACCCTCAATTTCTTAATCACTTTGGGATATAGTCAATTTACAGATCAAAAAAAGTGTTTGAAAAAAAGGGGGACAGAGAAAACAACTTAGTGAGTCAGCCAGAATTAGAAAAAGTCAAATAAAGAGGAAAATAATACTTTTCAAACATTTTAAAACAACAACAAAGAGCTTAATCCAATTTTTTGACTGATAAGCAAGTAAAAGGCATGGTATTAATTTGAAAGATAAAGATTTTGGCAAGAATGTTTTTGGCATTATATGGAATTAATGAAATAAGCAAACCAGACCTTTTGTGGATAAACTGATTGTTTGACATCAAACAGAAAGATAATTGGTAGAACTTACAGAATAAGAAGATAAGTGTAACATGAGATGGACTGTGTCATTAAAATTACAGAAAGACAGAATGGACTAACCCTCAGGGGCATAAAGAAAGTGAATGAGGGGAAGAGCAGCCTGCCGTTTACATTTAACTTTGTAATTAATTTACTTTTACTTTATGGCAATCACTAGAAAAGCTGCAAAGCAGGGTGAGGGAAGAAATTCATAAGAAGAACCAACAGAAAAGGGAATTACTCCAGAAATATTACAAAAATTGTTTGAAGAGGTGGGAAAGCAGGTATCTGAAACTGTTAAATCTGTAAAAAGTGAACTAGTTGAGTTTGAAGAGAAAATAGAAAAAAGTTTTTAAAGATGAAAGATAATGACAAAATAGAAATTTTAGAAAAATAAAACAGAAATTAAAAAAAAGAGAGATGAAAAAGGACTTAGGCAATCTTGTGTTATTGGAACTGAGAAAAAAAAATTCTGCCAGAGAGTTAGAGCAATTCCAGAGGATCTAGGAAAAGAAATAGAGAAAAGGACCAAATACGAACCTTCTCAGACTTAAGTGGGGGATCATTGAAAGAGCAAGGAGTAACTAAGATCTCATGCTATAATTTCCATGGTGTATTAGTATTGGTGAAGCTTTTCGGCACTGAGTGCCAAAATGGGAGTGCTGGAAACTGGGAGAGCAGCTCCTTGGTGCGCGCATGCAGGAGCACTGGAAACCGGAAGAGCAGTTCCCTGGTGCACATGTGTGCGCTAGGAAGCTGAGCTTCCGGTTTCCAGTGTGCGCATGCATGCCAGTCACCTGGTCTTCTGGTTTCTGGCATGCATGCACTTGCGAAGACCAGCTGGCTGGCGTGCATTTGCGCCTGGAAACCGGAAACTCAGTTTCCCGGCATATGCATGCACACAAGGGAACTGCTTTTCTGGTTTCCGGTGCTCCCGTGAGCGTGAAGATCAGCTGGCTGGCATGCATGTGCATGCCGGAACCCGGAAGAGCAATGGGCGATGGCTGGTGTGCCTGGAGAGATGGCTCTGTGTGCCACTTCTGGCACGTGTGCCATAGGTTCGCCATCATGGGTGTATTATTTAACTGCTGTATACAAACAGTAACCATTTTATGAAGAGAGCTCCCGTAGCAAACCATAATATACCGTATTTTTAAGCTGTGTATTGTGTGTGCAGTTAGAAGTGTGAAATCATGAGGATGAATTTCAACCAATGGAGCTGTTGGACAGTATTTTGGTTCTAGCGTGGTATTATCAAATGGAATGAGAATGTACTTTGTAAAGTTCGCTTTTTCTTTTAACCACTAATGTTAACTAGCTGCTGTTGTTAAATACTCAGCTTTCAATACTGCAAAAATGTCGCTATGATGATTTGTTTTGTCACAAAATGTTTTTAAATTTGATCAGTTAGTTTTACATCACTGGATGGCTGTTGATTATTCTGTTGCATTTGTATTACTTATTTGTCATGTAGCATCAATGGCCCTCTTAGTGCCAAATTTCCATTTGTGTATTTTTAGCTCAGTTGCATTTCTCTACTTCATTTTTAAAATATGCAAATATGCATTTTTCTCTGGATACCTTGTCAGATTGTCAGTTAATTGAAATATTTAGTGATAATCAAATTGTTACTTAGTTAAGTTGAAATAAGCTTTATGTTTCCACTTCACTGCACAAGAATTTAGTTAGATCACTACTCTGTCAAACACTCGTTATATAACTAATGAGTATTAACAGCAGAATCCATTTAGAGATTTCCTTTCTTAAAAGTGAAAGACTTCAAAGTTACTGTGGCTAATGGCATAGGTCAACTGCATTTGTTTCTAAATTGTATAAACCAGTTTGGAACTTTAAAAAGCAGAAATATAGTTGTTAACCTAGCTTCTAATACTTTTCATATGGGATTCATACTTTCTCTTCCTTCAAATCTGTCTCCACCTTTGTTCCTTTTGGTTGTTTCCTTTTCTTCCATACCCATACCTTTTCCAAGATCCCCTCTTGACATTATCAAATAATGGTCTGTCCCATACTCAGAATCCACCACAATTGTCGTAATCAGATATGAGCAGTCATTCAAGGAAAGGGGAAAAGTCCTCTCATTTCAAATTCCAGAGGGAGGAATTACTGACAGAAGAGGGAAGGATTTGAAAAATGGTGGGATGGGTAAGAGAAGGTCTTGAAGTCCTATCCCAAGGAAGTCCTCCAAACATCAGAGTGATAGATTTAGGAATATATGCTGTATATTATTGGCAGGGGAGGTAAGGACTTACAAACTCCAGATATTTTGAAATATGCAAGTTACTAGAAGTTATCTTCCTGTAGGAGCTAAGGGAATGCTCTAAATAGGTTAACTGAAACAGTAAATGTAAGGGAAACTCAAAGGAATCTGCTCAGTGGTGGGAGTCAATTTTTTTTACTACCGATTCTGTGGGCGTGGCTTGTTGGGTGTGGCAGGGGAAGGACACTGTAAAATCTCCATTCCCTCCCAACTCCAGGGGAAGGATACTGTAAAATCCCCATTTCCTCCCAATCAGCTGGGACTCAGATGGGGGCAGGGCCAGTCAGAGGTGGTATTTACCGGTTTTCTGAACTACTCAAAATTTCTGATACTGGTTCTCCAGAACTGGTCAGAACCTCCTGAATACCACCTCTGAATCTGCTGCCACCCATTTAAGTTATATAATGACATTTAATTTGATTCTTAATTTAAATGTTAGAGAGAGAGAGAGAGAGAGAGAGAGAGAGAGAGAGAGGGAGAGAGAATGAATATAATAAAATATCTGGTGGTGGCAATAAAGCTAATAGATCCATTAGAGATCTCCTTAGTTAAAGGGATGCCTGTTTAATTCTGATGAACAAAAGAGAAAGGAAAAAGAACACACACAGCAGTAATCCTTTTACTATTTATCCCATCACAATTTTTCATCACAAATCATCAACTCAATCAGGCTTTTCTATTGATTCTTTTTCATTTCTTTTTCATGCGTATATAAGTATATGAGTATATAACTTAGGTTTAAATTATATACTCAAAAGAAACAGACCTTTACTAAGAGGTGTAACAATCACAATTCTCATTCAGTTTTCAAGTCCACAAATAGCTTCCTTTCTGTACTTCCTTGTCTCTTTCCTACTAATTCATTTATTCTACTTTACAGAATTATTCCTCCAGAATGCTGCAATTTGTTCTAAACATCATTAGTAGTTCTTCCACATTATCATCATTATACCTGCAATACCCAGTGAACTATGGCTAGTTATTTTGATACATACCCACAGCACGTTAGATGACATGAATTCGTATTTTCTGATACGTATTTGTTCACAAACACATAACTTTATTTTGTCTTAGTTATAAAAGAAATGGATGAACAAAACCATGAAAGCTCTGAAAATGTTAAAAAAGGGAAAGGCAACAGGTATAATGGTTTAACTGGAAAAATGTTAACCTGTATGTTTTCTTATGGAGTGTTTTTACAGTTTGTTTAACCTCTAAGTGAAGTACACGTGTTAAAATGAATATCTTTGAAATTATGAAGTATTTTGCATGAATATATAGATGAAGCTTGGTTGCTGGATATAATAAGAGCTGAATGTGATGACAGTAAAGCAGACAATGTATGAGAAAAAAATGCAAATGCTTGAACACTGACAAGGGAGTAAGATCAGAATATGGCATTCTTCCTTGGTTGTATGTTGTACTATTTATAGATTAATTATACAGGATGATACGTTGTTAGCCCTTCAGGATAGATCAGGTCAAAAAACAGATGCCTTAAGAAATACCGTATTTTTCGGACTATAAGATGCACCAAGATTTCGAAGAGGTAAGCAAGAAAAAAAAAGTTTTTGCCTTCCCTGGCCCCCAGGAGCACTCTGCAGGTCTCCCAAACCCTCTGCATGCCCCGTTTATGTGAAAA
The DNA here is from genome assembly GCF_059756535.1 of Pantherophis guttatus. Taxonomy (NCBI): domain Eukaryota; kingdom Metazoa; phylum Chordata; class Lepidosauria; order Squamata; family Colubridae; genus Pantherophis; species Pantherophis guttatus. Next base: position 193,328,049 of record NC_142063.1, read on the forward strand.
ATGGGCCCGTTTTTCACAAAAACGGGGATGTTTTTGCCCTCCCCAGCCCACAGGAGTACTCTGCAGGCCTCCCATAGCCTCTGTATACCCCGTTTATGCAAAAAATGGACCCGTTTTTTGCAAAAACAGGACACGCAGGGTGGGGCTTTGGGAGGCCAAAAATGGCTGTATTTGGTGTATAAAATACACCAACATTTCCACCCTCTTTTAGGGGGAAAAAAGTGCATCTTATACTCTGAAAAATACGGTAGTAGAAATCTACTTCTTGGATGTAGAGTATAATAAGAAAATCTTAAAAGTGGGACACAGTTCAACTTCCTCTCCTCTTACACCAAAGACAGCCAAAGAATGGCAACCGTGAGGATTTTCTTATACTTTCTTCTTATCCCAGATTAAGGTAATGGTTTAACATGTTGCTGCATGTTTTCTTCAAAGCTATCTCTGTGCCACTGTACATGTGGTGATATTGGAAGTATGTTCATTGGGAATATGAATGTGCATATTCTTTTGTATGCATATGATGCCTTGTTGCTGGCTGAAAACCAAAATAATTTATAGCAAGTATTAAAGAAAGGAAGTTGTGTTTTATAGGGAAAATGGAATGAATTATTGCAAGCTACATATAAATGATGAAAAGTAGAACAAATAGATTGATTTGGCATGCTAAAATGTACAAAGGAATGGAGAAATGTAAGAGGTCCAAATGCTGGTGTAGAAAGGTAGTAAGTAGTAGTCACATGGTAGCATGTTTTGAAGAATGAACGTTTGCTGAAAGAAATGAAAATAGCTGAGTATTAGCTGTACACTTTTATCTGCTATGTTATATGGAGACTTGAGTGTAGTGGATTACCAAAGAACTGCGTGTAGTAAAACAAACTGAGATATCATCAAGAATGAAAGGATGATGAGTGAATGTGTCTTGCATACAATAGTGAGCAACTGATATAGAAGTAGTACATTAATGAGGGCTGAATTACAAAAGAAATACCTGAAGAAAAGAGTGAATGGATAAAGAGGAAGGAGAATAACTGAACATTTTATTTGGATGAAGTTGAAGAGCTTCTCAACAATAAAGAGGTGAGATGTTTAAAGAACAAAGGTAAGTAGAAAGAAGTACATCAAAGTGATAGGAAGAAGTACAGGAAAATATGGAAAGGTATGTAAACCAGATGTATCTATATTTTCTTTTCTTTTTCTCATCACATATTTACATTCCTTTATCTTCTGTTTCTTATCCTAATGCATAACATAACTTCCCTTGCAAGGAAAGCAAGTTTGTAAGAAAAAAAAACTGTTAAAAAGCAGTAAGATTCTCAATGCAGTAGCAAATGTTTCAAATCTCTTGCAACATTAAATACATAATGAATAAAATATCTCTTATCAAGCAAGATCTTCTAAATGCATATTTTTGGGTGGGATTATGCATGTACAGTCTTGTTGATATGACTCACACCCTTTGTGTCATTATGACAGTGCATCAATAGGTTTAGAGGCCCATTGCCCTTTAGACAGTTATAAGAACTGCAGTATTTTGAACAAGGAACTTCACTTCCTTAATTTAATGGTGCCAGCCCAGAAGGCAGGCCCACTACTGAAGATGAAGAAAATTAAAGAGACGCCATCTTGTTACACAAACTTGGCAAACCCTATAGTCTTCCTGTAACTGCAAGTTGCTGACTTTTGGCAATCACTTGATATGGCAGGTATGGACTGGATAGCAATTAATCCCTCTCATGTCACTCTAAAGCTCAGTCAAGCTGGTTTGCTGGTGGGAAAATGAACAGGCAATTTGTACTGAATCTTGGATGGATTACAGTTTTACAGTATCAAGTAGCTAAACTACTGTATCTGGAAATTTACTCCTGTGCTTCATCCTCTACCATGGTAGTGACAATGGTTTTGTACTGAACAGATGTTTATTTTTTAATCCCCCTGTTCATCCCATAACAGTGGGAGAGCTTCTTCTTAAAGTTGGAGAAGTTGACTGAAGAAAAAAGAACTGAACCTAATCTATGCATTAATAGCCAAGTACACTTTGGTACCTTGACTACTTTACAATAAATGTTTCCAAATGAATGACAATTCAGGGATATATTAGCAGTGACAATAAGCAGTGTAAATATTAACAAAATTCATTATGAACAAACATTGAATTGTGGGTAATTCTGGAATAACTGGGAAATCTGCTCAATTTTCCTTACAGTTAATATTGGTACCAACTAGGAATATGCAAAATATTTTAAATTTAAAATATCCAAAACTTAATAGCAATAGCAATAGCACTTAGACTTATATACCGCTTTACAATGCTTTACAACCCTCTCTAAACATTTTACAGAGCATATTGCCCCCAACAATTTGGGTCCTCATTTTAACCACCTTGGAAGGATGGAAGGCTGATGAGCCTTCAGCCTGGTGAGATTTGAACTGCCAGATTGCAGGCAGTTGGCAGTCAGCAGAAGTAGCCTGCAGTACTGCACTCTAACCACTGCACCACCACAGCTCATACATTTAATTAATATATTTCCAACTGTTTCAAATCTGAAACTCTCTGACTAGAGTTTGAAAAAGCTATTCTGAAAATGTTACATGTTTCAAAAAGCATCAATTGAAGCTAGAAACACCTGCTCTGAACTCAAAACAGGGTTGTTGTTACCCCATCCAGAGTAACTGCAATTGTGTCAAAACTGTTCTGAAAAGGTTGGTTTAACCATCTTGAACTCAAAAGTGTTTGAATTCAAAATGTCGAAGTCTTAATGTATCTCTTCACTATGGTTAAAGTTGGCGGTTAGGAAAGGAAGGGATTCAGGAAGAGGATACCTAATTCCTCAATCTATTTTTCACCTCCAAACAGATGTTGATGAATTAGATACACTACACATGTCTTTATATTTACACATCTAAAAAGCTTTTTATCCAGCAAGAATTCAGAATGATGAGGCATGTATAAAATGTATTTCAAATGAATGGAACTTCACTGCCAGTTTTCCTTTGGAATAGAATAGAATAGAATAGAATAGAATAGAATAGAATAGAATAGAATAGAATAGAATAGAATAGAATAGAATAGAATAGAATTCTTTTTTGGCCAAGTGTAATTGGACACACAAGGAATTTGGTACATAAGCTCTTAGTGTACATACCAACAACAAAGTAATAGGTCATAGATCATAGTTACAATCATTAATCATAAGATACATCAAGAAGTGATAAATCATAAGATACCAATAGGCGAAGGTGGTAGGAAAAATGAGAAGATGATGCATGTCCACATATTAAGATGAAGTAGTATAAGCCTGAGATCACACAATCATTAGGTAAATCAGTACATCAGGCTGAGAAACAAGAGGCGTTAAAATTGGAAGGAACAGAAATTGTAGTGCACAAAGCAATATGAATAGATGATCTGTTCCCGATTTCATGTCAGTTTTCCACGCCGTGTGTGCTATAACTTGTTATGAACCTATCCATGGATTAAAGTCATCTCTGCTTACTAACCACAGGCACATCCTTCTTTGGTCTTTTGTGCCAGCTTTAGCCTAAAGGCATTCTTTCCATGCTCAGACAGACTGTCTGCAAGCTTGGCATGCAAATTACAGCTGAGAGTTTTTTATTCGAAGACTGAGCCGTGCATTATCAGAGCAGCTACTTCTACAAATCTGTTTCCGTTACACAGAATGAAGAGAGAGCAAGTGGGTAGCAGAGGACTCCCAATGAAACTATTATATTCTTGTGAAACAAATCATCATATTTTAGGTTTACAATACATCTCCAATTATGTCATAATGATTTGTCTTCATCAGTTATCCAAAAGTCGTATAGATGTTAGATAAAACAATATATTATATGTTATGAAATTTATTTGAAATGCTGCCATTTATCTACAAGGGTTGAGAGAACGTAATGCCTTCGGTGTTGTAAGTCATTAACCCATGGCATTGCTGACATACTAGTTTGGACGTGTTCTTTCACTTCAGTTGTTGGGAAACTGCTGTGAGAAAAGGTTTTTAAACTTATTTCTTATGGAAGGGAAGCCTGCAGTAATATTCATCAATGTGCTTTAAGCAATGAGATGTGATTACATTTTTGACTACTGAAGGAGTCCCACTAACTGAAATTCACTATTGAATCCAGATTGTTAAAGGTAACGACTATGTTGATGTGAGTATTGGGCATTGCTGGGCCAAAAAGTTTAAAGATGGTGGACTGTGAAAAGCTGATTTGTGAGATCAAGAATGAAATGGAAGACTTGTGACATCAAGTGAAGACTTTCGCATTAGAAACTGATTAATTCATTAAAAGCAGATCATGGATCACTACAGGGAAAAGTATTGTCAATCTTTGCATTTAAGAAAAACATGTGTATCACATTGTGGATCTTCTTCAATATGGGAAGTTTTGTGTAAGATGGGTTTTTTTACATGCTGATGGTAGAGATTAAAATTCCAAGAGTTGGAAATTGTTGTCACACTACAAAAATTATGGTGAGGAATTTCTTCACTGCACGGTAACAGTTAACAAACATTAGCTCATTATTATCACCAGAGATGAAATATCAGTCCATGGAAAATCATCACAAAACTTCACTGGCAAAAATGAACAAAAAACACAAATCAAAATACTGAATTTGGTAGGAAAACTCATGGTTACAGTTTTTGGGGATGTCTCCAGAAAGTTTGAATCAAAGGACTGTCAGGACCCAGGTTGAGGAGACAGTATGGAGTAGTATAAAGCTCTTTTGTGGTGCTGTAAGAAACTTGCCTGTTATCGGAAGAAGTGTGTAGCGAACAGTGTTATGTAAAGAAGTAAATACAGATAACCAAAGAGCTCATTTCATAGACTATTTTCCTGTGTCATTAAAATATCTCCATTTCCATTAAAATTATGGATGCAGAGGCATCATTTTCCTTCACTCTTCGAATCTAAGATGATCGAATATGTTAATTCATGCCTCTTAAAATTAGTTGCATGACTTTAAAAAACTGGAGATATTTAAGTATAATGAGATATTAAAAAGCATGGTTTCTAGTAGGGCTGTGAAAATATTGGAATTGGAGATTCAGTTTGAAGGTGACTGTATCAATCTGACAGGCTGATCTGAATTTCTGCACTGAATCTCCAAAGTAAAAATATCACATTAAATTGGACACCTCTTAGTCACTTTGGAACAAATCTGGACCTGATTTGTGTATCTGACAAGCTTTGATTCATGCATCGGTGCACTTTTTCTAAATGGATTTGAACATCTGAATCAAATTTCAAAAGTCCAAATTGGGTAAGTTTTGCTTCCTCTGAGATCAATTGGGAAACTTGGCAGATTGAGACCGATTCTTGTACTTCTGGTGTCTAACCTTCACAGTAGCAGAAAGCTGCTTGAGCTTTCAAGCTGCTTGAATGTAACACCACCACCACCACCACCACCACCACCACCACCAACAACAACAACAACAACTTTATTATCATTGTACGTGTATACACAGTATACCCATACAACGAAATTCACTTAACACCCAAAGACCCAAACACCCAAAGAATATTACTGTGCATTAAAAATTCTCTGCCCATCCACTTCATAGAACAGGCAGCATATGAAGTCTAGGTTACCAGCTGCCACTGACCTCTCCCTTGCAGGCTGAGGAATCTGCCTTCTAAGCACAAAGTATAGGCCTAACAAAGCCAAAGGGGCCATAAATGGTTGTATATCTTGTGCTTCACCAATCGCATACATAAACTTTCTTGAGTGTAAATGTGCACCCTAAATGAAAACAAAGCTAGTTTGTCAGGTGTCTATATTCTGCATGAATATTTCACTTCTGTGATCTTTGGGAGACATAGAGGTCTACACCAAATGATAAACTCCTGTCTTTAATATCTAGAACTCTTGATTGAACAACATTACTACTTGTAGTATTACTGCTTGTTCCCATTCCCCACCCTCTTCCAAAATTATCATCACAACCTTATGGACTAGAAACCAGAAGTACAATAGACACACACGGAGCTAAGCAATCTTGCAGTAAGTCTTTTTTGAGTGGGAAAGATATTTGAACATATGCTTAACTGTCCAACCCAAATCTGGCTTGTTTAATTTTGGATTGCACCTTTGCATATTTAAAAATCAAACAAGTAAGCAAGCTGATATTTTTCTGGAAGCTGAATCCTTTACTCAAGGCTGTCATTCTGCCCTTTCTGGGAATCCCTTATTGATCTCCCACTGGCAGAAGCAAACATTGCTAAATCCCGGCTATTATTTATTTCATGATATTCTTTTGGCAGGGTGAATTTTTATTAGCCGTATTTTTTTTTAATGACAAGCTTTTCCATTTGATCCTCTGCACACATTCTGTTCTGCTGCATCTCTCTCCCTTAGAATAAAGACAAGATAATTACAGTTTTCTCATCATCTGATGGTGGAATGTGAAACTTAAGAGCTGAGTCCCAGAGCTTTCTTTCCAAATAAAAGATATGCAGGATAAGGCAGTACTTCTCAGCCACATGGAGGTGTATTTAGCTAGGGCAGGTGAGAGGTTTGATGCTTATTCCACTGGGGGAGGGGCAATTTTGGATTAATGCCAAATATGTGCTGCTGGCCTAAGATACCAAACTTTAGGCGATGCCAACACTGCCCCTCCTTCCAAATCAATGTAAAAATGCAAATCTTCACATTGGAAGGAGGTGGCACTCTTAGTCAATGTGATCTAAGGGTGTCATATTTTCTTGAGTCAGCACTAGTCTATTCTTCCCTGTAATGTTGGCCTATAATACAGCATATAAAATGAATATAAACATCTGGATCGGGGTGGGTTCTACTTACCTTTACTACTGGTTCGCAATGGGATCGCACGTGCTTGCTTCGCTCGCGCATGCACGCCTTGCTTCTGCACATGCGCAGATCGCCAATGATGAAATCCGGGATGGTGGGCGGGGCCTCCTGCCGATTTTTGGTTACCAGTTACCTGCTTACCAGTTCTTGCGAACCAGTTCGAACCGGGGGCAACCCACCACTGATCTGGATAGATTGGCCATCCTTTCTCAAGGGTGGATGGGTTGCAAAGCCATTTCTCTGTTCCACCAAAAAAATTTAATGAAATTACATGGAGGCACCACAGAGCCTTGACTTCAGCAGGCTGGAAGAAAACCAGAAGAGGTCATGATTTTTCAAAACCCCTAAGCCTAAACCCCCATCTGCAGGTTTCCTGCCCAGAGTCACTTGTTGAGATAGCTGGTTTTAGAAATCAAATAAATAACATTAAATCTGCCCTGCAACTTGAGAGTACAGCCTTTAAATCTATTCATAACAGACACTTTTGCCTTCCACTCTGCCCCAGTGTGCTTTGGGCAGAAGAACTGCAGAAACCTGATAAGTTGTGTGGCACTTCTCCCAGATGGGTTCAACATGCTACCTGGGGAAAGTCAAAAGGTCTGCTTAGCTTAACTCACCTACAGTATCAGAGCTGAGCTAGTTGAAAAGACTTCCAGAGAGACATGCCAAGGTATAAAAAGGGACAGGGTGATAGTTAAATTGACTGCATGAAGGCACAAACAGCAATAAAAACTCTTCCTATTTCATATCTAAATAAGTCATAATAAAGATCATGATCATATCTAAATGAGTCAGTTTGATGTCATGGTTAAAGGCATTGGCCTAGAAGCCAGGAGACGGTGAGTTCTAGCCTTGCTTTAGGGACAAAGTCAGGTGGGCAACTACCGTAGATCAATCACATTCTTTCAATCCTAGGAGCATGAAAATAGCAATCCATTTCTGAAATAGTTGCAAGAAAACTGCATGGACCTGTGAAGGCAGTCACCAGAACACTCGATTAACTTGAAGGCATAGACACACAACCACACACACACATATATACCACCCACAATGACTAACCCACCCTTCCAAAGGCTCAAACATACACATACACGCACAAATACCAAACCCAATCTATTTAAACTGACCTTTATCCTGGATGATATGAAACAACTATTGGATTTTTGAGTCAATTCTACTCAGACTCCATTTTCATTCTCCTACCTTCAGTTAAGCAATTCACTTCAACCCACAGCTGCCATACTGCAAATGCCAATATTACTGGGTGAGCTGAGCAGTACTCTCTCCGGAGGGCCCACAGGCATGTCCAACAACAGCCTAGGCCAGGGGTCTCCAACTTTGGCAATTTTAAGACTTGTGGGCTTCAACTCCCAGAGTTCCTCGGCCAGCAAAGCTCAGGAGACCCCTGACCTAGGCCATAATATCATCAAACATGAGAGCCAGTTTGGTCTAGTGGTTAAGGCACCAGGTTAGAAATGGAGAGAATGTGAGTTCAAGTCCTCACATTAAAGCCAGATGAGTGATGTGGGCCAGTCATTGTCTCTCAGCTCAGCATACCTCACAGGGTTGTTGTGGGGGAAAATAGGAGGAGGAATGTATATTGGATATGTTCACTGTCTTCAGTTATTTATAAAAACAATAATAAATGTGGGATACAAATAATCAAATAAAAATAAAAATGTCATCCTCTGCATTTGTCCTTTATGTCTTATGAGAATCTGTGCCAGGCTGGCTTAATTTTAAAACCTTGGGTGAAAGTGGCCTTGTCATGCCACTGTAGTCACAAAAGGGTGAGGGAAGAAAGAAGGAGCTGGGAAGCAGAACGAGAGCAAGTTCCTGTCAAACAAGAGCCCTGGTGGTGCAGCAGACTAAAGCACTGTTATTAACACCAGCTGCCTGCAATTACTGCAAGTTGAAACCTCCCCAGGCTCAAGGTTGACTCAGCCTTCCATCCTTTCTAAGGTAGGTAAAATGAGGACCCGGATTGTGGGGGCAATAAGCTGACTTTGTATAAATATACAAAAGTATGAAGGGTATTGCTTAACGCATTGTAAGCTGCCTTGAGTCTCCGGAGCAGGGCAGCATATAAATCAAATAAAAAACAAACAAACAAACAAACAAACAAAAAACAACAACAAAACCCCCCCCCCAAGAACTTCTTACCCCAATAATTCATTACTCTACAGAACAGTCAAATTCCTTCTATGCTGCAGCTGAACCAGACATGAATTAGTACAGCTGTCTAAGAGTGACAATGAGATTGAAACACAACCTGGACACCATAAAGTACCTTTAGAAAAATCTACAAAAACTATAGCTATAGTAGGATAGCAAAGACATTGAGTTGTTTCCCCATGTTGGCAGGTTCCTTGTTCTAGACAGCAACTATGGAAGTTCTTGGCAGCTTCTCAATATGTTTTTGATCAAGCAAGCTGAAGCTCTGGAAATGGGGACTCACATGGACCTTATGAGCTCTTGAGTGTTGCTCTCTTAGATGCTTTCTGTGTCAGTTTTTTTTTCCATAAAGGAAAATCAATATTGTGGAAGAGGAAGAGGAGGGTGATGAAGATATGCAGGAATGTGCGCAGGAGAAAGAGAGACAAAAATAAATGCAGAGAGCCAGAAAAAAGAACAAGTGAAAAAGGAACTCAAAGGGGACTTTTTTAAAAAAAAATAGGCAAGGCATCATTTTTCCAAATGCTAATCAGATGACAAGGAAAAGAGTGCACTAATTGCAGTGATTACCACATGACTACACCAAAGGATAATATTGCAAGTGTGGGAAAAATAAGAGATGTTGGGAAAGTCACATGCAATTTTACCACTTAGAGCCCTGCCAGCTTAAATTAGCACTCCATCAGATCTTTTCCTCTATCTTTTTGGCTGTCCAATTCATGGAGTTCTTCACCTCAGCAAAGAAACACTGATAATAAAATGAACAGTGTGATTATCTGTAGCTTCACACCTTTGGAGGCATACAATGGAAAAGAGACATTGAAAATACAAGTCTCTAATTTCCTGCTCAGAGATCATTCCCCCCACCCCCTTAGAGCAAAGAGCAGTAAGAGAGAAGATAAGCAAATATGGGCTGCAATCCTCCAGATGACCAATAGATGGCAGACTCTAAAAGGCAATTGGCTGGGGAGTTCTGGGAGGTTAAGCTCACAACATCTTTACCGTTGCTAAAGGTGAGAAACGGCACTTTAGGAGTTGTCATTTTTACAGTCTACAACTGATAGTCCTAGCTTGATTTCCAAGCGGCAACTCCTTTTAGAAACATTTGATGACTTTGATCTTGCTGAGTAAAGCATCTTTGTTTTGTCTTTCAGAGAAGAGGCAAAAACTGGCAGGCCGGCAGGCAGGCAGGCGATTTCAGGGATGATAGAAATGTGCAGATTCAAAACAATAATAATAATAATAATCCAGAAATCTTTAGAATAAAACCTTGCAATTCTTTAGGGTTGCTGAGCACTTTTTTCATTTTTCTCAAAGTACTGGGGAATTTTTTTAAAAACACTTTATGTAATATTTTCTTTCAAGATGATGAATAAAATATTTAGAGCAAAACATTCATATTTGGGAAGTCACTGCTTCTTATAAATGACATCTAAGAACTATACAGAACTAAGAACTTTTCAGCACAGAACCATTACAGTTCGTATGCTGAGGACAAACAGTTCTTGTAAGAACAAACTGCATTCCTATGCTCAGGGGACATTGCTATTTTTTTTTACAAGAGAAGGAAGCACACTTCAACTCTTTTTGGGTTTGCAGGTCCTGATTGTTCTCTCTTTCTAGACATAAAGCATATTCTCACAGCTTGGTTAGCCATTCTTTAATTTAAGGGACCAACAACACTTCCATTAAGAAGCATATAGTATATTTTTGTAGCCCTTGACAACAGAGGCCTAGAAGACGGCAAGGTGAAAGAGAGGTCACCTGACTAGGTGAAATCTGACCCCAGGTCCATATATAGTGGAAGTTATTTTGTATCACATTTCTTTTATCTTTAAAGATATTGAAATATCTTTTGTAATAGACAGTCATTATGTGAATTATTTCATGCAAATCCTTTAGCGCCCAGTTGCTATTCTCCTGTTGCCCATTAAAGAGTGACAGAAGCCAGGAACTGTTCCTCCAATGTCCAAGCATCTAGAAATATGAGGGCTGGTACCAGGGGTGGGTTCTACTTACCTTTACTACTGGTTTGCAATGGGATCGCGCGCGTGAGCGAAGCAAGCGAACCGGTCTGAACCAGGGGCAACTCACCACTAGCTGGTACCTATGAGGGGGAGGTAGTATGATGGACTATGAGGTAGCAACAGTTTCCCAGGAAGAAGGAAACACATTTCAAGACAAACAAACAAACAAACAAACAAACAAACAGACATCCCTATCTATCTATCTATCTATCTATCTATCTATCTATCTATCTATTATCTATCTAATTTAGAAACCACCTATCTCCACCACAGAGGGGCACTGTATGGTATACAAATACAATTTCTATCTTGCATCCTCAATTTATTTCATTCTTGAAAAACTCCAGCACTGGTCCCAAGTTGTCAATATTTGGGTCTGGTTGGTAGAGACTCAGTGGGACATCACTCATATTTTAAAGCAGCTCTGTAAGACTGTACAGTATATCCTACTACAGGTATGTGGGGCTGTTACTAACAAATTATTAGGAACAGGGCATATACTTTATTCAAATACTTACTAGATGAAAACAGAGATGTAACTTGTTATGTATGTATCTATTTTGTGTGGGAAATTCAAATGTTCAGTGAATTCTGATTGGTTCATGGTTGCCTCTGAAAAGTATATAAAGAGGGCTGTTGCCTGTGTTTCTTTGCTGAAGTCTCACCCTGAATTAAAGAGCTGTTGTCACTAGCTTGCTTGTGCCTCTCATTATTCCCGCGCTACAACATAACTAATGTCTTCCCTGAAGCCCACAATGATGTTAAGTGGAGATTGAGATTATTAAACATTGTAGTGGACTGCAATGCTGCAACACTATCTGAATTGGTTGGTCTCAGGATTCCAGGATTGTTGTTAAATATCTGATTCCTCTGAGGAACATCCTCTTAACAAGACATTTGGTTAATGTTACTGGGTCCAGAATCCACAAATGTGAATGAATATTGTCCTTTCCATGTCTTATTTTAATATTGACCATGGTCTTGTAAACTGGGCTATCTTTGTCCTTTGCAAAGAATGCCAAAGAGGCAACTTTCATCACTTTGACCTTGACATTTCAGTTCTATTTCATGCGAGAAAACCTGCTTTGTACAGCAGATTCAGTGAAACCCATCATGGATATTTGTTGACCCCAGTTGCTGTCTATCCCACTTTGTAATCAGGCTTGCTGAATATGGGGTGAGATCATTATTGAGTCATGGGAACCCATCACCATCAAGTTCAGGTACACTTTAAAATGCCACTCAAAAGCATGTCTCAAAGTTTACAACCAGTGTTGTTTTATGATAGTGTTACAGACTAAGGTCACTAATGTGCTTGCCAAGGAGGATGAGCTTAGGGGGGAAACGCCTCCTATTCAAAGGACTTAATAGCTCTGAATAAAGATTCCATCCTAGATCTGTAATGAGTTTACCTAGGTAAAAAAACAACAACCATGAACTCCCTTCATGATTTGTTGCTATGGTTGTAAAAAGAAACTGTTTTTGATGATAACCTTAAAGGACAAATGTTTTCATTAGCTATCAGACCTCAACACTGCCATTATTTAAGAGTTACAGTAGGCATACACAGTTATCTATTTTGGGGACTTCCCACTGGGCTTATCACTATTCCTTGAGTCTTCACCAAGTGTGTATCAGCTGCACTAGCCCACCTGCACCTTTGTTGAGAATCAAATACACATGTATCTTTGAGGACCACAACTAGTGGTAGCTTTGTCAAGAAATTATTTCCAAACCAGGCAGCCTTAGGCCAGGCTGACTCTAACCTAGGGCTTTAGTAAAAATTGTTGGTTTGTCCACATGTATTGGTGTTATTCTCAGTACTTGGTGATGGGTTTTGCATTTCCCCCTTAGATTCAAGCCACTCAGCTGTTACTCACAGTTCAAGAACTTTTCCTGCTTTTGGGTTTTTGCTTATAACATCCAGCACTTACTAGATCTTACAGCAGTCACAACTAGCATATTTCTGTTCACAGCCTCAAATTTCCCAGGCGCCTCATCAGCCCCTATTTTACTGTCTTGATCTTCTGTACATGCCAAATGAACAAGTACTTCATCACGATTCTAATATTGTCACCTAGTGATATGGAGGATTCGCATAAATTCTGCTCAAACATGGAAATATAAATTTTACAGTAGCAAGAAAAGCTTCCACAAGTCAGTTTTATGCAAGGCAGTAAAAACTTGTTATTTGACATTTGCAGAATCCAATCAATTGAATGCAAGGTCAATTTTGTTGCAAGCTGTCTTCTTTCTTATGTCATTATAGTTTTAAAGCTTAGTTGTTATACAACACTATTTCTACCCTTCACTTGCCTGTAGATGCTTTTCATCTTTTTTTTTTTTATATCATCCAACAATGAAACATTTCCTCAAAGTTTTTTGGACTTTCTTCTTTCTTCTTTTTGAACTTGTTTTTTGTTGTCAGTTTTGTTAATCCTTACCTCATTGCTGACCAAATTATTTGAACAATTGGAAATGTCTTACTTCTGGTTGCTATTTATTTTTTAATCATGTCTCCCTCCCTCCCTCCCTCCCTCTGGAATAGCCTATTTCCATAGATTTGTGCAATACCTCCCCTTATAATGTTTAGCAAGGTGGTTAAGACAGCTTTTTTTAAAAAATAAATGTTTAATTCTTAAGACTATTAAGAATTAAGCCCATCACTTACTAGTGAGCTCATTAATCATTCATGAATGTGATGCACAATGATAATAAAGAAAGATAAGGAGGTTATTTATTTGTAATTGATATCCTACAACTGGTCATTTATGCATCCAAACTCTCTTCTTATCTCCTGCAAACTTAGGTAGTGAATATTCCTAATCGTCAAGGACTGCTGTGACACTCGGGAACTGAGAGTAGCAATAAGAACCCCACCCAAGACAATCCACAGTGGAGATGTGCTTCTTACTCAGTAAAGGTAAAGGTTCCCCTCGCACATATGTGCTAGTCGTTCCCGACTCTAGGGGGAGGTGCTCATATCCGTTTCAAAGCCGAAGAGCCAGCTCAGTCCGAAGACGTCTCCGTGATCATGTGGCCAGCATGACTAAATGCCAAAGGTGCACAGAACGCTGTTACCTTCTCACCAAAGGTGGTCCCTATTTTTTCTACTTGCATTTTTTACGGGAGTAAAGTAACGGGAGCTCACCCCGTTATGCGACACTAGGGATTCGAACCGCTGAACTGCCAACCTTTTGATCGACAAGCTCAGCGTTTTAGCCACTGAGCCACCGTGTCCTTTGTAAGTCCCTTCTTACTTATGTCTTATTTCTTACAAACTAAACAAATTATGCTGTTTTATGTGGAAACCAAGGCAAATAGCAGTGTGGGATTAACCATTCATCAACAGGGGCTGAATTGGAGGAGAATTCCCCATTAGTTGAGAGAAAACATTTTTCATTTACTTTAAAAAAAGAATTATTTGTGGCTCCTGGAAGGTTCCAAATCCTGTGAAGCAGTCAAGATAGGGCATTCCTTCACTCAACTTTTGATGACAGGATTGGATCAAGGAAGACAATGAACCACCATTTGGATCCTGTTGTGGTGGAGTGCAGTCTGGATTCCCAGGAGGGAGGGGCTGCATTCCAGAGGGCAAAGAGACAATGAAGTATGGAGCATTTAGTAGGGAGAAAGAGTTAAGAAGGTTCCTCCCTAGCAATATCTACAGCATGTCTATATAGTGATGCAAATAGTTCTTTACTTTGGCAAGATTTCTATCTGTAGGTCAGAAGCAATAAAGGAAACTGCTCAGAAATTTCTTTTTCTTGGTTCTTGGGGCCTGAACTGGGTAATATTATTCACCCAGTTCAGGGTGAATAATTTAGGGTGAAGTATTTGATATTATTCAAATACTGTATGAGGATACTGAGAGTTTTAATGAATTTTTAGTTGCAGTGTGTTGAGAAAAGCAACATCTCCGTGTTTATCATATATCAATTTATAAAGTAAATTTAAGCTATTGTCCTTTGACTGCAAGTTCAGTCTTTATGCTAGGGCAGAGAGGAATGTGTTATTCCTCAACTTGGCAAAACATCTGGCTGTTTAAAAGAGCAACCATTCTTTTGTTAAAAGCAAAAGCAGATAATCATTTGTCTGCATCCAACTATGGCCTCTCCCAAATGAAAAGCCTTTAATGAAGCTTGCTCTTTTTGGAGAGGTTATTTGCAATATGATCTTGGTGACTCCAGCAGTAGCTTAAGCCCAAATGGGCATTGTGAAAACTCACTGTTTGCCATCCCATTATGTAAATAGGAAGAACACTGGCTTGGAAATCTATTTGTCAAACGGCAGAAGCAGATTTTGGGTGATTGGTTAGAAATATCAGAATGGCAAAAATCAAGCTGTTCTTTTAGTGATGACCCAAGAATCTGCAAGGGAAATACATCGGTCAAGGTCAAAGGTCCTGAAACATTTACTGAATTTTGAGAAGAGAGGAAAAGAAAGGAGAAGATACTTTTTGATCTATCTATCTATCTATCTATCTATCTATCTATCTATCTATCTATCTATCTATCTACAGTATCTATCTACAGTACCTATCTATCTACAGTACCTATCTATCTGTCTGTCTGTCTGTCTGTCTGTCTGTCTGTCAAAGGTCCTGAAACATTTACTGAATTTTGAGAAGAGAGGAAAAGAAAGGAGAAGATACTTTTTGATCTATCTATCTATCATCTATCTATCTATCATCTATCTATCTATCTATCTATCTATCTATCTATCTATCTATCTATCTATCTACAGTATCTATCTATCTATCTATCTATCTGTCTGTCTGTCTGTCTGTCTGTCTGTCTGTCTGTCTGGCCATCCATCCATCCATCCATCCATCCATCCATCCATCCATCCATATCTGTCTGTCTGTCGGTCTGTCTGTCTGTCTGTGTCTGTCTGTCTGTCTGTCTGTCTGTCTGTCTGTCTGTCTATCTATCTATCTATCTATCTATCTATCTATCTATCTATCTATATCCATCCATCCATCCATCCATCCATCCATCATCCATCTCTCTCTCTCTTTCCCTCCCTCCCTCCCTCCCTCCCCTCCTCCCTCCCTCCCCCTCTCTCTCCATCCAATCTATCCCATCCCACCTGGAGGTGACTCTTTGTGGCTTACCATCATTAAAAATCTGATAAAAAATTAAAACCTCACAGCAATACCTAGTATCATTAGATTAACTTAACATTGACAAAAATGGTAGGAAAGGAGCAAGATGAACACAGGTCGGGGTGGGGGGGGTGGGGAGAAGGAGATGGGGTCTTATCATAGTCCATTAACCACCCAATCATAAAGTTCTATGATCTGTGGAACCCTTTCATGCAGGGAAAAAAAGGAAAGAGAAAAAAAGAAGCTGTTCTTATTTCTATTAGTACTGTTTTCCTAGGGCCTGTAAGTGATTTATTTTTCAAGCGATACCTATGTATTTTAGTTGAGTTAGGGTTATAACTTGGCCACCAGACCTATTAATATTTTTGTGGTTTTGCTACAGTAAATACAGGTTGTAGTCCTCAACTTACAACAATTCATTTAGTGACCAAAGTTACAACTATACTGAAAAAAAGTTTTTCACACTTATAACCATTGCAATATCTCCAGGGTCACGTGATCAAAATTCAGATGCTTGGCAACAGATTCATACTTATGACGGTTGCAATGTCCTGGGGTCATGTGATCACTTTTTATGATCTTCTGATGAGCAAAGTCAATGGAGAAACCAGATTCATTTAACACCCGTGTTACTAACTTAACAACTGCAGTAATTTATTTAACAACTGTGGCAAGAAAGGTCATAAAGTGGGCCAAAATTCACTTAATGACTGCCTCAGTTAGCAACAAAAATTTTGGGCTGAATTGTGGTCATAAGTTGTGGCCTACCTGTACTACTAATACATACAAATAAACAGAAAAAATAAACAGAACTAATGATGTGGTATAAGCCAAAATTTGTCTTCCATTTTGTTTGAGAGCTTACTGCCTTATTACAGAATGACAGAGGATACTGCTGTGGATATACCTTTGCATATCATTGCTCTTATGTTATCTTCCTGTCACCCTTCCAATCATCCATGCTTCCTGGTTTGAAGGCTCTCACCCTATAGTGCAGTGATGGCTAACCTTTTTGCCATCGCGTGCCAGGAGAGGGGTGGGGTGGGGGAGGGTCGCGTGCGTACGTGCCCATGCACATGTGTGTGCAACCCCCTCCTCCCTCCCCCTGCTCCTGGCACATGATGGCCTGGTAGGCCCGTTTTTCTTTCTTACCTGGTTCCAGATCCTCTCTGTGTATCCGGGAACGGTGAAAACAGCCTTTCCCACTCCCTTGGAGGCCCTACGGAGGCTGAAAGGGCCCATTTCCCAACTCCCGGTGGGACAGGAAGTGACATTTTTTGCTGTCCCCAGCCTCCAGAACCTCTCTATGAGTCTCTAGGAGCCTCTCTAGGAGTCTGTAGGAGCCTCTCTAGGAGTCTCTGGAGGCTGGGGACAGGAAAAAAGTCACTTCCTGTCCCACCGGGAGTGGGGAAATGGGCCCTTTCAGCCTCCGTAGGGCCTCCAAGGGAGTGGGAAAGGTTGTTTTCGCCTTCCCAGATACACAGAGAGGATCTGGAGCCAGGTAAGAAAGAAAAAACGGGCCTTCCCCACCCCCCCAGGCCCTCCAGAGGCAGGAATCAGCCTGTTTCCCTACTTCTGGTGGGCCCAGAAGGCCCAAAAATCAGCTGGCCGGCGCGCACATGCGCCCCAGAGCTGAGTGGCATGCCCACTAATATGGCTCCGCGTGCCACCTGTGGCACACGTGCCATAGGTTCGCCATCATGGCTATAGTGCATTCAGAAAGTATTCAGAGCTCAGAGACAGGATTATTGCAAGGCATAGATCTGGGGAAGGCTACAATAAAATGTCTGATGCTGTTATGACCTAGGCTTCCTGAGTCATTAAAACACACCAGTAGTCCCAAAAACCTCTTTTATTGCAACAGCTGTGAATTACTTTCATTCACAGCTGAGTCCCAAATTAGTTGCAAAAAGTCCTTCGGGAGAAGTCCTTCAGGATAATCACCAACCTTCAGCTCCTTTGACACGCTGCCAAAGACCTACTTGGCAAAGTCACAGAGTCCAGAATCAAACAGAGATGCTGACTGGGAACAGAATTAACAACGTTGCTTTCCTGCAAAGGCCCCACGTGCCTTTTCTTTTCTTTTAAATCTTATGGGAGGGGCCAATCATCTCCAGGCCTTACTCCCGAGTCGTCCCTTTTGTTTAAACTGTTCATGCCTTCTGGCAGCTCTGCGCATGCGCACACTAGGAACAGGTTCCTCCTGTTCCTCTGCCTCTCTCCTGTCCGACTCTGGAGGTTCTGAAGTCCATGCATCACTCCCAGATGGCCCTGGCCCCATCTCTGCCTCTGACGCAGAGCCCTCATCTGGGCCTTCCCCAGACTCCAGGACTGACCCATGTTCTTCCCCAGCCTCCTCACTGCCTGACTCTGCTGCCAGCTCCGCAGGCTGCTGGCGGACCACAACAGATGCACTAAAGCAGAGTGCTTCAACAAAGTACTGAGGGAAGGGTCTGAATACTTATGCCAATGTGATATTTCAGTTTTTTCTTTTTAATAAATTTGCAGACATTTCTAAAATTCTGTTTTTACTTTGTTATTATGGAGTACTGAGTGTAGATTAATGAGAAAAAAAAGTGAATTTCAAAAACTGTAGAATCAGGCTGCAGCATAACAAAATTGACAAGTGAAAGGGGTCTGAATACTTTCTGAATGCACTGCTACTGGAGTTCCCTTATAATTTCTTTAAGATTTTATGAAATTGTTGGAAGTCAAGGATGCTGTAGCTGGAGATATCATTTTGCAGTAAAAATAGGAAAGTCATCTTCCTTCTCATTGTAGACATTTTATAAGTAGATAAATTAGACATTTTATTATCCCCCCCCTCATCTTCTTGCAAAGATGATTGATGGGAGGAATAGGAAAAGGAGGAGGAGAAGGAGATCCTGAACTGGTGATCACTTTCTCTGTATGTCTGTACTTTAGAAGTCCAAGACACTAGAAGAATGTTAAACAATCTAAATTAATGTCTATGTGTACAGTACAGGAATCTTGACATCCCCCCCCCACCCAAACTTCAACTTCAAGTGCATATGCCAGGGATAAATAGAAAAGTATACTTCATTTTTGTAAGGAAATGCCAAAATGTAAAAATGTGCTTTCTTTAAGACTGATGCATGATCACCTTGCAATTCCACTTAATTTTTCTTGAGACATTCTATTTCAGATTGGAATTTAACATTCCACTCATACAAGTGGTACAAGTGATTTCTTAACACTATGAATTAAATTAAAGAAGAGGAGAGCAGGCACATATGATGCAGCACTTTCAATCAAATTTTATTGGAGAGAGCAACCTTCTGTTTGAATTATTTGGATCTCCTCCTATGTAACATAAAGTGTCATGCATCCACAGGTTTTATAAAGTTCTGTCTTTTGAATAGTGACAAGACTGTTTCCCACTCATAATAAATGAAGTCAGGAAGAAAAAAAACCTTCTCTGATTTATTTAACTGCCTTTGTTGGTGAGAGGAGTCAAGTCACTCCTTCACAATAAACCAGATTCCTTCACAATCAAACCTTATCATGATGTATAAACACCAAACAAGTGTAAAATATGCTATCTCTCATCTCTTGTGTTTTTACTGTAGCACAATGCAAAAAAAGAAGGAGGATGTGTGTGCATATGTATATATGTGTATGTATTTATATGGGTATATATTTCTTTTTCTTTTAAAATATGAGATTTTCAGATGTCCTCCTTCTCTAGAGAATGCTGAAAAAGAGACATTACCTCTCCACATTGCCTTCCTGTTAAACTGGTCTTTCTCGGCAGGTGACAGGTTCAGTTCCTTATGAAGGGCCACTCCTCTCCCGAAAGATACTATACAGACTAGAGCCCAGGAAAAGTTCAAGAGAGTTGCATTTATTCTCTTTTGTCAATCTGCCCAGGAACTGATTACTGAGCAACAATTATTTCTTTGTCTCCACTGAACAAGAGTCATATTCTTCCATCCTCCCTTGGTCTTATTTATACTTGTGTTTAAATTGTTGTTTTACATTTGTTTTAACCAGTTGTTTTATTGTACTCTGTTCAAAGTCATATCTGCAATGGGAGACATTAAAAATGTGATACATATATATATATATATCTATTGTACATGCATACATACCCTTGGACATTTCACTGTCATCTTCCTGTTATAGCTGCAGAGATAACTTTCTCAAATCGTATTTTGGATAATTTCACTTGCTCAGTTAGGTGATTACGTTCTAACTGGTGTCATGGCAGATGCATATAATGCCTCTCTCTCTCTGATCAGAAGACAACTACATTCCTCTGAATGTGACTGCCCAGATTTAATGAACGAATAAGCGAACAAATAAATATATCAGTACCTAAGTTCTTGTTTTGGATCAAAGTTGCAATGACTTGTGAAAGCCAGCAAGATTTTCCAGGCTAACTTTATTTATGTGTCCCCCCCCTCAAATAACAAGAAAATACACAGTAAAGTGTAGCAAATACAATTAATAGATAGATAGATAGATAGATAGATAGATAGATAGATAGATAGATAGATGATAGATAGGAAGGTAGGTAGGTAGGTAGGTAGGTAGGTAGGTAGATAGATAGATAGATAGATAGATAGATAGATAGATAGAGACCCAGACTCTCTAATGTCATGGCTAGGGGTAGAATTTACCTTTCATTTCTAAACTTCATGTAAATGCCGTTCCATTAAGCTTTCCTTTTTTTCTCCTCCTATCCTTTCTCCCATTTCTTTAATATCTTGCTCTTTAACATCTATATGAAGCCGCTGGGTGAGATCATCTGCAGTTTTGGGGTGAGGTATCCTCAGTATGCTGATGATACTCAGCTCTACATCTCCATCCCAGACCAACCCAGGGAAGCCCTTTCCGTGATGTCTAAGTGCCTGGAGGCAGTGCGGGTCTGGATGGGTAGGAACAGGCTCAGACTCAACCCCTCCAAGACGGAGTGGCTGTGGATGCTAGCATCCCAGGAGCTAGCGGCCCCACCACTACTGATGGGAGGGGAGTGGCTTACTCCCTCTGAAAGGGCTCGCAATCTTCGCGTCCTCCTGGATTCGCGGCTGTCTTTAGTTGACCATCTGATGGCCGTGACCAGGGAGGCTTTTGCACAGGTTCACCTGGTGCGTCAGTTGTGACCTTTCCTAGACAGGGATGCCCTCTGGATAGTCACTCATGCTCTCGTTATCTCTCGTCTGGACTACTGCAATGCCCTCTACATGGGGCTGCCCTTGGGGTACACCCAGGGGCTCCAGCTGGTCCAGAATGCAGCCGCATGGGTTGTTACAGGGGCGTCCCATTACTCCCGTGTTACACCTCTCTTGCGCGAGCTGCACTGGTTGCTGGTGGTCCTTCGGATCCGCTTCAAGGTGCTGGTTCTTACCTATAAAGCCCTTCATGGCATGGGCCAGGGGTACTTGCAGGACCACCTCCTACTGGCCTCCCTGTGCCCAGTGCGCTCACATAGGACTGCCCTCCTTCGGGTGCCATCGGCCAGGCAATGTCAGCTGTGGCGCCCAGGATGAGGGCGTTCTCTGTGGCTGCACTGACCCTCTGGAATGAGCTACCTACTGGGCTCCGGACGGCCCCCGACTTCCGCTCCTTCCGCGGCGACCTGAAGACATGGCTTTTTCAACAAATCTCCTGATCGGTTGGGAATTCAGTTTTAATTGTTGGGTTTTTAATTGAATTATTTTTCTATTTCATTTTATTGTTGTCGTTTTATTGTTGTGAGCCACCCCGAATCCTTCGGGAGAGGGGTGGCATATAAATGTGAATAAAATAAATAAATAAATAAATAAATAAATAAATAAATTTCAAATTTCAGAGTATAAGTGGCAGCATTATAGTTTAGTTGCTAGATGATTGTTTCATCAAGAAAACTCAAAATAGGCTGGTTTAAATTATGACTGCCATAAGCTAAAACTGTTACTGGCTTTTGAAGAGAATTGGCTTTCAATATTTAGAACTTTCCATGATAGAAAGAAATATCCTGCTTGGTGAAATAAACTACTTTCTTAAATGTTGTAAATGGAACAAAGGAATCAAGAAATAGCTGAATTGGACCATTTGGTGTACTAAAAACAGATGGTCACTACTGCTGATCCAGGAGAGGCTTAAATTTTGGGGTCACGAGAGTTGGCAACAGCCACCCACTAGAACAGGGGTGTCAAACTCATGGCCCACGGGCTGGATGCGCCACATGCTGGCCATGCCCAACCCCATTTTAGCGAAGGGGAAAAAGTTGTGATACATCCCATGACAACAACTTGATGCCGTGAGTTT
The DNA here is from genome assembly GCF_059756535.1 of Pantherophis guttatus. Classification (NCBI taxonomy): domain Eukaryota; kingdom Metazoa; phylum Chordata; class Lepidosauria; order Squamata; family Colubridae; genus Pantherophis; species Pantherophis guttatus. The sequence goes on from NC_142063.1 coordinate 193,350,454, forward strand.
GACACCAGTGCACTAGAAGAATAGAGAAGATTCTTTCCACAAAAGGTGCCTAAGTGAATCCAGCCCTTGCTGTGTCAGAGAACAAATTGTGGGTGCAATAATAGTTTGCTCTGAGTCTTTTCTCTCTCCCCTGTATTTTGTGATCAGTGGTTCAATGTAAATCAGAGGCAAGAGCAAGACCAGTTTCATGAGGAGAGAATTAAAGCCAGGGTTGCTTGGCCATCCTGATGACACTATGAACAATTCATGATGAAAAATTCTTAAGATACAGAATGATTAACAAGGCATCTCTTGTTAATTCTAGTATAGTTTTCTGTACACTTTTAGATACCTAGTTCTGTTCCCAGCTTTTTGCTTTGCTATCCCAGAATACTGAAAACTCATCTGGGCACATGACCTGAGAGAGGAAAAATGTTTTTTCCTCATTTTGAATTATTCTTTCCCTTAAATGAAGGTAATTTAAAAATAGCTTTGCAACTTTCCATTTTGGACGCTTATTGTGAAATAGTGGTTTGCATGCGTCTCTGTATTTCTTTGCATTGTATTTATATTTCCAGTTGATTTGCAACTCTTCTTTGCTTTGTGGTAGCTTCTGTCCTTTTTCTACCAGCAGAAAATCCATGTAGGAAAATAATATGGAATCGCTGAGCAATACCTGTGACTGATAGAGCTAGGAATCACCTATCTAAAAGCAGCCTGAATCGTACATCAACATAGAATGAGAAAAATCAACCAACCAAAAGAAGGCAGAAAAAAAGTAGATGGATCAGTTCAGGGATCCACAAATTATTCCAGGCCAAAGTTGGCCTTCCAATTGACTGCCTTCTAAAAATTAGTGGGTGGCAGAGGGCAAGATTAAAATAAAACTTGATTTCATTTACATTGAATTAAAGTTAAGTATAAGTTAAAATGATTGGTATCCAGTCATGTATTTACCAAGTTTTGCCTTCTAAAGGATAATTTACTAATACATTTTGGAGGTCTCTGGAGTTAGCAACCAAGCCTTCATCAGACTTCTCTACTCAACTTGCACATCTCATCTTAATTCAATTATGACTTTCTTCCTTTTCTTCTTGAAGACTCTAGAAAAACATTTGGCAGATATAATAGTTAAAGGTGACCTTCCAAGGATCAAAGATTCATGTTGCATAAGCCTCACTATCTGTGTATAGAAAGGTGTCCTTGTGTGCTTGCTTGTGTAAAAAGTATTCACGTCTGAGGAAGACAGGGAGCAGTCGAGAAGAGGGCATGGAGTTGGCAAAAGAACTGCTTAAGTAAACAAGTAGAAAACAACCTTTTTTCTCTGGTGCCTCTGAGTCTGTCAAAGTCAAGAACAAATGACAGAATTACTCAAGGATTCATTTATTTGTGTTAATCATAGTGTTACTGTAACAACAGGAAATATCCACCTTTTCCCCCTCCCTACCTCTAATATGCGCTCCTTAAAAGCCATCTGCGTTTATGTCTAGATGTCTATTAGGGATACCAACAAATAAATTAACAGTGCTTATCATATTGTTGTGGCCACTAAGAACAGTGTTGTGATCTTTTTAACCAAGTTTAAATAGTTCTTAGTTTATGATTGAAAAAAAAAGTTAAATTAATCAATGGTTTATTCATTTTTCTCAGTTCTGACTGTGCCTTGCCAGAATATTGGAGAAATCCAGTGGTGGGTTTCAAATTTTTTTTACTACCGGTTCTGTAGGTGTGGCTTGGTGGGCATGGCAGGGGAAAGGATACTGTAAAATCTCCATTTCCTCTCGATCAGCTGGGATTTGGAAGGCAGAGAATAGATGGGGGTGGGGCCAGTCAGAATTTTTACTACCGGTTCTCCGAACTATTCAAAATTTCCACTACCGGTTCTCCGGAACTGGTCAGAACCTGCTGAAACCCACCTCTGCAGAGGTCTCATTTATCTATTTGTCAAGGCAGTTCCAAATGTGGTGTTCCGCTGATCTACTGAGACATTTATTGCATTTGAATACCATTCTGTGTTATAGCATTTGCACTGTTAAATGCATCTGGATAGTTTCAGTCCAAGAATGGCACTTAAATTGAAGTATTCCTTTTCATTCTTTTGACAGGAATTCTTTGTGAAAATGCAGAAGATATACCACGGTAGTTAGAGTTAATATTAAGTGGTGAATACCTACCAATAAAGACTTAATTAAAGACAATACTGTAGCTGTAGGTCATTACTGTAATTAGACTGCTGACTATGTTATTGTACTTGGTTGTAGTAGGAGATTATCTCCCTGCTGGATTTGAATTTGATAAGGCAGCTCATCAAACTGCATATTTCAATTTACGTAAGCTTTAAATACACATTTTCTGCAGCAGTGTTCTTTTCTGATATATAGATTATAGTTGAAGGCATAATTCATCACAAATTTGTATTGGGCTTCCCCCGGAGTACACTGATTTGTGGAGGTGGAGTGACTGTTTTTAGCCCTTGATGTGCTACTGAATTGTTTATGAATGCATTCTAGAAGTCAGAAAAAATGCCACAAAAACAAATTGCCCTCCCATATCATTTTGAGCCAATCTTTCACAGTCACATTATTTATGGCGAATGTGAGGAATATCTGTATTGAGCTTTCCTTTAAAATATTTGCAAGTGTATTAAGAGCAATGCATGTGGAAACATTCAGACAATGAATGTTTGTATATAGAAACAGCTAAATTTATATGCCACTGAAAAACAAATTTACAGAGGAGACTGGATGAGCTAGCTAATAATTTACATTAAGGTATTTCTATGCAGTTCTGCTGATACTATGTTATGTATTCATTTGTTATGTTAATCTGCTATCATTAGGATTAGTCCAGCAGTTTACATCTGTGATAAGAGAGCCATAATAGAATGCAGTAGTTTCTATCCTTCCTGTGTATGTATTTGGGTGTGTGTGTGTGTTCAACTTGAGGCCTTCTATATGTACCTGAGGCATTCCAAAATTCATCTTAACATGAAGAGTGCCTGAGAATTTGGGAAGCTGAAAGGGACAATGGAGAGTAAATGATAAACAAGACAAATCTAGGATTCCTTTGAAATCAAAGTATGCCATTGCATTCTTAGAATATGTGGCTATACATAGGGCTACCTCTAAAGATCACCTGGAAGTTTCAGCTGGTCCAGAATGCAGTGGTGCAGGCAGTGATAGTAAGCCCATGTCACACCTCTATTTTGCAAGTTTGCTTCTGGGTATGATTCATGGTGCTGGTCACAACTTCTATGCTCTAGATTGGCATTGGCATAGGCCTGATTACTTGAGGGATCATCAATCTCCTATAGCATCTGTCCAACTGGGTTCAATCTGGCAGGTTGGTATGCACTAGGTTCCATTGATTAAATAATGCCACCTCTCAGGACCTCAAAGCATGTCTTCTTGTAACAGCACCTGCCCTCTCGAATGAGCCCCTCCCCAATTCAGATGGCTGCTTAACTGACATTTCAAAGTTGCTTAGAGACCTGGCTCTTCATCCAGGTCTTTGGAGAAGACAACTGATTCTCCTTTCTCTTTTTCTGTTTCCCTCTTGGTTTTTCTTTGCCATGGTTGTTTTTTTGTCTTGTGTTGTTTTTGTGTTGTTATATTGTTCTTTGCTTTTAAATGTTTTAACAATTTTAAGCCACTCAGAATGTTGGGTGGCATATATATCCAAGTGCTTCTTGTTTTATTAATACTGTGCTTGGTGGTTCTGAGTGCTTTGATCTTAATATATATATATTCATTGTTTTAAGTTATTATATCTACTTTTCCTCCAAGGAAAAAAGGATTACATGCACGCAGGCTGTTTCTTTGACCCATCTTTTATTGTATAGCTCTGTGAAATTAGCTTGTTCTGAGAACCAATGTTTGACCTTTGTAGGGGAAATTTTATTGCCTTGTTTTACCCAACTTTCCATTTTGGTTGTATTTAATATATAAGAAGAAGCAATGCTTAGTGAGATGTAATATATTAGAGAATACCCCATGTATATACCCCAGGACCTTAAAAGTATCAGCACTGTAGTCAATCATTCAAGAATGATAATCTAATGATTTGTTGAACAAGTCATTGTGCCAGACCATAATTCAGTGGATAGGTTCACACACAGCTCTAAATCAAAAATAAACAAGCAAACACATTAGAATAGAGTGGGGAAACAGTCAATCATATAATTACAATTGAGTTGTTAACTAGTCCTCATGTAAAGACTGGACTTCATTTGTTCATTGCAGTTTTTAAACCAGCTGATGTATTTTGGCTATATAAGGCATATACAAGGAGCCTGTAGTACAGTGGACTAAAGCACTGTTATTAACAGATTAACATCTGCTGCTTGCAATTACTGCAAGTTCAAATCTCATCAGGCTCAAGGTTGACTCAGCCTTCCATCCTTTCAAAGGTAGATGAAATGAGGACCCAGATTGTGGGGGCAATAAACTGACTTTGTATAAATATACAAAAGTATGAAGGCTATATTGTAAGCCGCCCTGAGTCTCCGGAGAAGGGCGGCATATAAATTAAAAGCAAAATAAATAAATAAATAAATAAATAAATAAATAAATAAATAAGCAGAGAATGTGTATGAGTTCTCATCAGCAAGACATAAGCAATGCATATTCTTCATTAGCACTTGCTACGGCTTCCATAAGGCAAGACTGGGGCAATGTTAATCCCTTGGTCGAGTCAGATCTTTAATAGAACCCTGAAACTGATGTCCTCTTTGTTGAGGAGTTGAATAATTCTCTTCTTTTTCCTATTCTGGTGCTGCGAATGTTTTCTTCTTGAAATATCCTCATCTGTACCTCTTCAGCCTCACTTCCTTGCATTGATCTGCCCATGCTGTTGATTCTTGGCTGTGGTCTTGGACCCCAGACATCATTTAATCAATCCCCCCCCCCATCTTCATGTAAGAAATCTTCTTGTCACCGTGTGCCAATATAAACAGATTGGTTTATGAATGTCTGTGAGTTTCATGGTTTCTGGCACTGAGATTATTAGTGTGGTTGAAATCACAGCAGGTTGGATTAAAAAGCAGTCCCTTTTTCTCTGCTGGGATTTCAGCAAAGAGACAATGTTTATAATTTTTTTTTCCAGTAGAAAATTGATTGCAACTAAGAGAATACTTGGCCTGAAAGCAGGGAATTATTGTATCATATGATTAAATGAAAGCTTACCTTGTTATAAGGTAACTAGACATATCCCAATAGAATTGAGACAATGTTTGATTAAGCCAGATTTTCCTACTTTACATTCAAGGAACAAATTAAAGAATAATTGAGATCCTTTTCAGATCTTTTAGAAGCTGAATATATAAAGCTTCAGCTCCAGGTGGCAAAGCAATTAGTTGATGAATAAAATGAACGGTACTGTCATTTGTCAGATGTTTAAATTCTGCAGACCAGATAAGTTAATGTGTTCCTTAAGCCAAATAAACTGTGAGGTAGCAAACAATGAACTCCTCTGAGAAAGAGAAGCAATGTGAAATTTGCCCTGAAACCATTTAACCAAAAAAAAAAAAAAGCACTCACCAAATTAATGGTTTGATCACTTAAAAAGGTTTGTCATATTCAAGCAGAAATTCTTAAATAAATGGGTTAATGATTTTAAAGTATTATCAATATGTCTTCCAAATTCCCACCAGATTATAAAGCAATTCTCCCCAACTTGGTACACAGTCCATGGTTTTATACATCAGCTACTGCTGCAATTCTACTCTTTAACTTAATCTTCCTTGATGGGACTATGGAAATTGGTTCCACCCAACTGGAGGGTTTGTAGTTGGAGAAAAATAATATATAGAAATACTATATATTACTGTATATAGAAATATACAGTATATGGGTATAGTCTGGGAAAGAAGAGGGACCTACTTAATATGAATAAATGACATTTTAACCACATTGCAAAACTTTATTTAAACGACAAACAAAAAAGCCATAACCCGTAACCCTGTTCTGTGACTTAAAACTACAAGAGTTTTGATGGTAGCAATGTTGGATTTGTATTTCTCCTTGCTATAGCAGAAATTCAGAAGCTGTTTTAAATTTCCCAGAATTTAAAAAAAGAAGGTTGAGGTGGTGGAGAAGCAGGGGTGGGTTCTAATTTTTTTTACTACCGATTCTGTGGGTGTGGCTTATTTTGTGGGCGTGTCTTGATGGTCATGTGACAATTATTTAGGATTTAGCAGAGGTACTGGTCTACCAGGCTTTTAACTGCTTGCAGAGTTGTACCGGTCTACTCATTTGTTTTTGAGGCACCGGTCTACCCATTTATTTTTGCAGGCACTGGTCTACTCATTTGTTTTTGCAGGCACTGGTCTACCACCACACTGCCTTTTAACACTGATCAGCTATAGGGCAGCCCTTTGAAGCCCCGCGGCAAGAGTTTAAACAGTTTTTTTTCCCTCTAGCCATCAGCTGGGACTCAGAAGGCAGCAATAGATTGGGGGTGGGGCCAAATAAAAGGTAAGAATAACGCGGGGGGTGGGTGGGTGGGGCAGGGGAGGTGGGGGGCAGAACCGGTTCGGTGACATCATATCATCACCCCTACCGGCTCAGCAGAACTGGGCTGAACCGGGAGGAACCCACCACTGTGGAGAAGGAATAGCACAATTGTTCTAAATTCTGTTTTGTAAGGATATTTTGGCTTTTCAAAGGCTCTGTGCATCAGTAGTCTAAAATATCAATGTGTGCATTTTTGATACAACCTGGGTCACTTATTTATTTATGAAGTGATACTATGCCCTGATTCACTTTCAAATCTGTTTTATTTACCCAAATAATTACCACCCCCCCCACCAAAGGAAGAAAATTTGGCATTGTTACAAGGGAAAGGATTTGGCTGTTCTTGCTAGAAGTGCCAACAGTTTGATCCCTTCCTTCTAGCTGTCTCTTTAACAGCAAGTTCATTTACAGTAATTAAGAGGTGATACTTTACCTCCAAGTTCTTTCTTTTGAAACAAACATACAGTCTGTGCATAGCTGATACTTTTTTCACCATGGACATAGGCAGTCTTTCCCCCCCATCTCCTGTAAACCTAATCTAATACATACCTTGCACTATATACATTTTCTAATAAGTAAGTATGAAATTGTGGAGTAGAGACACAATTTATTTATTTGGTAAATAATTTTATATAGTTGCCCAACTCATAACAGATGATTCTGCTTGAATAAAATATTAAAAAGCTTTTTAGGAGCTATGGAGGTATTTAGCAGCATTGTTCAGAAATCAAAGAAGAGCTGGATAGTCTGCCTATTGTTGGTATTAGTTGCTATAGGCCATTCCACTCTACTAGCCAATACAGTGAAATATCTCTAGCATCTAAGCAGACTCCACCATGTACAGAAATTGGGGAATCTCTGGTTCCCCAAACCAGAGATTCTCAACCCATTGGCTTTCCTTTTAGCAAAGTCTGGCTTGAATTCTTCTACAGGTTGGGATCAGGGTCTCTTCCGACACCACTGGCCTCTCACATGGTTAGTAGGGAACCATCTTCTTATCTCCCTATCATTAGACCCCTTTGCTGGAAGAAGCCAGGGGGCTTCTAACAAATGCCAGGTTCTAGAATCTCCCACCAAAATCTCTTCTCCAAGCTTTGGTGTTTAGGACCCTGGCCATAGAGGAATTTGAAAATATCTTCCCAATGACCTTTTCACTGGTGGTGACAACAGTTTTCCTACTTTCTCTTTTAATACCATCCCTTCCTTTTCTAACACTGGCACTGATCTGGAAGTTTTCCACCAATTTCCACACACTTCTTGTTCAGTTGCACATTTTTCCATAATCACTATCAAATTTCTTCTCCAGTCTCATCCTCAAAACCTTCTATAAGAATCTTTTTCTGTATAAGTCTCTCTGAGATACTTTTAGTATCTCCTGCCATGCTGTATACCACCGCTCTACTGATCTTCTACCCTCTAATGTTCTCTGTTGCTTCATTTCCATTCCGCTTTTGTCCTTCAATCTCTACATTTTTCTTCCTTCCACACTTCACTCCCTTCTTCACATACTTTCTCTCTCCTTCACCTTCTTGCTCTTGCAGTTGTTCCACTGACTTGCTTCCACAAAGGATTAATCCAGAGATTCCACTACCTGTTTTTCTCATATTACTTGGAAAATATATAGAAGTAATTGCAATTACATATTCAATTTTTATTTAGGATATTTATATTTGGCTTCCAGCCTCTGAAACCTAGCCTGATTCTGATTGGAATCCCTGAAGAGGGATGTCAATGGTGGACCTTAATGGCATCCTCCTGTCCTTATCAGGGGTGGGTTCCACTTACCTTTACTACCGGTTCGCAGTGGAAGCTTCTGTGCATGTGCAGATCACCCATGATGACGTTGTGGCGGGTGGCGGAGCCTCCCGCCGGTTTTACTACCGGTTCTATAGAATCGGACCGAACCGGGAGCAACCCTCCACTGGTCCTTATCCAATCAGAGATAGGTCAACATTGTTCATGAGAACAGATTCAAATATACTTTGAAGATGAGTGCTATACTAGAGTTGGCAGTGATAGATAGCCTCTACATTTGGACTACTTTTGTAAGTTGCTTAACTTCATGCTAGCTTCTGCTGTTTACCATGGGGATTTTCTCTCTCTCTCTCTCTCTCTCTCTCTCTCTCTCTCTCTCTCTCCCCCCTCCCTCCCTCCCTCCCCGCCTCTCTCCATACACACCATGGTAAATATATTTCATATGTAGCAAAGCTAAATAAGAAAGTCCAGCTATATGCTTTCAATTAGGACAAAAACTATCTTTCAGGTAGAATACGAGCCAGAATTAAAAAAAGGACCTTTACATTCCAGCAAATTCTAGCTTATTCAAAAGCTGTCACCTGTGGAAATAAATAAAAAAACTCAGTTGGAATCACGACTGAAAGATCTTAATTGTCCTACATAATTCATTTTTATCTTGCTAAACAAGCATGTAGTAGCATGTGGAAAGAATTAGTTATTTGTTTTTGCAATGGTGGGTATCATTACAAAGGAAAAGAAGTAGGCTGCAAACTTATATACTGTAAAGATTAGGATGCTTAAGCCCAATGGTTAAACATTAGGGGACAGGTGGCTTGTATTACGTGCAATAATTACAAGTTTATTTTTTTGTTGTTGGATTTGGAGTTTTGCTATCATTTTAGTTCCCTGTTAGTTTTTTATTCTGCCTTTCTATCTAAAGTGTATTCTGAAAGTGGCTAACAAAGTGAGAAAAGTGTAATACAAACTAATTAAAACCCAATAGAAAACACAACTCACATAGTAAAATGATTATGCACACAAAATTTAACACACATATTTTAGAATAATCCAAAGAGTGCATGCTTTAGTGAAATATAAACTGCCATTTATTTATCTTGAAATCTCCCTAATTGTCTCAATCCCCATATAGCTCTCTCATTATTGAAGATAAAATAACCTAAATAATGCATCACACGAATTAACAAATAATATCAGTGATATAAAGCAACTAAAAAACAGAGAGAGAAAAAACAATATCCTCATTGTGAATGGACTGATGCAGCGAGAATTCACAATGACCTGTGCAGTTGACTAATCCCAAAGCAATTGGTTGGTTAATGCTTTTAGCTCTATTGAGTTCCTTCATGGAGAACTCCACTTGAAATGATGAATGCCTATTTCATAGAAGCATAGCTGCAGCTCAGTTGGACCCAGATTGGAGGAACAGGATCGCCTGTGTGGAAGACAATTGGAAAGAGTTCTCCTTTGGGATTCCAGGAGATGGTTCCTTCTCGGCTTCTATTCATTTTCACTGGGTTTCTACAGGAAACATTCTGGGAGTAATTGCACCTTTTCAGTGCAGAGCTGAAGAAAAAAAAAAAAAGCAAATTATGTTTGTACGTATGTGCTGGCATTCTGTTTCTCTCTTCTGAAGGAAAAAAAATCTTTAATTTTTTTTTCTCCCTTTAATCTGAGACTAAAATGCACTTCAGGGCCCCGAACCATAGGCATGCTTCATCTGTCTTGTATAATATGTGCCTTATTTTGCTTGATCCCAGATCATCTGCGGTGGCAATGGGATTAACACAATTTGACCTTCATGGCTATGGAGGAACCATTGTGATGTCTCGGGTCAATAATTATGTGAACTTGGGAGGATTTGCCTGATGCACCATAACGCTTCTTTCTAGGCCATTCAGTGGCTTTTGAGTTCTGCTTGCTAACAATTTTAACTTATAAAAGTCGGTATCTATTATCCTCTAGTTCTGAGATTTTCAAACTTTGTCACAATAAATTAGCTAACCCAGATTGAAGAAGCAGTTGTTTGAACCACCTCACATGTAACTAAAACAAAAGGACAGATTGTCCTGAATGGTGCAGCCTTGGGTTCATTCCCTTGTCTACCATCCAAACAAGGGAGGCAAGAAAGGAGTCCCATGGAAATCGACCCAAAAAGATACAGAGATGGTCTGACACATTTGATTTCTGAGCCTTAATCAAGTGGAACTTCTTAAAATACTAACAAACAATCTATAAATGAAAGAATGGGCCATTTTTTCTGCCCTTCGATAGACTACAAACACGCTGCCTTATTCAAGGACTAATCTTGAATCTACCAATGCCTTTCCTGTCTCACTTGTGAAAAGATTGTTTGCGGCATTGAAGATACATACAGAAATTTGGAGTATATAGCACCCCCTCACTGCATTGACCCAAAGTGGATAAATTAGAACTAGGCTTTTCCCCCCAAGCATACACTAAAAATGGAGAAGGGGGTCTTTCTTTCTTTCTTTCTTTCTTTCTTTCTTTCTTTCTTTCTTTCTTTCTTTCTTTCTTTCTTTCTTTCTTTCCTTCCTTCCTTCCTTCCTTCCTTCCTTCCTTCCTTCCTTCCTTCCTTCCTTCTTTCTTTCTTTCTTATAGCCCAGTCTTGCTTAGAAGGAAATCCACATCACTCTTGATTTCCAGAAAGTCATCCTTTCCAACACCCAGTCCCTCCCATTCTATTAAAACACAGCTAGCATTGACTATGCTGTTCCACATCCATTAGGACACCGGCATGTCTACAAGTTTATGGAACTTGCAAGTTTCTAACAGCCAGTCAGTGTTCACTTTTCCAGGCCAATTGTTTAGCACAGAGAATGATCAACTAATCAATTCTTCATTGTGAGCTTATCTCTCCTTGTGCCTACTCAGTTTCACAACAAAATGAATATCCCTTTCTCCATTAATCACATACACTTACAAATAAACATTAATAAAAGAAATTAAAATTGGCAATGTTTGTGTGATCAGTATGGCAGCATGCTTCCATTAAACCTTTGCCTGGTAAGATAGAAATTCTTAGTTTGGCCCTTTTTAGTTGTTACACCATCACCCTACTCCACCCTACCCCAGCAGATTCCCATGGCTTTGAAAGATAGGGTGAAATATCTCATATTATGATACATATTCAGCAGATACATTTATTGCTATGAAATGGGATCTCCCCATTTAACCAAAAGTTCAAAACTGCAACTAAGCGATGGTAGGACAACTACACAGGTGCTACAAAGGTGAGGTATAGGGCATAGCTGATGCATTAAGTAGAGGACATGTGACGAAAAACTCAAGGATCTGAAGGATGGAAGTCAAGCATCAGGGTCAAGATAATAAAGGCAGGGTACAATATAAATAAATAAATACATAAATACATACATACATACATACATACATACATACATACATACATACATACAATGTTCATCCCTGTAGTCCTCCCATAATACTCTAGAATGCTGGTATCAGCCATCCCAACTTGGTCAGTTAGAAAAGAAAGACTCTCAGACTCATTATTGGTGAAAGTATACTTTACTAAAGCCAAGTGGTTACAGAAGAAGCAAAGCTGGATCTAGGATTTTCATGCCCAAAGCATATGGTTAACATTCCCTTGTTCCCATCTTCCCACTACTTGGTTATCAATGAGTGTCCAATTAGGTGCCAACAAATTATTTGGGTAACAGTCTCTGTCTTCATGGGCTGGATGGTTCTGTATTCTATAATGTGACCTTGGAATGGCTGGCAGCTCTCATGGGAAAGTCCGATGCTTAGGGTTTTGATTCCTCTCATGCTAACCCCTCCTTATCCCAACCCACAGCGCTCCATCCCTGTTTAGCATGACAGACTGATGGCAGTAAATGCACAGCGTAGCAGGATGGGAGTCCTGGCAGCAGACAACCTTCTTTGAGTTCTGTGATTCTGAAAACAGGCCATTAAAAAAAAAATGATGGCAGTAAACTAATCTGAAATGTGACTAGTTATTAAAATGGAAAACTCCTCAGGAGCAGCCAGAAGTACCCATCGAGCCTTCCACTTGAGGTAAAGACAATGTGATGCAGTACATTTGAATGATGCAAAGAAAGGGAAATAATCTAATTGCATATGGCACAGCACTTGTATTTCTGAAGAGGCTCATAGTGTATTAAATCTTGAGCTGAATTTATCATGTGCAGATCACATGTCCATGGGCAAAACCATGGCTACAAAGCATTCAGTACGTTCAAAAACAATCCTGTGAGAAGCAGCCTTTGTTTTAATTTGTATATACATAATTTGTGACATGTTGGGTAGGCAGACTTTAAACATAGGGAATTAACTTTGTATTTTGTTCTATACCCTGAGATTCGCCATCAGAGTATAAGACCCTAGTTAGAGTTAAAGAACAAACCACATTATGGCTTTGCAGGGTATATGCACCAGTTTGCTCCAAAACTGGTTCCAAAACTTTATACAAGAACAAGAACATGAAGTTAATTAAAAACAAGAACATAAAGTTCCAAAACTTTATGAATGGTGTTATATGTATGTTATACATTTATACTATGATTTGCATTTCCAGGGCTAATTTATTTGGGTATATTTCATGGTATCTTGACTGTTTGGCTTCATAATTTAGAAGCCACAATTGATTGTGGTTCCACAACATGAAAGTCTGTTAAGCCTATTAAGACTTAATACATTGCTTGTGTCATAAAGGGGCAAACCATTTTCAGCACAAATTCAGTTATTCTAAATACATAATACAGCGGCATACTGCAACACAGAACACCCAAAGGACCTTTTAAGGTTTTTCAAAATTGTGCTTTCATCTGGTCATGCAATGTCCCATTGGAATCCATTTGAAATCCTTCCTATGCCACAACTTCATTTTCTTCTTCCCTTGATTCATTGAGAGGAGGGGAAAAAAAGAGCCCATAATAGATTTCAGAAACCAGTTATAAGTAACTTCCACTTCAACATGGCATCTCTTTGTTCCTGACTCTAGATAGTCTTTGGGCTTTTCTTCAATGGCCATGTTAATATGCTGCCCTCCAGTTTTTATATAGGGAGAAATATAGTAACAGTTCAGTAACAAGGCTGGCGATTGGTTCTGTTTTTATTGCTTTAGTATAGAACAGTTTAAAAAAGTGATAGGTGGATTCCCCTGGCTTCACCGCCCTTTCCACTGACTTGTCATCTGCTGGTGAGAAAAGTACACTGTAACTGTCTTTCACTATCTTTCACTGTCAGTCACTGTCTTTCATGGTAGGAAAGGGTGAGGCCTGGAAGAGAGTACAGGGGGAGTCAGGATGCTATTCAAGAATAACTTGACTGACAGGTCGTAAGTGTGGAGGAAAGGTTGCAAGAAGCACTGAGAGTGCGGTCTCCCACATGTCCTCCATGTTTGAGAACTGTCAGTCAGGCTAACAGGCATGTAGGAAAGTGGCATAGTGAAGTAGGAGGGAGTGATAGCTAACAAGCAAGCTCAGGGTTGATGGCAAATAGTTACGGTTGGTGTCGATAAGTAGGCAAATGGCATAGGAATTTAGAAGATTAAGTCACACTCTCAGAGTAATAAAAACCTTTAAAAATCCAGTCATATGAAACCTTACCCTTTAATGCATTATTTGGTGACAAAACCAGTAACATACACTTGGCAGAGCCTGGTTCTTTTTCCTGATTTAAATCAATCTTTTGTGAAGCACAGGACTAAACTTTCTTTGAAAAGAGCACTCCAGAGGTGGGTTTCAGCGGGTTCTGACCAGTTCTGGAGAACCAGTAGCGGAAATTTTGAGTAGTTCAGAGAACCGGTAAATACCACCTCTGACTGGCCCCATCCCCATATATTCTCCCGAGTCCCAACTCATCAGGAGGAAATGGGGATTTTTCAGTATCCTTCCCCTGCCACGCCCACCAAACCATGCCACGCCCACCAAGCCACGGCCACAGAACCAGTAGTAAAATTTTTTGAATCCCACCACTGGAGCACTCATAAATGCAAATCCAGCAAGATTTTAAGAGAACAGTAAACCTGTAAAAAAAGTTTTATACTTGTACTCTTTCAGAAGAGAATTAAACCCTTTGGTTTAATAGAAGCTATTCTAATCTCAATCTCTGTTTATGTCAGTAACAATATTGTTGATGAAGGCTGCCAGATTGTGTTGGAAGAAATGGGAAAACTGTACTGGAAGTAAAGATGTCTTTAAATTGTTGTGAGCTGGGGATAGGCAATATCATGAGGACGTGCCATTTAGAAATTGCTCATTAGCCATGTAGCAGTGAGCAGGATGTGAGGATGAGTCCATTGTCAGGTTGACTAACAGCACTGAACGAGATTTACCAATCACCCAACTTTGAATAAATCCAGCTTCTAATCTTGTAAGGTCATTTCTGCTAAGGATTTCTGCCTCCCCACACCGCAAGCTTTTTAATCTTCTCCACTTTCCTCATAAAATGACAGCTATCCAGATTTTTAATCTGTGGTTTTTAAAAAATGCTTATATCACTGTAATAGCAGTTTTGCATTTATTAATTGCCAGGTGTTTGCTGATTGCTAATTGAGAAGTTCTGTTGTGACAAAGACATGATGTAGATCTGTGCTGGTACTGTCTTTTTTTTTTGTCAAGTGTTGCTGCAGAGAGTAAAGGACCTGGAAAGTCTATTAGGTGTCCTTGTTGTAGAATCGATGGTCCATATTTTCCTCCACCCTCATTCTGCTGCTTAAGGCTCTCACTCCTCTTCTCTCTCTTTTTCTCTTGCTGCTCTTTCTTTCTGTTGCTTCTCCACTGAAACCACACGGGAGCAGTGTGGGCTTGCCTTTGAGAAAGGCTGCCTCTCTTCTTTTCTCTCCCCCCTCCCTCCATCAGTGATTGAACTTATCTGTCAAAAGGTGTCTCAGTCTGAGATAAAAGGACCAAAAGTGATGACAAAGAGAATATTTCACAGAATACCCATCATTCACCTGGCAAATGCCCTTTTGTGAAAAACTAGGTAGTTGGTAAAGGCTGGTCAGAAAATCCTCTTCTGTTGAATGAACTAATGGACGAAGCTGTCATTTGCTACTTCTAGGACTGGATAATGCAGATTTCCCCCCCTCAAAACCTGGAGAGAAAAGAAGATGTCATGATGAGTCCATTAGCCCTAATCAGATTGAAAATTGGAATTGCTTCTGTTTTCTTGTACCAAACAGTTCTATCTTTTGAAGGAATCTTCAAAACTTGACGGGGTGATTTTCAACTGTGAATACCAAGGATTGGGAAGTAAGTGAGTTGTTAGCAACTGTTCAACTGTTTAGTATTCAGGACAGATCTGTAGAACCAAAAAAGGTCCACTGGTTAAAATTGTACCTAGGTTTTGGGTTTGAATGCATCTCATAAAAATGCTACCTGTGTCTAGAAAAATCTAGGCCAGTCAAGATTTCTTAGCTGGCTCCACTAAGCAGAAATATGATGAAGTGGCATAATCTAGATCAGGGGTCAGCAACCTCCAGCTCTGGAGCCACATGTGGCTCTTTCATCCCTCTGCTGCGGTTCCCTGTCGCCGGTCGGCTCCACAATTGATAGGGCTTTCGGTTAGGACAGGTAGAGGAAAAAGGACGCCATGCTAGGAGGAGACTCTATGGTGGGGGAATCGGACTTCCGGTTGGCAGAGGAAAAAGAACACCACGCTAGGAGGAGATTTTATGGTGGCGGAACTGGACTTCCGGCTGGCTCCAGAATTGAATGTGGGGGCTTCCAGTTAGGACCTTTGTGGCTCTTGAGTGTTTAAGGTTGCCAACCCCTGATCTAGGTGAATTTAATCCAGGATAATATGCAATGATTATATGAACTTTTTCTAACTAGCTTCAGTGAACAATTGGATAACACTCTTCTTTCCTACCTCTCTCAGAAATAAGGTTGTACCCAGTATTGTTCCTTTGCTGATGAAAAGTATTTGATTTAAGGAGGTGATATTCATAGGAAAGGAGGAGAGTTTTCTAAATTTCCAGTCCCTCCTTCAACTCTCATGACTAACTTCCATGTTGTCCAAAGAGTTTTGCAGTCCTCCTGGATATGCATCTTTAAGAGAAGGAACTGGCTAAACTTGCTTCTCTTCTTATTTGACTAATGAAAATTTTTCTGGATCAAAGAGCATTCTCTCACTGGAGAGAGCTCACTTAATATCCCTTGTAATACCCATTTGAAAGGCAGAGGCTATGTATGATGTACTCATAAAGATAATTTCAACCCAGTCCAGAACAGTATCTATTCATCCGTTATCTCCATTTTCAGTTTTATGACTTTAAATGTTTTGCTAAAGCGCACAATGGAAATGGTTTTTCAAAATATGTTGATTCATTAGCGGTTGAAGCAAAGCAAACCAAAATGGAAAGGCCCAGGCAGTGATGTTTATCTTAATGGAAGTGGCAAGTTACAAAACAGTTGCTAAGTATGAAGACATTCTTGCACCAATGAGTTATTAATTTTTTTTAAAAAAAATATTAGATATATATCTCATCTTTTCTTTTGTGAACTCAAGGTTGCATATATGGTGTCCCAGTGGTGAAATCCAAATTTTTTTACTCCCGGTTCTGTGGGCATAGTTTGCTGGATGTGGTGTGGCTTGGTGGGTATGGCTTGGTGGACGTGGCAGGGGAAGGATACTGCAAAATCTCCATTCCCATCCCACTCCAGGGGAAGGATACTGCAAAATCCCCATTCCCTCCCCACTCCTGGGGGAAGGATATTGCAAAATCTCCATTCCCACCCCATTCTGGGGTCAGCCAGAGGTGGTATTTGCCAGTTCTCTGAACTACTCAAAATTTCTGCTACTGGTTCTCCGAACTACTCAAAATTTCTGCTACCGGTTCTCCAGAACCTGTCAGAACCTGCTGGATTTCACCCTGTGGTGTCCCCTGTTCCCCCGTTTGCTTCAGTTCTTTGAGGGTTGGGCTAAGAGAAAGTCTAGGTGTCTCAGTAGCTAAGATGCTGAGCTTGTCGATCAAAAAGGTCGGCAGTTCAGCAGCTCGAATCCCTAGTATAGGTCTCCGTGAGCAGGGAGTTGGAGTAGATGATCTCCAAGGTCCCTTCCAACTCTGTTACTTTTATTATTAGAAAGTAACTGTCCCAAAACCTGCCAAGTGAGCTTCTGTAGCCAAGGATAGACTTCAGCTAGGATTTCTCTCATTTAGGTCAAGCTCGTAATTAAAAAGCCTTTGACTCTATTTGGGCCATGATTCAAATTTGAAATTCTTCATAAGTTCCCCATATCGATTTTTTGAATATTTAGGTTTTGCTACCAGATATTTATTTATTTATCTATTTATTTACTTATTTACTTACTTACTTACTTACTACTTTTTATAGAGTCCAACCCAGTGGTGGGATTCAACCAGTTCGCACCACTTCGGGAGAACCGGTTGTTAACTTTCTGAGCAATTTGGCAAACTGGTTGTTGGAAGAAATCATTAGGGCAGAGAACCGGTTGTTAAATTACCTGAATCCCACCACTGGTCCAACTTGTTTATTGTGTGTGCAGGACAGTAAACCATTGTTGATACCTGATAATGATGGCATTTATTATACTGAAAGCAAGTGGATATATGAACAATAAAGATGTGCATGATGACATTAGATCCTATTAGTGACAAAAGCAGCTTCTCTTTTTTAAGAGGAATCCTAGTTTTGAAAATACATTACAATACCATACAATAAAAATAAAATGTTAGTGAGTCACAGGTTTTGACTGAGCTGTGAGCATCAATAACCAAATACTACTCAGCTGCAATACCATGAAGAGAAGGGCAAGGAGTTTCTTGACATGCAGGAAAGATATAAAGCACCAGCAGTGGGTTTAAACTGCTGTGGATATTAAACTGACCCCTTACGCTCATAGAAGGCAATTGGTTGCTCTGTGTAATTTCATTGAGCTTGTAATAGAGATTCTCATTTAACCTTTTTTGGGGCCTGGGAGACTTCTGTGAGTTTGACTGAAGTTGAGGCATTGAGTTTCACAGCTGATTTCTGGTCTCGGGATCCTGGAAAGAGGGGCACATAACTAAGGCAGAATATCAGCAAATAGCCCGAGCCTGCAAAGATGAAGTGAGGAAAACTAAGGCTCATAATGAACAAAAGCTTGCGACAAAAATAAAAAATAACAAAAAAAATTCTTCCAACATTTTAAAAACAAGAAAAAAGTCAAGGAAACAATTGGTCCATTGCTGGGAGAAAGTGGCAAGAAGGTAACAAGCAACAGGAAGAAAGCAGAACTACTTAACTTGTTTTTCGCAACTGTCTTTACACAAAGGGAAAAAACAGTCCAACCTATCAAAAACAGCACCACAAAAAAACAGATTAGGAACACAAGTTAAAATAGGGAAGAAAATGGTAAGTGAGCACCTGTCTACCCTAGACGAGTTCAAATCACCAGGACCAGATGGATTATACCCCAAGGTTCTGAAGGA
Organism: Pantherophis guttatus; assembly: GCF_059756535.1. NCBI lineage: Eukaryota > Metazoa > Chordata > Lepidosauria > Squamata > Colubridae > Pantherophis > Pantherophis guttatus. The sequence goes on from NC_142063.1 coordinate 193,369,138, forward strand.
ACTGGCAGATGAGATCTCAGAACCATTGAACTATATCTTTCAAAGATCCCGGAACACCAGGGAGCTGCTAGAGGACTGGAAAAGAGCTGATGTAGTTCCCATCTTCAAAAAAAAAGGAAAAAAATAGATCCAGGAAACTACAGACCTATCAGCCTGACCTCAATACCAGGGAAGATTCTGGAAAAGATAATCAAGCAATGAATCAGCAGACACCTAGAAGCAAACAAAGTAATAACCAAAAACCAACATGGGTTTGTCAAAAACAGATCATGCCAGACTAATCTTATTACATTTTTTGACAAAGTGACAAAATTAGTGGACCAGCGGAATGCTGTTGATATAATTTACTTGGACTTCAGTAAGGCATTTAATAAAGTAGACCATAACCTACTACTAGATAAAATAGAAAAATATGGGTTAGATAGGAGCACCACCAGATAGATTTGTAACTGGCTGACCAATTGCACTCAACGTGTAGTCCTCAATGGAACTGCATCTATATGGAGGGAAGTATGCAGTGGGGTACCCCAAGGCTCTGTTTTAGGCCCAGTACTCTTCAACATCTTCATTAATGATTTGGACGAGGGGATAGATAAACTCATCAAATTTGCAGATGACACCAAGCTAGCAGGAATAGCCAACACTCCGGAAGATAGCCTTAAGATACAGAAAGATTTTGACTTGAACATTGGGCGCTATCTAACAAAATGAAATTCAATGGTGAAAAAAGTAAGGTTCATTTGGGCAAGAAAAACAAAATGCACAGATACAGTATATGTGGTACCTCGCTCAATAGTAGTAACAGTGAGAGGGATCTTGGAGTCCTAGTGGACAACCATTTAAATATGAGCTAGCAGTGTGCAGCAGCTGCCAAAAAAGCCAACACAGTTCTAGGCTGCATAAACAGAGGGATAGAATCAAGATCACGTGAAGTGTTAATACCACTTTATAATGCCTAGGTAAGGCCACATTTGGAATACTGCATCCACTTTTGATTGCCATGATGTAAAAAGATGTGGAGACTCTAGAAAGAGTGCAGAGAAGAGCAACAAAGATGATTAGGAGACTGGAGGCTAAAACATATGGAAGAATGGCTGCAGGAACTGGGTATGTCTAGTTTAATGAAAAGAAAGACTAGGGGTGACATGATAGCAGCATTCCAATATCTCTGGGGCTGCCACAAAGAAGAGGGAGTCAAACTATTCTCCAAAGCACCTGAGGGCAGGACAAGAAGCAATGGGTAGAAACTAATTAAGAGTTTAACTTAACTATTTTAGAGCTAGTAGTTTCAGTAACCAAGTAAAAGCTTGGCATCTCTGTGACAGTATTATTTGAATGGTTGCAGCTAAGAAGCTTTGGATAAGTCGAATTCTTTTGTTTTCTCTTTCAGCTTTGTCCTATAGCCGATTACTCTTTGTATCAAGCTGACCTTGTTGATTCGTTGGTGTGTATTTTTGTGCCACACTCAGCATAAAATTCCTCATTCCTGATGAAGTGGCAGTAGCCCATGAAAAGCTCATGCCCTAATAAATTGGTTATTCTTAATGGGGCTACAGGATTCATTTCTGGTTGGCTGAAATAGAATGACAGAGTCTCTATTCCTTTAGGAGTTCAATTTTTAAACATTTATTTTTTAAAAAATTTTCATATGCCAGAAGAAAAATAATTAAATAAAATAAAGAGAAGAAAACAGAAAAATCTTCAAAGGTAAAAATTTCATAATTGAATAACTACACACACACACACACACTCATGTGTCTATATTTAAGTGAGTTAACAATAGTGAAAAGGAAAATTTCATATCAACTAAAGCACATTTCTAAATTGGCTTCCAGTCAGGATTACTAGCAGTAAAGTGTATGTTTGAACATAGAAAGAGGAAATATTAAGTTTTTCTGGCCATTGCACAATAGATGGAGAATGTATCTATATTAGCCATGAAAGTACCCACAAAATCAGTTGTGTGGACTTCCTGATAATTTCCAAACCAACTCAAGAGAACATGAACTTCTACAAAATCTAATAGATTTCCCAGAGCAAAATTAATATGGCATATAAATTGCATTTTTTGCCAGTGATCCTTAAGTTACAAACTCCAAAAATTTTGTGAACAATCATCTACCTTTATTGCAGTTTCCCCCCTTTGCCACAATTTTCCAATAAAAGCCTTTCTGTTTCCAAGTTTGGATTTTTGCATAAATGTTAATTTAGTTCATATGATTTAAACCAGAGATGGTGTGCTATTAGAGACCATACAATTCCTACAAATAAAACAAAAGAAAAGGAGTGCCATACTCTTTCAGATAGGTAGACTGTAACACTTTCCAATTTATAAGTTGGATCAAATTTGCTAAGTTCAAGATGGCCCATAAGCAGTAGTGGGTTCCACTTACCTTCGCTACTGGTTTGGAGCCGTGTGTGTGTGTGCTTGCTTCGCTCGCGTGCGGTGCATGTGCAGAACCTTCTGCGCATGCGCAGAGCAGCCGTGATGACGTCCGGGTGGGTGGGCGGACCCTCCTGCCTCTGCCACTACCGGTTCGCTGAACCAGGGTGAACCGGTAGAAACCCACCAATGCCCATAAGGGCATGTTTTCAGCAGGCAAATCTCCCCATTTGTCAATCCAAGAGAGGAGTTACACACTGTGATATAAACATACATCTGGAAAGTTAAAATCTTCCCTGAGTGACATTTGAAGCTTCCTAAGTGAAAACTAAGCGGGATAATATCCACTTTCCAAAACCTCCATGAAATACATTTTAGGGGTAGATTAATACCACATTTAGTATAAATTACCCATGGTGAAACACTCATTTTCGAAGTATTAACTTTACACCAAACACTCAGTTTAAGTGAAGCCCAGGGAATTTATTAATAGTAGATTAGGTCTTCACTTTGATACTTGTTCATTCCCTGGTGGTTCAGATTTATATAGCTAATTTGCAAAAAGAGAAAAAAATACAGGAGGCAGTATGAAGTTGTGCAAATGGGGACATGAGATGAGTGTTGTACTTTTGAGTGATTAATGCTGCATAGCAGCTCACCAAGAGCAGTGCCCCCTCCCCCCTAATTTTACCCCATAAAAGCCATGTTACGTTTCTCCAAGCACACTGAAAATGTTTAAAACATGCCAAGATACTTCAAGCGAGTTGCTATGTTCTTATTTACCTGGGAGCAAATGCACATAAATTCCAAAGGATTTCCTTTCTACTAAGTATGGGACAGATTATGCTACATTAATTCAAGCAGCCCCACAAAGCACACATTTAATAAGGCAGCCCATGAATGATGGCATTTGTCCCTCAGAGATCTTAATATTACTATTCCTTACAAGACTCTCAGGGAATGTTTGGTAGGTCCCAGGAAACTGCAAAAATGTTTACATTTTTGTTCTACCTGAAAGACCACCTGGAAATCCTGAGATGCAAATGAAAAGAGTGTCACAAGTATCAATAATACTGGCAACCAATTATTTTAGCATACTGCGTGATAAAAGTATAGTTCAAAAATAACCTATGCTAGTGACATACTGACATCACTTTTCTTTTTTGAAAGGAAATGGATTGCTACCAACAAGTTGTATAAAAGGAAAGTAAAATCCTGATTCATAAAGAGCTGAACTAGACTATCACACTTAGCCATAAGAAAGCCTTATTATTTAACAAAGTGTGTGAATACACCACTTGTGGTTTATACCTTGGCATTACATGTGCACTCAGCCATTGTCTTTTATTCAATTAACCTTGTGTTTTAGCATAGAGTGTGAATCCAACTACTGAGATGTTTATATTTCCTTACTTCAGAAAAATGGAAAGTATTTCTCTATGTTGTGCATGCCTACGCAATGAAGAACTTTTTCTAGTTCACAAAGTGTTGGAAGATGTGAAGAACTGGGTCACAAAGGATTGACAGGATCAATGCTTTTTGTGCAGCACCATCATGTTTCATAATCTGAAGATCAAGGTCTTAAAAATGACTTTGGCACTGTTATCAGAAGGATTTTTTTTTTTTTGCCAAACCTTGGATATTAGGCCTGAGATGAAAGCTACTGTCAAATACTGAAGACTTACAAATAAAAGAGAATTGCCAACTGACCTGCTTCCAAGTGCACATTCTCCATTATAGATTGTTATTTTATAAAACCAATTTCAAAGTAAATTTGATGGCTCAAACAGATTTGATACAGTCATGTTCCCCTGAAATCAATGAAGCAGGGTTACCATGAAAATTCAAGCCCACATAATAATCAAACCTAAATATAACTAACCTGGAGTTGGGCCACACTACTTCAAGGATCACTACAACAGGAAGGCAGGGCATGTTGCAGGTCCCATCTATTAGGAAAATACACCTAGTGGGACCAAGGAAAACTGTGGTGTCTTCCTTCCTATGGAACCTCATTCCCCTGGATATGAGATTGGCCCTCATCTTGATACTTTTTCAGAAGGCCCTGAACATGTAATTCTATGAACAGGCCTAGGATCCCTAGGCTGATGTGGGTCTGATCAAGTGACTGGTTTGATTGTGCTTGTTGTTGTTTCAAGGGGGAAGATGGTTTAGATTGTGGATTTTTAATGTAGTAATCCACCTGGAGTCAACATGGATGAGTTGAGCAGCCATATGAATTTGTTTAATAAACAAACAACTAAACTCTCTACTGATTAGGCAACCTGCCTTTAAAATTAGAAAAAAAAAGATTTTTATCTATTATTGACCAATTCATTTTTGGAGAATTTGAAAATAGGCTAAGAATTTCAAGAAGGCTACCATGTGCGTCAATTAACAAAAGCAACGAACATATAAAAACCTTTTCATCTTTCTTTTGGGTCGTTCTTCTCTGCTTCACCTCTGTGAAGAGCTGAGCAGATGGGACTCGGCTGAGGAATGCCTGATAGAGAAGAATCTGTTTTTAAAAGGAACGACTAGTGTGTGTTCCTGATAGATGGGACCCTCCAAAAAAAGGCATAGATTAGAGAGATTTCCAAGATTAGAAAGAATGAAGGAAACAAGTCTTGCCTCCATATGAATCATATATATCTGCTGATGATCATAGGATCCTAGATTCTTCACAGAGGAAAAAAAAAAACCACACTGGGTGTCAGGTCCCAGATATTTCTACAGGGATGCTGGCATTTTGGTGGGAGGAAGGGTGGGGGAGGAATGTAGTGGTCTGTATATGAAGTTTATGTTTCTGTTTTCAGTTTCTCTTTCTGTTTCCTGCATTACTGTGCTAATCTCAATATGAAGTTTCTGTTTCTGTTTCTTGCATTACTGTGTTAATCTCTATATGAAATCTCTGTTTCTGTTTCTGTTTCCCTGCAATGATGTAGTGTGGGAGGGGTTTGGTTAGCATTGCTTTAAATAGCTGGTTTTAAATGAGAAACTTCAGTTCTTGCCTAGATCTCTTGTTATCACAAACCTTCCAATAAAAGCTCCTTTTGGAACCACTACAGTTTCAAGAGTCCTGCTTTCTTGGGAAGATTGGAGAGGCAAGACCTTACACTGGACTTTTTTTGCCCCCAGCCATTTTGCTTCCCATTTCAAGTAACTTTATTTCTGGTTGGTTTATCTTGATTTCAAAGCCTACATCAAGAAGAATGGCCATTCTGTTGGTGTCATTCTTACGCCACAAAATTGGTCAGGGGTTGTGTTTGAGGGATTAGGGACTTGGAAAAATGCTCCGCTGAACTGACTTCTAAGCAAATGTGTATAGGATTGTACTACTCTTCAGTGTCTGTTATGTACACTACGTTCTATACCAAAAGAGATAGTGTTTTCCACAATGCACCAGGGCAATTAGGACCTGCACCTTGAAGGAGGAAAGCTGTGATGATTACTTCTGATCCTTCTTATTAATGCACATATGCAGAGAGGCAAATATTCAAATGGTTCACAGAGAGCATGGGATCATTTGCCTCTAGATCATTTTGGTTAAATGCCAGTCTTTGTTCCATTTGAATGTCCTCCAAAAAAAAAAAAAAGACATAATGATTTGGACCTGTCACCAGAACAGTTCAATAAAAAGAGGCAACTTGTTTTATTTTGTAAGGAGCCTGGAGAGGTTATTTTAGATCTCTCACTCGTAGCAGCCTTGCACATTTAATGATGGTTGTAATTTGCATAAGGAGCTGGCACCACGGCAGAGAAGGATTAATCCCACTGTCGGCAATAAGATGATCATTTCTGCACATGAGACAAGAAGGAGAAAGGGCTACTGTAAATAATGAGGCTGGTGAGGCTGCAAGAAGCATATAAAACAGAATATTAATTTTTCTTCAGTGGGAATAGCACATGACAAAAGCGAGGCTTTCTTCTGCTTGTTTGTTTATTGAAAATTCATCTCCACAGAGGCATTATGTTAAAATTTGCTCTCTGATGTTGGTGATTGCAGGATGCAGAGGGCCACTAGAGTATGTTCTCATTTACGTGCCTTGATACAAATCTCCAATTACTGTCAGAGATAGTTCTTGTTAAATATGGTAAGCTTTCTGGCTTCTAAGAAGAGTATGAATATGTATTCTAGACTCCTGGGCCAAACCAAGGATGATTCTTTGGACTGAGAACACGGGAATCGCTGGTTCAAAATTAATTAAATATCTAAAGAGGACATCATAAATAAAAACTTTCCAGAAATACTGGCTTTGGAGACAATCAGATTTGGGAAGTGAAAATAGTTGGGTTTGAAGTGATAGAAGAGATGCTTTACAAAGTACTTTTTGGTGTTTACAGCTAAGCCAAATCAAAGGAATCTTTGTCAGCCATTGGTTTTCTTGTTACAGGAAGCACAGAGACTCTGAGACTTGAATGAATGGAACCTCATTTCACCTGTTGGGAAGAATAAATGCAACACTCCATGGGCAACCTAAAAATAGAAACAGAGGTGAAGAAGAAATACATTTTAAAAATCCTCTGTATCAAAATATGTGTTGGGATACAATTAAAAAAAAACTTTTTTGCATGTCTACAGAGCATGAAAAAAATGTCCCAGAGGAGTTGCGCGTAAAAGAGGACAATTACAGTCCATTACTACAGAAAATAAAGCAGGATATAGATAAATGGAAGAAACTAAAACTATCCCTTACAGGTAAGATTTCAGCAATTAAAATGAATATTCTTCCCAAAATTATATTTCTGTTTCAAACCATTCCGGTGAACCTGGATAAAAAATATTTTTTAGATTTGGAAAGGAAGGTACGAGATTTTCTGTGGGAAGGGAAGAAGGCAAGAATTGCATATAAAACGCTGCAAGGGAAAAGAAACATGGGCGGTTTCGGACTACCGGATTGGCAATTATATCAGAACGCGGCCAAATTAGTATGGATTAAAGATTGGGTCACATTACAAAATAAAAGAATTCTGACATTAGAAGGCCACGATCTACAGGCAGGCTGGCATGCTTATCTATGGGGCCCAAAGAACAAAAAGAAACTTCATTTTCACAGACACAAATTAAGGGAGACTCTGATCCAAACATGGGAAGAAATCAGACAAAGATTTTATACCAAAATTCCGATTTGGCTCTCAATTATGGAGGCGCTGCTTGCTGCTAATAAAAGAGACATTGGAAAATGTGGCACGTATAAAGACATATTAGATGGAAATGGTACTCTTAGATCTCGAGAAACACTAAACAATCAAGGCTTTAATTTGGACTGGTGGAGTTACATGCAGATAAGCTCTAGATATCAAAAAGATAGGGATCAATTTGGGATAGAGACGAAGCACAATAATTTAGATAAAATTATGCTGGGGATTGAAAAGAAAATGTTAGCCAGATTCTATAACCTCTTATTAGGCGAAGACAGAGCAGAAGGGATAGCGAGAAACCAACTAAACATTTGGGAAAAAAATATTGGCCACAGACTAAATTTTAATGATTGGGAGGAGGCTTGGAATAGAAATTATAATTTTACTAAATCAGCTACTTATAGGGAGAACCACTACAAACTACTTCACAGATGGTATCTAGCCCCAGCTAGATTAGCAAAAATATTTCCTAATGCCTCAGGAATTTGTTGGAAGTGTGGAAAGGAGATTGGCACCTTCTTTCATATGTGGTGGTCTTGCTCAGAGACAAAGAAGTTCTGGACAAAAATACGAACTTGGCTGCAGGAAATAGTGGAAGAAGATATAAAATTCTCTCCAGAAATTTTCCTACTGGGAATGACAGGAGACGGGCTCTCTAAGGATAAGACACAACTAATAATACATATCATAACAGCGGCCAGATTAACCTTCGCAAAATATTGGAAGGATAAACAAGTTCCTCCAGAGGTGATAATAATAAATAAAATTTTGGAATGTGCAGAAATGGCGAAATTAACCAGTATGCTTAAAGATGAGGAAAATTCAAAATTCAAGGCAGTATGGCAAAGGTGGTACATATGGTGGAATAATAGAATATGATTATAAGGATATACTTATATCTAATAACGATTAATAACAATGATTGGTTTGAAGATACTTGCTGTGTATATACTGTATATTTGTAATTGCACGATACCTCAGATGTTACCTGAGATTTGATATTTTCTTTTTTTTTTAAAAAAAAAACCTTTTTAAAAAACTCAATAAAGTATATTTAAAAAAAAAAAAAAAGAAAAGAAAAAAATGTCCCTTCATGTTCATATTTCCAAAATACATTTGAAATGTCTTTATACATTCCATATAATTTCTCTGTTCTCATGTACCCATGATACATTATTTTATAACCATTCTCTTTGAGTTCATCACAATGTAAATTTTAACCCTTTTAATCACATATTTTCCCACTGAATTTATTTTCATATTGTAACCACAATTCTTAGTCCATCTTATCATACATTCTTTAACTTGTTCTTCCTCTGGTTTAAATTTCTACAAATTATACATTTAGCAATTATATGTTCTTCATCAGTACACAACTGTATTTCAAATTCGCCATACTGTAAGTGCTCCATACCATAAATCTTTTTACCCATTTTAAATATTTCAATCTGTACATGGAAAAACTGTATCCTTCCACTATTAATTGTTCTCTTGTTGTAATTTTTAATTCCTTTTAATAGTTTTTCATTAAGTCCTGGTATGTCAAACATCTATCTTTGTCTACCAGTTCTCTTCTATGATATGCTTCTTGAATTGAGATCCATAAAGGTGTTTTTCTGCACAACTTGGGTTTATACTATTCCATATTCTCAATGTGGCAATATGGCCCATCTAATGAAATGATTTTTAAAGCCGACATTTATGTTAACTTTATCTTACTATAAATATCCATGCCATCCAAACCTCAGGTTATGATCTTCTATGTGTGAAAATCTCTTGTTTCTCAAAAAAAAAATCAATTTTTCATCCATCCAGATCAAACAACAAGCAACAGAATACAATTTCAAAGCCCGAAAACCCAACCTTCCTCTTTCCTTTGCATCTTATAACACTTTATATTCATGTATATTCAACCCTAACCTTAACCCTTTCCATATAAATTTAGATATAACTTTTTTCCATTGTTTAAATAGAACATCTGTTGTCAAAACAGCTGCTGTCTGAAACAAAACACCATTCTTGGCAAAACATTCATTTTTATCACAAGAATTCTTCCTGACAGTAGCAGTTTAAATTTCTCTGATCTTAATACACCCTTCTTAAGTTCAGTCCATGTCTTAACATTTTCTCCATCAGTTCTATCTGGTTTTCCTATTAGAATGTGTTCTATCTCTGCTTTCAATTAATTGAAATGCCACTTCCTTTTCATGTAATCAACCTTTCTTCTAAGCCAGGTTGGACATGAAGGATCTTTCCACGTGATTTTGGAAACAGATTCATGAATGTTACTTAATTGTGAAAGAGAGTATTCTCTAGCTGCTTAGACGTTTTCCTATTGCAAACAATCCATGGATGTTAATTGGAATTATTGATTGGGCCCGGAGGGGGGGGTCCCTCTGGTAGAAATGTGCCCACCAGGCTTCCTGGCATTCCATCAGCCGAGGTCACAGGGGAGGGGCGGGGGAGTAGCGGTTATTATTAGAGAAGGCCTTAGGCCGAGGGAGGCCACTGTTCCTCAGACGGCCGGTTGTGAGACCCTCCTTGTGAAGTGGGGTCATGGGGTTCAGAGGGGTTTGCTGATCACGTACCTGGCTCCCTGCCACGTGGCAGCAGCCCTGCCCGAGCTACTCAACGTTATCGCCGCGGTGGCGGTTGATACCCCCAGACTAATGGTCATGGGGGATTTCAACCTGCCGTCCGTGGGTGAGATGTCGGAGGTGGCTCGGGAGTTCATGGCTTCCATGACGGCTATGGATCTGACCCAACTAATTCATGGCCCTACGCACATGGGGGGAAACACACTGGACCTGATTTTTGTCTCTGGACAGTGGCTGAGTGATCTTGAGATAGGGGACATAGTCATCGAGCCCTTGTCATGGTCAGATCACTCTCTCCTTCGCCTTGACCTTCGAACCGCTGCACCCCGCCGCAGGGAGGCGGAACCGATGAGATGGTACCGCCCCAGGCGCCTGATGGAACCTGATAGGTTCCAGACGGAGCTTGGGCCAATTCCTGAGGTTCTGGCTCACGCCTCGACTGGAGACCTAGTGGCCGCCTGGGATAGGGCGGCCGCTGGAGCTCTGGACCGAGTCGTGCCTTTGCGGCCTCTGACCCGGCGTCGATCTCACCTGGCTCCTTGGTTTACTGAGGAGCTGAGGGAGATGAAGCGCCGGAAAAGACGCCTAGAGAGTAGTTGGAGGGCCAGTCGTACTGAATCTGACCGGACACTGGTAAGATCTCATATTAAGAATTACCTAGTGGCAATAAAAGCAGCAAAATGCACTTATCTTGCTGCTCTTATTGCGTCATCAGATAACCGCCCGGCCGCCCTGTTTAGGGTGACCCGCTCCCTGCTCCACCAGGAAGCGAGGGAGGACCCCTTGGAGGGAAGAGCCGAGGATTTTGTTCAGTATCTGTATGATAAAATCACTCAGATTCGGGAAGATCTGGACTCTGACTGGGTAGATCCAGTGGGGATGACGGGGGCAGGTCCTGAGAATGTTATCTGGGATGAGTTTGATTCTGTGACCCCTGAGGACGTGGACAGGATTCTGGGTAGACTGAATGCGACCACATGTTTGTTGGACCCGTGCCCCTCCTGGTTAGTACTGGCTTCCCGGGAGGTGACGCGAGGCTGGCTCCAGGGGATTATAAATGCTTCATTGGGTGAGGGTGTCTTTCCCGCCGCCTTGAAAGAGGCGGTGGTGAGACCTCTCCTCAAGAAGCCTTCCCTGGACCCGGCAATATTGGCTAACTATCGTCCAGTCTCCAACCTTCGCTTCGTGGCGAAGGTTGTTGAGAGTGTGGTTGCACGACAGCTTCCCCAGTACCTGGATGAAACGACGTATCTAGATCCGTTCCAGTCGGGTTTCAGGCCCGGGTACAGCACGGAAACGGCATTGGTCGCGTTGGTGGATGATCTCTGGAGGGCTCGGGACAGAGGTTGTTCCTCTATCCTGGTCCTATTAGATCTCTCAGCGGCTTTTGATACCATCGACCATGGTATCATGCTGCACCGGTTGGAAGAGTTGGGGGTGGGAGGCACCGTATTACGGTGGTTCTCCTCCTTTCTCTCCGACCGGTCGCAGTCTGTGTTGACAGGGGGACAGAGGTCGACCCCGAGGCCCCTTATATGTGGGGTGCCACAAGGATCGGTCCTCTCGCCCCTTCTGTTCAACATTTATGTAAAGCCACTGGGCGAGATCATCCGTGGTTTTGGGGTGGAGTACCATCAGTACGCTGATGACACCCAGCTGTACATCTCCACCCCAGACCACCCCAACGATGCCCTTGAAGTGATGTCCCGGTGCCTGGAGGCCGTACGGATCTGGATGGGGAGAAACAGGCTCAGGCTCAACCCATCCAAGACCGAGTGGCTGTGGTTTCCGACGTCCCGATATAGTCAGCTGGTGCCATCGCTGACTATTGGGGGCGAAGCATTGGCCCCCACGGAGAGGGTTCGCAACTTGGGTGTCCTCCTGGATTCACGGCTGTCTTTAGAAGAGCACTTGACGGCCGTGACCGGGAGGATTTTTCATCAGGTTCGCCTGATTCGCCAGTTGCGTCCCTTTCTGGATCGGGACTCGTTACGCACGGTCACTCATGCCCTCGTCACCTCCCGTCTGGACTATTGTAACGCTCTCTACATGGGGCTCCCCTTGAGGAGCACTCGGAGGCTCCAACTGGCGCAGAGTGCGGCCGCGCGGGTGGTGATGGGAGCAACGTGGCGCTCCCATGTAACGCCTCTCCTGCGCGAGCTGCACTGGCTCCCGGTGGTCTTCCGAGTGCGCTTCAAGGTCTTGGTTATCACCTTCAAAGCGCTCCATGGCTTAGGACCTGGCTATTTACGGGACCGCCTGCTGCCACCAATAGCCTCCCACCGACCAGTACGCTCCCATAGAGAGGGGCTCCTCCGGGTGCCGTCGGCCAAACAATGTCGACTGGCGGCCCCCAGGGGGAGAGCCTTCTCTGTGGGGGCACCTACGATCTGGAACGAGCTCCCCCCGGAGATACGGAGGATTCCGGATCTGCGTACCTTCCGTCGTGCGCTTAAGACGTTTTTATTCCATCAAGCTGGCCTGACCTAAACTTTTCCTTTTTTAAATGGAATTTTAAATTTGGTTTTAATTTATTGGGGTTTTAAAATGTCTCAGCCAAATTTATTTAATTAGTTTTATCTTTATTTTAAATTTTGTATCTACATGTTTTATTTATGGCTGTTCACCGCCCTGAGTCCTTAGGGAGTAGGGCGGTATACAAATTTAATAAATAAATAAATAAATAAATAAAATTGACAATTCGATATTGACAGAAAAGTTATGCAGGTTCATATGTGGTTGGATATGGATAGGGAGCCCACCAGGAAATGCCAGTGATAGAATTTTTTTTTTAAAAAAACCCTTTAAAGAGAAAAAACCATCCTATACTGTTGCCAAGTAAAACAACATGAAGGAATAACCAAGAATTAAACTCATTTTAACTCTTGACGAGACTGTATAGAGACAGTACATTTATTGGTTGATCGTAGGTTTAATGCTTGGATCAAATTAAATAGTGACCTCAAATTTAAATCTATGCCCAATAAAACCTAACAGTATATTAATAGTATAAAACATTTTCCTGGATATACAGACTATAATTACTAATTAAAATATGTTAGCAAATGCTATTGAATAGAATTCAAATAATGCTAAATCTGATATTTTAACTAGAAAAAACATGAAGTGAAGAAAATAAGGCCCCCAAAGTGAATACATACCAATGCTGTGGTAAATACAATATAAGAATAAAATGTCTGTTGAATGGGAAGCATTGATTTCAAAGTGAAAGTGAATCTCTATGATATAATTTGGAGCGGAAAGAAACTAAGGTTAAATTTTAATGTTTACAATGCTGTAGCATGTATAGGATGTTCATAAAAGTGTCCTCCTTTTAGAAAAAAACTGAAGACAAAATCCCTACTGCTTTGCAGTCTCATGAATTTGCTTAAAATATGTATTACTGATTGCAATTTTATAATGATCTTTAAGGAATCCTGTACAATATTTACCCATAACTCACATGGTAAAAAATTGAGGATTTTTTGTATATCTCTCATTTTTACATCTTCTTAAAAGAAGATATATCACTTTTTTTTTAAAAAAAGGCACCTTCAACAGCTTTAATTATGTTAATTATCACATATTTTGTTAATAACACTTTCATTTGAAGACATCCATTAGAGATTTAAAGTGTTAATTTACCAGGATATTTAATGAAACACTGATGGAAATTTCTCTTTAAATTAAGTTTACTTACTTTTAATGCATATCCTAATTAGACAAAGATACAGTATTATAGGAAATATTGCACAAGCGGAAATAAAGCCATAGATATTTAATACAATAGATATTAGCCTTAGATAATAACATCTGCATTCAAACAGATGTATTTTGCTTTCTTTTTAAACTGTAAATTCTCATCAAAATATTTGTTTCGATCTGATACTTATTTTGGTGGTGGTGGGGTGGGGTGGGGTGAGAGAGAGGAATTCAGTTTGATTTTGGTTAACAAATATCTACTTTTCCAAAATGACTGTAGAACTGGACTCTAATAATATTTTTTTTTCTTGCAGTTAGATATACTATGGAGGAGGAAAGATAGAAATGCCCCAAACACAAGGACTGGAAGTGTACAAAAAATAGCCTACATTAACTGAGATAACACAACTTTTTCTTCTAGATGACTATGATTTGGTCCTTTCAAATTGAAAAAATAAAATAAAAAACCCCCCACCACTCAGCACCTCAAAACAACCTTGTCATATTTTTTTTTCTTTGAAAGAACTGATGTGAGGCCACATCAGCTGGGAAAACACGTCAGAGATAGATGGTCCATCTAATTTGCAGACACTTCTGCAACTGCTGAACAAAGCATGGGATGCAAAACCGCTGTCCTAAAAAGTTTTGTTAGAATTGTATTTCTTTGTTTTCAAAAGGATGTTAGTTATTTCAGGTGCTGCTCAGAATTCTAGGCTGATAGGTGTCATCATACCAAAAGCTTAGGAAACTCTCATATGCACACATAAGCAATTCTCATTTTGTATTCTTTGTGAAACAAAAATGTGCATTCATCTCATTACCCTCACACTCAATTTGTACAATTCACTGGAATAAGATCTGTAATGGCCATTAATTTAGATGGTTTTTTTAAAAAAGGATTAGACATGAATGAGAGGTCTGTCATTAACTATTAATCATGGCAGCAGAAAATGGAAGCACTATGTATCTCAGCCTTCTTTAACCCAGTGTCCTTCGGATGTGTTGAACTCATCATGAGCTTATTTCTAGCCAGCAGCAGGGCTGATGGTGTTGAGAGTTGTAGTCCAACATGTCTGGAAGGCATCAAATTGAGGAAAACTGCTCTATGTCTATCTTTAAAAGAAACATATTATTATTAAGTGTTATTAATAACAATGGACTGGCTGATGTTTGGAGCAATGCTACATTACACATAAGAAAATCCTTTCATTGGCATCAGTGCTGTTTTTATCTTTAGGATTCTTGGTCTGAGAAAGTGGGAGGAAAGAAATTATATTTTCTAAACAATGAGGTGAAGAGGAAGAAGTGGGATCTCCCTCCTCATGCACATTGTCCCACTCTATGCTTCCATAAACTATCAATTAAAATGAAAGTCGAATGGCATTATGTTATCACAGTTTATAAAATGAGAACTGTGTCTATGTGTTTTGTACAAGACTTTTTTTCAGATGAATCAATCCACAATTTCCATACATTTGGGTGTACAATTGCATAGATTTAAGGAGAACATTATAGCAGCACCGATATGCTACATACTAGAAAAAAAAGCTGGGTGAAATGTAAAGCAGTCAAGTCTTCTTAGAATGATAGAAGCTGCATGAATGTTCATTGGGCGAGAACAAGGATAAGTCTATCTTTGTCAGCTTTTACGCATGCCAGCTACCATAGAAGCCTATGAAATTGGCATGTTCTCCATATAGCTAACCATAGCTGATTTTATGTGGGTCCAGTGGTGGATTCCTCCTGGTTCGGCCCGGTTCTCCCGAGCCAGTAGCGGTGACGATATGACATCACTGAACCGGTTCTGCCCCCCCCCGCGCCCCGAGACCTAGCCTATAGAATCGCCAGGAAGTAGACTTGACTGAATGGATATCATCATCATCATCATCATCATCATCATCATCATCATCATCATCATCATCATGTCTTGTCAGAAATACTTGCAATATTCTTGGATTTCTTCATGAACCTGTGCAGTCATAATATCTGCTTCTATGATTGGTGCTATTAGAGTTGGAAGGGCAATCTGTAGACACATGCGGTACCCAGATCCAGTTTGCAGTCCCTCTGGCAGCCTGAGATCACATCACCACAATTCAGTGACAAAGTCACTGCAATTTGTATTGTGTTTTCCCATAAATGAAAATCTAGAACGGTTGGGTTGGATTTAAGGCTCAAGTCATCAATTTTCACTCTTAAAAAACCTCCAGGGTCCTCAAATAAAAAAATTCAGTTTCACCTACCTTAAAGCTCTAAGGTCCTTGCAGGCTGAAATAATAACATTAAAAACTATCGCCCCAAAGCCAAACAAAATTGCCTGTTCCTGAATTCATGTGACCAACCCAAGCAATCTTTTTAAGGAAGAAGGCAAGTACTTTCCAATAGGAAGAGATTAGGAGCCTATTTTCTACTTGTGTGCATATTTCATTGAACAAGTACATAGTACATATTTGTCCTTGCAAAAAAAGAGAAAAGAATTAACCATGGTGAACTCAGAAGTGGCCAGCTGGATTAAAGTTCATTTAATGGAAGACTTGGAAAGAACTAATATATTGCTGCAGTAGAAAGTGGTGAAAATTTACCAATTCAGTTAAAATTTCTATGGATTTCCAAAACAATTTCTCAGGCATCAGGCAGGGGCTTCAATGCATATTTGGCTGGCAATACTAGAAAATGCTGTCTTACATTTTGAAGAGTATCTAACTGAAGAAGGTTGTAGGGATAGCAGGCTTAAATTGCAAAACTCTGGATGACCACTAGATGGCAGTAACTTTCTTTAACTCCATGTTCCCATCTAGTGGCCACTTGAATTTTTGCAGCCTAATCTGGCAGTGCAAAGATTTAATATGACATTTATTCTATTTTTTTATTTATTATACACATACATATTTCTATGCACTAATAATTGTATTATGACATGCACACTAACAGAGAAGGTACCCTACCTTTCCCCTCCAAACCTTTGTTTCTTGGTTTGTTTTTATTTTTGTAATTTTACTCCATTTTATATTTATAATTATTATTATATGTTGTTTAATCTTAATGTAAGCCACTCAGAGTTACCTAACCCATGAGATGAACAACAAATAATTTTGATAAATAAATAAATGCAATTTTTTTAAAAAAAATGGGAAAGGAGAAGAGGAAGGAACGCAGGGATGTTTTTCTGGAAATAGGAACTGAAATCTTTATGGGATGATTTTGTGGATATTTTGAAGGAACTGAGAGAATGAAAAGAATGTCAGTTTCAGTATGGAGTGGTGTAGATGCATTAATTAGGAGCACAGTTTGCAGTATTATGAACTATATTCTTTGAGCACCATTTGTTTTCTAATCTGTCCCCCCCTTTAAATTGCCAGTGTTATCTTTAGTGGAATCAATACAATGCCAACTGAAATAAACAATTTCACCTTCAATTGATTATTGGGGAAGTAAATATATTTGTTTGTATCCCCCCAGAAATAGACCCCCCTTTTTCACAATATTGATGTGGATGAGTCAGATGAAGGCACACAGTAGTATGGTGTTGAACAGCATAAAAAGAATATAAAGTAGATCTTTACACTGGAGCGATAAGATATGATAAAGTTTTTAAAAAGCTGTCACAGAAAGCAAAGTTTAGAATTTAACACTCTGTCCTCTTCAAAAATTAATTTAAACCACCACAAATAGTTTTTATGGTTATTTGGCTATCGACACATTACAATTATAAACCATCAATGTGAATGAAAACAGTATGAGATCACATTGGAAGCCCATTATGGATACAATTGTTAAGGTTAAGAAGAGAAATGGAATTATAATCCCTGCCATTTTGGGGGGTAATTGTTATTAATAAATTAACAAAGAATGAGCAGCAGATGGATGAATTGTTGTAGTTCATTAATTTTATGGTGACTTTCTTTGCATGAGCCAATTATCTCTGTCATTGTATTGTTAAGTGGTGATGATGCCCAAAAGAAAGGGCACCGCAGGCAGGACAAATGGTCTCTGGAGTTTTTGGTTCAGGATTCTGCCAAAGGCTTCATGATGATCTTGGTGAGCCTGTTTTAAACCCTGCAGATCTTCACGGCCTTGAATTCTACACAATTCAGTGATCTGAAAACTTAAAAAATGAACATCATAAAGATTAAAACTGAGGAACAAACACACAATATAGTTAAGATATAGATTTGGCTCTTCAGAGGATAATTTGATCTGATCTGGACTGAAGCAAATGCTGCCCAATTTGATCTCTCAGCAAGAATGTAAATGAAGATTTATGCTTTCTATTGATTGGTATGGGAAAACAATGACTCCCCCTTCCCCATTTTTGAAATGAATGAAAGTTGAGAGTTGTGAACATTATGGATCGTTCTGATGAACGAATCTGTCCAATTTCCAAGGAAATATAGTATTTGGGAGGAGTGGAGACTATTAAAACTCCTAGCTCAAATATATAGTTACTTAACTAGTGAACCTCTGTGCAGAACATCCACAATTCTTAGGAAATAGTGAAACATGTCTAAAAATCATACCTGAGAAATTAGGATCTACATTTCTGATAATATAAAAATTCTAAGAGTCAAAGACCACGCCTCAGAGCCACTAAACTCTGAGGCATGTTGTCAGCATTCATGACTGTGACTCTTTTTTTCCTAGCCACATAGGAAAGGGATGAGGGCCCAGGGACAAAAATGATCTCATAGCAAAAGAAGACAGATCAGGAATCCAGTTCTATTAAGAGAGCAAAACTCTTGAATATTAGAATGTAGAATATAGAATAACAGAGTTGGAAGGACCTTGGAGGTCTTCTAGTCCAACCTCCTGCTTAGGCAGGAAACCCTTCAGAGAAATGGTTATCCAACATCTTCTTAAAAACTTCCAGTGTTGGAGCATTCACAACTTCTGGAGGCAAGTTGTTCCACTAGTTAATTGTCCTCACTATTAGGAATTCTCCTTAATTCCAGGTTGCTTCTCTCCTTGATTAGTTTCCACCCATTGCTTCTTGTCCTACCCTCAGGTCTTTGGAGAATAGCTTGACTCCCTCTTCTTTGTGGCAGCCCCTGAGGATAATGCAATGCTTTCTGATGCTATTCAATAAATATAAATGTTCCGTAAAACCATAGGACAGCAAAGTGAAACGCCAACAGGGAAATCAACAATATGAACTTTCCAGGTGTCCATAATAGTGACTATAGAAAAAAGAATACCTATTTTTATTTTCACAAAATTGGTCTTCCTTTAGACTATTTTAAGAAACACCTACATGTTCTTTCTCTCTCTGTGTCCCCACCTATCTCTCTCAAGAACACACTCACTGATATGTAAAGACCTTAACTAAGTTAGATAGTGAGACAATGGGAGAACTAAGTTCTCATCTTTAGGTATCCAAGAACTAAGAAGCATTCCAAGTCTCCATAATTTAAAATGGAAACAGCCAATGACATCAAGCCATCCATACGTTTGCAGGTGAATCAATATAAATCAAGTTCATAAACTTCATTATTTCCCTATTGGGCAGTCATTCAGAACCTCAAATGAATTCCTATTTGTAGGTATAGCAGCTCAGAATCCACATGAATCTCTATTTTGTAGATGAGATGGACCTGTAATGTGAAAAGAAACACAACATATACTGATATTTTGAACAGGAAGGGTGGTTTAGACATAGTGTGATGACATGTTTAATGATGAAGTTCTTTCAACTAGCCCCTGAACCATTGAAATGTGATCTGGTAATAAACTTCAATGCAAAATCCAGATGGGTTTGCTGTCTTTGCCAAGCCTGCATTCTCTACTTAGTGATTGTGCTGGACATATGCTTTGCCTCATGATTGTAGTTAATTACGAAGTAGGTCATATCTTGTGCAAATTGGGAACACACACCTTGGAGATTCTGAGTTGGTGGAATGAGATGACAAGTGTCATTGCTGTTGTTTTCACCATAGCCCTATGGAAAAAACTAATTACCTTTTCATCTTGGTGAATCTCGAGGTCAGTTTACCACTACTATATCACTCCATGACAGGGTACATGGGTAATTAGGTAGGCTATGTAACCTGGATATTCCATGGATCTCATTACATCTTATTTAGAAAGGCTATAATTTGATTGGTGGAAAATTAAGGCATCTTCTCATGGGTCATTTTATCTCTCTGCAATAATAATTCTTGGCTTGATTAAAAATTGATCCAGTGTCTTAAAGTGAATTTATTATTGCTGCAATCTATCACCTCAGACAGATAATCTGGTTCCCATCTTTATCTGATTTGAAAAATCTGTCACTTATTATGTGTTGTTTTCTCCCTCCCCCATCATTTAAATTGATAGTTTGCTAAGGCAGCAATAGCCTCGTGAAAGAAAACTTGAGACAATAACCCGGTGATTTTTTTTCCTATAAGAGTCTTATAATATGTCAATTTTAATATATTGATCTGAATTGTATTCTGGCAAATTTTCTATGGGGAAAAAGAATCTAACCATGGTGTACTCAGAGCAATAAAGCTATGCTTAGCTCATGTCAATTGTTATATTTACATTCAGCTTTATTTCTGCCTTAACATTTATTTTTATCAGTTGCTGGATCCAAACAAGTTCTTGGTTTAAGGCCTGGGATTGAAATTTCTGGCTCTTATCCATTTTTAAATGACAGATCTATGGTGCCATTTGAAGAATATCCCCCCCCCCCAATTTTAAAAGAATCATTTGTGGCATCAGGAAAAGATATTCTGACAACAAGGATATATTCATTTATCTAGAGATATAGGCCAACCCAACCCAACTGGAATGTAGCATACACACTCCCATATTTTGAAACCTAATAATTTTTTTCACTATCATTAGTGCACATTATTAGGTTCCAATTAATGCAGGATTATTAGATCCCTGCATTAAAAAAAAAAAAAACCTCCAAATCCCTAAAAGTCAGCTAAAGTTCAAACCAAGCTAATAAATGTGGATGAGAATGCTAATTACAATTTCTTTTTCAAAATCCTGCTACTTGATATTTTGTGATAAGAATGGAGAAAAAGATATGTGTGTGTATGTGTGTGCGCCCGCATACTCAGTGCCTATGTCTGTAAGGAGATACTTGTTCTTCACTGATTTATTTATAACAGCCTTTCTAAAGATAATGGGACTGCTATAGATCAAACAGGTTGTGGATGGTGGCCAAAGAAAAGGAGAGAATCAATTTCAACCTTCCATAGAAGTAATTTTCTCCCAAATAGAGACTCTCTGATTTTTCTCTCTATGTGTCTTTTTTTATTAATTCATTTTCAGGTCCATCACAACTTGTTCCACAACACATAAATAAGAGGTAATGTAAGGTATTATTAGCCACCAAAGCATTTTCTACCTTTATTATTCCATCTGCCTAACCTCCTTCACTTGGAATAATTTCTTGAAGCTGGAAAAGAAGCATGTCTTGGGGCATCCTGGCTGGGAATTCTGGGGATTGCAGTCCCAGCACATCTGGAGGGCAGCAGAGTTGAGTAGGCTTTTCCAGTGTGTGTGCTTGCTCTGTGAACAGTATGCTCTCATCTGACAGCACCTGTGATGAAACAGTATTTTGGCTAATTAAATCATCTTAAGCACCATTGTGTACCGAGTGTGGGTTCAACAGATGCCTAGAGTGGTGTCATGGCCCACAAGGCAAAGCTGAGTATTTCCAGCCATCTCAACAGTCTCTTTTTCTTGGCAGAGCAGCCTATCTCCAGATGTCCCTCTCTGTATTCTTTTGAAGCCTCTGCAGCTTTTCTTTCAGAATTCTTTGGGGATGCATATCAACAGTAATGTGGAGATTCATCTGAGGGACGCTTGGCACACAAATAATTTCTTCCCTGGGAAAAAAAATGGTGAAAATCCAAGACAACCTTTGTTTGTTTCTCTACTTCAGTTGCCTTTTAAAGAACATATTTTGTGACAGAAATCTGAAAAAGACACGAGTTGCTGTACAGGGAAGTTTGACATAAACCAGGACAACATCCTGCTTCACTTTTCTTGTTGAAAACATTCTTTACTTGGAATATTAAATGGAACACATTTTAGTTCCTGCTCTCTTTTAGTATAAAATGCTGATTAAGAACCTCTGCTGTTTTCATTTGAGGCCATCACAGAGCAGTGTAATCTTTAATTTTTTACTGAATGCTTAAGGGACTTCTTGTTGTCAGGTTGAAAAAAAGGAGAAAGAAATTCCTCTTTTAAAGTTCATTTTGTACGCATTTTCATTTCAACAGATGATCGATTCTTCTGAGGTGTTTTGGCACTCCTCTGGCAATTCCCCCAAACTCTAGAGAGGGAGTATTGTTCGGAAGCAAGTTCTTGAGGTGAAAGTCACTATTCCATTCTTGTTGATAAACTGGCATTGTCCTAATAAACTTAATTGTGCTAATAAAAGCAATAGTAATATTACACTGTGTGGCTGAGCCTATAGTGTCAATAGCTTATTTCTCTTGGCATGGATTATAAGTTATTTTTATGTCCAGAAGAACCTCAGTTAAAAGAGCAGATCGCACCCCCTCATTTCTTATAGAATTGTACTTGCCTTGGTCATACACTCATATTTTATAAGCATTTGAAATAGCAAGCTAACTTTAAGGCTGCAGGCAGGCCAAATGACAAACTCAACTCTGTTTCTAGCATCTTACTCCTAGACTCATGCATCAGTCTCCGAAAAGATGGACTCAACTCTTTCAATCTATTTTTTCGTGTGAATAATTCAAGTTATAGTATTGGTATGACTTGAAATATTTGAACCATAGTGCTAGTTATCTGGAAAATGGTTTTCTGCATAATAATTGCAGGAATTCTCAATGATGAGATCTGCACACTAGTAATACAATCCTACAGAACTTTAGTGAAAAAAATGTCATTTTATTTGGGATTTATCCCAGATAAGTAGCATATGACTGAAGTCTTAACGAATAGTAGATGGCTCTGAAAAATGAAGAAAGCATCCAGAAATAACTGATCCTTAGTCTAATATGTATCAGATATCTACCCAGGCGCAGAATTAGTATGTGAACCTATAACATGTAACAGTCTTAAGAAAAATCTGCCACTGGAATATCAGAAACACAGCAAGCCTGGAATGAAAATTATAACCAAATGTCTGGTTGGAAATGGTTATTGTTGCCTTTTCATACTTTTGTCAGCTTTTAAGTCTGATATCAGCCCCCTCACTATTGTGCAATCAAAATGTATCCTCCCCCTAAAAATCAAATAAAAATTATACACTAAATATATTCATTTTATAAATATGCATGTTAATTAAATATACATTTACTTTAAATGCATGTGTTAATTATACATGTTACATTAGATCACAATTAAGTCAATAGAAATTGACAATTTGCATATAATCATACTTGTATAACTAATCAGTTGTCAGTCTAGAATACCATTTTGTGAAAGATGGAGCTATCCATTCTAAAATATGTGAGCAATGTGTTTATGGAGAAAAAAAATGTAAAAAAAATAATTTTTCAGCTGAACGTAAAGTTCAAAGCACTTCTGTTTTAGAATATATTGGAGACATTCTTCCTTTTCTAGAAAGGGAATTATGAGGCATTCTGTTTTCAACGTCCAGCAAAATATAGGTATGAAAAGTGGTTACTGTAACTAAATATCCTTTTTAAGGTGTACCTAAGTATTGAAAGTGATGATGTTAGGAAGAAAATTTCTGGTTCAGTGTATTATTCATCTTTCCATGCTTGCTTTTTATGAATAGGGCTTTTTTCCTCAGATGGGATAACATTATATGATACATTCCCAAACAGCACATGGGTTTTTGCAACCTATAAATCAGTCCTTAGATTGCTATTGTTTCTGAATATGTTCTGAATATTTTCTACCTTTAATTTCATAATGACACTGGCAGTGCCATTAACAGGCAACACAATTTCATGTGGCAACTAAGAGACAAGGAAGAAGGTTTTGTAGACTGAAGGCAGACTGGTGTTATCTCATGTTCTTGAGTTTATGGATGACACTAATGGCTACACCACAAATAGATATTGATTTAGTTGCTCTTTGCAGCCTTTTCTCAAATGACTTCATTATTTTGTGTACCTGATGGTTGGTACCTAGTTGGATAGGCAAAATACAGGTAATACAGACATTTATCTTCTCAGTGAAACAAAATTAAGGGCAATATGAACTTGTTCCAATGAATTATATATATGTATTTAGATACATAATTTTATATATATATATATATATATATATATATATATATATATATATATATATATATATTTGTTTTCTCAGGTTTTCGCGGGTGTTTGTATGTAGGTCTTTGGTTATTCGGGTCTTCTCCCACGTAAAATTGGAAGTGTCTTGGCGACGTTTCGACGAAGTCTCATTCGTCATCTTCAGGCTGGTGTTCTCGGCTTCGTGCTTCCAGGAGCAATGTGAGATCGCAGCTGTCTCTTCCTTTTAACTGCTAGTGGGGGTGTGAGCTGATTGGGTGGGAACTTGGCTGTGTTCTGATTGGGTGGAGGTGTGTTCTGATTGGTTAGGGGCTTGGCTGTGCTCTGATTGGCTGGGGGTGTTTTCTGTTTGGGTGGGGGCTTGGTTGTGCTCAGCTTAGTCTGAGTTGCAGGGGGATTTGAGCTGGTGAGCTGCGTTGTTGTTGTTTGGCTTCGTGTTTGTGGCCGTGCGAGCTCTTCATGGTGGGTGTCAGTCTGCTTCATGTATGGATTGGAGGGGTTTAAAGTGGCTAATGATGCAGCTGCGGTCTGGCTTCTGGTCCTTGGTCGTGGCTCATTATCAGTGTGGGTTTGAGTCTGCTTTCTGCGTGGATGTGTGGTGGTGACATCAGGTGTGGCACTCGTGAGTGTGGGTCTGGTGTCATTTGTCGTGTTAGGGACTCGTTTGTCAATGAGGGCAGGTTTCCAAATGGCTGGTAGGCGGGAGGTATCGTCTCGTTTGTTCATGCTGTGTGGGCGTTTTTCTATCTCGATGGCTTCTCTGATTATTCTGTTGTTAAAGTGTTCAGTTTTGGCGATAGTTCTGGTCTTTTTAAAGTCAATATCATGTCCTGTGGCTTTAAGGTGTTGGACCAGGGAAGAAGTTGGTTCCTCTTTTCTGACTGAGTTCTTGTGTTCTTCTATGCGTGCACTTATTCGTCTGTTGGTTTGTCCGATGTATGTGGTGGGGCAGGCGGTGCATGGGATTTCATATACTCCTTGATTTTCTAACTCAATTTTGTCTTTGGGGTTCCTTAGGATGGTGGATATTTTTCGGTTTGTGCAGAATGCTGTCTTGATGTTATGTTTGTGGAGGATTTTGCTTATTCTGTCTGTGGTGCCTTTTATGTATGGGAGGAGGGCCTTGCCGTTTTCTTGTTCTCTGTCTTGGATTTTAGTGGGGGTTTCTTTTTGGATTAGGTTGGTGATCTTATTTCTTTGGAATCCATTGGATGTGAGTACGTTAGTGAGGGTGTGTAGTTCGGTTTTTAGATGTTGTTCGTCAGCTAAGCGTTTTGTTCTGGAAATGAGTGTCTTGGCTACAGAGTTGATCTGGGCAGGGTGGTGGTGTGAGAGTGCGTGCAGATAGCGGTTTGTGTGTGTTTTCTTCTGGTAGATAGTGTGTCCTAGGGAGCCATTGGATTTTCTGTAGACTAAGACATCCAGGAAGGGAAGTTGGTTGTTCGCTTCTGTTTCCATGGTGAACTGTATTTTGGGGTGTAGGCTGTTGAGGTGTGTGAGGAAGTTGTCCAGTTTTTCTTTCCCATGTGGCCAGATTATGAAGGTGTCGTCCACATATCTGAGCCAGAGTTTGGGTTTGTGATCGGATTTTTCTAGAGCTTGGGTTTCAAAGTATTCCATATAGAGGTTGGCAATGACAGGTGAGAGGGGTGATCCCATGGGTGCTCCTTCTGTTTGTTTGTATTTCTGTCCATTATAGATGAAGTATGTGTTGGATAGGCAGTGGTTGGTCAGATCTAAGATGTGCTTGGGGGGGTTATATTTGTTTTGGATAACTGTCAAGGCTTCTTTGATTGGTACTTGGGTGAAGAGGGATATGACATCAAAGCTCACGAGTAGGTCACTGGGCTGTAAGTTTTGTTGCTTTATGATGTCTATGAACTGGAATGAGTTTTTTACGTATGAGGTGATGGATTCTGCATAGGGCTGTAGTTGTTTGGCGAGAAATTTGGCTAGGTTTTGTAGAGGTGAGCCTATGGAGCTGACTATGGGTCTAAGTGGGGTTCCTTCTTTGTGTATCTTGGGGAGACCATAAAGCTTAGGGCATCTGGATGATTTCTCTCTAGGTATGATTCTTTGCTGAATCTCTTCGCTGATGGGGGAGGCTTTTATTTTGGATCTGGTGGTTTTTGACTACCAAACCAAATTAACCAACCTACTCCAAGACTCCATATACAAACCCCTAAACACAGACCCCACCACCTACCTGGAAAAAACCACCAGATCCAAAATAAAAGCCTGCAGCCCTGGTTCTGTGAACAACCTAGTTTACGTAGGTAAAACCTGGCTAGAAAGAATATGCACATAAAAGCCTACGAAAAAGAAAAAGACACATTGTACCTTTACAGGGGGAATATCTGAGAAGTGGGTGTGGCTCACTGACGACGCCTTAAAAGGCAGAAATAGCTATCTGAGTCTCCCAGAGAGCAACACAGAGTTGCAGTTTGTCAACAGAAAAAAAAGCCCAGAAGCTTGTGAATGAAATTTCACAGAACCAGGGCTGTAGAACAACCTAGTTTACGTAGGTAAAACCTGGCTAGAAAGAATATGCACATAAAAGCCTACGAAAAAGACATACACACACACACACACACACACACACACACACACACACATATATATATATATATATATATATATATATATATATATATATATATATATATATATATATATATATATAAAATTATGGATGTGTAGTAATATTAGCCTTAGAGTAAAATCATTGAAATCAGTGAAAATTTAGTCATGACCGATATATGTTACCATGTTTTCCCAAAAATAAGACCCTGTCTTATATTTTTGGAACCACGAAATAAGTGATTGGCCTTATTTTCAGGGAGGTCTTATTATTTTGGGGCATGTGGAGCAAGAAGGGGATCCTCTTGCTGTCTTACCTGATTTCCAGCTCTGTCTCCCTAACCCTAACCCTAACCAGAGGAAATGGAAGAGACTGGTAGGCATACCGTTAAATATTTTTGGGTAGGGCTTATTTTCGGGGGAGGGCTTATTTTGGGGGAAACACGGTATATTTCAGCAGGTCTACTTTCCTATAGAAAATTAATTACAGTAAGGAATAGACTAGCTGCCAAATAAGAAAGAACAGAGGAAATACATTGGATTGTTTAAAGCTGTTAAAGAAGAGGCAATTAAAGTGCTAACAGCTCTATTTCAACAAATATGGAACAAAACTATGTGACTTAGAGTGAGTTTATACCTATACTTATATTAAAACAGAGATTTGTGCAAAATAATGTGTAAATGACCAAGCCATTACATGAATTCCACATATAAGCTATGTTTTATTTAAAATCCTAACAAGAAAATTAGAAGCATAGAATAGAAAGAATAGTAATAGTAGACTTTTGTGTAGCCTAAACACTGAGAAAAAAAAGATTGCTTTGCACTGTGGATTTGGAGACATAATTTAGAGAATACTTCAGGAAGAATTTATCAATTGAACCTAGACCAAGTAAAGGTTGAGTGACTGAAATTATCACCAACAAAACCTCCCTTGATTGTTGATTATCAGTTAATACCAACTGTAGGCAACTGATCTGAGCAGATAATAGAAAAAAAATTGATTATCTTTGGCAAGGGTTGAAGAAAGTAGAAGAAAGAAAAGATCATGAGACAAATATATGGACAGAATTAGAGAAATGATTGGAAGTCCTTTGAGGAGTTATGTTATTACCAGAGGTGGGATCACTACCGGTTCGCAAATGTGAGTGTATGCACATGGCCTTCTGCACATGCACAGTAGTTACGCATTACATACAGGTGGGTGGGCAGGGCCTCCTTCAGTTGCCGTTACTGGTTTGCATGATCCGGACAGAATTGGCTGAATCTCACCACTGGTTATCACCAAAGACAGATGAAGATTGTAAAAATTTTTCTATGCAGTCATAAGAAGTCAAACTTGACTCAGTAGCTTCCTTTAAGCATGATTATGACTAGACCAGGGGTGTCAAACTTGTGGCCCACAGGCTGGATGCGTCACGCGCTGGCTACGCCCACACCCGGTTTAGTGAAGGGGAAAAAAGTCCCGATACTTCATGTGATGCTGCCGTGATGATGTGAGTTTGACACCTCTGGTCTAGACTGAATCTATAGACCGCCCCAAGGAATTCATTTTTAAAACTGAATAAAAATATTATACCAATATTTCTACAAAAACTTCTACATTTTTATGGTTTGGGGCTACTATATTTAATACTGTACTCTGATATGTTTAAGGCCATATTCCATAAATATTTATTTGTTAAAGCAACTACTCAGATAACAGTACATTTCAAGATACTATGGATAAAGTCATTAAAAGAAGGACAGGGCATAAGGTTATGAATGGAGCAGGGGTGGGTTCTACTTACCTTTACTACCTGTTTGCAACAGGAGCATGTGTGCGAGTTTGCTTCACACACGTGCTTCTGAGCATGCGCAGATCATCAATTCCAGGTGGGTGGGTGGAGCCTCCTGCCACTTTTACTACCGGTTCTAAAGAACCAGACAGAACCGGGAGCAACCCACCACTGGAATGGAGGGCATAAGCAGAAATACCCATGTAACATTCATTGTTATATATTGTATGTTCAGTAGCCCATTATAGGCAAAGATGGTTTTATGTGGTTTTAAATATTTGATTATCCTTACTGAATTCAGTGCAGCTTACCTATTGTTATTAAAGTTAAACATGCATATTGCTCAAAGTGTATTATAGTAAAAATTAATAAGGATTCTTCATTATCTTCTGTCTAGCACAGAAGTATTTATTTGGCTTAATGAAGAGAGATCACTCTTCCTTTGAAACAGGAGTCTGTATGGTTGTTTGAAAACTTTCTTGCCTCACCTTACTAGCTCAAGTCAGATTAAAGTTATGTTTTCCTATTATTATTCAGTCTTGATTTCCCTTCTGTAGTTTTGAATTTACTTTCCTCAAAAACATTATTCATTGCAGAGAATTCATTTAGCTGAATAGTTTACAAGCTTTAAAAAAGGAAAAGAAAAGGAAATCACCAAGGTATTAAAATGAGTCTGTGAAAAAGTACATATTTCATCAGTGATTTTAATCTTTAAAATATTTGCTTCAGGTATCTGGGACACCACTGATTCTCTGCTACATAATGTAAAGCCTAGTGAAGAAATTAGGTCAGCATTCAGATTGTCTTCCTCATAAAAATTCAGTGGTGATGCATTAAGAGAATTAATTGTGCTTTAGATAATCACGAACTAAAAAAATCTGCAAGGTGTGATGACACAAACGTAAAGTTAGTTGATGTTATGGATGGAATAAATCTGATGTAAAAATATAATTTGCATCAAGTCTACAATTACTGCCAAGCTGTATACATTGAAGTTAATTGATTTACATTTCCAACTAGGAGAAATGGGATTGTTCACCAGTTAGTGGAGAGAAAATTGTTTCCCTGATTTTCACTATTCCTGTATATGAAATCTAAGATTATCACAATGCAATCATATGTATTTTTACTCAGAACTGGTTTCCCATTTTGTTCAATGGATGTTATTTCCTAATAACTGTATTCAGGACAGCAGCATTAAACTCCAAAACATGGGTCAGGTCTTATCTTGATCTTTTATAATGAGATTTCAGAGATAAATAAGAATGTTAAGACTCTGAATTAATGTGGAAGTAGCAGTTTTTCTGAAGGAATATGAGAAACAGGTACACTGATATGATCAGATGGTGATCACAGCGCAATGTTGAACTAAGCACCATTACAATTTATAGTCTGCCTGCTTGCCAAAGCATTTTGCAGCACAGAATTGTATCTCAAAGAGCAAACTGCTTTGTAAAATGACATTTACATTTTAATAATATATACATTAAAAAAAAACTATCGTTAATTGTGACATCAAAGAACAGTTTGAAGGTCACAAAATGATTTATGAAGGTGCCAACTTCATGTGATAGAGGGCTAATCCCCCCAATGTATCTGTTAATAGTATATATAGCATTATAGTATAACATAGCCTTTATAGTCAGATGTTATTATAGTAAATTTCTTTCTTTCTTCCTTTTGTTTGATTGATTATGTGTCATTAAGTCATCTTCAATTTGCAACCACATAGACATATTTTTTCTTTTTTTTTTATTGAAAAGTTTTACAGAAAAAAAAGATTTCCCCCCCCATATTCCCCCCACCCTTTTCCCCTCCCCCCCACCCCCCTTCCCCGCATCCCACCCTCCCCCCCAGACTTCCCAGAACAAAATACAGGGTATTTCAGTTAACAATCATAAGCTAAATTAACCTATCTATCCTTAGACTACAAAATCCCCCCCGAAACCTTAACTCCACTATAGATAACATAATACTTCTAAAACTTAACATTCATTCATAAGCTATTTGATATTTTCTTGTCTGATACTTATTTTGAATATAATCAATCCATCTTCTCCATTCCGATACATATCTTTCTTGTGTATAGTCCTTCAGATATGCTGAAATTTTCGCCATTTCTGCTAAATTCGTTACTTTCAGTGTCCACTCTTCAATAGTAGACAAAGAGTCCTTCTTCCAATATTGTGTTACCAACAGCCTAGCTGCTGATATTAAATTTAAAATCAGTTTAGTCTCTAATGCTGTACAATCCGTAATTATACCCAATAAAAACAATTGTGGAGTAAATTTCAACCTCTTTTTCAAGATGTTCTGTATCTTCTTCTTCTTCTTCTTCTCCTGCTCCTCCTCCTCCTCCTTGTATTAGTGCCCAATATTTTCCAGCCCAAACAGGGATGAATAGACATTGGTTTTATTACTTTCAACCAAATCTGAGCAATGGTCAAAAAGGCCAAGTAGCATTGCTGTGAATGACTCCATCTATAGTTTGGGACTAAAGCAGCTGTGGGAGTGGTCAAATTATTTTGAGATGTGTGTTAGCAAGGGACCCCTGTGGAGACTCCATTTACTCATATCTGCATCATTTTGACCAGATAGAGCTGAGGGATTCAGCATGAAATGAAATACTAAAATTGACTCTTTGCTTTATTTTTTTTATAAAAAAACAAATGTTTGGTATATATCCCTAAGTATAAATTACTAAGAGGAATGAAAACATCATCTTTTAATGATGCCATAATCCCTTGCGGGATGGAGTCTGGGTAACTGAATGGAGCTGAGTGTTTACTGGCCGGATGCCTTTCCTGTTGCCAATGCGGAGTTATATTCAGCAGATATATTCTCAATGTGCCCAGAGAGAGAAATATCTGCCTCTACCTAGGATTAAACTCTCAGCCTCCTGATTGAATGAAGAGGAATGAAAACACAGGCGATATTTAATGAATAACAGGAATAGTGTACAATATATAGTTCTTTTTAATCTGAGATTAAGGCAGTAGTTACTAGGTCTGTGAAAGGTGGCTTTGATTTACCTTGATGAAAATTTTCTTGTCATTTCACTGCCTAGACCAGCACTTGTGAAATCTGAAAAAGGCAGCGTAATCCTTCTCCCAATTCACTTTTAGAAACCAGAGAGTTGTTTTCCATCTCAAAAAGAGCTTTGAGGAGGTTCTTCGGTTATACTTTCAAAACAAGCAAAATACACTCTCAAAGATCTGCTCAGCTGTTGTATTTGCAGATCTCCTCTCTGTTGCAAATGATAGCTCTCAGAATATGTTTGCCATCTTAATTCCCTATGTAGCTCAGGAGTCATGCATTAATGTTTAGGGATGCATCTAAGATGTTTAAGCGCAAAAGCTACATCAATGAATGCTCAAGAGAGAAACAAGATGACTTAAAGCTATTTGTCAGATAAATGCACTGTGGCAAAGTGGATTTGCTTCTCAAACTTTTGTCTTCCAAATATACTTTGCCGTCATTAATATGTGGGTGAATTTCCTGAGAGAGCATAGCAATCATGTGTTTTGATCTTTTAAATGTTTGAGGTAATGTTTGATTAAGGCACCAGACTAGAAACCAGGAGGCAGTGAGTTCTAGTCCCACCTTCGGCATGAAAGCTGGCTGGGTGACCTTGGGCTCTCTTAGTCCAACTCATCTCACTGTCAGCTTTGGAAGCCATATTAGGCCGGAAGCTTCCATGCTGCCACCTTCTCATGTGTGGGAAAGTAGGAGGCGAGATTTAGTAGAGGGGTTGTCTGTAGATATAATAGCATTCTTCCTGTCAGTCAAGGTCAGGGCGATCCTGCATCTGGAGAAGGAGTGGTCGGAGTGATGTCTCGAAATGGGACGGTGGTTGATTGGAGCATGTGATCGACTGAGGACTGAGGGGATGGTTTTGGGGGTTTTGATTTACTGAGGGAAAACCCGGACCTCTCAGATTTGGGTTTTCCCAGATATGCCAGTTTAACTATTCTAGTAAATAGAACTTGGAAAATGCTTGCTTCAGAGTCTTTACTTGGAGTTGGGGGGTTTTCTGGAACACTCACATTAACCCGAATCACAACAACCAAACAGGGTTGTTGTTTGTGGGGAAAATAGGAGGAGAATAAGGCATGTTTGCTGCCTTGAGTTATTTATTAAAAAACAATAAAGATGCAATACAAACAATACAAATAAATAAAAATAATTGCATGTCATTGCTGTAATTTTTATAAATCAGGATCAGAACAAAGTCTTCCAAAAATGGCTAACAGGATATGGATTTCAACATGAGATTGGGATGAGATTTGTATAGAATTTAAAAAGAGCTTTTCAAAATGAAACTACCTCCTATGTCCACAAGTGAAATCTGAAATCTAGATGAGTTTCCAATATTTAGCTTCATGGAAGGCTGGCGGCTTTTGTACCTATAGAAGGGTAATCTATTGTGATAGTTTCTCTAAGAAAAACAGTGGCTCATGTGTGTGCTGTTAACTTAAACAGGTGCTTGAATAGACAGCTGAAGGTTTAAGGGCAAAGGTCAAGCAATCAAAAGTGGCCATCTATTGCATAGATCATCAAACAGCAAGCCCATCAATGGGTTCAGTGAGGAATGCTGGAAATTAATCAGTTCAGCTCTGGTGTTTAGCCATGCTGATTATATAGTGGCAAAGCAACTGTGAGATGACAGGCCGGAGAAAGTAATGTAATAGAAGTTCATTCCCAACAAAGGCCAAAAAGGCAGATCAATTTGCAATATTCTTTTCTGCACCCATGCACCAAAGCAGAAACATGAAAGCAGAACATTAAGGGATGCTCCCTATGAACTAGACAAATCAATAAACATCACTGGGAAAGGAGGAGAGAAAAAGGTGAGCCTTCTGTTGAACATCCCCAGTCCATTTTTCCATTTCAATGAAATGATGAGGAGCAGAGGCCTCTCACTTGTTTCCTTTCACTTGGAGCGTCCTAGAACTCTCAAGGTGAAAGCAACTTTCTGAGTAAATCAAGTATATGGCCAGATCTTGGCAGAAAAGAAGCTGTGGGCCAGCCAGTAGGCAAAGAAATGGAACATCTGAACAGGTAGAAACAAGAAATTGGAGTGCTTAACAGTTAATGCCTTTGATCTTAAATTTTCAGAAAGAGAATGAAAACTGCAATTAGATTGATTATTGCTCTCTTCTGGTAAGAAAATGGAATATTATTATCACATCAGAGAACTGGCAAATATTGGTCCTATATGTGGAAAATTCCAGGAATCAAAATTCCAAGTATAAGCATGAGTTTAAAATCAATTTTAATATGCAGTTGGGTTTATCTAGTAAATCATGCATCACTTAATTATGGCTTGTATGAAAGGGAAGGAGGGAAATGATACAAAAGGATATGAATCAATCTGACAAAGCCCATCTTTGTCATGTTCATGTTCAATCGTTCAGTTACACAAAACCAAAAAAATAAGTTTACTCTGATTTACTATAATATGTGGGCATGGGCATGGTTGTATGTAAATTATGACTTATAATTTATTGTATGTGAGGGGACACTATAGCTTGATCAATAGATTAAAAGAAGAATTATTTTAGCATGACTTTTGAATTCAATGTATATCAATCTCAATAGGCAACTTTTTCACTTTTCGGGATGTAGACTATTTAATTTTATTTACTCATCCCATTGATATCGCTGACATATGTGACTGTGGGTTCATCCAATAAAAACAGACCATAAAAGCAAACATTAAAAATTATACCATAATAAATAGTGTTATAAAAATAACAAAAACCATTAATATTAGATTAACTAGGCTATATTAGCAAATGTATTTATGTTCCTCTGTGCTAATATTATAATGTGTGAATTAGCAACAATCATGGTCTTCTTTGTGGAGTGCAATGAAATAAAATCAGAGGAGGGTTGGAAGAATCAGCGAAGGATATTATAATAAAACTCTAATAAAAAAGTAATAGCACCTAGATATTCTTGTCCATTTTTTATTATTATTATTTTGGATCCCGCCTTTATTATTTTTACAAACAACACAAGGCGGCAAACATATCCACCACACTTTCCTCATATTTTCCCCACAACAACCGCACTGTGTGGTTAATTGGGCTAAGAGGCTGGCCAAAGTCACCCAGTTGGCTTTCATGACTAAGGCGGGACTGGAACTCACCATATCCCACTTTCTAGTCTGGTGCCTTAACTACTAGACCAATCTGGCTACAATGGAACCTAAACAGGTTTGGGTCTGATTTATACTTTGATGGGATTCCTCCAGGAAGTTGAACTTCCTAGAACCGGGATGGCGAACCTATGGAGCCATATTAGTGGGCACGCCAGCTCAGCTCTGGGGCGCATGCGCGTGCCGGCCAGCTGATTTTCGGGCCTTCTGGGCCCACCAGAAGTAGGGAAACAGGCTGTTTCTTGCCTCTGGAGGGCCTGGGGTGGGGTGGGGAAGGCCCGTTTTTCTTTTTTACCTGGCTCCAGATCCTCTCTGTGTATCTGGGAAGGGCGAAAACAGCCTTTCCCACTCCCTTGGAGGCCCTACGGAGGCTGAAAGGGCCCATTTCCCAACTCTTGGTGGGACAGGAAGTGATGTTTTTTCCTGTCCCCAGCCTCCAGAGACTCCTAGAGAGGCTCCTACAGACTCCTAGAGAGGCTTCTAGAGACTCCTAGAGAGGTTCTGGAGGCTGGGGACAGCAAAAAATGTCACTTCCTGTCCCACCGAGAGTTGGGAAATGGGTCCTTTCAGCCTCCGTAGGGCCTCCAAGGGAGTGGGAAAGGCTGTTTTCGCCCTTCCCAGATACACAGAGAGGATCTGGAACCAGATAAGAAAGAAAAACCGGCCTACCAGGCCATCATGTGCCAGGAGCGGGGGGGGAGGGGGGAGAGGGTTGCACACGCATGTGCGTAGGCACGTGCGTGCATGACCCTCCCCCACCCCCCCTCTCCTGGCACGTGATGGCAAAAAGGTTAGCCATCACTGTCCTAGAAGAAGAAGAAGAGGACAGTGATGAACTACCTCTACAAGGTTGCAAAGGAAGGCACAAGGGTTTGTCTGCAAAATCATCAGGGGTGAGATGGTTGGTGAATATATATGTATCTGGACTATATATGTATCTGGACTATGGAAAATATGGGCCAGATTCAGCCCATATTAATAAACCAGAATGGTAGAAACTAACCTTGTTAAGTCTTAACAAGGCTAAATGCCAGCTGGTATAGCTTGTCCTGGATTAGATGAAACAGTTGTTCAGCTCAATACATGATATCTTGCTATATTTATATAGAACAGGGGTGTCAAACTCAAGGCCCGGGGCCCAGATCTGGCCCGTGGGGTGCTTAGATCTAACCTGTGGGGCCGCCTTGGAAACAGCAAAGGATAGACCCATGGTGCCTCTGCCAGTGAAAACAGAGCTCGGGAGGATTGCGGGCGGCCCTCCTGAGCTCCGTTTTTGCTGGCAGAGGGTTGCAGGAAGCTGTTGCAGCTGAAAACGGAGGTCAGGAGCCTGTTTTCACTGGCAAAGCGCTCAGGCCATCACTGGTGCCCCTGACACGAGTGACATCAAGCTGGCCACACCCACCCTGGCCCCCGGAGGTCAAACTGATGCAGCCCTCAATGAAATCGAGTTTGACACCCCTGATATAGAACATGAGTGGAGAGTCATAGTGTGAGAGATGCATATCCATTCCATTGTGTCCAAAACAAAAATGAAAAAAGCCCATTGTGTAAAACAGGCTGATGTGGAGAATGAAAAGTGAATAGACCCACAATTGACAGTGGCCAGAACTATATCATGCTTTCTTCATACATTGCATATACAACATATGTATGCACACATTCCACACATTTGCACTGTTATACAATGCACATATAGAAATCAAATGATACCATGCACCCAACATAAATTACATCTTCCCTAACATGCATACAAAGTTTTGGAATTAGCTATTTATACTTCTAAAGAGGTGAAAGCTTGGCTTTTCATATTATCACAAGTTCTTCGCAGATAGTGAATAAATCTATGCAACCTGCAATGCCTTAGTCCAAAATCAGAGCTTGCCTACTGTATGTTACATAATATTTGTATTACAGAATAGAGGGCTACAAAGTGGATTAGCCCTTTTGCTTTTTTTTTTAATAGCCTTGATTGATTGATTGATTGATTGTTCCTTTATATGTGGATAATATATTCTCACATAGCAAAATTCTGGGCAGCATACAAACAATTTTAGCCACCCTTTCATGAAACAGAATTAGGCTTTTAATTTTCCTTAAGGTCATTGTGGGCTTCTGTGGTTCTCTAGATGTTGCTGAAAGTAGCAGCTACAACCAGGCTAGTAAATGACAGGGGATGTTGGGAGTTCAGGAACATCTGGAGGGCCTAAAGTTCCCTTCCTGTGCTTTGAAGACTGTGTAACGTTTCCCCATAGGCTAAACGTTGGCATTAGGGCTTGCTTAGTTGTTGGAAATCCCTTGATTTTGCACTCCTCAGCTTTCTACGGCATACTTACCCATTATACAGGTTTAGGTGATCACTTACAGTGGACAAATACTTAAGACTGAGATGGAAACTATCAAAATTGATTGAGTAGTCAGGCCTCCATTCTAACAGACTAGACGCACTACCTTCAAACTAGTCCCAACAGTCTGTCAGCATGGACGCCTGACTATTGTTAGCCACTATATCAGCATTGGTGGGGGAGGGTGTCATCTGTCCTGTTTCAACTGGCACAACCAATATCTGTGTGCTCTCCAAGGAGAACCCTGGCAGCTGCAGGACATAATTACCAGATTCTCCTATATCTTTTAGGCATTTGGATCTATGGCTGATTTCTACATTGCTCCCTTGCTAACTAATATGTTATTGGCTTGACACAATTGACAGCTGACAATGCTGGTGGCTAAAGAACGGCCTCTGGGACTGTTTCAAAATGAAGTTAATGATGGGCTACGATAAGCTCCCTCCGTTTCCTATACATCATTTACCTGGAATTGCACTGCGTGTGCAGGTCTCTTTTGTGATGGCAGGACATGTGACCACATGGCCAGATGTACTAAATGATGCAATAATTCCACTGGGCCAAATTTGGCCTTTTTTTTTTTTTTTTGCAGTTTTGCAGTAAGAGGAAAAACAAAGAGATCTGCTTAGGAAATTCTCTGGCTAGGGAATGTGTAATGCTGCCTAACCCAAATGCACAATATTATCTATTACATATGAGGACAATAAATGAATACCCCTCAAAAATTATAATAATCTTGAAGCTTGCAAAAGTCTTGTTGACTTTTCTTGAAATTACATAAAATGGAAGGTCATCAAAACCTCAAACGGTCATGCAGGGATCCTTATTTCTTTTACAGTTGTATAGATTGGGGTTTGATAAACATGGCCCAATGTTCAAAAATAAGTTAAACAAACCTTCTGAAAATCCTTTGCTTACTAGTTACCTTAAGGCATTGGAACCTTCTTCATCACTGAATTTGGACATCATAATCAAGGACTTTTTTCAATTGAGTTTTCCAGATTGGCATGATAATTTTCTAGGTTCTTTAAAAGCATATTTTGTAAATGGAACATTTATATAGCACCTTCTCTTCA
Source organism: Pantherophis guttatus (assembly GCF_059756535.1). Classification (NCBI taxonomy): domain Eukaryota; kingdom Metazoa; phylum Chordata; class Lepidosauria; order Squamata; family Colubridae; genus Pantherophis; species Pantherophis guttatus. Next base: position 193,407,094 of record NC_142063.1, read on the forward strand.
GAACAAATATTCAAAGATCTAAAAAATGAATATCAATAAAACATTACAATGGCATACAATCAGGGGAAATCAAATGATGTACAGTAGCTGAAAATAAGTTCACTAGTCACATTACAGACAATTTGTTACAACTTCCATATGGGGGTTTGCTGTTCCTTTCTTCTTCAATGGTCTTTTCGCTGCCCAGTCTACTCTATTTCCTTGTACTCCATGAAGATCTTTTACCCAATATTAACCAGGCCTAACACGCCCAAGATGATCTCTCTTCTCATCTCCTCATTACACATAGATTTTGTGAATATTGCTGCCTGGCTGTCTCTTTTTGCACAGTCCCTATGCCATATATAAAGGATTTATGCCTTTGCTTAAACTAGTCCTGAAACTCTAGTCCAGTGATGGCTAACCTTTTTTTTCCTTGGGTGCCAAAAGCGTGCGTGTGCGCTATTGTGCATAAGTGCGTGCCCACACCCATAATGCAATGCCCCTCCTGCATGCCCCGTCCCCTGCACATGCTCGCACGACCCCCTGTTCATGCGCACATGACCCCTGTGCTCCCCTCCCTCATGCATGCGTGTGTGACCCGTCCTTTTGGCCTCACATCCCAAAACAGCGCTGGGGGTGGGGGGAAGCCTTGCGTCCCAAAATGGCTGGGACAGGAAAAAAAGCCTTGCATCCCAAAATGGCTGGGAGAGGGAAAAAAGCCTCACCTCCCAAAACAGGGCTGGGTTGGGCTGCGGGGGGGGGAAGCCTTACCTCCCAAAAGCCTGGAAGGGGAAAAAAAGCTTTGCTTCCCAAAACGGCTGGGAGGGGAAAAAAAGCCTCGCCTTCCAAAACAGCACTGGAAGGGGAATCTCCGAGATCTGGGAAGGCATGGGCAGCAGAAAGCGAGGAGAAGGTAGCCCTCCCCCGCGCATGGGCGCACGTCTCCTGCTTGCAAGGCAGAGACCCAAAAATCAGCTGGCCAGCGGGAAGCGCACACGCATGCGCAGTAGAGCTGAGTTGGGCGATGGCTCGCGTGCCCACAGAAAGGGCTCCGTATGCCATAGGTTCGCCATCACGGCTCTAGTCAATGCCTTTGCCTGCAGTGCACTATCTCAGAAAGAAAAAACAGGGAGATAGGTTCATCTTCAAAGACACATCTGAATATTTGACAACCTCATGTCATTCTTAATTTGTTATGTCTGTCACTAAAAAAAAAATGCTTTGCTTTACCCTAGAAATAAGTGCCACTGCTTTCAAGAGGACTAATTTTCAGGTACTTAGGCAAAGGATCATAGGATTAGCTAGAAGACCTGTGCTTTATTAGTTTAAAATGTCTAAAAAGTCCTAATAGTCATGTACTTTGTTCCCACAGTGGCTAACTAGATACCCAGGAGGAGCCCAGAAGCAAAACATGAAAAATTCTTTCCGCTTGTGTTTCCATCATTGTATGTTTCTAGACAGGCTAGTTCTGAAATTAAATATAATATATAATCAAGACCATCAGGCATTGATCTCCTGGTCTTTCATGCATTTATTCCTTTCCTTTCCAAGGCTGTCCAAATATGTAATTGTGCCCTGGTTCAGGACACAATTCTTCTTTTTTCTCTTCAATTTGATGCTACTTTCTTTTTCGTATAATCTTTACCGGTTTTGCATCATATTGGAATTGCACAGCTACTTACTCCTGAGCACACACAATTATACTGTAGGTTGCTTGTCTGCCATTTTCCTAAATTGTCTTTTTTTTTCCAATCCAGGAATATCATATATTTTTTAATATTTTTGATTGTGAATTAGTCACTATAAAAGGTACAGGTCATTTATCCTCCCTTCCCTATGAATGTAGTGAAGAATGCACTTGCTGACTATCAACCCCACCTTTTCTGCTAGTGGAGAAATGTTGACAAAGCTAGGATAATTATTACATTTGATTTAAATAATTTAATTTTAAATTGATTTATTTTACAGGATTTGAGGTGATTACATTTCATGTATAATGCTTCTCTTCCAACACATAAAACAGTATAGTTTAGTAACAACCCTGAGGGGTAGGGACTCTATGGGCGACATACAATGGAGGGGGATGTCATTATGCAGTTCTGAGCTCACATATTCAGCATCCCTGAAAAAGCTTTAGAAAAGAGATGGAGACCAACCTGAACTGGCAACCATACATTTCAAAAAGGCAAAATATTAAAAGAACATATTTCTCACTTCAGTGGTTCTTAGATGGGATAATAACAAGTGTTGAAATGACTTTCCTTGCAATAATATGTAATTTTTCTTTATTTCAGTTTCTAGTTATACCACACATTCTTCAGGTGATAAAAAAGGTATTTCTTTAGAAATACTTAATACTTAATACTCATCTATTAAAATACATTTAAATTGACTAGAGTGATTGCTTAATGGCAGAGACTTTGTAAGCAGTAGCAACGTATCTATATCAGGGAGCAAATTATGATTGGAATGGAGGGGACTATCAGAAATGTGAAGATTGTATAGAATTGAGTTCCATTAGTCCAAGCATTGTTAGGTACCCCACACGCCCACTTTACAGTCTGTTTCTGTTGCTCCCCTCTGTGAGAGGTTTTGAAGTATTTCTAGCCAGACTACCAGATTCTGAAACAGCTTTGTTCCCTATGCCATCTGTTTGGTAAACTCACAAGATTCGTTTCTCTCACCATGTACATGTATACATCCAAACTAGACTGTGTTGTTTTTCTGTGTCATATAATATATGTGGGTGTATGCATAATTTTGTTCTATCTATCTATCTATCTATCTATCTATCTATCTATCTATCTATCTATCTATCTATCATCTATCTATCTATCATCTCTCTATCTCTCTATCATCTATCTATGTATCTAGTCAGGTTTTTGTAGTGTATATTGGAGGTAGTGACCCTTTGAGAGCTGTATGCAACAAAATTTCATTTTAATATATGCCGATTAGTGTACATTCAAAGTGACAAGTATTCTAAATTCTAAGAAGAATCAGGATTCTTGGAGGCACCTAAAAGAACTCCTTAAATTCAATTCAATACATGCAAAAGCCCGAGGGAGAGAGAACAAGTGAAATTCACTGTAATTGTGCTTGTAGGAGAGAGCTAGTGTAGAGTGAGTTTTATATTAAAACAAGGCTTATTTCTCTCTGCATCTTAAAAAAAGTCACAGGTTTTTTTAAAGCTGTAGGCCTAGGACATGTATTTATTTTTGTTATAAAAAGGAAATCCCATCCCATTTCACTGAGATGGCAAAGTGTCAGATTAATAATAATTTGGTAACATTTCACAATATCTTAAGAGACTTCTTAGAAGTTGAAAAGAATTCAGATGTCGGAGAAAATAACATGAGTTCAAAAAGGGAAATCTCTCGGATTTTTTTCTCACCTTAGAAAAATTCTTTTTATTTTTTATTTTTTGGCTGTGATTGAAGATAATACAAAACAGATACGTTCAAATTTATCAGAGGGGGCGTCACAAGGGGCTAAATGTGCATTCTAAGAATATTTGCTCTCTGTTTCTTTGTGAATTTACTGGTATAACTGTCATTTTATTGCCTGTCTTAATGTTCTCCATTGCAGGCTTCATCTGCCACCTGGGCATAATACCATCCTACTTGTATAATATTGTGCTATGTAATGCCCATTATTCCCTGAATAATACTGCTAGCATTCTCCTAGATTAGTTTTTTTTTTTTTTTTATGAAAAGAAGATTATTTTTTTTCTTTTGGGAAGCATTCAGATGGACAGCTTCCCATATCTATTCCAAAGCAATATAAATCTGGGAGAAAAGCTTTTATCATTTTAATTAACAGAATTACAGGGTTGGAAGGGACTTTGGAGATCTTCTAATCCAACCCCTTGCTCATGCAGGAGACCCTATACCATTTCAAATAAATGGTGGTCCTATCTTTTCTTAAAAACCTTCAGTGTTGGAGCACCTACGACTTCTGAAGGCAAATTGTTCCACTGATTAACTGTTTGCACTGTCAAGAAATTTCTCCTTAGTTCTAGGGTAGTTCTATCTTTGATTAGTTTCCATCTATTGCTTCTTGTCCTACTTTCAGGTGTTTTGGAGAATAGCTTGACCTTCTCTTCTTTGTGTCAGCCTCTTAGATATTGGAACATTGTTATCATGTTAGCCCTACTCCTCCTTATCATTAAACTAGACATACCTAATTCTTGCAACCGTTCTTCATATGCTCTAGCCTCCAGTCCCCTAATAATCTTTGTTGCTCTTTTCTGCACTCTTTCCAAAGTCTTAGCATCTTTTTTTATATTTATATATTTATATATTTATATTTTAGATGTACTATGATGTCACTGAATTAGGTTTGGTACTAGGTGACTGCTCAAATAAATGCTTGCTGTCTTGCTCCACTTTTTAGAAGTCACACATCACTCTTCCAGAAATATTCTTTGCATGTTGAATCCTTTGATCTCATCTATCCAGCTGGTGCATTGTCTTTCTTCTATAGAATTTCTATCAGCCTCGCAAAACATAATAGGAGAGGCTACTCTAGTGTGCAACTCCAAAGACAGCTGCTTTGTTTTTACTTCAAGTTTATCTCAAACATTTTTACCTGACAATGTAGTTAGTTTCTTTCACCTGGCAAACAAATATATGGAAAAGTTTAAGTTTGTGTGGAAACATAGATTCATGATAGCTGATTTGTTATTTTCATCCTTGATCTTGATTCCTCATTAAAATCACTTAGTGCCAATTTTTAGATTTAATCTATATTTCAGGACTTCATGAGTAGATTCAATTTTTTTAATACTTTGATCTTTTTGATACTTTGGAATGACTGTTGCCTTTTATGCTTCAAAATTTGTAGATGAAAGTCCTTTCATATACAGTTTTTATCCGAGAAGAAGCACTATTAAACACGATAGCCCTTATTTTAGGCAAATATCTGTGGGACTGGGTTATTAGTTACACAAATTATTCATTGATTGCTACTTCTTAGAACATCTTAAGTATCATGTATAGTGATACTTAGTGAAGTTGCATGCTGCCCTTTTAGTGGCTGCTATGAGGTATTATCCAACCATAAATAACTAATGACTGCTTCAATGTCATAACCTGGATCCAGGCACCAGTACTTATGCTTATATATATATTTGATGCTGTAATATGGATTCTGAGCCATTATAGATGTACGCTGTATTTAATGTGTAGGTTAAGCCTACACATAACATGCAAATATTTTTTCCAGTGAAAAATCTTTAACCTGCAGATGAAGTTATATTCCAAGTAAGTAGAGACAAAGCTTGTCCCTACTTATGACTAGATTTCAAAAAACCTAAGATAATATAAACATTTTATTGTAAATAAAGGAAAAGAAAAATAAGTTGGAGCACAAAGCCGGCCTACTTTGTATCACTCTCCCCAATAATGTGGTAAAATATTGTCTGGGGAGGAATACATATTAGAAAAATTCATATTATAGTTTGCATCTCCCAAAATTTTAGCAAGAGGGATTTTAAATTTGCACTTTGGGACTTTTATCGGTCATAAATGTAATTGTAGCTGGAAGTAAATAAGACTCTGCAATTTATAAGGCCTTTACACTACCCCAATTTGCTATGGATGTAGAATTACTTTGAATAATATAACCTTGTTTTATTCTGGCGGCTAGTGTGTATTTTCATTTTTATTTTTACCACTGCTCTGAGGATTATTTTAGCTGCTAGCTTCTGTCACAATATATTTCTAAGGTGTTTATGATATGGCCCTTAAAACAGCACTCTTAAAGTCTTAGTCTAGGATAAGAGCAGTTAATAGCAAAACATTAATCCTTTGAAGAGATATGCATTTTCATGCACACTTTTCAAGATTTATTAATACAAGTGGCTGAAGCTGTGATCTTGTTGGAGGAATGTTGTTGAAGACCTTTGTGGATTGGATAGATTAAGTATATGTGTAGCATTCTGCAAACAACTGATGGAGTCAAAACTTCACTTTGAACAAGACCAGAGGCAGAAACCTGATTGGTGGAGTAGATTTAATAGACTATTATACATGCAATTATCTTTTATTTTTTCTCCTCTTGTTACTGAAGTTTTTGTAGCAATGGATATTCATGAATCTTATAAACATTAATATCAGAGATGCACTGTAGGATACACTAAGCACGTTTTCTTCAATTTGATAACCCCCATATGTATTGGACTTTAATTCTCATAATTCCTACTTGGCATTACTAATGCCTTTATTAGCTGGCGGATTATGCAAGCTGAATTCTAGTTTTTTAGAAAATACTAGAGGTCAACTGCAATTCAGCCTGGTTTCAAACATTTATAGCTAATTCTGTGAAGAATGTGGAGAAAGTGTTCACAAATATGACAACTGTCATGAACTTTTTGCATGGGAAATATTCTTGTGTTTACAAATATTTAGGAAACAGAACCATCAGTAGACTATTACTATCAGTAAGACTATTACAGTGATCATTATTGCAGTGTTTGTTTGCATAAAAGATTATATTCTTAGAACAAACAATGCAAAACCATAATGGAAAAATCTGGTTTCATGAGAATCTTGCACAATGACTGAGGAGGACATACTGTAATCAAAGCATGCAACAGATATCTATTTTTTTTTCTAAGAAAAAAGAGATCTCAAATCATCCTGCTTCACATATAAAACATTTATAAAATTGATAGAAATATTTTTATTTTGCCTCTTTAAGGGAAATATAGATGCCTTGTAATCAGATGGGTCAAACAAATAGAAATGGTTTACAACTCCTTGAGGGGGTCATCTATCAAAAGTCCAAATACTGAGAATATTTTGACTCTTCTATAAAGAGAAAACTCAAAATGTTCCAGGTTCCCATTCGCTATGGGAACCTACCACTGCAACTATGTGTTGGACTGTCTCTGAAGACTCTGCATAGTCTGCACCTTGGGCCCTTTCTAGTGTAGTAGACTTCTGCTTCTGTGGAACTGGTGCTTAGTGGTGCTATGATCACTATCTCAGTGCTGCTCAGTGTGGTCTTTTAATCCAGTCCTTTCCAGCTAATGGTAGGATTTCCTAATGTCTGCCTTGTCAGCTACCTTTGGATGGTAATCCCAGGTGGAGTCTTGTCTTGCCATGGTGCTTCCTCTGTTTGATCTTCCTTCCATGTCTGCCTTTCCCTCAGACATTCACTCAACAGCTCACCTTGGGTGCCATTGTACTCCTGGATGCTCTGAGTTTCATCCAGGACAGGGGTCGGCAACCTTAAACACTTGAAGAGCCATTTGGACCTGTTTCCCACAGAAAAGAAAACATCGGGCACCACAAAACCCTTTTGACATCTAAAATAAAGATAACACTGCATACTGTATATTGTTTTTTACCTTTATGCTATGTATAAAAAAACCGATAGTGTGTTGCATTTATGAAATCAATAAGCTGCTACAGAGAAAACAAATTTGTATTTCTGCGTGCAACAAAAACTCCCCCCCCCAAAAAAAAGATGGGTCAAAAAGCTCAATAAATCATGTGCCGGCAGGTGTCGCACATTGGCTGTTGTGACTCATATTTTGAGCGATAGGGAGCTGCAGCAGAGGGATGAAAGAGCCACATGTGGCTCCAGAGCTGTGGGTTGCAGGCCCCTGATCCAGGACAATAGCTTTGACATCCACCAGAACCTGCCTGCCCTTTTTCCAGATGGTGTAAAAATTCTGGCTGTTAGCAACATCCAAGTACCACAAAAGGATAAGACAGGTCAAATTTGCAGATGATACTAAGATGGCAGGAATAGCTAACACCTAGATCAGTGATGATTAACCTTTTTGACACTGAGTGCTGAAACTGGAGCACATGCACCGGAGCACCAAAACCCAGAAGAGAGCAGCTGGCCAGTGCGCTTGTGCACCGGACCAGCTGTCTGGCTTGCATGCATGTGATGGAACCCAGAAGAACAGCTGGTGATGGCGCACATGCCCACAGAGAGGGCTCTGTGTGCCATCTCTGGCACGTGTGCCATAGGTTTGCCATCACGGCCCTAGATGATAGGCTCAAGATCCAGATGGATCTTAACAGACTTGAACATTGGGCCCTATCTAACAAAATGTAATTCAACGTAGAGAAAAGTAAAGTCTTACACTTAGGCAAGAAAAACCAAAAGTGCACATATAGACTAGGTGAAACCAGGCTTAGTAGCAGTAATTGTGACAGGGATCTTGGAGTCTTAGTGGACAACCAATTAAATATGGCTAATAGTGTGTAGTGGCAGCCAAAAAAGCCAATGCAATCCTAAATTGCATTAAAAAATTAAATTATCCCTCTGTTAAATTGCATTAACAGAGGGATACAATCAAGATCAAGTGAGGTACTAAGACCACTCTATAAAGCCTTAGTAAGACCACACCTAGAATACTGCATCCAGTTTTGATCACAACACTATAAAAAAGATGTTGAGACTAGAGAAAAAGTACAGAGGAGAGCAACCAGGATGATTAGGGGACTGGAGGCTAAAACATATGATGAACAATTGCAAGTTCTGGGAGCTTCATCACTGGAAGCTTTCAAGAAGAGACTGGACTGCCATCTGTCAGAAATGGTTTAGGGTCTTCTACTTGGGTGAGGGGTTGGACTAGATGACCCACAAGGTCCCTTCCAACTCTGTTAATCTGTCAATGGGAAGAATAAGATCTAGGCCACCAAGATGTATGCTCTGCCTATCATCAGCTCTTTTGCCAATATAGTGAACTGGCCAAACCAGGACATGAGGACTGCTATGAAGACCTGGAAGCTCCTCACAATGTATAGAGATTTCCATGCCAACTCTAATACCCAGAGACTATACAGCATCTGGAAAAATGATGGGCAGGTCTGGTGGGTGTCAAAGTCTTCCTTACCTCTTCATTTTATTTTTATTTTTATTTTATTTATATGCCGCCCTTCTCTGGAGGCTCAGGGCGGCTTACAATGCGTTAAGCAATAGCCTTCATACTTTTTGTATATTTATACAAAGTCAGCTTATTGCCCCCACAATCCGGGTCCTCATTTTACCTACCTTAGAAAGGATGGAAGGCTGAGTCAACCTTGAGCCTGGTGAGATTTGAACTTGCAGTAATTGCAGGCAGTTGATGTTAATAACAGTGCTTTAGTCTGCTGCGCCACCAGGGCTATCATTGTGGTTCCCATGTGATTGTGGAATACCAAGGAACTTGTAATGTGTGTGTGTGGTATGTGGTGAATTTGTGTGCATGTCTAGAAAATACAGAGGAAAATAAATATTTAATAACAAGAAAAATGCTTAGCGCATTGTAAGCCGCCCTGAGTCTCCGGAGAAGGGCGGCATATAAATCAAATTAAAAAAAAAAAAAAAGGAGCACCTGCTTTGGATAATGCTTATACTTATTAAATTAAGTGGGAGAATTATTGCTGATTCTCGAAATGCTTCTTTATGATAATCCTTTTTAGTCTACATCAGGTCCATTGAATATGCTGAGGTCTGGGAATCGCTAGTTAAGGTATTATATTAAGGGAGCAGCTGGTGGAAAATTTACATTATTACGTAGCGTATGCCACAGGTTTAGCCTCAGTGGAGAAGCACTAGCATGCAGATGGTATTTCTTTACATTATAAGGAATAAAAGTTTCCCACAAAATCTGTGGGATAACTTTGATACATTTCCTAAGGTTAGATGTTGGGATCTCTCCCTATCTCTCCCTCTCTCCCTGACTCCCCTTCTCACACACACCCCTTCAAAAGCAGAAAGCTTCCTTGGATTCAGTTTGCAAAATGGGGAATATTCAGAGTACTGCTGAACAGTCTCACTGTCCTAGGAGAATATCCACCAATCTAAAGCATGGTGTTCCATGTACAACATGCTTAATATTTTTTTTTGACAGCAAAGATCACATCAGTGTATATGAAGATGATAATCCAAATGTGGATTGCTTTGAAACTGAAATCCTTTTGACTACTTACCCAGTTTAAAGAGATCTTTTGCAATCACTTTCAGTTTTCATCATACTTGAAATTTAATATCGTCTTTAAATTTGGCCAACTCACTGCTTATCATTAAGTCAAGAAAATGTATGAATAAGTTAAACAGCACTAGTCTCTTGAGACACTACTTACTTCCATCCATTGAGAACATTATCTATTTATTTCTGTTTCCTGATTTTTAACTAATTAGTAACTCATAAACGGAAAAGTTCTGTCTCTTCTTTTTTTAAAGATTTTTTTTAAAAATAAAAATATATTATTCCCACCCCCAAGATCCCTGAATTTATATGCATCAGGGGTGGGTTCTATTTATCTTTACTACTGGTTTGCAACGGGATCGCACGCGCGTGTTCACATCGCAGATCGCCTATGACGACATCTGGGACGGTGGGTGGAGCCTCCCGCCGGTTTTACTACCAGTTCTTGTGAACCGGTCTGAACCGGGGGCAACCCACCACTGATATGCATGTTTATGATGGGTGCGGTTCTTTAGGAAGTTCTAGTAGGTTGCAGAGGCCTAGAAGTATGGAGTTTCAGATTGTATGGCAGCAGAATCCCCTGGGGTCGTTTCCTGAGTGGCCTGAGCTGGACCAATTTTTCAACTGTCCCATATGGTTTGTAATTCTTGCTGAGCTATGTGGTAGCTTAGAATGGGTTTGTTGTGGACCCCATGGGCCATTCCCTTACCTGGATTGCAGTTTAGAGAACTGGCCATAGGGAATTGAAACCTTGCTCTTCTTTAACCTCTCAGCAGCACAGGGAGGGGTCGCGTGCATGCGCGGGGGGGCGGGGTCATGCGTGCATGAGCAGGGGCAGAGCATGGGGGCGCAGCATTCTCCCCCCATGGCCCGTTTTTGGCTCCAGGAGGCTGCAGGGAGGCCTGCTTTCGGTACACAATGAGAAAAAGGTTAGCCATCACTGTTCTAGAGCCTTTGATGAGAAACTTTGTCCCAGGCTTTCTGAAAGTCAAACTGCTATATACAGTGTTGATCAAATGATCTCCATTCAAATACTTCTTAACTTGGCGAGGAAAGATTTTCTTTTTCAGGATTCATGCGGATTGCCGTTCAGCAAGACTTGATCTTCTGCATTCTTCTTATTTTTTGTGTGTGGCCTATATTTGATTACCATTTCAATAAATTTGCTCAGAAAAGATGTTAAGCTGACAGCCTTTAATCTTCCAGATTTCTCCTTATTAAAACTTGGTGTTACATTGGCTACCATCCAGTCCTTGGGCGCTAAACTTGATTTGAGTCGTGAGTTACATTTTTTTTTTCTTAATAAGTCAGCAATTTGAGTTCTTTAGGAACTCTTGGATCAACGCTAGTAGGATTTGAGGATTTTTTACTTGTAGTCTTTCAAGATGTTCTAGAATATTTTCTTTTCTTACTTCAACTAGCAATTCCTTTCTCAAGAAAGTTAACACAGACCCAAGTAGCTGTCCATAAATTCTATAATAAAGACAGATCAAGGAATTCATTCACTTTCTCCAGAAACTCCATATCCTGCTTCATTATCCTTTTTGTCATTTCTCAGTCCACCCTATGAAGAAACACACAGTGAATCTGGGGATGAGGCTGTTTAGGAGAAGTTAATCCTGATCAAAATCCCTGCTAGTTTGGAGAGGAGAAACAAAGACTTCGACAGTGTTACATTTGCTGGGAAGGAGCATTAAAGCACTTTTCCTCCTGTTTCTAGGCTTCCCAAGCAAATTCTTCAGGGGCCCTATGTGGCTCATATGACATGCAGCTTGCCTATCCCCTATGCATAGGATTATAGGCCAATTAAGCAGATTCCTGGAAGGCAAATTTATCATGTATCCTCTATTTCCCTTTTTGTCTCATCTTGTGCTGACCTTGTTGGGCTGTTAGATGCTTTATTTGTCATGGATGACTTCCTCCTTCAGACCTCTTTAATTTTAGTTAGTGTTGGCAAAGCCCATTTATATTTTCCCCCTCTCCTGTTTAACTGCGTTTCTAAACTTTGTCTAACTGCAAACAGGCAATGCTTTGCATGCTTGGGTTTATCCCTTGTCATTGGAATAACCTGATTACAAATGTGACGTTCATGTTTAATATTCCCTTTTGAAAAGAGCAACAAACTCACAATTGGCAATATTTATCTGAGTAGAACATGGAGTTAACGCTGAGCAGAAGTCTCAGGCAACTGCTTCCATTCCGTGGCTTGTTAAAAAGAGGGATCAAATTGCATTATCACTCCAGAAAAAAAGGGAAGACTAACCAGCAGTATCAAAGGTTTGAAGCCCCTTTCCAAATGATGGGAATTTTTTTGTTCCCCCCTCACCCCTGGTGAGAATACAATATCTTTATACCACACTTCATATGGGCCTCCAATGGCGACCAAGAGAAGTGGTTTTATGCCCTAAGGATACGGTAGAGAATAGAAATCATCATCCTTGATTTTAGCTCAGCTGCTTCTTTTCTACATAGATTTATTGTCTACAACTGCCCATCAGGCACATTAAAGAAAAAAAAAAACCCTTCACCCATTCTCTTTTTCCTATGCTTGTGTTTAGGCTTTTTCTTCTCGGCTTTGTTCTTTCCACTTGGCAAAATAAACAGCAAGATTGATCTTATGCCCTGCATGTTGGTTTGTCCCAATTGTTTATCAATAGACCTGGGCTGGGAATGCAAAGGCTGGAAGAGAAGGGCAAAGCTGCAATTCACTTTGTGTCCTTTTTGCCTTTTAGTGTGCACTGGGATGTTGCTAATCTGAAGGGAGCAACTGTAGCTGCCAACTGACTGCTGCAAATTAATAATGAAGTATTCTGTCTTATATTAGCTCAGTGCAACTAACCATCTTTAGAAGTACCAGAGCCAAAAAATGGGGGGGGAATGGGATAGGGAATGTGTGTGGTTGCAAAATCTATTTTTTTTAAAAAAATAATGGGGATTGAATGGAGAATATACATCTCTAGGTTACTAGTGGTTCCCTCCCCCACCCCCTGCTTTATTGCCATTGGTAAATGGTTTCCATGAAAGAACTTTCTACTTGGGGAAAGAGATTGTTCTAGAAAATGGAACGATAACTACAATTGTCCTTAAATCATTACAGAAAAAAGCATAATAAAAAAAAATCAGACTTTTAATGAACTTTTAGTTTCATTTTCCCCATCCTATGCTTAGAGAATAAATCAATAGTTACATAACTTGGACTTACCTTTGAATCGGTATTTTGGATAACTGTCCCACACATATGTATGTGAAAGTCAGCCCTATTAGGCTCAGTGAACTTAATGCGGTGTGACTATGTCTTTTTAGTGATGTCCAGCAGGATTTTGATGATATTGTGAAATATATTGAAACAGGTTCCCCACCTCTTAAAAGAAATTAAAAGATGGAGACCCAGAAAGCATTTTAATCTTCTCACTGCCTTGCATCGGGGTTTTGACTTTTTCAAGCAGGACTGTGAAAATTACAACCTGTACCTGCCTGCTGGACACCCAGATCAATGGTGTATGAGCTAGTCCCTGAAGCCAACAATTATATACACAAATACTAATTCTGATAATTACTAATATTTTGTGCCTTTGTGTTTCTCTTTGCCTCCCCTTCTCCTTTATCTCCTTCTCACTCCCATTTTTTTTCCACCTAAGGGAAAATAGTTGAGTCTGTAATTTTCATTCTTTCTTGGAGAGAATATTATTTTCTTTCTCTCTTTAAATGTCTAAAGCATTCTGACAAAACAGGAAGAGTGAAAAGTAAAGAAAAGAAAAACAGGTTGTGTTGCATTGTAGTTTCAGCTACAGACGTTCCCCCAAGTTCATGGACAGATTAGATTTGGGTTTCATGATTTGGCTTGAATGAAAGAAAGCCGCACAGAGATTAAAGAATTTAATCCTTTTCCATGGGTCTCTCCAGAGTGACTCTGTAACCCGTTGCTCATTGTGTGCTTATAACACCTCTTCTGGTTGTCAGGAGAATAATATGTGAGCCCGTTACAACATAAAGCCTAAGTCTGGTCCAAGAGAAAAGGCCCAGCTTCAGTACAGCTTTGAGATCTGTTTGGTCCTTATTTACCAGTGGAGGCATAGCCGAAGCGATAAAAATATTGAGATACAAGCCTGTTAATAAAAAGCACTTTTAAGGTTCATTGATTTTATGCTAAATTCTCTCCCATGGAAAATAATGGGATTTAGAAATACTCAACATTGGGCAATGATCCACTTAGGTAATGGTAAACTCTGAACTTAATGGTCCTCCATTATGATTTAGGTATAATTTGTGACTCTTATTAGGACACTTCCATATGGAAAACTAGAAATATGATATGACTGCAGAGCCTGTGTGACTAAACAGTGTTGGCTGGTTTTGCGAGCTGAGGTTTTTTGTTTTTTTCCTGGATCCACTGTAAATTTATTTGAAACTGGAACAAAACTGGTGTTTTCTTTGCAATGTTACAGCTTTGCTGAGTTTCTAGGTGGATTCTTTCCAGTTTGTAGGAAACTCTTGCTTCACTTTGCCTCCTGGGCTTCATCCAGGGGTGGGTTGCTGGGGATTTGCAGAGGTTCGAGCGAATCTCTACCTAAGATTCTGTGCAGTTCGGAGAACCCTCAAATCCTACTCTTGGCTGGTTCCGCCCACCCCTCCCCTCCCAGGAGTCCCCACATGGCCCATTTTGGATGCAGGTAAGTGCAGGGCGTGCGTGGAGGCTTGGGGAGGGTGAAAAATGGGCCTACCGGAAGTTCAGAAATGGGCCTGTTTCCCACTTCGAGAGGGCCTCCGGAGCCTGGGGAGGCCATTTTCGCCCTCCCAGAGGCTGGAGGAAAGCCTCTGGAGCCGGGGGAGGGCAAAAACGCCCCCTCCACCATGGTGCAAGAGGCCATGCTCACCATGGCCATGCCCACCCAGCAACTGGGCAGAGAACCCCTTGCTAAAATTTTTGAAGCCCACCCCTGGCTTCCCCCTTTCTTGCAGGTCTTTCATGGGAAAAGATGGTTTGAAGCCTTCTCAGTTCTCTTTTTTTAAGATTCTGGATTTTTGTTTTTTGTTTTCTCTTTTTGCCTAGGTCCAGACAAATTTACCTAGCATGAAGGACATATTCAACAATTTTATTTCCCTTTTGAATGGAGGACGGGTGAAAGAATTTCTGTCTCTTTGAGGGTGGCAGGGAAAGACAGATGGTTTTTGTGATGATTTAACTGATTTACTGCTATTGAGTTAGGACATTTCCACTGATAGTACCAAATGTATGTTGACTACATAGAGTAATTATGCCACTACTTGAAGGTATCTGAAGTCTCTAATATATCTCACCTAGTTGCTGTTGGGGGATAAAATCAAGGGTCATCACCATGTAAAGAGTAGAATAGAATAGAATAGAATAGAATAGAATAGAATAGAATAGAATAGAATAGAATAGAATTCTTTATTGGCCAAGTGTGATTGGACACACAAGGAATTTGTCTTTGGTGCATATGCTCCATAAAGAAAAAATAAAATATATTCGTCAAGAATCATAAGATACAACACTTAGTGATAGTCATAGCTTGACATAGTCAATATAAGTTGTAAAGATACAAGCAACATGGATATAGCTATAAGTGGGAAGAGATAGGTACTAGTAAAGATGAGAAGAATAGTAATACAGTCTTAGTAGTTAATTTGACAGTGTTGTGGGAATTAGTGTTTAGCAGAGTGATGGCATTTGGGAAAAAACTGTCCTTGTGTCTTGTTGTTCTGGTGTGCAGAGCCCTATAGCGTTGTTTTGAGGTTAGAAGTTGAAACAATTTATTGTGGATGTGAGGGGTCTGTAGATATTTTCACAGCCCTCAAAGCTACCTTGGGTTCATGGAGAAAAGGGGAGCCTACATCTAACAAACATTATTTATTTTGAAAGTTTGGGATTCTGTCCATTATGTTCATCCTTGGGTGGCACACAGCCCATTGTATGAAAGAATCTCTCCCCATTGGTCCCAATTGGTCAATCAGATCTACTGAAAAGAATGCCAGTATACTCTAAAAGTGATTTGAAAAGTAAAGGGATAAAGAAAGAGAAAATAAACTCATGCATCTCTGCATATCATTTATATCCTTAATAGCATGGGAATGTTTCACCACATAAATATAATTGTCTGATACAACTAATGGGTTTTTTGGTACTAAAAATCGACCAATGAACTTATTTATGTAAACTTAAGTAGCCCACTTTCAATTCAAACTGACTCAAACCTGGATTAAATGAGAAATTCCAGAACACTGAGCTTTGAAACAAGAAAATTTCACAGTTTCCCTACATAGTCTTAGATAGGAGTCAAATTTTGGTTGTTTTGGTTGCAATATTGGTGTTAACATATTCAGTATGGTTTCTTTTACAACAGTGAGCTGTCCAAAGGTACTGAGACTCAGGTGGCATATAAATTTAATAATAAATGATCATTATTACTATTTGAATTCTGCTTCCAAAGCTTCTAAGCAGCATATTTCAATCCAATCTTCCTATTCCTTAGTAGTTCTGTTCCTAAGACATGAACAACCCTGTCACCCCAATGATGCACTAGCAGCATCCCGTTGGAGATGGCTGGATGAATGTTGCATCAGCCATTTTGGCAGACCTCCTAGCAACTGCAAACGAGACAGGAAGATGGTCATTTTCCAAGCTATTTCCTTTTTATTCCCTCCCCCCCAGTAGAGAATTAACCTCCCCCCCAATTAGAATCTGCACCGCAGAAGACAAAATCAGGAGGAAGGAACTCACCTTTCATTCATTCCTTCTGATTTTTACCGTCTTCTCAACTGGAAGCTTGAAGATGGTTGAAAAATGGAATAGTTGTAGAGAGGAAATACCTAAAAAGGCCAGTTTAAAGGTACCTTTCAGTTTCAGTTTCAGAAGAGGTAAGAATTGGTTGGAGTCTAAGGTCAATAGTTCCTACAAGTTTATTGAGTAAATGGAGTTCATTTAAATCCAAGGATAACTGACCATTGAGGCAGGGGTGAAATCCAGCAGGTTCTCATAGATTCTGGAGAACTGGTAGCGGAAATTTTGAGCAGTTCGGAGAATCGGCAAATACCCCCTCTGGCTGGCCCCAGGAGTGGGGTAGGAATGGAGATTTTGCAGTATCTTTCCCCTAGAGTGGGGTGGCAATGGAGATTTTGCAGTATCCTTCCCTTGCCACACCCATCAAGCCATGCCCACCAAGCCACACCATGCCCACCAAGCCATGCCCACAGAACAGGTAGTAAAAAAATTTGGATTTCACCATTGCATTGAGGGGTAAATTTACATCCCCAGTTATCCTGCTACCTCTGGGCTAGAATAGACAAGAAGTTTTAGAGGAGATGATTCAAGGATACAACACTTGATAAGTATGTTTCTGGCTAGAACTAGAAAAGTGGTTAAAGAAGAAATCCATCAAATGTCAAGTGTTAAATGCAGTCCCTAATTATAGTAGAAATGAGATTCGATTCTTGTGCCTCCCTCCCATGTGACATGCTAGGCTGAAATGCTCACTCACACTATTAGGAGGAATAGGGCCCCAGCTATGATAACAATTCAGTCTGGTCTCTGATCTTAACTGGGTCAGTTAACTCCTTTTTAGTGTTTCCATGGCAGACTCCAGTTGAGCATGTCATGGGAACAGGAAGGGTAAGAGCCTGTCATATGGCAGATTTGCTGAATGCCTGAATAGTGTAGAAAATTCGTTCTTTAACTAACTCAGAAAATATTTTGAGGGCTTCTAATGATATTCTTTCCTTGAAAGCCAGCACTTCAAGCATTATAACTACAGGTCACCCTCGACTTACGATCACAACTGAGCTCAAAACTTTTGTTGCTAAGTGAAACCTTTGGTAAGTGAATTTTAGCCCCTTTTACAACCTTTCTCGCCACAGTTGTTAAGTGAATCACTGCAGTTGTTAAATGAATCTGTTTGTTCAATGAATCTGATTTTCCCATTGACTTGCTTATTAGAAGGTGGCAAAATGGTGCCTGACTAGGTGGCTCAAGTGGCTAAGACACTGAGCTTGTCGATCAGAAAGATTGGCAGTTCGGTGGTTCAAATCCCTAGTACAGGTCTCCTGCGTGAGCAGGGGTTGGACTAGATGACCTCCAAGGTACCTTCCAGCTCCGTTACTGTGCGAAAAGATGATCATGTGACCCTGGGACAGAGCAACCATCATAAAAATGAACTGGTTGCCAAGCATTCACATTTTGATCATGTGACCATGGAGATGCTGCAACGGTTGTAAGTGTGAAAAATGGTCATTGGTCACTTTTTTCAGTGCCATTGTAACTTTAAACAGTCACTAAATGAACTGTTGTAAATTGAGGACTACCTATACTGTCCTAGAATCCCATTTCTAAGACTATTGTCTTCTAATCCAGGGGTGGCCAAGCTGGCTCAGGAATTCTGGGAGTTGAAGTCCACAGGTTGTAAAAGGGCCACAGTTGCCCACCCCTGTTCTAATCCAATCTGTCTGACTTGATAAAACTTGGTATTTTCTCCCATCTGGATTCCTTACCCTGCCTCCTTTGCTCAGTGAACTCAGTGAACCAAAAACTGAGTTTTTGGATCCAAGATCCTGATTTGCTGGACGTATGGAGGAAGGATTTTTAAAGCAAGCTCAGGAAGAATGGAGTTGAAATCTTTCACAAAGCTGGGAGACAACCTACCTGAGAAGATGAAGCAGTAGATTTTCCACTTTAAGTAGACACTTTCCATTTCTCACTGAGAGGTAAAAGCAATCGAGGGGACAGGGTGTCCCATTTACCTGACATTTCCTACAGCAGCCATAATAGTTAAACTTTATTCTCTGTCTTGGGGTGAAATGAGAAGTTGGGTCTTTAACATTCACTAAGGCACTGGGTTGTTTTCTTAAACTTCAGGTAAAATTATGATGAGGAAGCTATATTAAAGTACAATACACAAGTTTATGGTCTCTGGATTACTAGCAACATTATCTGATTATTTCACGTGTCCCCTATAAACCTGTAATTGTTTACCATTGCATTTCAGCAGTTAAGGCTTGTTGCTGAATTTTGATAGAGCAATTTTTGATAGCAAAGTAGACAAGCAAAGGAAATAATTCCAAAAAGGAAGAAAGAGAAGACCAATTGTGTTCCCATAACATGAAATAATCCCTTCTCTCCATGTGACTTTTTCCTTCGCAGGTATCTAGTAATATGTTACATTTTCAGGCAGACCTTAGATGGAAGGAAAAGGAGCAAGCGTATAAAAATAGCTCATCCTTGTTTTAAAATCATGAATCTGACTTCAGGAAAGGGAAGAGAAAGTCTCGGAGATTGGCAAGCTAGAAATGTTGCTATGGTAGATATTCTTGCAATATTTATCGCCCTGAAAAATGCTGGTGAGTTCTTAAACAGCAGATCTATGTATGGAGAATTGCAACATTGCTTAAGAAACAGGTTATTTATAACTGTTGGTGCAATTTGAGATATAATAATAAAAGAAACCTGATTCAATCCAAACATTGGTATGAGAGTCTCATCTCAAAAACCACAATGAGATCTATTGCCTGCCTGCCTGCCTGCCTGCCTGCCTGCCTGCCTGCCTGCCTGCCTGCCTGTCTGTCTGTCTGTCTGTCTGTCTATCTATCTATCTATCTATCTATCTATCTATCATCTATCTATCTATCTATCTATCTATCTATCTATCTATTTATCTACCTACCTATCTACCTACCTACCTATCTAGCTATCTACCTATCATCGCAAAACAGATAGATAGGATTTCTTGAATTTCCCATCCTATTAGTATGATGAGACTTATATGGAACTAAAACCATAAATTATCAAACCACAGTTCAAATTTCTCTCCAACTTTAGCCATTGTATGAAAGTAAGGGCATGTTAGCTATTTACTATTATTTTATTTGCTAATTTTCTATACAAGTGACTCTGGGTAGAAAACAAGAGTAAAATCACAATTACACAAAACTAGCTAAGTGAAGATCTGTTTAAATGAAAATCAGCAATGAGATCCTGATAAAACATGCATACATAAATGAACTGGAACCCCAGCTCCATCAATATCCTGATCCCAGCATCTGATGGAAAAGTCAGATCTTCACTGCTTTCTTGAAGGCCAAAAGAGTTGAGCTCATCCATATCTCTGGATGGAAGATGTTCCATAATGCTGGTGCTGCAACAGAGAAAGCACACTTCCAAGCCACTGCCACAAAGGTGGACCCAAAGTATGTCCATCTGCCAGATCTAATGAAATGGGCAGAAATCATTGGGGATAGGCAGTCCCACAAATAACTTGGCCATGTAGGGCTTTCCTTTCTTACACCAAGGAATCAGCCTTTCATGAGAACTTTCCTCAAATTCAAATATGTGAATTTGGTAAAGGTGTGTTAATGTCATTGTCTACCTGTTTATCACTCCTTAAATTGTTTATTGTAAAAAGTTATTAAAATAGGAATTTATCTGAGCAATGTTTTTAAGGATCATTATAAGGTTTTGTTGCTTATAAATAAGTTGATTCTTAGGCGTCCAGATGTTTCAGGATTATGATAGTCAGTCTTGCCTTTATACAGTGGGAAGACATTACATTCTCTCTCTCTAAAAAGAACTTCATTTTCACTAGTGTATGGCTAAATTTGATGGCCTACATCAGAGTTTTATGTCAGCACACCTGATTTGTGATCTTGATTGATCATGTTCATTCATGGTGAACTGAAGCAGACAAAATTATAACCGTTGAAATGAATAAGGGACAGAATCAGAAAAGAGAAGCTGTAAACACCTGCCAGTCTTTCAAGGTAGAACAGATTAGGAAAACAAAGTTATCCATGTTGATATTACTTCTATTATAAGTAACAGAATCTTGCAAGTCTGAATTTACTTCCCCCTCCCTTTCTCTAGAGAAGGGCTTGTACTTGGGTTACACATCTGCCCCAGACTTTGCTAATATGGTTTTGGTTCCTTCTAATAACGTAAAGGTAAAGGTTCCCCTCGCACATATATGCTAGTCGTTCCTGTTAGATCCGGCGCAGGGAAAAGAAGACTGGACCAGCTCGATACATTAAGCAACTTTTATTCATTACAAAGTAACGAGTCAAGACTGCTGGCGCGCTGCCGGAGCTCTCCTTATATTCGCTCCCGGCAGACGCACCGCCCCTTGACAGGGATTCAAATCTCCCGCCCGATGGCTGGCAGCCAATCAGGGCGGATGTCCTTATAAGGACATAACACTCCTCCCCCCTTAGTCCGAAATGTCAATCTCATTCACAAACGTTACGTAGTCGCGCAGGTACGCCGGACGCCTCGGCACCCTAGCTGACCTGCGCAGTCTCACTTCTCCTCCGTCTCCGGCCTGGAAGGACGGGACTCTTTCGTCTCCTGGTTTCCTCTCCGGAACCGGGCTCGGTTCGGCTGTCGAGTGAGCGGGGCCACCCCCAGCGCCTCCGGCCGGACCGCAGACCTTGGATCGCTGGTCCTGGTGGTCTTCCTCCTGTCCTGTGGATCTCTCGCCTCGCCTCGGCTGCTCGGTTCCGACCCGGGGAGAGCGTCTGAGTCTCGGTAAGTCCATTGCTTGCTCTTCCCTGGTCTCCCGGGCGCTGTGGTTCGGTCTCGGTCCGGCCTGCTGCCGCTCGGGTGGCGGTTCCGCTCGGTTCGGGTGGTGCTGGCTCTCGTTGTTGTTGTTGTGCCGTCCGACCTCGCAGGGGTGGCGTTGGTCCCCTCGGTTGGGCTGGCGTCGGTCTACCTTGTCTGGCTGGCGGTGGTCGACCTGGTCGGGGTGTTGTTGCGGTGCTACCTCCGCGGGGCGGCGGAGGTCTCCCCTGCCGGGGTGGTGCAGGCCTCCCTGGCCGGGTTGTTGTCGGCTTCCCCTTCCCCCTAGTCCCTGGTCTACTGTTGGTTGGTGCCTGGGGCCATCCTGGTCGGGGTGTCGTTTCTTGGCTGTCTCTTGTGATGGGCGGGGTCCCCCACGTCGGTGAGTTGTGTGCCACCCTCGCCCGTGGGTCGTGGGTTGCCTGTCTTGGCTGGGTCCCGGTCTACTCGCCTTGAACTGCAGTCTCCCTGGCTGGGCTGGCATGGGCTGCTGTAACTGGTGGGGTGCGTTGCTCCTCCTCTGGGCAGGTCCCGGTCTACCTGCGGGCTGGGTTGGTGGTCCCTGGCCTTGCTGTGCCCGGTGCCCACCTGGCTGGGTTGTTGTTGCCATCCTCCGTGCGGTTGGCCCCGGTCTACCTCGCTGGGCTGCCGGCGTGACAGCATCTGGTAGTGGGCTGGGCCGACCTTGACGGGGTGGTGCTGCTCTGCCTCGCAGGGGTGTGGTAGGCCTACCTCGTCGGGGTGTGGTAGGCCTACCTCGCCGGGTTGTCGTAGGCCTACCGGGTCTGGGTGTGGTAGGCCTACCTCGCCGGGGTGTTGGAGGTCTACCTCATCGGGGTGTTGTAGGCCTCCCTCGTCAGGCTGGTTTTCATGCGCTCCCCCCCACCTTTTTCGGAGTTGGTCGATGTGACGTCTCGCGAACTGTCCATCTTCCAACTCGATGATGTAGGATTTGGGGCCGGTTGTGCTGGCAATCTTCCCCTTCAGCCACTTAGGAGAGCCGCTGAAATTCAGCGCGAAAATTGAATCTCCGTTGCTGAAGGCGCGAAGCGGGCGGCTGGCGGTTGCGGTCACTTCCGGGCTGTATTGGGGGTGCAGCCGGTCCAAGGGTGACCTCAACCTTCTGCCCATCAACAGTTCGGCCGGGCTCTTGTGGGTGGTGGCGTGTGGCGTGATGTGCTGGGTGAGGAGGAAATTGTCTATGCGCTCTTGCCAGTCCCCCGGGCCCATCTTGGTGAGGGCCTCTTTGGTCAGTCGGACCATGCGTTCCGCTTGTCCGTTTCTGGCCGGCCTGTAAGGGGCGGACAGGGCGTGGCGGATGCCCAGTCCCGCCAGGAAGGACTCCATGGCCAAGGATGTGAGCTGGGGGCCGTTGTCTGAGACCAGCACATCCGGTAGACCATGAGTGGCGAAGAGACGGCGCAGGGCTCGGATCGTCGCGTCCGTTGTGGTAGATGCCATGGGCACCACATCGAGCCATTTGGAGAAGGCATCTACCACGATGAGGAGGTGTCGCCCCTGCATCGGACCCGCGAAGTCAATGTGGACCCTCGACCAGGGGTTGCTGGGGGTCTCCCACTTCGCGACCTCGGATTGCGGCGGCGCTGGGCGAACTTCTTGGCACGGGTCACATCTGGAGACCCATTGTTCAATGTCTTTGTCCATGGAGGGCCACCAGACATAACTCCGTGCCAGTGCCTTCATGCGGACGATGCCCGGGTGCCCCTTGTGCAGGGTCTCCAACGTTCGCCGTTGCAGAGTGCTTGGAATCAGCACCCTGTCTCCCCATAGCAGACAGCCCTTCATGGTGGACAGCTCCTCCTGTTTCCTGGCGAACGGGCTGAACCTTTCCTCTGGCTTTCCCGATGGCCACCCTCTGAGGATCCAGGATTTTACTTTGCGGAGTGTGGGGTCCTTTTGGGTGTGGACGGCCACATCTGCGGATGACACCGGGCAGCTGGTGTCGTCATCAATGTGCAGTAGGTGGAGCGTGGGGGCTGGGTCTTCGACCGGCTTCTTCGACGGGCATCTGCTGAGGGCGTCAGCGTTTCCTATGGCTGTGCCTGGCTGGTGCACGAGCCTATAGGAGTAGCCAGCTAGGAAGATTGCCCATCTCGTCATTCTTGGGGACATGAAGGTCGGGGTTGGTTGGTCACCTGCGAGGAGTCCCAGGAGAGGCTTGTGGTCTGTGACTATGGTGAAGCTTCTTCCGTAGAGGTATTCGTGGAAGCGCTTCACTCCAGCCACGATGGCCAGGGCTTCTTTGTCCAGCTGGCTATAGTTCCGTTCTGCGCCGGACATAGTCTTTGAGAAGTACGCGATTGGGGCTTCCGAGCCATTGGGCAGTTCGTGGCTGAGGACTGCCCCCACCCCGTAAGGCGACGCGTCGCAGGTCAGTCTGATGGGGAGCGTCTCGCTGTACTGAATGAGGATGCTTTTGGACGTCAATAGTCCTTTGATGGCCCGGAATGCCGCTTCCTCTTCCTGGCCCCACTTCCAGGAAGCCGATTTTCCCAGCAGGCGGTGGAGTGGCTCAGCAACTGTGGCTTTCTGTTTTAAGAAAATGGCGTAAAAGTTGAGCAACCCAAGGAAAGCCTGAAGCTCCGTTTTGTTTTTTGGGCTTGGAGCTTCATGGATTGCTTCCACTTTTGATTTGGTGGGGTGGATGCCTGTGCTATCAATGAGGAAGCCCAGGAACTCGACTTCCTGTACCCCTATGATGCACTTGTCCCGCCTGACCCTCAAACCCTTGGCCTTGAACCGCTGCAGGACAAGCCTGAGCCTTTCAAGGAGTTGTGTTCTTGAGTCACCGGAGATGAGCACATCATCGAAGTAAGGCACCACCCCTGGAACGCCTTGGAGAAGGCGTTCCATCATGGATTGGAAGATGCCAGGGGCAGCGCTGACTCCAAATTGGAGGCGGTTGCATTTAAATGCCCCCCTGTGTGTGACAATTGTTTGAGCCTCCGCCGTTTTGTCGTCCACTGGCAGTTGCTGGTAAGCCTGGGCCAGGTCCAGTTTCGCGAAAATTGCTCCAGATCCCAGGGAATGCAGCAGATGTTGCACCACTGGGACTGGGTATGCGCTCTGTGCCAACGCCTTGTTGATGGTACAACGGTAGTCAGCACAGATGCGCACAGACCCATCATGCTTCAGTGGGGTCACAATGGGGGTCTCCCATGAGGCATGATCGATTGGTTCCAGGACGCCCTGGGCGATCAGCTTATCCAGCTGCTCGTCTACTTTGGGCCGCAGGGCAAATGGAACTCGGCGGGGCTTGAGCCTGATTGGGGTGATTCCCTTGTCCAGATTAAAGGAGATTGGCCTCCCCACAAATTTCCCCAGCTTACCATCGAAGACTTCTTTGAACTCTTCGATGATGGAGTCGAGTTCGTCCCTGCGGATCTCGTGGATGCCCTGAAGTGAAAGTCCCAGCGGCTTGAACCACTCCACACCCAACAGGTTCGGTCGGCTGTGCTGTACAATGGTGATGGGTAGCTTTCCGTTGAAGTCGTTGTACTTCACCTGGATTGTGGCTCTGCCTAGGATTTCAATGGGATTCCCGTTGAAGTCCACGAGTCTCGCCTTCGGGTTTTTCAGCTGGGTCCTTTTGTATGCCGGGTTCAGCTGCTGTAGGTGCTGCCAGTCCATGATGGAGTAGGCGGATCCGGAGTCTACCTCCATCTTGCATGGTGACCCCTCTGCTAGCAGCGTCACGTGGAACTTCGTGGTTCCCTCGTCGCTTGTGTGAGCAATGGTGGTGGTCTGGTGCACCGTTCTGTTGCGGGGATATTCCTCCTCCCCGCGCCGGGACTGGTTTGAGGACCGTTTGGATGTCCTCTGGTTATCTTTGCGATTTTCCCGGAATCATGGTCTGGGTGGTTCCGGGGCTGGATCTGTGGCTCTGCAGGCCTCTGCGATGTGGCCCCTCTTCAGGCATCGGCGGCAGGTCGCGTCCCTCCATCTGCAGTTTGCCCTGGGGTGGTCGCCTCTGCAGCTGCCGCATCGCTCTCCCCGGTCGCCATGCTGTGGGTTTTCCCGCCTGGGGGGGCGGGACACCTTGTGGACGGCCATTTCCTCATCAGACTCGGATTGAGTGGTTGCCTCGTCTGATGAGGTCGGGCCCGACTTGTGGATCTTATGGATCCCCCTTGCTTTTACCATCGCGGCGGCTGCTTGCTCAGACGTTTCAGCCGCCGTTGCCTCGTCGAGGACATCTTTGAGCGGAATCCTCTTCCGGCTGAGGAACTTCTTCTGCAGCCCCACATCTCGCATTCCAAACACAATGCGGTCCCGGATGGCATTGTCCACATTGTCGAACTCGCAGTTGGCAGCGATTTGGCGAAGCGCTGCCACGAATTCCTTGATGGATTCACCTTCCCGCTGGTTTCTTTGCTGGAAGGTGAACCTGTTTGCGATGGGGGTGCCTGTAGGTGCATAGTGCTCCTGTAGGACTTCTTGCAGGTCGTTCCAGGACATCTCCTCGATGTCCCTGGGTGCCACGAGGTCAATCGCCATCTCCAGAACGTCCGATCCGCAATGAGCCAGGAAGAGGGCTCTTTTTCTCTCCTCATCGAGGTTCTGGTATCCATTTCCTCGCAGGAACTGCCGGAATCGGACCATGTATGACCTCCACTTCTCCCGGGATGGGTCGAACAGGTTCAGCGCGGTCATCGGGGCTTGCGGGGTAGCCATTCTGGAAGATCGCTGTGGTGTGGTGATTTTGTTCGGTGGGCGATCGTGCCAAGAGTCTTGTGAAGGTTCTTCTCTCTAGTCCTTCGTCGCCAGTGTTAGATCCGGCGCAGGGAAAAGAAGACTGGACCAGCTCGATACATTAAGCAACTTTTATTCATTACAAAGTAACGAGTCAAGACTGCTGGCGCGCTGCCGGAGCTCTCCTTATATTCGTTCCCGGCAGACGCACCGCCCCTTGACAGGGATTCAAATCTCCCGCCCGATGGCTGGCAGCCAATCAGGGCGGATGTCCTTATAAGGACATAACAGTTCCCGACTCTAGGGGGCAGTGCTCATCTCCGTTTCAAAGCCGAAGAGCCAGCGCTGTCCGAAGATGTCTCCGTGGTCATGTGGCTGGCATGACTAAATGTCAAAGGCGCACGGAACGCTGTTACCTTCCCACCGAAGGTATTCCCTATTTTTCTACTTGCATTTTTTTATGGTTTTGAACTGCTAGGTTGGCAGAAGCTGGGACAAGTAACGGGAGCTCATCCCATTACGCGGCATTAGGGATTCAAACTGCTGAACTGCCGACCTTTCGATCAACAAGCTCAGTGTCTTAGCCACTGAGCCACCGCATCCCTTCTAATAATCATACCACAAAATGTGAATAGCTTCTTTAAGCAAATAGCTTTAGTTCTTTTATAAACATACAAGAAAAAAGCCATACGTTATTTCACATTTACTGTATGTTATCGAATGTCAGTAAACTCTAAATCTAGTCCATGTTGACTAAGAATCCAAGAAAACACATTTCTCAACATAACTAAGAAGCATCAGGTTCATAAGGAATGATTAAAATTAAGATTCCCCCCCTCTAAAACCTTTAATAAAACATTGTTCTAAAGTTTTTTACAAAACTTAAAAAGAACACAGTTCTTTTTAGAGTATATATTGCAATGAACTCACAGTTTTGTCAAGTTTTTTTCTTAATATCAGTATCAAAATATCAATAGTCAATATCAAAATTTATGATGCCTAAGGTTAAATAGATCAGAATATTGACCTGATTGTAAATCAATAGCGGGTTAATGTATTTTTAAAGGTATTTTGTATTCATTTTTCATATATAGGGCCCATACTGCTGGTCAGTACTCATATTCTTCCTTCCTTCCTCATATTTATTTTGTCATTTATTGATGAATATTATACCAATTGACATCATATAACAATCAAGCAGAAAACAATACTGCAATAAAGGAACTACAAAGGAGGAAGCCACAACCCCCACCCCCAACCAACACTGGCAGGGCAAACTCCCATATATAAACAGAGAGCAAATCCCAGACTCACTAGCACTGATGATGCTATGTAGTCCAGTAATGAAATGTCTACAAGGAAACAATCAAGTTCAGAAAGCACCAAGGACTCTACAGTTCAGCCCTGAGCTACAGAGATTTTTTTCTATTGGAAACATTATATTCAGTTAATGAATAACAAATAAGAACATCTTATTGTTAAGTATTGCTCCATCATAGGGACTGAACAGTCACTTCCACAATCAACTTGATCTGAGTGGTGGAGGAAAAAACTGGTAATGTAAGAATATTTAGCTTCATTTTCCCTTTTTATTTCTGTGGCTTCCGTTTCAAAAGCAAGCAAGCTCTCCCTCCCTCCCTCCCTCCCTCCCTCCCTCTCTCTCTCTCTCTCTCCCTCCCTCCCTCCCTCCCTCTCTCACATACACATTCTGAACTCTATTTTCTGTTACATAAAACTTTAAAAGTTATGCAATTTAACTGACTAAAAATAGCTTTGTTCATTTTCCTTTCAGATAATTTTAAATTTCCATCTGTGTAGTCAAGCGAAGAGGGAACCTTGCTTGAGGAGGAGATTCAGGGAGGGGCGAACAAAGGTGTGCATATTTCATCTACATGATTTCAGATTTGTATTTCAACAAGGAGTTCAGCTCTTAGTCAAATCTGCAATGTGTGATGATGCTGTTTTGCAATAACAACACCACAATTTTATCTATTGTGCTTTGCTAGATTTTGCAACCAAGCCTTTACCTAAGGGTTTTGTTTGCAACAATTTCAGCTTGTAAAGTTCTGCAGCCTTGCCTTATGGATGGTCAGAGTGGGATGAGAGTTATTACCCCACCTCCTCAGGAATCTGAATTGCTGTGGATTTTTGCAGTCACAATTGGGCAATTAAGGCTTTTCATGCACCCTGAAAAACAGCAGTCGACCTATTTTGCCCATGAGAACGATTAGCCAATATGTTGTCTCAGTAGATTCAAACCAAGCATTAGCTCATCAAAATTCATTCCCTGTTCTGTAGCACGAAGAAGAAAAATGCCATACAAACAGATGTAGAGAGGAAAGTAGAAAAGGGGAAGGGTTGGAGGAACAGTGCAGTACATTGTTTGAACTGAATTGGCAAGAAGATGATGGGACAGGTGGAATTGAAGTAGCCTGTAGCTCTTTATGAGAATAATTCCACCCAAAATCTCAAGGCAGCTTGAGAAGACCTGGTCAGTCCCAACTAAATGCAATCCGGCGAGCAGAAAACATATTCTCCTCCCAAGATGCAGTCATATAGAGATAGTGTCCATCAAAAGCATTTCTTCATCCTCCAGCAATATCATTGGTTGGCTTTTAGTCCCCCATGATTGATATTAGCCAGTAGTGAAATCCAATTTTTTTTACTACTGGTTCTGTGGATGTGGCTTGGTGGTGTGGTTTGGTTTGGTGGACATGGCTTGGTGGGCATGGCAGGGGAAGGATACTGCAAAATCTCCATTCCCACCCCACTCCTGGGGGAAGGATATTGCAAAATCTCCATTCCCACCCCACTCTGGGGCTAGCCAGAGGTGGTATTTGCTGGTTCTCCAAACTACTCAAAATTTCCACTACCAGTTCTCCAAACTGCTTAAAATTTCCGCTACCGGTTCTCCAGAACCTGTCAGAACCTGCTGGATTTCACCCCTGATATTAGCCCAATCAAAGAATCCTTTTCTGGCAAATGCCTAGAGAGGGACTGATTGTTCTGCATGGGGGGCTGTTCCTCTGGAGGACAAGCTTGGCCTTCTTTTCTTTTCATCATTATTCAATGCCCATTACTTGGAATATTTATCCACTATGGAGTAACAATAAGATCCATAGCATAGTAAGAACTCCTGTTGAATGTTCTACTACAAACTGTTACTATAAACTACTGAGAGAATTTGACAATGCATTAACTGTGATTAATAACTAGATTGCCTTTATTAATAACAACTGCAACAGCGCTTAGACTTGTATACTTTACAGCACTCTCTAGGCAGTTAACAATGTCAACATATTGCCCCCAACAATCTGGGTTCTTATTTTATCGACCTTGGAAGGATGGAAGGCTGAGTTAACTTTGAACCCTGTCAACCTGGATCAAACTCCAGGTTGTGGGCAGAGTTAGCCTGCAATACTGCATTCTAACCATTGTGCCACCTGGACTCTTTAAAATGGTGCCCTGCGATATGTTGGGATAGCATTTCCTAAGTTATATTCCTAAGGAAACCAGACTGAAAAAGCCCAGCATAAATTGCTCCTGGATTGTGAATATTCTCCTTATTTAAAACATTTTCACTGTCATTGTTGTCAGCCATTCAGTCATGTCTGACCCTCGTACAATCTATCAGCACCCTCCATGCTCCTCTGTCTGACACCGCCTCCTTTAGATCTGTCATGGTCATCCTGGTATCATCCTTTATAGCGTTCAGCCAGCGAGTATTAGGACGGCCCCCTCTCTTTTTCCACTGATCACTCCCATCGTAATTGATTTTTTTTTTGAGTGAGTCAGCTCTCATGACATGACCAAGGTACTACATCCCTGGCAGTCTTGGCTTCAAGGAATATTTTTTGATGAAGTTTAGTCTTCTTTGGATTTCTTTGTTTGTTACTTTTGCAGTCTGTGGGATGTGCAATAGTCACATCTAACCCCACAGTTGAAAGGCTTCTCCTATCTGTCCTTTTCAGAGTCCAAGTTTCACAGCCATAAGTAGCAACTGGAAAAATTATAGCATTAACATTTTCATAGTTAGCAGCAAATCTTTACCTAGCAGCAACCACTCTTTCAGTTAAAATGATATTGCTTTCTTATTCTTTAGTATCTCTAGATACTTTTATATTATCACCATTCCTACTTATTAGTCCATCACTAAATAGTCTGAAGCTGACCTGCATGGATCTTCATTTCTGATGACCTTGAAACACTGCAAAGAATTGGGAAAAAAATAGGCTACAAAAGACATTCTAGAAAATAACAACCAGCCACTTCTGAATTGTTGCCATGAAATTAGATGGATAGGGTTATTAGCATGGCATTGCCAATTTCCAATTAACCAATAAGAGAGTGCAGAAGCATTTTTCAATACTGTAGGTTACCATGGGCTTTCAAACAATGATAGTCCATTCACTCTCATTTTACCCAAATTGCAAGTAGGGCTGTGCAGTGTTTCAGTGCTGCGTAATGGGGTGAGCTCCCGTTACTTGTCCCAGCTTCTGCCAACCTAGCTGTTTGAAAACATGTAAAAAATGCAAGTAGAAAAATAGGGACCACCTTTGGTGGGAAGCGTTCCGTGCACCTTTGGCGTTTAGTCATGCCAGCCACATGACCACGGAGATGTCTTTGGACAGCGCTGGTTCTTCGGCTTTGAAACGGAGATGAGCACTGCCCCCTAGAGTCGGGAACGACTAGCATATATGTGTGAGGGGAACCTTTACCTTTACCTTTAGTGTTTCAGATATGAAAGCAAAAAAGTGCTTTGGGGTACTCACATAATATCTGTCTCCAACTTCTTAAAGCAGCTGTGTCTTTTCTATGGATCTTATTTGAGACTATTGAGTGACTTTGATAGCAACTGAGATGCTTATGTGCAGATCATCTTGCTGAGTGCAATCTTTGCACTCAAAAGAATACAGAGAAAAGAATAATGGAGCAAACAGCAGCATTAAGAACCCACTGAGCACTTGAGGTCAGAGGTGAAATCCAGCAGGTTCTGACAGGTTCTGGAGAAACGGTAGTGGAAATTTTGAGCAGTTTCGAAAACTGGCAAATACCACCTCTGGCTGGCCCCAGAGTGGGGTGGAAATGGAGATTTTGCAATATCCTTCCCCCAGAAGTGGGGAAGGAATGGGGATTTTGCAGTATCCTTCCCCTGCCATGCCCACCAAGCCATACCACACCCACCGAGTCACACCATGCCCACCAAGCCACGCCCACAGAACCGGTAGTAAAAAAGTTTGGATTTCATCACTGCTTGAGTGTGCCCATGGATTGGCATTCCAGTTGGATTGAGTCAGTGTGTCTCATCTGACAATCCATCCTCTGCTTTCAATCCAAACCTCCTCTCTTCTCAGTTTCACAACAGATGACCAGCAGTATTTATACTGATAGCACTCACAACTTGCCATTCACACCCAGGGAGGTCTTTAAATGGGACTCTTCATTTCAAACCAAGTTGCTATAGTTACTTATACCTTATGTAAAACATATTATTTATAGTCAGAGGCTATTTCCGTAGTGTATTTTTACTGTGTTCTACAAGATGAGTACCCTAATTATATTTTGTGTATATACTTTGTACTTCAAGCAGGAGTACTCAGCTATAACCTTCAAAGAATAATTTGTCAAAATGTTTGGCCCTTTTGATTATGTCCTTTAAACATGTACCCTGAAACTAAGTCTGGGCGAGTGCTAAAATGCATTTGTGAAACAGGCACAGGCAAGTTGAGCTTACTTGCAGAGATACTGCTCAAGTTCTCACACCCTCCAGGTCAGAACAAAATCCCCTATTAATTAAACAAAAATTATAGCTGAAATAAACTAGTTGGTGAAAGAAACCACTGTGGATTTCATTTCATTTTTTTTAAAGGAAAAGATGATTGCAATAATTAAACATTCTGTGACTGGTGACATTTTAAGATAACTCTAAAATGCCAACTAACCTAGCTATTTAAAATTGATTCAACAATGAACATCATGACAGATCCTACAGAGGGCATGAAATAAACGGTATTGTCTTTAAAATGTTTTTGTCTATCAGGTGCTCTTGCTGGGCTAAGAACTCCATAGGGAGAAATTGAGATTCGTGGAAGCAGCTTCCTTTTTAATACTTTAGCAAGTACGTTTATTGTTTTGTGGCTACTTCTGGAAGCTCAGTCTGGAATAGCGGAAGTGCTGCAATGATAGGGCTGCTGGATCTCCCTGCCTCCTGTTTCACCCCCATTTGTCCCTTTGCTTTCCTTTTGGCCTTTGTCTTCTTCTAGCTGCCTTTCACCTGGGTTGTTTTACTTAACTTGCCCTCTTTCCTGGGGGAAAACCTACATGAATGTATGAATGTGTATGAGGCAAGCACTTCTGAACAGTGATTCTGTTAAGGAAATCTTAAACCATTCCTCCCTTTGATACTTCTTTAACTCAGATTCCAAATTATTTTCCTCTTCAAGGGAAGGTCCAGTAGCAGCCACATATCCCTACCAAATATTTCCAAAAGCTCGCTGCATCATTCAGATATCTGATCTCTCCCCCACCTTTCATTCCAGGGGGGCTGCCTGAAGCAGGAAGCTTCACCTTAGGCAAGTCAGTGCTTGTGTTTACTGCTCCACTTAAAAAGTGCAATCCTATAAATGTTTACTGAATTGTAAATCCCACCTGATTCTGTGAGGGTTATTGCTCAGCAGGACCATCACCTTAAACTCATAATCCACAAGGCTGAATTGTCTCCCTTTAAAAAGGATAGTGGGAGGGCATAGTTGCATTTCAATTTATATTTCATCACAAAATCAGCCAGATGTTCAGACTGGAGTTAGCATTTTTATCCACATATTGGATCCTTCTCTAGGACCTGAGATAGGCAGGTGTGGATGTTTGATGGTGTAAGGCATCGTCGCAGGATGTAAGCTGTTCCGAGTAAAATTGCCTTTTCTGACTGATGGTGAATTTGTCAAATACCCATGGTGTTCAAGTGGTGCTCCAGTTGTTTTGGGATTGCTCCCAAGGTCCCTGTTACTATTGGTACTAGCTTTGCTTTCTTTTGCCAGTCATTCATTTCTATTTGCAGATCTTTGTATTTTGTTATCTTCTCCAGTTCCTTCACTTCTATTCTGCTGTCTCCAGGTACTGCCATGCCCACTATCCAGACTTCTTTTGTCTTTCTTATTGACAGTTGTTAAGTCTGGGGTGTTGTGTGGCAGGTGCCTGTTAGTTTGCCCACTATCCTGTCAGAGCTGAAGAAGCTTCTTGTATGAGAAGCGAAACGTCTTCCAAGAAAAATATGAAAGTCCAGTTGCCTCCTGAAAAAGCACTTTTGGAACAAGCATGACCTGGATGACTGAGAATCTCTACAGATTTCTAAGTCCCAGAGCGTTTTAACTTCTTCATTTTCTATTATTGTCTATTTTATGGTCCCATCAGTTCTAGCTTGTAGGCAAATGGTATTCCTTGCAGATCTTCCAGTGTACCGTTGTTGCTACTTTGCCATGCCACTGTTTGTAGTCACTCTTTGTGATCTTTCTGCAGTAGCTAATCAGGTGGTTCGCTATTTCTTCAGCTTCTTTGCAGAAATTGCACTTGTGGTCTGTTGCTGTCAATTGTTATTATGACTGCCGGTCCCGGAAAGTCTATCTTAATTCTTGTTGGTATGGTGTATTTCTCCAAAAAACAATGGCATAACACAGTCACCAAAATGAATCACTGGAATATCTGTAAAAATTATATATACCAGTAATGAAAAATTGGTGGGAACATATGCCGTATTTTTTGGAGTATAAGATGCACCCCCCCCAAAAGAGGCTGAAAATTTGGGTGCGTCTTATACTCTGAATGTAGCTTTTTCGAAGCTTTTTTTCAGCCCTAACGAGGAGCTAGCGAGTGAAGCAATCTTCCATGCTTTGCCTGCTCCCTCCAACTCTTAGCTGTGCTTTAGAAGCTTTTTTTCAGCCCTAACGAGGAGCTAGCGAATGAAGCAATCTCCGTGCTTTACCTGCTTTTCTCATTGCTTCTCTCTCCAAAGACCAGTTGTGCTTTAGAAGCTGTTTTTTTATCCCCAAGCAGGGGATAAAAAGCATGTGCGTGTGCTCAAAACCAGCAAACTAATGTGCTGAAGCTGACCAGACTAAGGACGCTAGCCAGATGAATACCTGGTAGGCAGATTTTTTCTCCCCTATTTTCCTCCAAAAACTAAGCTGTGTCTTATACTCCAGTGTGTCTTATACTCTGAAAAATACGGTAATTGATAAAGTAGTTGAAAATGAACAGGTTAAATAATTATGTGATTTCCAAATACAGACTGATAAAATCTTGGCTCATAACTCACCAGATATAACTATTTTTGAAAAGAAGAACATGTAGATAATTAATGTGGCCATACAGCAGAATAACCAAAATGTGGTGATCCGAGTTGTTATCGGCACACTTGGGTGCCATACTTAAAAATCTATGCATTGACAATATTTCCATCAGTCATTTGCAAAAGGCCACACTTCTTTGATCCACACATGTATTATGCCAATATATTATGACAACCTAGGTTCCTGGGAAGAACTTGATACATATGAATGCCAACACCACCTTAAGAATTAATAGTAGTAGTAGTAGTAGTAGTAGTAGTAATAATAATAGAAGATACTTGTTTGATACTTAGAATGCTGGCAGCAACCCGTATCAACCATTAGCACCAGTCAATCATATTTGTGACACATTTTTAAATGTTCAGTTGACTGAGTTTCATGTTTATTGAATAAAAGAGATAATAATAATAATAATAGTAGCAACAATGGTGCATTGAGTTATTTGCAAGAAACATCATTTTTATGTAAACTAGGATTGGTGGTACCACAAAGTAGTCAAAGTAATAGAAAATGAAGAAGCTAAATTGTTCTGGGATTTTAGAACTCAAACAAATAAATTGTCAATGTTCTGACTGACAAACCCAACCAAAGCAAGCATGGCTGAGATGATCCAATCTCTTAATGCAAAACTTTATTGAGTACATCGTACATCGTATCAGCAAAGATGAGGGCAAAACCATTTCCTGCACAAACCCACATAGTTAAAATTTAGGTCTTCCATCCCCCCTATTAGACTAGGTCACATTGTCCAATGGAGACCAGGAGTGAAATCCAGAAGGTTCTGACAAGTTGTGGAGAACCGGTAGCGGAAATTTTGAGTAGTTCAGAGAACCGGCAAATACCACCCCTTGCTGGCCCCAGAGTGGGGTGGGAATGGGGATTTTGAAGTATCCTTCCCCTGGAATGGGGAGGAAATGGAGATTTTGCAATATCCTTCCCCTGGAGTGGGGAGGGAATGGAGATTTTGCAATATCCTTCCCCCAGGAGTGGGATGGGAATGGAGATTTTGCAGTATCCTTCCCCTGCCATATCCACCAAGCCGCACCCACCAAGCCACGCCCACAGAACCGGTAGTAAAAAAATTTGGATTTCACCACTGATGGAGACTACTGGTATTGTTGTGAGAAAGTTTTTTGGCTCTGATAAACACCTGCTGAAACATCCTTGGTTCTCACAGCTGGCATCTTGATGTCTGGAATTTCAGTTTTGTCTCCTTCTTCCCCCCCACCCCATAGTTCGTTGGCAAGATGGGAAGCGATAATAGTTGCAACAGCAAAAGTGCCTTTTGAAGCTTGACACATATCACATAATACCCTAGATTTAACAATTGTTGAAAAGGAAGACAAAAACATCTGGATAGTCTGCTTACCTTTACTACCAGTTCGCAACGGGATTGCGTGCATGCACGCGTGCCAATGACAACATCCGGGGCAGTGGGTGGGGCATCCCGCCGGTTTTACTAGCGGTTCTTTTGAACCGGTCTGAACCGGGGGCAATTTTGGGCGCAATCCCAAAATATTTGCAGCACCACTGGAAAACCATCAGCATTGATGAAGTCACCATCAATCAAAAGGCGGTTTTACTTGGAACAGCTTATATCTTGTCACAATACCTTTAACCTTATCAAACAATAATATCTGCCTATCTCAAGTCCTTGGGGTCCTTGAATGGCTGATTGTGCTAAAAATGCCAAACACAGTTTAAACATCTGGCTGATTGTGTGACAAATCATAATCACAATATCACCTTCAAATGAAAATCTCACATGAAAATCTAGCTAAAGGAGAGTTCTTCTCCTGGTATCTCTTTTGATGTGGAAGATTACTTTTTTTTAACTGACATGATTTGTAGTTTTATATTTCTTCATGTGCAGCCTAAAATAGAGTAGTCTAGACTCTAGACCAGGGGTGGGCAAATATGGCCCCTTTATGACCTGTAGTCTTCAACTCTCAGAATTCCTGAGCCAGCCTGGCTGTCTCAGGACTTCTGGGAGTTGAAGTCCACAGGTTGTAAAAGGGCCACAGTTGCCCACCCCTGCTCTAGACTCATCATGACTTTGTCATCAAGAATATGGACACGTATTTCTTTTTTACAAGGATACTAGATTGAGGTATTCCCAGAAGTTCCTTAATGAACTTTTTATATGTTGCAATTTACATAGTAGCTGACTTATGAATGACCTAACTCTGAGGTTAATTTGATTCTATTGTATCTTCTTGCACCTTTATACTGTAAACACTTTTTTCTTTACTGCTCCAAGTTTCTCTAAACCATTGCCTTTTACTGGTTTTCCTATTGTTATCTGCTTTAATGTAGCTTAAACATTAGAAAAGTTGATACAAGTCCATTATCATTAATATCCTATGCTGGTTCCTTCATTGGGCTTATTCCCACTTTGCTGAAAAATCTGGAAAATATTACTGGGAGTTGTCTTTGAATGGCTGAGTCAGTTTCATGCAATTTTCCTCCAACTACATTTTCTCCTACTTTTAAATAAGATTTCCAGTTGTTGATGTTGCTAAATCGTGAACATACTGACCTAGTCCACAACTGGTTTTGGAGAAAAGGAATTTTTGCAGCTCTACCCTGGGTTCTTGCTTGTACTGGCAGTACATTACTGTATGGAAGCATAACCCTTGTTTGGAGATGAAGTACAGCATGTTTTTTTAAGTAACAAGAAGCAATTAAAATGACATAGAAAAAGGCTGTGAATTGGAGGCATCAAAGAGATGAGTTTGTGTCATCAGCATTTTGGGGCAGATCTGTGCAGAAAGCCAGAAGTTCTTTGAATTCAAGATCCTATTGTCAACAGAGGAATAGCTTGTCTGTTCAGCTGTGTAAGTAGCTGCCATAGAAATATTTAAGATACCTGTGGCTGTCTATTTAACTTATATGAATGCAGAACTGCAGCTAAACTCCAAAGGAAGACACCATTTTGCATTTCTTAAACACACACATTCCAGGTGATACCCAGAACAGATTTTATTTTTTTGAGATGGGGGGAAGGGCAGAAAGTCTTTCATGATTTCAGGCAGGGGTGAAATCCAGCAGGTTCTGACAGGTTCTGGAGAACCAGTAGCGGAAATTTTGAGCAGTTCAGAGAACAGGCAAATACCACCTCTGGCTGGCCCCAGAATGGGGTGGGAATGGAGATTTTGCAACATCCTTCCTCCAGGAGTGGGGAGGGAATGGGGATTTTGCAGTATCCTTCCCCTGCCACACCCACCAAGCCACGCCCACAGAACAGGTGGTAAAAAAATTTGGATTTCACCTCTGCTTTCAGGCCACCCGTAATAATCATAAAAACCAAGAACATCCCCCAAGCAATTGTTGTACAATACTGCTCCGCTTTCTTTTATGAGGAAAATCTAGCCAAACATAACTGCTTCTAAGTTCTGTTGTGTTAAATAGTAGAAATAGGCATACAGTATGTTAAGTTTCCTCTATCCATATGTAGAATTAATTATAAAAGGCATAAAAGAGACAAAAGTTTCACCGGTTCATGGCTTTGCAGCTTAATAAGATGTTCACTTGTCTTGTCATGAGACAAAATCTAAATTTAAAAGTAAGAGGAATAACAACCTATACAGTGCTTGTGCTAGCCATCTGGTAAGAAGAACCTGTTTGCTTTTTTTAAAAAAAAACCAAAACCATTATTCTTACCGGTATACGCACTGTAAACTTAACAGCCCTTTCTTTGCAGCTGGAATCGGTATCCACCTGCTTGCAGGCACAAGTCTGTCTTTCCAGTTTGTTGACCTTACATTCCACATTCCTCTGGCCTTTTTATAGCATGGAGACAAACCCAAGTGACAGGCACCAAGCAATTAGAAGATTAAACATGTCGCTACTTGGTAAAATTGATCTCACATATATTTCTGTACCAAGAGCTGTGCCTTGCATTCCCCCCACCCTTTTGAATACAGTATTTCTGAAACTCATACTTCTGATTGCGTCAAAAGCAGGGGTGAAATTTAGCAGGTTCTGACAGGTTCTGGAGAACCGGCAGCGAAAATTTTGAGTAGTTCGGAGAATCGGCAAATGCCACCTCTGGCTGGCCCCAGAGTGGGGTGGGAATGGAGATTTTTCAATATCCTTCCCCCAGGAGTGGGGTGTAAATGGAGATTTTGCAGTATCCTTCCCCTGCCATGCCCACCAAGCCACACCATGCCCACCAAGCCATGCCCACAGAACTGGTAGTAAAAAAATTTGGATTTCACCACTAGTCAAAAGCGTGCACTGATGTAAAAGAATGATTTAGTTCTAAAAATACGTGGCAATAACCGAACTGTCATCTTTCATTGGATATCCCAGACTAGACTAATGGCAACTTTGTAAAAACTTCATGAAGTAGCTTCGGTTTTGTTTTTTTTTTGTTTTTAATGCTTCATCTGCCCTGCGGGTGTTGTATTTTAGGATGGAAATTACTGTCAAACCTAAATGGGAAGGGGGATTGTTAGGTGAATATCTCACTCCTGGTGAAATTTAGAGTAAGCTCTTTTTTAAAAAAAATATCAATATCAAGCAGAGCATTCTGCTTGAAAGGATGAGGACATATGCTCCTGTTAGTAGGATAACTTGATTACTTCTTTAGATTAAGAGACACATCCCGATGCACATTTCATTGCATAGAATATTATCCAGATAAAGTGGACTTGACTGTGCATTTGAATGCAAGTATTATTTCTCTAACTAGCACGAAGCATTTGGATATACATCCTTTCGAGTGATAATATACAATCTGTTTTCCTTTTAAAAAACTCTCTCATATCAGAGAGAAATGGGTGTAACATATGTCAGGACCTCATTTACAAGGTTTTACATGACTCATACCACCCTCTTTCTTGTAGGGATGTATGTGAGAAAAATAATTTCTCTATTTTTACAGTGCATATCCTGTGTGGTATTGCTGGGGGGGTGGTCAATGTAATCAAAATTTCCTGATTCAAAATAGCATGGGCACTGTGACTTTGCTGTTTCCTCTTCCTTCTGATGTAACTACAGTTATGGAGAGGCAAGTGAGAGAGGAAAAACAATTGGCTTTCCTTTTTTCTTCTACAATGGTATCTTTGGTAGCAGAAATCAAAATTCATGGATACCTGGCAGAGCAACCAAGTTTCCCAAAACCCTGTAAAACAGATCACTCCGATTGTCATTGTGCTGCCTGAGATCCAAGGCTGAGACAATCACGTTCCCAAGCTTTCAAGGTTTTCCAGGATGACTGCTCACTGAGTGGAGGTTGACAGTGGAATTTAAAAATTTGAAAAATCTTTACAAGTCAAGGAAACTTTGTTTAGATGACCCTGATCTTGTCAGAAACATAATATTGCTGTCCTTCTCAGTTGTGGAAATCATTTTCACTGAATTAGTCTCTGAGCCTCTTCCATCTCTTTGTATGAATGTCTGAGAATTGGGGAGCAGAGAAGGCAAGCAAATGGGCATTTTGGCCAAGGTACGCATTATATTCATATGGCAAAATAGGGGGAAGAAAGAACTGTTTTTAAATTCCGATGTGAAAATTGCCCCAGCAGGCAAGATTCTTAGTTTGATGTTGGTCTTGAATGTTCTTTGGCCTACAGGCCACAAATTTTCTCTATTCTTCAGGGGTATGAAACCATAGACAGTTTGCTGGACTGTGTACTTCAAGAAGAGCCATTATCTTGACAAACTCATATTAAAACTATAGGTTCTATTTTTCACTTCACATCACTTTTGCCAGGTGGAATTATATACAACAGAACTT
Organism: Pantherophis guttatus; assembly: GCF_059756535.1. Classification (NCBI taxonomy): domain Eukaryota; kingdom Metazoa; phylum Chordata; class Lepidosauria; order Squamata; family Colubridae; genus Pantherophis; species Pantherophis guttatus. Next base: position 193,447,368 of record NC_142063.1, read on the forward strand.
TTTCAGAGTTTATTAGGCCCCTCTGTTGGATGTATGAACAGCCACCAAATGGGATGGCTTTTTCTGCTAACCATTTCTCGGTGTTAACAGAGAGCTAAAAAACTTAACAATGAAGCACTTGTGTGTGGAAATAAAATGATTTGATTGGCATCATCTTTGAATAAAAATTCAAATGTTTTAGGGCAAATGAATCCAGATTGTAAAAACCCCGATAACTACAAGAAGGCAACAAAAATACATCTAATCCTAGGTACAGTTATATATAGATGAAATGTTTTCTGTGGTTTTGTTTTGTTTTGTTTCATTTTTATAGCTTTGAGTTTTGAGCCATTGTTGATTCCTGGCAAATGCCTGGACTAGTTCCTGCAGTTTTCTTAATAAGATTTCATCAAGAGAATTATAATAATTTTTCCCCCAGAATGGATGATATGGAATGGCAACATCCCACTTTGTATGTCTTTCAAATATTTCTAGCTGCTTTGAAATGCAGTTTCAGTTTATGCTGTTGCACTGACTGAATAAAAAATGGTTTTCCAGGTCTTCCTCTAACATGTTCCCTCTTATTCCAAATGCTTCCATGATGCATAACTGTTTCTGCATGAAAAACTCTCTTTCCCCCCCATAAAGCTAAAGTTCTAGTCTTTTGACTCAAAGATGAAACATACTTCCTGTTCTGACAGAGAAATGTTTGAAGAGGGCTTCAGTTGAAATCCTTATGATAACCACTAGAGGGTGTGATGTTCTCAAACTCTTGGCAGAAGTTTGTGTCAGGGCCATGTTTGTCTCCAAAGGATGAGTCTGTCTCTTATAATGGCACAGCAGAATAAAGTGCTGTTAACTAGCACCAGCTACCTGCAATTACTGCAAGTTCAAATCTCACTAGGCTCAAGGTTGACTCAGCCTTCCATCCTTTCGAGGTAGGTAAAATGAGGACCCGGATTGTGGGGGCAATAAGCTGACTTTGTATAAGAAAAAGAACACCGCTTTGGGGGGGGGCAAAAACCCTACTAAGCAGGTATATACAAAAGTATGAAGGCTATTGCTTAACGCATTGTAAGCCTCCCTGGGTCTCCGGAGAAGGGCGGCATATAAATCGAACCAATAAATAAATAAATAAATATAATGAAGGGCCAACAGCTGAGTGAGTGGGGGGAAAATGGGAGGTCATTTAAATATAATACTGAAAAGAAAAAAGGAAGGAGCAAAGATGTTGTGTCTGAAGGCACAAAGGGTAAAGTTGGTTTTTTGGTTTTTTGTGCCTGCGCCTTCAAGTCAGTGTTAGCTCCTGGCAACTTCCAGAATTACTCCTTGCAGTTCTCTTGGCAAAAGTCTCAAAAGCGGTTTTGTCATTGCCACCTTCCTAGGACTGAGAGAGAGAGACTGGCCCAAGGTCAGTCAACTGGCTTTGTGCGTAAATCAAGATTACATACTAGCCTGGCACCTTAATCACTACACAAAGCTGGCTCTCACATCACACATAGGTTTACTCTCTATATATATAAATTCTGTTTACCTTGTGAGTTTACCAAGTGATCTTATCTTGCAATGAATTAGAATGAGATGAGCTGGGAACATAATAAAGTTTTATATATATATATACACATCAACACCCATCAGCTGTAGGTGCAATATTCACTGTCTGCTAGCTTTTTCAGTGAACAGAAAGCAAAGTTACCATGTTGATATCTGTTCGGGGGAAGAAGAAGAAGAAGAAGAAGAAGAAGAAGAAGAAGAAGAAGAAGAAGAAGAAGAAGAAGAAGAAGAAGAGGAGGAGGAGGAGGAGGAGGAGGAGGAGGAGGAGGAGGAGGAGGAGGAGGAGGAGGAGGAGGAGGAGGAGGAGGAGGAGGAGTCAAACCAATTCTGGAGAACTTTGCCAAGATTGCAGGGTCTTGTCCAGGCAGTAACCAGGAATCTACACTGACTTGGAAAAAAATCTGGGAAGAAATAGTGCAATTATGCAGGTAACCCTCCTAAAAGAAATCAGAAGAGATAATGAAATAAAAGGCCTAAAGATCTAACGCGAAGAATACAAACTCCAAGCTTTTGCTGATATTGTATTCATTACAGAACAACCAATAACAACCAGCACCAAGTTACTAGACAAGATAGAGAAATACGGGAGAGTAGCTGGGCTCAAAATTAATAAACAGAAAACAAAAATATTGACTAAGAACCTTACCAATCAACAAGAAAAACAATTAGAAGAGAAATTAGGCATACAAACGACAAAAAGAGTAAAATACCTAGGGATATGGCTGACCAATAAAAGTTCATCAATTAGAGAAGATAATTATGATAAATTAACAAACAAATTAAGAAAGACTTAGAAATTTGGAAAAAGTTACAGCTATCTCTTTTGGGAAGGATCGCCTCCATTAAAATGAATGTATTGCCTCGAATACTATTCTTGTTTCAAGTGATTCCAATAAAACCGGGGAAGAACTTCTTCAAGGATTTTAATAAACTAATTGCAGACTACATTGGCAAGGGAAGAAGGCAAGAATTAAACTAAAACACCTACAGGACTCAAGAGAGAGAGGAGGATTGGCGTTGCCCGATTTGGAAATATATTACAAAGCATCAGCATTAATTTGGATGAAGGAGTGGATGGAACTCAAAAACCATAGACTATTGAATTTGGAAGGATTTGATCTTCAGCGAGGATGGCATGCCTTCTTATGGGAGGGCACAGACAAAAGGCATGAATATTTTCAGAGACATACAATCAGACACGCATTATACCAAACATGGCAGAGTATTAAAAAGGCACATTATTACAAAATCCCGGAGTGGTTGTCAACGATGGAAGCCCAGATCTATCCAAATGCCATGGACTATAACAAAACAAAAACTTATAAAGATCTATTAAGCAATCAGGGGGAACTAAGAACGAGGCAAGAATTAAAAGAGATGGGTACAGACATTGACTGGTGGCCGTATATACAAATAAAATCAAGATACAATAAAGATTTGGCTCAATTTGAATTTCAAAAAGGTGAAACAGAATTAGATAAAATTTTGCAAGGGACACAGGACAAACTGATCAAAAAAATTTACAATTACTTACGAGGATATAAATTAGAAGAAGAGGTAGTGAAAGAAAATATGATAACCTGGGCAAAAAATTTCAGTTATAGTATTAGAGAATTAGACAAATGGGAAAAACTATGGAAAATAAATTATAAATTGACAATGTCTGTACCCTATAAAGAAAATCTCTATAAAATGTTTTATAGGTGGCACTTGCCACCAGCCAGATTGGCAAGAATGTTCCCCGGCACGCCATCAACATGTTGGAAATGCAACCACCACAAAGGCACCTATTACCATATGTGGTGGACCTGCCCAATGGCGAAACAATATTGGCAAAGGATCAAAATACAAATAGAGGAAATAACACACCAAAAGATAGAACTAAGACCAGAAAGCTACTTATTAGGCATAGTGAATGGATACTATGAAAAAGAAACAACCTATTTAATTATACATATGATAACAGCAGCACGAATACTATACGCGCAACACTGGAAGAGTAGTGATATACCAATACCAGATAAAGTAATCAATAAAATTATGGAATGTACGGAATTAGATAGACTCACAAAGGAATTACAAAATAGGGAAGAACATGACTTTTACTTAGTATGGGAAAAGTGGTATAGTTGGTTGAAAGATAGGAAAGAGATGAAGCAATAGGAAGTAAATAAAATGACCAAATATAATATGATGGAAACAAAGAACAGAAATAGGTCAACAAAGATCAATATTAGATAGACAAAAGGGAATGACCAAATAAGGAAGAGTCAAAATACAAAGAGAAATGTATATTATAGTTGAGATAAACTGGACATGTATTGAAATGGATGTTTATATGTTTTCATGTTTTGTACATTTCATTGTTCTGTTTAGTTTGCACTTATAAATAAAAATTGGAGGAAAAAAAAAGAAGAATTTTCAGCCTTAGAGGAATTGAATTGGAAACAAGGGGAAATCAGGATACTCTTGCAGTAACCCTAGTGTTCCATTTTTGTCAGTCCTACAAGGTAGATCAAACTAAAAAACCAATGCCATGTAAGTCAAGACTATTTTTATTGTAATAGCCATAGTAACAGAGTTTTGTAAGTCCTCCATCACTTTATTTTCATATGAAGTAGGCAGGGACTTGTCTGAAATGCTTTCTCAAGTTACTTTCATGATCCAGGCTCAAGATCTTACCACCTGGAGGTGGTAAGACTCTTATCTGACCATTGCCTTAAGTAGTGGCTTTTCCTTCAGTTCTTCAAGGCCCTTCTTTCTTCCCTCTGTAAGTGTTCAACATCAAACAATTGTGATTTGCATCAACTTTTTTGGGGGGGAAGGCAGCAGAAAAAGATCTGAAAAGGGTTAATAAATTGTGAGTTTTTTGTGGTTGAGAAAGTGGATGTTCAGTGGATGATGTTCAGTCTAGGAAACAGCACAATAAATAAACATGGGTGGGTACTATTCTATGTATGTGTCTTTATGTCAGGATATCCCCAAGCTATGATGGTAAAGGGGAAGACAGATAAATTTTCAGTTGTGTTCCTTGCGTAATATGGATGATAGCAATAGTGTGCATCAGATTAAGTCAAATCCAGTATTGTACTGAGCTTTTTCAGAAAAGTCATTGAAAACAAAATCAGACCAAAACCTTTATTAGAGCAACAATATATGGAATACAAATATGGAATGTCTCTCCATAAAAGGCAAATTCAACAAGTCTTTTGACTGATGGTTTCCAGAAAAGGCTTTTGACTGACAGTTTAAGCTTCAAAATTGGATTACAAGGGTCTCAAATCATCAAGGATGTTGAAATTATATACTGTTTCAGTGTTTAGTGCTCTTGGATAATTTTTTCTGGAGCATGGGAAGTCCTAACAATGCAATGTGTTTGTAACTGTTCTTTTGATCTGTCATTTTCATTCTTTGTCTGTCATCCACTTTATCCTATTCCATTTTCTGTGACTTTGGTACCAGTTGAACTGAGCATTTTTAAAACTGTTTTCAAACAATTTAATTCATCCATTCTGAAAAATTGCAGATTTTTTGTCTAAGCATACCAACCCTCTAAGAAAGTTAAACAATTCCAATATTCATAGCTTTTAGAAACCACCTTGTATCTTCTTCACATTATTGTTTATGTTTTTATGAATTTATATTGTTTATTAATCATATATGCTGTATTTTAGATTTTATGATTAGCCTTAAAGCAGTGGTGAAATCCAATTTTTTTTACTACCGGTTCTGTGGGCGTGGCTTGGTGGGCATGGTGTGGCTTGGTGGGCGTGGCTTGGTGGGCATGGCAGGGGAAGGATACTGCAAAATCTCCATTCCCAGCCCACTCCGGGGGAAGGATACTGCAAAATCCCCATTCCCTCCCCACTTCTGGGGGAAGAATATTGCAAAATCTCCATTCCCACCCCACTCTGGGGCCAGCCAGAGGTGGTATTTGCCGGTTCTCCAAACTGCTCAAAATTTCTGCTACCAGTTCTCCAGAATCTGTCAGAACCTGCTGGATTTCACCCCTGCCTTAGACCATAAATAAAGTATAATTTTGCCTGTCTATAATGTATTATTGTTTTCTATCAATTTCTAATATATTAATGGAGGAAGGAAGGTGAATCATGAAGTTCTCCATCCTCACCAAATTAAATATATGCATAATAAAAAGTTGTGCAGATTTTCTAGCAAAGTTATCTGCTTCTGCTTTGTCAGTTTTAGAATTTATAACAGTCCTGCCAGACTTCTTTCTAATATTTGTAATGCTCATTTTATTTGTACAAACCTCAACCCATATTGTGAGGTGAAAATTTTCTTTAAACCTTGAATCCTATAATATAATATGACAATTTCTACGAATTGACCAATATTTGGCAAATAATTTTTTTGCCAAGAAACTCTCCTGGTTTAAATGGTGAAGTACAGGTAGTCCTCATTTATTGTAGTGACTGCTTTGGACAGTGACCATTCACAGGTATGACAGTAATAAAAAAATAACTGTGACCTCTCTGTCTGTCTGTCTGTGCAGTTAGAGCAGGGATGTCAAACTTGTGACAACAGGTCATCATGTGATGTATCACAACTCCCCCCCCTTCGCTAAACTGGGAGTCAGCATGGCCAGCATGTGACGCATCTGGCCTGTGGTCCGCAAGTTTGACACTACTGAGTTAGAGCATGTTATCCTGTGCCTAAGTTTGTTTTTTTTTAATCTCCCTCCTGCTCATAGAGTGGGCAGATTGTCTAAATTAGCTATTTATTCCTGAGCTGCTTGTAGCACATCCCTAAAAAGTGCTAACCTCAAATTAACACATTCAGTTGTGTGACCTTAATTAACTGGTTAGAATCCTCTTTGGCCACCGATGCTGCCTGAAACTGACAATACTTTTCACACTAAAGGCTTTTGTTTGCCTCCTAATGTCAGCCATCCCAATTTGGGCAGGTAGGAAAGAAAGACTTTTGAATCCATTGTTAACGAAAGTACACTTTACTAAAGCCAAATGGTTACAATGTAGCAAAGTCAAATCTGTTCTTTTGCACCCAAAGCACCTGGTTAACTCTTCCTTTTTCCCCACCTTCCCCCTTGGTTATCTCCCATTGTCCAATTACATTCAAACAAATTGTTTTAGTAACAGTCCCTGGCTTGGTGAGATGAATGGTGTTGCATCTCATAGTATGACCTTGGAATGGCCGGCAGCTCTCATGGGATGGCACAAAGAGTAGTTTTGATTCCCCTTATCCCAGCCCTTTCCCCCCTTTACCACCCTGCAGCTCCTTCCCCTATTGCGTATGGCAGACTGGCTTCTGGCAAAGCAGAGCTGGCGTGGCAGGATGGCATTCCTGACACCTAAGTGGCTTGCAGTAAAACATGCTAGGCAAATAGCTTGCAATAACGTGTTCCTTTCTATGTATATTCCCCATTTTGTGCCTGCTTACTCTCTTGTAATCTTTTCCTCTCCAATGAATGTAGATACAAACAGTAATTTTCATATTGCTAATTATCCCAGAGCATTCCAAAGGTGGGGATTGGAGAAAAAGGACTCCTTTCACTTGGCTTCCTTGTGAATCAAGTTCTGAAAAGCTTCCTTGCCATTTGGACTCACCTGGCTATTTGGGATTGTGTTCTTCTGGTGCTCCGAAGCAAAGGAAAGCTGACATAAAATTGTAAACATGGTTGTGGACATACAATTTTTCACTTAGCAACTGAGTTGCCAATGCCAACTCTGGTTGCTAAAAGAGGACTGCTTGTAGATGTTGAAATACAATGTTTTATGAAATAAATGTATCTGATGCTACCTTTATAACCAGGAAGCTCCACTTAATCATGTGGTTGGTGATTCTTTTAAGTGGCGTGTTTTTTAAAAATATTAAAATGGGAGAGGGCAAAGAGCTGATATAAAAGAAATAAATCTAGCGTCTTCCTGCCATGTAGCTTGTTGGTGCTATTTCTGACTTGATGATGGGGAATTTTATTATACTTTTTTATGAGTTCAGTTCTGCCTTGAGGATGTCCTTGCATAAATCTCTTAAGCTTCAAATATAGTTGTGTTGGATGTTTTGTTATTTGGTTAAAGAGGGCATCTACTGAATGCAAATTCCAGCAAGTCTTATTAAGTGCAAACATGAAATTAATTTACTATGACCACTAGATATAAATACTACTTCTTAAGGCTTCAATTCTATACATGTTGCAGCTCCATTTAACACAATATAAAGCTGACTTCCAAGTTGATGTGAACATAGAATTATAGGGTTGGAAAAGACCTTGGAGGTCTTTTAGTCCAGTCCCTTGCTTGAGTAGGAGACCCCTATACTCTATGTGCATAACTATTCTTTTGGGATGCCTTGGTGGTGCAGCGGACTAAAGTGCTGTTAAAGTAGTACTTAGCTGCCAGCTGCCTGCAATTACTGCGAGTTCAAATCTCACCAGGCTCAAGGTTGACTCAGCCTTCCATCCTTCCGAGGTAGGTAAAATGAGGACCCGGATTGTGGGGGCAATAAACTGACTTTGTATAAAATAGAATACTGCTTAGGGGGACCCAAAAAGCCCTACTAAGCAGGTATATACAAAAGTATGAAGGCTATTGCTTAACACATTGTAAGCCGCCCTGAGTCTCCGGAGAAGGGCGGCATATAAATTGAACCAATAAATAAATAAATAAATAAATAAATAAATAAATAAATAAATAAATAAATATACCAACATTATTGTTCTAATTTACCTGGTTGCAGAACCAAACCAGACAGTTACAGACTTCAGAGGATAATTAGAACTGCAGTAAAAACAATTGTTACCAACCTGCCTTCCATTGAGGATCTGTATACTGGATGTGGTGGCTCTGTGGCTAAGACACTGAGCTTGTCGATTGAAAAGTTGACAGTTCAGTGGTTCGAATCCCTAGTGCTGCATAATGGGGTGAGCTCCTGTTACTTGTCCCAGCTTCTGCCAACCTAGCAGTTCAAAAGCGCATTAAAAATGCAAGTAGAAAAATAGGGACCACCTTTGGTGGGAAAGTAACAGCGTTCTGTGCGCCTTTGGCGTTTAGTCATGCTGGCCACATGACCACAAAGATGTCTTTGGACAGCGCTGGCTCTTCGGCTTTGAAACAGAGATGAGCACCGCCCCCTAGAGTCGGGAATGACTAGCACATATGTGCAAGGGGAACCTTTACCTTTACCTTTATATTGCACGAGTCAAAAAGAGGGCTGTGAAAATATTTATAGACCTCCTCGCATCCTGGACATAAATTGTTTCAACTTCTACCCTCAAAACTTCTGGTGGCACTACAACCAGAACAACTAGATACAAGGACACTTTTTCCCCCGAACACCATCACTCTGCTAAACAAATATTTCTCTCAACACTGTCAAACTATTTACTGAGGCTGCATTACTATTAATCTTCTCATCGTTCCTATCACCCATTTCCTCCCACTTATGACTGCATGACTGTAACTTTGTTACTTGTCCTTACGATTTATATTGATATTGATTGTTTCCTAATATGTTTTGATTGCTTATTTGTACCCTATGACTATCATTAAGTGTTGTACCTTATGATTCTTGACGAATGTATCTTGTCTTTTATGTACACTGAGAGCATATGCATCAAAGACAAATTCCTTGTGTGTCCAATCACACTTGGCCAATAAAGAATTCTATTCTATTCTATTCTATTCTAGCCTGCAAGAGAATATGTACAACATGCCTTTTCATTTTAGTAAGATCATGCAGAAATCCATTCAGAAAAGTACATTTGCCGCCTCCCTGATGCTTCTCTCTCTTGCTTATGTCTAAACAGTCTTCCAGCTGGCAAGCTAACCTCAGAGTCAGCTGCCAATGCTGATTCATTACACAATCCACAAATGCTATTTAATGTGACTCCATAGGAGTGCCTGTGTTTAAGTCACTGCACACGCAGTTCCTATGATGCGAGATCAGCTCAGTGGGTTGTTGTTACCTTGCCAGGTTTTGATGCCAGCAGTTGTACACTACAGGTTTGTTGGTCAGAGATTCAGTCTTTTTCAGACCATCTTCAACATACAGTAGATAGACGTGTTTGCTTTATTACAAGAGGTAGTGGAGGTTTGGGGCCGATTGTGCCTTTCCATAAATTCAGGTATTTTGTAACTTCAGGAAACACCATCTGAGTTTACCCTCAAGCCTTTTTTCTTCATGCAGTGCCAGGAAGGCTTAGATATATAGTAGCAGTTTAGGATATGTGCTACAAATTCAAGATGGATTATGTTAAGTGAACGTTTGAGAACTTTGGAAGAACACCACAGAGGAAAGGGAACATGGTTTTTATGAAAGATGGCTTTCATTCAGGTTTTTAAAATTTTTGGAAGAATTTGGCATTCTGATTACTGCCCATTTAGAAATCCAGATAGGCTACATACTGTATTTTACTTGCTTTGATATGCAGGCAGGGTTACACTGTTCAATGGCAAGCAACCAGAAACATATTTGGTTGTAACTAAATTATGTCTAGGTTGTGCTGAATGTCGAGCTGATTAATAGCATTTCCAAAAATGAACATCAGTCTGCCCACAAGGATAGTCCCTAAAGGTTGCCCACAAGATTGTTGCAGAATTGTTGCCTTATTCTACTTAGAAGGATAATAGTCAGAATGCACTATAATAATTTTTGGACATCTACAAATCTGCATCTGCCTAAATATGAAAATAGAAATGACAAGGCATTTCCTTATAGCAGAAACTGACCTGGAATTATGAACATGTGGGACTTTATTCCTAGAGTGGCATAGACAACCAGGAGCTCACATATGTTTGGGATTTAGTTTTGCACAATAATTGCTATGGTCTATGTTGATCGGAGCTGCTGGAAGATGAAGCCTAGAACATATTGAGATTAGCAGATTGTTTATTCTGTACAAATTTTGCTGGAATATGGTGTGCTTTCACTGTGGTGGATTTTGCCATTAAAGACCTGATGGTATTTATGTGAAAGAGGTTGGCAGCGGGTTAGTTTATGTGGCATCTACCTAATCAGACTGAGAAGGATGGGTATAATAAGGAAAGCAAGTGCATATGGTATATGGTGGTTGGAGTTTGGACTTTGGATTTAGGATTGGAGAGATGGAGTGCCAATCCTCATAGACTTCAATTGAAGTCATAGAAAGGGAGAGGAGGACCAGCTGCTACCAAAGCAACGAGACAGATAAGGGTAGAAAAAATAACTTGGTCTCAGGCAAGTCCCTCCTTGGTGCACACAAAGGTAAAATGAAGGAGGGCGAAGCACATTCAGGCTTATAAAATTCTGTTACACTAAAAGTAGCCCTGTCCTATTATGGCATTGGTTTCTTAGTCTGATCCACTTTGCAAGGATAAAATCAATCTAAGCAAGTCTGTACATAATTTAGGGAAATGACGCAACAGAAAGTATTGGTATGTTATAAAAAATTGTCACAAAACTAATATTTTCAGTGATATTTTAAACTATTAAACAAATGAATCCCAGAACAAGTATTTCATTGCTAAAGTGATTCTGCATCTCCCTATATATGCTTCTTCTTAGATCCTTCCCCAAAGAACTGTAAATTGGAATAAAATGCAAGAGCCTTGGGAAAGTTAATTCCTAGGAACTGTTTTTACTAGACTGGAAGTTAAAACTATCCATTGTAAAGCAACACCCTTTTCCTTGTTTTCTTCTCATTGTTGTTTCATTCCTTGATGGACAGCATGGAGACAAATATCTCACATTTTGTAGAGCTTGCTGTCTCAGTGACCATTCCAAATCTCCACATCATTCAAGACGATTTTCCTTTGCTTTGGTCAAGTCCCGTATGTGTCAGATTATGCCTGCTGTAATGTCTTGGTGCCGGTGTGAAGAAGTCTGATCCTTATCTATGGTTGACTCAATTTTATGAATGGATTTAGCTGTAGATGCATGATGAGTAATAATTGAGTTCCTTTTTCAAATTCCATTTCAAATATTCATAGTTTGAATGAATTTCTGATTCTCTCTTGCGGCGATCTAAATGGCTTATATTTGTATTTGTTTATGCTACGCTGGACTATCTACTATTTCAATATTGCTTAGATTTACTTATAAAATGCTCACATACGATTCTCACAGTTCTAGTTGCTAAGTTAATTTATTCTTTTATGCTTGGAGGTATGTATATATAGTACACTGCTTTCTTTCTTTGCTTTTTTTGGCTATATATCATTTTATTCAAATCTCCAGATTGTCAAGGTCACTTTGACAGTTAATCCTGCCTCCAGTTCTAACAATTAGTACTGCCTTCACCTAATCCTTGAACAAATGACTGAATGACACTGAATCCAAAGAAGACAACACTGAACTCTAACCCCCTCTCAGCTTGGTGATAATTAATTAATTGCTGACTTGTTGAGCACAGATCTCTAGCAACTTTCTCTTGTGTGCTTAATGGCTTAATTACCTTTATGCCAAAATGTCCAAGGGGCAATGAAAATAAAATAATTAGAAGCAATAAAACTGTTACTAAATCGCCAACCCCTCCCTCAAGGAAAACAGGCATCAAAAACACAAAATGAATTCTGGCTGAATCTTCCCCATTCTGTTTCCTTACAAATGTTTGGGTTTGCAACACAAATTATTCCTAGCTTTTGGGCAAATTTGGAGTGAGACAAGGGTGAAATCCATCAGGTTCTGACAAGTTCTGGAGAACCGGTAGTGGAAATTTTGAGCAGAACTGGCAAATACCACCTCTGGCTGGCCCCAGAGTGGGGTGGGAATGGAGATTTTGGAATATCCTTCCCCTGGAGTGGGGTGGGAATGGAGATTTTGCAGTATCCTTCTCCTGCCACACCCACCAAACCACGCCCACCAAGCCACACCATGCCACCCCACAGGACCGGTAATAAAAAAAAATTGGATTTCACCACTGGAGTGAGACCACATATTTCAAGGGGTTTCAAAGTAGAGAGAGCAGATAAGGATAGGGATAAGCCCGCTCATGACCTTAGAAGATGACTTACACTATATTGAAAGCCAGCATTATGGGCAGTGAGGATACAAATCCATACTCCTTTTGCCAAAAGACAAAGTGAACCAAAACTGGATTAAGAGAGGAGAACTGTAAGTATTGTGTTCACATCACATTCTGTAACTGAATATTTATAGTATGAGTTCTAGTCCTTTCTTGAGTATGAAAGCCTACTCAGTGACTTTGGGCCGGTCACTCTCTTTCAACCCAAATCACCTCACAGGGTGGTTTTTGTGGGGAAAATAGAAGGAGGAAAGAAGTATTTGTTATGTTTACTGCCTTGAGTTATTTATAAATACAATAAAAGTGAGATAATGCATAAATAAATAAAAATCCATTCCATGGATTTGCCTCATCCTGGAAATTCCAGAGAGATGTTTGCTCTGATTGGCTTTAATAAGCAGTCCAGGTTCAACTCCATCCACTCAGCTCTCTCCCCCACCACTGCTATTTCCATCATTGCTTGAACATAACAAGTCAAGGAGGATGTATTACTTTTGTGGCTGGTTTTACAGAGATGTCTTTTAGGGCAGGGCATCTTTGGATTGGAGATATCTTTGGCATGGAGAAAATGACACATTTTACTTTCATCACCTGGTTAGATCCAGACCACAGAAGGAAAATTGGAGTTTTAGAAGCTTGACTCTGAAGTGTGCTTCCAAATCTCAGTTATGAGCATGACATCTCTAGTGACTGTCTCGGCAACAATGTAAAACATAGTGGACTCATGCACTAGCCCAGTTGAAGTTCCATTCTTAAGGCAATTCTGAAAGATATCCCATGACAGTTTGCAGGCCTTTCAAATGCTAATGTTTATCTGAATTACACCTATGTTAGTTGCACCAAAAAGACAAAGAGAATTCTGACTGTAGCATCTTACAAATGTCTGGGTCTTCAACACAAATCATTCCTAGCTTTTTGGGAATTTGGAGAATTCAATCATAGTTTTGAATGGTTCCAGGATGGAGAGAGCTGATCTGGATCTTCTATTTAGCAACATCTAAAGCCTTTGACTTTGGATGATGACTTACATAATGCTGAAAGCCAACATTATGGATAGACAGGACACCAATCCACAATTCTTTCTGCCAAAACACAAAATGAACCCAAATTGGATTAACAAAGGAGAACTGATCTATTATATTCACATCACATTTTATAACCAAAAATATAGCCAAATGAGAGAATGCCATTTCATGGAATGTTTAAGAGTTGGAAGGGACTGAGAAGATCACCAAGTCCAACCCCCTGCCAGTGTAGGAATCCAATACCACAGTATCTGTGTATAGCCATCCAGCCTCTCTTTAAACAGTGAAGGAGAATGTGCCTTTTTCTGAGACAGACTGTTCCAATATTGAACAGTCTCACTATTAGGAAATTCTGATGTTCAGCCAAGATCTATTTCATTATGATTACTTCTTGTTCTGTCTCCTGGAACAATTCTGAACAATTCTGCCTGTCATTGCATGATGGTCCTTCAGATACTTGAAGACGCCCATCATGTCTCCCTGCAGCTTTGTCTTCTCCATACTACACATTTCCAATACCCCTAGCTAGGTTCCTCATCATTTTCCTCCCAGATTCTTTACTGTCCTGGCTATTCTCTTCTGGACACAGGCCAGTTTCTCAATGTCCTTCTCAAAATACATACCCAGAACTGGGAACAATATTCTTGATGCAGTCCAACCACTGTAGGAGAAAGAGGAATAATTATTTCTCTGATTTTCACACTCTGCTTCTGATGATGTAGTCTAGGATTGCCTTTGCTTTCTTTAAGTCTGTGTAACATTGTTGATTCAGGCTGAGCTTGTGACTCAAATCCTTTTCAAATTTATTGCTGTCCAATATAGCCCAGCCATACTAAGCTCGTACCTTTGATTTTTCTTATCCTAACATAAGCTTACCCAACATAGAACTTTGCATTGAACTTGCTTGATAATCATCTTGCTCATTTCTGTCCCTTGTTGGGACATAACAACTTATTGGGATCTTTTTGAATCCTTCTACAGTCCTAATATGTTTTTTAACACCATTGGCCCATTTTGGGGGTGTTTTCTGTAAACTTGATAATTATATTTTCAAGCCTGTTATCCATGTCAATTATAGATATGTTAAAGAACACACAGCCTTGAACAGATGACTTGTCCTCTGTTTTGATCCAGAACTTTTGATATACCCTTGTTGGATATGGTTGTTCAACCAGCTCTCTAATGGCAACAATGTTCAACCTAATTTTTTCTTTCTTCTGTACTGGAATCTCATAGGAAATTTTGTCTTGTTCTTTCCTGAAGTATTTAATTGTACTGAACTGATTTTCACCTATTGAATCTATGCCAAATCCTTTAACAATAGAACTCTTCAAATTAATGTTGAAGTTACCATCATTGTTATCATTGCTGTCACATTTATTTTCAGTAGTAATAGGAAGATTCTATGTTATTAGTCCATCTAGAGATAGTTTTTTTTATCACAACCACAAATAAGAGTCAGTTTTCTACAAAGGCATTGATGTATTTCATGCATGAATCTGTTGTAATGAACAGCTTTTTCTGAAGATTCTGTAATATCTACTAGTTCATAAATAATCTTATTCAGCTTTCAGCCCTTTCTTTATTGGCACTGCATATACCTCCAATCCATTACAGAATTTAGAAATACACATGAAGCTATGACAGCTAAGAATTGGGAGTATAGATCAGACCTTTCTGATTGCACAGGTGGAGCTGAAACTGTTGTCAGCTTGTTTGAATGATTTCCTTAATACAATTGTCTTAGTTTCATCAGAACTCTTAAATTTGAGAGCACTCCTTGCTTTCCAGTTTCACTTTGAATTTAGGGGAAGTAGTAAACTGATTTTATCACATTTCAGAATGATCATCTGTCTTTGGGTAGAGATTCTGCTTCAAGTACCCATTTGTTGCATCTGGTGACAATTATTTTCTGGATGGGTATAAATTTAAACCATATTCACCACTGTAGAATATTTCTATAGCCATCCTGATAAATTTACTTTCCCAGTCCTGATGATAAGTAGATGATAAGACCAGATCACTGTGCATACTTCCTAGAGTGATGTTAATCTTTGACAAGATGTTTTGCTTGAACAAGACTTGTGTGGAACATCTTCTCAGAGATGCTTACTGAAGCAATGTACCTCCCACCCACCCCCCAACTGGAGCTAAGTTGCATTCCTTCTGCAGTCTCTTCCAGTTATTCTTGTTGTTAAGAGCCAGTTCCTAGAATCATTGAAGGGATTTCTGTGTCTCTTTGTGCTTTACAGATTGATGTTATGAGGTGATGGATGCCAGGTACCCAGCTGAGATATCTGGCATTGCATCAGTAAGATTAATCTTACTACCTCCCCAACGGGAAATGCCTTGGCAAGGTGTTAACCCTGCAAGGAAATCCAGACAAGAAACACAACCAGGAGTACTAACTCTAGCTATATCATAAGTTTATATTAACAGATTCTTGCAAGATTGAAAATACTTCTTCCCTGTTCTTATTCTCTGAAAAAATAGGGAAGATCCCTTTTGAAATGTTTCCCACACCACCCTCCCTTCCATGGTCATTCCTTAATACTATTACTCAAGGCCTTAACATGGCCTATGCCAGTGATGGCTAACCTTTTTGGTGTTGCGTGCCAAAAGCGGGGGAAGCGCATGGGGGGAGCGCGTGTGTGCCCACACCCATAATTCAATGCCCCCCCTCCCCCTGTGCATGCATACACGACCTCCCCCCGCTTTTGGCACGCAACACCAAAAAGGTTAGCGGTAGGCCCAGTAGGCCTGTTTTTCTGCCCTCCCCAGGCTCCAGAAGCTTTCTTGGAGCCTGGGGAGGGCAAAAACGGCCTTTCCCACCTCCCCGGAGGCTGGAAATGGCCCATTTCCCAACTTCTGGTGGGATTGGAAGGCCCAAAAAGTAGCTGGTTGGCCCGCACATGTGTGCTGGAGCTCAGCTAAGGCAACGTTCGTGTGCCCATAGATATGGCTCCGTGTGCCACAGGTGGCACGCATGCTATAAGTTTGCCATCATGGGCCTATGCTATAGGAAGTCTTTGGGAGTCTTCAGAAAGGCCTTTCTCCCAAACTAGAAGACCCTAAAGGTTCCTTCCAACTGTGTTATTCTGTTAGTTCCTCTAAAAGTTGCTATACCACTCACTTTTTAAAGTGATAGAAGGTTAAGATAAAAAAAAACCAACAACTTAAAAAACCCTGGAGAATAATCATATTAATTGTACCTAACTGAATTGTTGGTTTTATTGAAATTAAATGGATATTAATTGATTTTAGTTTTTTTATGGGCTACCTTTTTGGGGGCAGTGCAGTCTTCAGCATGCCATTTTAAGGGCCATAAGGAGGCCATCTATTCATCCCCACACCATTGCTATCTTAGTTGGCATGCACACACCTAATTGGGGTACAGGTGAAATGGAGCCCAGTTTCATTGAATTCTTCAGTCTAACACAACAAAAGGCCTCATTTGTGGGGAAGGCTCCTTGCTAAGCATTGTCATCTTAAATTACTGCCCAGCACTCCCATCTAACATCTAACATCGGCTTAGTTTATTGACAACAAAAACAAATGTTTTAATTTTTCACTGGAGCTCTGTGTCCCTCAGAGTGGCGTATTTGTACACACACATGTAGATACACACACAGGCCCACAGAGGTGTGTGTCATCCCCAATCGCAAATGAAAAAAAAATATTTCATAGATATCGGTAATTAAAATGATGAGTTATTATAAGATAAAATATTAGCCTTTTGACATCTTAATCTGAGCCAGAGGGAGCAAAGGAGTGCTATCTGAGCTGCTCAATTAAATTTAGAAAATCTCTCCCCCCTCCCCATTGTTATGAATAAATAGAAGGATTCTGTAGCAGTCTGTAGAATTATTAATTGCAACGAGTGTAGAAAGTGCATGCACCGTATCATGAAATGGAGTATCAT
This sequence comes from Pantherophis guttatus, assembly GCF_059756535.1. Taxonomy (NCBI): domain Eukaryota; kingdom Metazoa; phylum Chordata; class Lepidosauria; order Squamata; family Colubridae; genus Pantherophis; species Pantherophis guttatus. The sequence goes on from NC_142063.1 coordinate 193,464,826, forward strand.
TGTTAGTGACTATATTTCTTGGTAATTAAGGCCCAGACTAATGATGCAAGTTTTTTCCAGCATGATTTTCATCTGATTATGAGGCTGCTTCATTAAGAGCACTCAGACTAACGAGCTGTAGCTGTAATAAAGTAATTTTCTGTCTTGTGCTCTGATTGATAAAGAGTTTCTATAGCTAAAAGGAATTGAAAATATAATTATAATTAGAAATGGTTGAATAAAGTTATTACAGGATTGCTGAAGGGTAGTGCAATTGACACTGTAATTTTTTTCAGTGGGGGGGCTTGGGCAAAGTATGCATCTTAAAATTAGACTGCATAAAGAGGGGGGGAGAGGGGAAAAAACACATGGGCAGCAAATGTTGCTCCTCTTCAGTGAGCATGTAGGTGAGCCCATATCATCCCAAAAGCAGATATGCAAAGTGAGTGCCAGTTTTTCTTCCCTGAACTCCTCTCAAGTGAAGTAAAGCTCATGAAAAGATATTTTTTTTGCTCCCTTTATAATAGTTTTCATGCTGCCATATAGGATGCACACACACACACACCTCGAAACCCACAATATTATTCGAATTCTTCTACATGCATAAGTCAGAGTTAGCATATACATTCGGTTAAATTGTGGATTTAATAATTTAAATCCTCCCCCTCCACCACGCTTATTGTGATATCTGAAGACAACTTGCTTGCCTAAAAACCACTCTTGTGCTCTCAGAAGAGAAGCTAATCAACTTTTTATGCTAGAGATCCTTATTGCCTTTTATGATACTCCCATTCTGAAAGTGCCCAAACTACATTAGGACAATCCTTTATGCCCATTTCACAAGATGGGGATGTGGGAGTGGTATAAATGCCTATAAGAGGTTTGACTTAGAATTAAGCAGGGGCATCTGGGTACCCCAGAGTTGTTATTTTTAATTTAATTGTTGTTCTTTTGTATCCACAATTTCCCCCTGTGAGGAACACAGTTATGCTTTAAAGCATACGGTTATGGACATTTGGTTTATGTGAAATCCGCCCTGCACAAACTCAAAAGGAATTAGATTGCATGAGTTGGAATCTAATGGCAGATCATCAAGATGTATATTTATGCTAATTTCCAGGAAGATGGCATTTTGTATCGATCATTCAGCCTTGTAATGTATTTTGGAAGATTATTTTCCCCCAGATTTTTTTTTTTAAAAAATCATTTCTTACACATTATATGGTGATAAAAATGTGTTATTGGAATACTATTAAGGGGAGAGGGGGTTACAGGATTTTATTGGTTGTTCATTGAAAATGTTAGCTGTGATTAGTTACATAATCCTACATTAACCTGTAAATTAAAATTCCTTGGTGCAATTTGATGGCTGATTTAATTTTGTCTTTCTTTGTTTGCCGCAGGCTAATTCCATTATGAATTCTTTATACAGCCTTTTTTCCTCAATGATTAGCAGCTTCTACTCCAGTCCTGATTGCTATTGTACACTTAGCACTACATAAAGCTGGGGATTAATATTCCCCTGAAGAATTGTTGCTATGGATCTGCACTGCTCCTTATGAGAGTTGTTTCTGCAGCTTCAATTGTCCATAAATTATGATCTCTGGTGAATTATCAGTGGGAGTGAACTAAGCTTAACAAGCAGAAGAGAGCACTCTAGTTCTGAGAGCGAGTGAGCGATTCTCAATTATTAATTCCCAGATTTTTATAATAGAAGGAATGATATTTCTTGATCCCTGGACCTCATGCTGCAGTGTAAGAAATTGATACGAGCCGGAGGTCTAAAGTTAAAGCTAGAGGATGCTTTAACTTCTTCCTTTATTGAGACATCACCAGGAATGAAGGTCAACATCCTCAGTTAGGAGAAAGGGGGAAGGTCTTTATTAGTGGAGTAAGACATTTTGGCCTGCCATTGCTGGCATCATTTTAAAAGCTACTTGATGTTAAATGGGGTTACGATCTCTAGGGATCAAACTCTCTCTTATTTTGGAAGTGTAGAAAAAAGTAATTAGCACCTTAATCTTGACTCAGTCTCATCTTTCTGTAGGGCAATGCTCAGCCTTGGCTTGAAATTTAAACCCATCACACTTCTACACAGTCACCAGGGTTTTCACTCTTACCTTGGGCTCCTCTTTTGAAAAGGGAGGATGGAAGGACTGTCTGGAGGGCATGTGAGGGAACAGGAGAATCAGGAATCTATCTGGTACCCTGCTCTTCCTTTCTTCTTGGTTTCTAGCTGAGCTTCTTTTTACAGTAAGTAACAAAAGGACATGATTACGTCATTGTGCTCTCAATAGAAAGTGTGGATTGGGTTATACTGGAATTTGCAGCATTCAATTTCCTCAATCATTCTTTGTTGTTGTTAGTTGTGAAGTCATGTCCGACCCATCGCAACCCCATGGACAACGTTCCTCAGGCCTTCCTGTCCTCTACCATCCTCTGGAGTCCATTTAAACTCACCCTTACTGCTTCAGTGACTCCATCCAGCCACCTCATTCTCTGTCGTCGCCTTCTTCTTTTGCCTTCAATCTTTCCAAGCATTAGGTTCTTCTCAAGTGAGTCCCTTTCTTCTCATTAGGTGGCCAAAGTATTTGAGTTTCATCTTCAGGATCTGGCCTTCTAAAGAGCAGTCAGGGTTGATCTCCTCAAGGACTGACTGGTTTGATCACCTTGCAGTCCAAGGAACTCGCAGAAGTCTTCTCCAGCACCATAGTTCAAAGGCCTCAATTCTTTGGCGCTCAGCCTTTCTTATGGTCCAACTATCACAGCCATACATCAACCATTCTTACCAATATCTATAATACCCTCATGTGGAAAGGAATGACATATTGTTGGTCTGAAATCAATAGGCAAGATGGGCAGCAGATAAATCTAATAAATAAATAAAAATAGAAGGGGTTCATAAAGACAGGAGGATATTCAGACAAGAGTTAAATCAAGGAATCAGAAATTTGAAGCTTTCTTTTTTCATGCAGAAGAGGCTGGATGGAAAAGGTTGCTTCCGTTCCACCAGATTACCCACAAGAAATATTTTACAAGATAGAATATTTATGTTGGATGAATGGAAAAAAGATCAGTTTCTTGGATATAGTTTTCCCCAACACTTTCTTATTTTTGCATGAAATCTGCTTCAGAAGATAAGAAAATCTTTCATAATAATATAAAAAGTTGTCCTGGGGGTTTGTAGGGAGAAGGAATCACGAAACACTGTTTCTATCCAAATAAAACTGGTACTACTAGAACACCAGATTCATCATCTCCAGTAGTGTGCAGACTTATGTGTATTCCCCATATGTTCCCAAATCTGCTTTAGCTATCTGGCAGAAGAAAGCTTCAGAGCAGTTTTTGTAAGACACAGGGATGAAAGATGGAACTGAGTGAGTAAAATACTTAGTGTCTAAGTGGAAATCTAGTTCTGAGCCACTGAATGTGACCCATTACTTTCCATTTTACCAACTGGAGCATTTTAAGTAAAATTCTGTTTCAAATGTGTTCCTGTTAGCAGGAGGAAATCTTGAAACCAGCCTAATATTGAACTAATTTTAAATTCCTCACTCTCTAATTTGAGAATAATAGCAAAATAAAGTACAAACATCTAAAGTACACTTTTGATGTGAAATGCGTATGTGGGTCCCTCTGGTTTTATATCATTTCAACATGTAGAAGCCATGAAAGGCTCAACTTACAAGAAACACAACACACAAATTCTGATGGCCTCATTTAGTCTAATATTGAATAGGGTAGTGACCAAAAGAGGACAGGGCTTATAGAGATGGAACATCTTGGCAATAGAAATAAATAAAAGCTAGGTGTATGTATAGAATAACTTCCTTTTAAAGAAGGCCAGGAAGATAATCTATTACACAGGATGCTCAGATATGATGTATGCCACCCATAGACCAGGGGTGAAATCCAGCAGGTTCTGACAGGTTCTGGAGAACCGGTAGCGGAAATTTTGAATAGTTCGGAGAACCAGCAAATACCATCTCTGGCTGGCCGCAGAGTGGGATGGGAATGGAGATTTTGCAATATCCTTCCCCCAGGAGTGAGGAGGGAATGGGGATTTTGCAGTATCCTTCCCCTGGACTGGGGTGGGAATAGAGATTTTGCAGTATCCTTCCCCTGCCATGCCCACCAAGCCACGCCCACAGAACCGGTAGTAAAAAAATTTGGATTTCACCACTGCCACAGATACTTGTTGAGATGGGTTGCTAATAGAAATAAAATAACTTAGGGAATAAAACAAAACAAAATATGTGGAGGCAACTTAATCTTTGGTCTCCATCTTGTGAATAATTCCAAATCTGAAAGTTAAAACATTCAGTGTAGTTTTAAATTTTTCTTGCTTTCCCACTATCCCTCACCTTTTGTGCCATCTGCTAGATATAGAATTCAAAAGCTCGCATTTTCTTTTGTGTCTTTTTTTTTTGTTCCTGAAAATGTTTTGCCCAATGGGAGATTTCAATTTTTTTCTTTCTTCCTCACAGATCAGTGCAGCTATCTTTGTTTCATTATACACCTTGAAGAATATAAAATAAAACTGAATGAAAAAAAAAGCTATAAGCAACAACAAAATAAATTATGTGCATTTAAAACATTTTAGAACTTTCTGTACCATCGTCATATTTCTTATAATGTCATTTCTATCTGTCTCATATTCCAAGGGCACAGGATCAAAGACAGAGAGCATGGTGGCTTTTGTAGTGGAGTGCTGGCCGAAGAAGTTAGAAGCAGGAAATCCAACAACTCTTATTTCGTGCATAGGAGCACTGGCTTTCATTTAACTGGAAAAAATCTCCATGGTAATGACTGAGTCTGATAGCAATAGCAATAGCACTTAGACTTTTATGCCAGTGGTGAAATGTAAAATTTGTTGCTGCCAGTTCTGTGGGCGTGGCTTAGTGGGGGGGGTTTAATGTGACTGGGTGGGCGTGGCCAACTTTTTTTAAAAAAAAATTTAAAAGCATTTTTTCTACAACTTTAAGAGGTTGCAGAAAAAAATGCTTTTAAAAGCCTCTGACGATCAGGCAACTCAGCTGGGATCATCAGAGGCTTTTAAAGGCATTTTTTTTCCTACAACCTCTTTGGACGAAGAGGTTGTAGAAAAAATGCTTTTAAAAGTAAAAAAAAGCCTCTGATGATCATGCAGCTCAGCTGGGCATGGGGGGGGCACAGGGATTTTTGCTACGGGTTCTCCAAACCACCCGCCGCCATTGCTACCGGATTGGGCGATCCAGTCCGAACCGGGAGCATTTCACCCCTGTTTTATACCGCTTTAAAGTGTTTTACAGCCCTCTCTAAGCGGTTTACAGAGTCAGCATATTGCCCCCAACAATTTGGATCCTCATTTTACCCATCTCGGAAGGATGGAAGGCTGAATCAACCTTGAGCTGGTGGGATTTGAACTGCCAAATTGCAGGCAGCCGGCAGGCAGCAGAAGTAGCCTGCAGTACTGCACTCTAACCACTGCACCACCGTGGCTCATAGTGGAAGTTCAATAGGCTTCCAGTCTGGCATTCAACAGGCTTGGTGAAATGGAGATTTTTCTGTCTGCCACCTCTGTTATGCTCTGTTATGCACCTCTGTTACTTTCATGTAAGATCTATCAACACTCTAACTTACCCCTTTAAGCTGCAGATTTGCTGGAGTGCATTTTAATGGTATTAGTATCTCTAGAGGAGGTTCACCATCACTGGAACTTCTCATAAGATTTCTGTTAAGATGTATAAATAGAAGATATCTGGGCAAATTCAGCAAAGTTAAACACATATTTAAATAAATATCATTAATCAATGATTATTATTGTTATTATTTATTGAATTTGTATACCGCCCTACTCCCGAAGGACTCAGGGAGGTGAACAGCCAAAAGATAAAATACATATAATACAAATGTTAAAAAAACCATTAAAATACAATTCAATAATTTGGCCCAGAAAACAAAATTTAAAACACCCCAAATTTATAAGACAAATATAAAATTTAAAAAATTTAAAACAGTTTAAAAGAGAGGTTAGGCCAGGCCGGTCTGCTGGAATAGGAATGTTTTGAGGGCACGGAGGAAAGCATGCAGATCCGGGATCCTCTGTATCTCCGGGGGGAGCTCGTTCCAGATGGCGGGTGCCCTCACAGAGAAGTCTCTCCCCCTGGGGCCGCCAGTCGACACTATTTGACCGATGGCACCCTAAGAAGCCCCCCTCTATGGGAGCGTACTGGTTGGTGAGAGGCTACTGATGGCAGAAGGCGGTCTCGTAGATACCCCAGTCCTAAGCCATGGAGTGCTCTAAAGGTGGTAACCAAAACCTTAAAGCACACCCGGAAGACCACCAGGAGCCAGTGCAGCTCGCGCAGGAGGGGGGTCACATGGGAGTGCCACGGCGCTCCCATAACCACCCACCCGGCCACATTCTGGACCAGCTGGAGCCTCCGGGTGCTCCTCAAGGGGAGCCCCATGTAGAGAGCATTGCAGTAGTCCAGGCGGGAAGTGACAAGGGCATGAGTGACCGTATTTAACGAGTCCCGATCCAGAAAGGGACGCAACTGGTGAATCAGGCGAACCTGATAAAATGCCCCCCGGCCACAGCCATCAAATGCTCTTCTAAAGATATCTGTGAGTCCAGGAGGACACTCAAGTTGAGAGCCCTATCCGTGGGGGCCAACGACTTGACCCCAATAGTCAGTGATGGCACCAACTGACTATATCGGGATGTTGGAAACCACAGCCGCTTGGTCTTGGATGGGTTGAGCCTGAGTCTGTTTCTCCCCATCCAGACCTGTACAGCCTCCAGGCACCAGGACATCACTTCAAGAGCATCATTAATTGATGGTTTCTAATTCTGTCCTTGAGATGAATATAATATAATTTTGTCCCAACTGCAGTTTTATTATTCCAAACCTGATTGTTACCTTGCCTGTTTTTGTTTATCCACATGTATTCTGTAATGTTACATGTATGCTGTATCCCCAGTTTTCATATAGGTTTTCTCCGATGAAGAACAGTTTCTCTTTTTACTTTTACTTATAATGATTACTTACATGCTTATGTGATGCAGATAGAAAGTACAGATTATTATTATGGCATCATCAGGACAAGCCAAGTCTGCATCATCTATAAACAAGATATGTTATAATCTAGACCAGTGATGACGAACCTTTTTGGCACTGAGTGCCCAAACCGGAATGCGTGTGCATATGTGTGCGTGTGTGCGCTCTGGAGCTCCGGAAACCCGAAGACCAGCTGGCCGGCGCATGCCATTTTGGCCATTTCTTTGGCCGTTTCAGGCTGTTTTTTGGGCCGTTTTCAGCCCGTTTTCCAGCCATTTTCAGGTTAAAAACGGCCCAAAAAATGGCCTGTTTTTTGGCTGTTTTTGGCTGTTTTTTGGACCATTTTCCAGGGCTCCAAAACCTGCAAAGGCCAGCTGGTGTGCCAGAAACAAAAAGAGCATCTGGTGACAGCACACTTGCCCACAGAGAGGCACGTGTGCCATAGGTTCGCCATCACGGATTTAGACATTCTATATGTATTCTGTTATTATTATAATTAACATACATTTTTAATGTTGAGCATTAACCATGTGATAAACATTAGTGTGATCAGATTTACATTTCAGGAAAATCTTTTTAACTTAACAGCATATCCTCTGGTCTGAGTTAGGATTGCATATTCATTTCTTTCTATTCTCTGACATTCCTTGTCATGATTCTCTCATGTCAACTGATTATTGCTATTGAAATTAATTGTACTAATAGCTTATAGAACTGATTTAACTGCTTTAATCTGGTTATTGGAAATTAGGATTTCAAATTAGCATTTCCTATGTTTAAGATTAGTTGAGACACAGGAGCATTGATTGACAAATACAGAAACTCAAAAAAAAGGTGATAGGACCCAGTTTTTAAAATTAATTTAAAGCATCTCCTGTTTTAAATTAAGTTACCATAATTTCTTCACTTGGATTAAATGCATTTTGATGTGAAATTAAATCTTGCTGTTTTCAAAATTGCATATTAACCAAAGTTTCTTTTTTAAAAAAAATTCTTCATTTTTATTATTTGCTTATTTATTTTATTATTCATTAGGGGATATCCTGAAATTGTATATATTTCCCAAGATACATTCTTGATAAAGGGATTGCATTTTTTTTTAAAAAAAATGTTTATATTTTTTGATATGAAAAACTCTCTATAAAATATTCTTGATATGTATAATTAAGTTACCCTATTTTAAATGAGATACTTTTGACAGAATTGAACCATGGTTTTAGTACAGTGACATAATTCTCCTTGGTTTATCGTAAGCTGTAAAATTTTAGCTAGCATTTTTTCTCCTTTAGGGGAATATTACTAGGTTCTGTTCCTGAGAACATGATCATTTGCATGATATCTAAATAATGCTGGTCAAGATTGGAACTGGTGAGGCATCCTTGCATATGACAAAGCATATACTCCATTACAAGCCAAGAAACTTCATCCAGTTGTGCCATCAGACTGATATTGGAAGCAGAAGGTTCTTCAAATCTCTAAATGAATTAACAGAAGAGCGTCCAAGCTCAGCAAAATCATATTTTGAAAATATTGTACATTTTGCATCTAATGGCCAGAATATAAAATATCTAACAACACCTCTTGCTAATCATCCAATCAAACTTGATAATGTGATATAGCAAGAGAGTCAGAGCTGTACTGTATGTCCAGAAAACAAGCAGCAAGATGTGTTCTGCTAACTAAACCAGGTTTATAGGCTCACCTTTTTTAGATCACCTGCTTTCTATTCATGAAGGCAGTTTACTTTGGAAGGTATTTGATATTCTGACCTAGTTCTAACACTCCATAAAGACTATTGTTTTATTCATATAAATTTAAATTTAGTAAGGTACTTAAGCATGTTCTTGCATTTATGATTGCAATTCCTTTCTAGCAGGACTCTTGTACAACTCCTGATAGAAGTCTGGTTCTGTGAACTGTCACATGATATTGATAATTTTGGGCAAATCTCCTCAACCTGAGCCACACTATAACTCCAAACAGTATACCACCATAGAATCTATACTTCAACACATTTAGAAAAGCATTTTTAAATCAGATTGTTTTAAGACTGAGACTGAATATGTATGTGCTTTCCCTGTTAAATTCTGTTTTTGATAATATTGGTAGATTCTGCCTATCCAATTCAGATGTTTCTTTTACAATTATTGGAAGTTCTTCAAAGAGGCAATGATTATAACCTGGATGCAACTTCCCTTCTTCTACTTAAACCAAAAGGTAAGGCAGAGGTCGAGAGCACTACACGTTCACCTCCATAGGTTCTACAAGCTTAAACACTTCTTAGATGTTGCCCCTGTTACCTCTTCAGGTTATATCTATCCAACCTTTCACTCAAAGTCACTATGAGTGTTTTTGCAACCAAGATGCTTGGCCAAATTTTGCAATTTTCTTTCTTGTAGTCTGTTCTTCTCTAAGTTTGAGAGGTGAGAAAACCAGCATTATCAAAAATCAGAATTTTGGACTGAAGACATTCTCCTATCTTGAGATGAAAAAGATGCAAAGGGGTATAATGGGGGGTTCTTTGGAGGCATTCTTCATAGCAAAGGTGGCTCTTTCTGCCATAGACATTGGAACTATTGGGGATAAAAAGCAATGTGGAATTACTAGTGTCAGAAACTATTTAAAGTATGCTATATTATATATTATTTAACTGTATTTTATGGATAATGTACATTGCCTTTAATCTCTCTAGACTGAGGGAATAAATAAATAAGCCAACCTTCTGGAAAAGTTGAATGTATGGAGAGATCAGGGAGGTGGAGTGAGAAGTACAATTATGTTTTGTGAACATGCCTGATTCTTGTGCATGTTGGTATTTAGCCAAAGCTTTTATTTTTAAAATGAACATTTTGGGGTGGAGTGCAGAGAACTTAAAAAACAAACAAACTCTAAAGTTATAATCTTTAAATGGCTAAGAATTAAGTCTCTTTTTAAATGAGTGATACTTATTTCTAAGCATTCTTTGGATTGTGTTGTAAAATTGTGTATTTATGTATTTATTTTATTACAACAAACATTTACTGTAAAAACTAAGGTAGTTTTTTCAGAACTCAAAATGCATCTCGATACAATGTAATCAGAGTGACTAACTTTTTGAAAGGATTAAATTAATTAAAACATGACAGACCTACTAATAGTTATTGGCCATGATTATGAACTTCAGTACGTATATCGATATTATTTGATACCTTAAGCAGAATAGTGGATAAAATTGGTCTTTGTTGTGACCCAATAAAGTGTTTTTAGTTTTTTTCCTTTTTAATATTATGTTTTCTGCATGTTGGTTTGCTGGCACTAGGTTGGAATGCAGACGTTGTTAGACATGCAGTAGATGCAGTGAAATCAAGTGAAATTATGGCAGCTCTCTCCAACACACCCTTCTTTGTGTTTCTGGCCCTTCTAGTATTTTCCCAGCAGGAAAATGTTGGTATATACCCAGGGGGTGTCTTTCTGATCCTGCAGTATTAGTCTTGTCCAGTTGCCATCTCCTGTTTTAGTGATCAGTACAGTCCATACCAGATAAAGTAGGAAATAAACCTGTTGTCAGGGTTCCAAGTAACCCCAATGAAAGAAGACTCTGAGGTTAGAAGTTCCTCAAAGTTCCACTTTATTAGAGATGTCATATTGGCACATCTGGGAAAACCCAAATCTGAAAGCTTCCAGGTTTTCCCCACACAAAAGAAAGTCCAAGTCCCTTCCCCTGCACCGACATGTCCATCACATGGTCCAATCAATGCACCATCCCAACTGGAGATGCCTCCCAGTCACGCCACTCCGGGTGCAGGGCAGGATGTCCTTGACTCTCAGAGAAAAGAATGTTATTATGGCTAGATATCTCTCCAACTCCATACCATCCCCCCTCCCAGTTTCCCACAACATTGAATGTGGCAGTCCTGAAGATCCAAAGTAAAAGAAGGCTTCCAGGACTGACACCTGTATCTTTTACTACTTCCTATGAGGTTTGTAATTGGGAGTGGGGTGTGTATGTGTGGGGGAACCCTAGGGCCAGTATCCATAGCATCCAAGATCTAGCTCTCAATAAGCAGTGTCATCAAGTATAGAAAAATATGATTCTAGCAAAATAAACTTGACACACAGCACTAAAATAAAATCACACAATTCCTTGTCTATATAATCTTTTACCTCACCAGGAGCCCTTTGTTAAAAATTCTTTCTTTTAGTGAAGACTGAATTGTTGTTTTTCTCTTCATCAGCCATCCACAGAGCCAAGGATCAAATTTCACCTGTTTTCTTTCTGAACGCCTCTATTCCTCCTGCCTGCCATAACTGACAACACTTTGACAAGATGGTGAGTCTGTACAGTCACTCCCTGAAAACTCTGAACTGAGCTCTCAGAAGAAGTTAATAGCCTGTGTGTGTATTTTTGATTTTTATTTGTTTGATTTATAACCCAGAAGTAAAGGCAGTTTATGTAGACAATTTTATTTATTTACTATTCCATTTTTCCACTGCCATAATCTGAGAATCTTTGAGTCTCAGTGAAGTAAAATTCTTTAGAAAGTATTTCTTCACAGAAAGAGTAGTGAAAGCTTGGAACCAACTAGTGGGCCAATTGTCAGTAACTGAGTTTAAACATGCTTAGGATAAACACATGTCCATTATCCAACAAAAATAAAAAATAAAATAAATAAATAATTAAAATAACAAACAAATATATAAATAAAAAGAAAACAAAAACAAAAATTCAAAGGGCAGACTTGATGGACTACTAAAGCTTTTTCTGCCATCAGATTTCTGTTTCTAAGGTAAGGTAAAGGTAAAGGTTTCCCTCGCACATATGTGCTAGTCATTCCTGACTCTAGGGGGTGGTGCTCATCTCCGTTTCAAAGCCGAAGAGCCAGCACTGTCCGAAGATGCCTCCATGGTCATGTGGCCGGCATGACTAAACACCAAAGGCGCACAGAACGCTGTTACCTTCCCATCAAAGTGGTCCCTATTTTTCTACTTGCATTTTTTATGTGCTTTCAAACTGCTAGGTTGGCAGAAGCTGGGACAAGTAAAGGGCGCTCACCCCGTTACATGGCACTAGGGATTTGAAATGCTGAATTGCCGACCTTTCTATTGACAATCTCAGCATCTTAGCCACTGAGCCACCATGTCCCCTTTCTAAGGTAAGGTAAGGTAAGATAAGGTAAGGTAACTTTTCTAAGATAAGGATGCATATTATTTTTCAACCTAAAACATCCCTGGCATACAGTATCAAAATGCTCATGGCAAAATACTTGAGGACCATCTCATCCTTGGAGCCTTGGTGGCGCAGTGGACTAAGTGCTGTTAAAGTAGTACTTAGCTGCCAGCTGCCTGCAATTACTGCAAGTTCAAATCTCACCAGGCTCAAGGTTGACTCAGCCTTCCATCCTTCCGAGGTAGGTAAAATGAGGACCCGGATTGTGGGGGCAATAAGCTGACTTTGTATAAAAAAGAACACCGCTTGGGGGGGGGGGGCGAAAGCCCTACTAAGCAGGTATATACAAAAGTATGAAGGCTATTGCTTAATGCATTGTAAGCTGCCCTGAGTCTCCAGAAAAGGGCGGCATATAAATCGAACTAATAAATAAATAAATAAATAAATCCTACTGGGAGTGGCCTGCCCTTACCCTACCTGTGCTGGCAGAGGGGGCATGCATGGGCCCTTTGTCAGGATCCAGGAGAAAAGCCTTCTCTGCCATTGTTCCTGCCCTTTGGAATATCTTGCCCTCTGATGTAGGATTGGCTCCCACCTCCCTGACCTTCCACAAGAGCTTAAAGACTTGACTGCCAGTTAGATTGGGACTCCAATGGAGGGGTTTCATATTGGGTGAGAGTAATAACTGACCACATCTCTCCCCCTGCTCATTCTACTCCCTCCTTCCCCATCTTTTAGCTAGGGTTATGTATTTGTATTATGTAGTTCTGTATTTTTTGTAGTATTTTGTTTATATAGTTTTATCTTTTTACTATTGTAAGCTGCCCAGAGTTACCCTCTAGTAAGATAAGCAGCCAATAAATTTAGTGAATGAATGAATGAATAAATAAATAAATAAATAACAAAACCATATATACATATCAAAATACAAAAGTATACAAAAGTATGAAGGCTATTGCTTAACACATTGTAAGCCGCCCTGAGTCTCCGGAGAAGGGCGGCATATAAATAAATAAATAAATAAATAAATAAATAAATAAATAAATAAATAACTTGGAACAACTTTCAGAAACTACCATATAATGGTGCCATATGGATGAGGCTAAACTAAAAGCCTACCAACAGGTGTTTTTTTTTTTTAAAAGTTGGGTGGACTTAATAAATCCCAAACAAACAAATAAATACAGAAGAGCTCTCTCTTCACTATCTTGCAGAAGGTAATCATTGTCAGGATAAGTTTTATCTCCTGGTGAGGGCTGTTCCATAGTGGAGATGTGACAAAGAAGAATGTCTTCCTACACTCAGCAGACTACAATTTTCCTCAGTGCCCAGGGTGGGGTGATCTGGGTTTCTGGAGAGAGGTTGTTCTTTTGGACAGGCACTGCCACAGAGAAGGCACAAGTCCTGAGTCCAATAAAATGTTTGGTTTGTGCATGTCTGTCAGGTGCTACTAACCAGTAACATTCATTGAGTTTAAAGCTTAGAGGAATTAATTGTTGCTACTTGTGCACAAGAATCTAGTTAACTAATGGTCAGTGCTAATTTGGCACTAGATAAGGGTCAATGCAACTCATGGGGAGTGGGGGGTTGGACTTGGGTCTCTTGTGGCAACACAAAGACTCTAAACTGATGATATGTTTAGCTCCACCATCCAGCTCGGCCTGCTCTTCTCCTACAATACCTTCCCTGCTAGACCTGGTGGGTGAGTATAAACAATGGGAGATAGACAGTCCTGCAATTCATTTGGGCCTATGCTATGTGGGGTTTTATAAATGACAATGATAAACACTACCTTCAATTGGTGCTAGTGAAGCTGATGGAGCAGTGGAGTTGTATGGACATAATAGGGAACACCAAAAACTTCCTGTGCTGTTGCATTCAGGACCAGCTGAAGCTTCTAAATGTTCTTTAAGGGCAGTCCTACATAGAGAGCATTACCATAATCCAAATGGGAGATGACTAAGGAATGGGTTACTGTGAGCAGGGCCTCCTATTCCAGGAATGGTCACAACTAAACTTAAGCAAAAGTTCCCCCTAGCTTTATCTCCACCTGCTCTTTGAGGGGGGAAAAATCAGTGAGTTCAGGAGGATTTCCAAATTGCATACAACTCTGACTGGGAAGTACAACTGCATCTTCCTACAGTTGAGTTGAAGCCTGTTTTACCACATTCAAATCCCCATAGCCTCTAGGCACTGACCTTGGCAGAATAACCAGTTGGCCCAAGATGAAGGGAAGGTTGGAGACTGCATGAAAATTATCCCACAAATATGAGTGACTTTGTTGGCAAAATGCTGCTGAAATTGAACGCAGAAGCTAGGGTGGGACTCGTTGACAGTTGTTCCCCAAGAGGAATTTTGCAATGCTAAACTGAGAATCTGGGAAGAGAAGTGGAAAAGTGGAGATGCTTCATCATTATTATCACCATGGTGTAGGCCTGAACAGACCTGTGGTTAGTCAGTTTCATCTTTTGTTTTATCGCCATTGACACAGGACTTCTCTTCTGCTTCACTTCCCACAGCTCCTTGATGAAACAGAGACCCAAATGCCTCACCTAGAAGAAAGAGACTACTTGAGCACAACTCATCAAGGGTCCTGGCAGTCTCTTCTCACAGGGTTTCAATAGAAATGCCTTCCAAATCACAGGAAAACTCCCCAGTTGCTACACAGAATCCATCTGGTTCTATAAAGAACCTGAAGCGGGCCATCAGTATCAATCTGTTTGTGTTATTGGCACAGCAGAAGGTCCTTCGTCTTACCCAGACCTAGTAATGATCTATTCACAGCAAAGGAGGGGTAACAGTCTCCTCTTGCTCTGCTCTGCAAGACAAACAAGAACTAACATGTGTCTGCCTGTACATAGCCTGGACCCAAGATTATGCATGACAAGCCCATGGTTGCTTTGGTGATCATGAATGAATCATGTAAGATAATTCCATTTAAGAAAATAGAGTGCTTAGTCCAAATTCCTTTAAAGAACAAAAGTGATTTGATTTTGTAAATGAATAGATGGAACCCAGCTCCACATCCTTTCTCTGATTCATATTCTTCCCCTAAATAGGGGTTCTCCCTGCCTCCCAAGTGGTTGATAAATGTTTCCAGTAAAATTGGAAATCACCCCCTATCCCTAAACCAGGGAGGAAAATTATCATGGTGAGATAGTTGTGGAACTATGCGGTTCCATAGCCTCCATTCTTACCAGAATTCTATTTCATAAGATTTGATATGACTATCTAACAAATGGGGTGGTTTTTTTTGATATCCATACTGAAATGTTCAGACAGTCTGCAAACCTTTGAGTATATTTCTAGGTACATATACTTGGTATGCTTTGTTAACCAGAGTGGGATTTCTTTCTGAGTAAATCTGCATGGGATTGAGTAGCATACCTCACTGCTTTCAAAATTTATGAATGGGCTTAATGCCACTGAAATTCATGAAGCTGAAACTCCTAAATTCTGATCTTCTTGTAAGGCAGATTTATACATTTATATCATTCCATTTTTAGAAATACTTGATTTCTTCAGGATTCTTCTTGAACATCAAGTCTCATGCTAATTCTCTTGTGACCAATGTTACCCTTTTTACAAAGTGAATGGTAGCATTCACAAGGGTGCTATTCAACAGGAATTCAACATGTCCCATCTTTGTGTGTTTGATAGCTCATATGAGGTGGTGGTGGTGGTGGTGGTGGTGAGGGAATAACGTTACTATTTCCAGAGGAAAGGATGCACCAAGTGGATGGCAAAATGGCTATCTGGCTGCAACCCAGAACTTCATCCCAAAATTACCTTATTAGTAATTAGTAGCAAATTACCAACAAAGCAAGTGATAAATGCCTCCTCCTCCTCCTACCCTTTTGCTGGTCCTGCTGGTCTTCCACCCATTCTAAAGTGATAGTAGAAGGAAATCTGTGTTAGACTATGTTGGCAAAACCCCAAGAGTCTGGTAGCATCTTTTCCAGCTAACACATTTAAAACACACACTAAAAAGCATAAACTTTCATGAGCTGCATCTCTTTCATCATGTGTATAAAGTGGCTAGACAAATGTAGGATTTAAACTGGGGTGAGGTGGGGGAGAAAGAGAGGACAAGATAGGCTGATCATGCAGATGCAGATTACATGGGAGGTGGATTACAAATACCTTATCAATTAACAATGCAATGTGTTAAAAGCCTATTGTTTGTTGAGACTGTGTGAGATTGCAGCAAACTTTTGATGTAAATTCAACAATTTTACTCTCAATGGTGGAGTTAAACTAAGCCCTGTTTTTCCAAAACAAGTTATTTTGAGATCTGCTATGGAGTGTTGTGGGAGGTTGAAATGTACCACTTTGCCTTTGCTTTGAGTCCTGATATCAAACTTGTATGCATTACTTTTTTAATTACTTCTTTTTCACAATATTTGTCCTATATACAATCCAGAGGGACATTGGTGGCCAGTGATGACATCATCACATTGAAGAAAGAACACATGAAAATCCCTCAAATCTTGTGCGTACTTGTTGAGCCCTGTAGTGGTACAGTTGGTTTAGATAGACTTGTTCTACAGATACTGCAGGTCTCTATAGGTTGATGGTGCAGTGGAAGTTATTGATGGAATTAAATGACAGACTTATTTCCAGGGGTCCAGATGACAAAAGTGTTATAAATGAATCCCAAATGAAAGGAGGGGCTGCAGGGGATGAGAGTTAAGAAAGAGTTCTAGATTAGCTTTGAAGATTCTGGCAAATGTAGAAATCATGCATGTGCCTGGGACTTCACCACTGGTTGTCAAGTACAAGCTATTACTAATGGTGAAGTAATTAAGAGCAAATACACAATCACACAGTCTGGTGGCATACTTTGCTGGTTTGGCATCAGTAATGAAGTTCTCAGTGGCTTGGAATTCATGTATGTAGGGAATGTTGGTAGATAATGTCTCCATGATAGCTAAAATGATGTTCTTATAGAGATTGCCCATAGAATTTGGCTTTCTTAGGTAGATTATGCTATCTCTTATGTAGCATTTAGCAAAATATACCACTTCACAGTGCTTTACAGCCTTCTCTAAGCAGTTTACAGAGTCAGTACATTGCCCCCAACAATCTGGGTCTTCATTTTATCGATCTCGGAAAAATGGAAGGCTGAGTCAACCTTGAGCTGATCAGGATTGAACTCTTGGCAGTGAGCAGTGAGTTAGCCTGCAATATTGCATTCTAACCACTGCACCACCGCAGCTCATGTAGCTAAGAATGCTGCTGGTATAATGTCTGAATATAGAATCCATGAAAACTGATTCCATTTGTGATAGTTCTAATGTTTGAAAAAATGGGGTGACTTGGGTTGTCTAGTTTGCATTATTTTGGGAAGTAAATACAGTAGAAGAGGTCTGGTCGGGGATTCTGTTTCCATGTAGATATGATCTGTATGTGTTTGCAAGATTCTTCCGTCAGATTCTATAGTACTCTCTGACATATTGTAGTGAGATCTGAGGGGTGAAGTTGGCAGAGTGCAGTGTTGGAGAGTTGCTCCTTAGCTTCCCTGAGGTAACTCACCTTATAAATATTTTTTTAATAATTTTTTAAAATAATATTTAAATACATATAAATAAGGTGAGTTACCTCAGAGAAGCCAAGGAGCAACTCTCCAACAGTGCATTCTGCCCTGTTTGTCAGCTTATAATGTTATTGTTATTCCTAAGGATTGTTGTATACAGATTTTTTTTAAACTGATGATTGTGACTTTAGTGTGTTGGCAAAAACATTCAATGTAAAAATCCAATTCACTATTTCATATATTTAGGGGCATCTATGCATTTTTAAAATTATTTGGTGGAATTTGGAATTGGGTGCAATCTGTAGTTGTACACGTTTCAGGAAGTGCTGGGGTGAATGGGACTCCAAGTGTTTTATACATCAAATGAAAGGAGCAGAACATAGAATAAGAGAGTTGGAAGGGACCTTGGAGGTCATCTAGTCCAACTCCCTTCACAAGCAGGAGAGTCTATACCATTTCAGACAAAGTGTCTAGTCTCTTCTTGAAAGCTTCTAGTGATGGGGTACCCACAACTTCTGAAAGCAAGGTTGATTGTTCTCACGGTTAGTAAATTTCTCCTTAGTTCTAGGTTGCTTGATTAGTTCTTGATTAATTTCCATCCATTGGTTCTTGTCTTGCCTTGGTGCTTTGGAAAATAGTTGCCCTATAGAAGTAGGCCCTGAAGAAGTATTTTATCCAGTTTTGTCGGTCTCAAAAATGTAGCTGTCTCAACACATTTACTTTGCAGAATTGGAAACAATGGGAAGAGGTTCTTAGAATGGTTTATTACCCTTTCTCTTTTACAAACAGTGTGATTAAAACGCTGCATGGGAACCTGTATCTTCCTTATCATCCTTAGTGTGCACCGCTGAACTTTTAGCCCCAGATGGAGCTCAGATGAACAAGATAAAGTTAATTGGGCACCGATAAGTAATAAGGAGACTTTGTTTATTTCAGCCAGATACTCTTTGGCAGGTAGGAGGGGAAGATAATGAAGCTGCTCCATTGTCATTTTTCACTCTGCTTTTCAGCAGGGTGAAAAGGGATATTGCAGACTGACAAACAATATTCCTCTAATCTGAGAATGTGTGCATAACCCATGGCCCTGAGCACTCTTTACGGCTCCTTTATTTTCTGCACATAACTTCATGCTTTCCCACTGCTTCTAATGCTCCTGAAATGGTTTATATCATCATGAAAATATAATTTCCTTTATGGGTTAAACATGAATCTTTCTCACAGTCCATCAGGGTTAAAATTCCCAATGAGGCAGGAGATGAAGTTAGTGTTTGCTCTGGCTGGTGCTGCTTTTGAAAGCAATAATTACCTTTTCAAGTTATCTTTATATTTTTACTCTACCTTGGAGCCATTTGTACCGCTTCTGAGTTTACAGTTCACTGTTCAGATACTCATGTGTAGTGTTTAATAGGTTGATGGAAAAGAAGGGCATAAATGTTTTAAAATAATATTTACAGTACTATTTAGCAGTGTTTTAGCTGCCATTCAAAACCGTCTTGTCTGAAAATCAGCTTCCTTGAAGCCACTAGTGATCATTACAGTAATATTTACTGAGTGGAGATGCACACTAAAGTGATTATCTAAAGTAATCAGTGCCTTCCAGAAATATGTTCCAGTTCAGGGGTGAAATTCAGCAGGTTCTGGCAGGTTCTGGAGAACTGGTAGCGGAAATGTTGAGTAGTTCAGAGAACTGGCAAATACCACCTCTGGCTGGCCCCAGAGTGGGGTGGGAATGGAGATTTTGCAATATCCTTCCCCCAGGAGTGGGGACGGAATGGGGATTTTGCAGTATCCTTTCCCTGGAGTGGGGTGGGAAATGGAGATTTTGCAGTATCCTTTCCCCTGCCATGCCCACCAAGCAACGCCCACCAAGCTACACCACGCCCACCAAGCTACGCCCACAGAACCAGTAGTAAAAAAAAATGAATTCCACCACTGCTCCAGTTCCCATAATCCACTAGTCAGCAAGATTCTAGGAGCTGGGAGATTGGAGATTGGAGAAGTCTAGTTTTAAGATTACTTTTTGTGGCAGAGCTAGATCTAAGAATTAAAAATTTCACAGTTCTGCCTCTTACATAAAATTCTATATCTAATGTACTCAGTTCTGTTGTCCAAAAGTACTTGCTATATTGTAACCTTAAACATAGCACTAGCTTCTTCATGCTCCTTATATATGTTTACTACCTGTTATTAACTTAGTAGGGAACATCATCCGGGGCATAAGATCCAGACAATCAAAATGGCCACTTTTTCAACTGGATAGATGAATTTATCAAGGGAGTGACTTAGCTTACTGCAGTGAATTCCATTTCAAGAGGTCCAGAAACTAAAAAATGAAAGGAAAGACTTGTACAACCAGGCAATGGGTGGAGACAACCAAAGCCTGGAACAGTCAGTGCACAAAAGAATGGCTTTTGCCTCTCAGGTGTATTTTTTTTAAGAAGAGGAGATTTTGACTTCCTATTTTAGTGTTTGTATTGTCACCTTTATAAATGCTGTTATCTTATATTTTATACCATCTGTTTATGACACCATTAACTGTATGATATTCAGGTAGTCCTCGACTTATGACCACAAATGAGCTCAAAATTTCTGTTGCCAAGTGAGACATTTAAATGAATTCTGCCCCATTTTACGGCGTTTCTTGCCACAGTTGTAAAGTGAATCCCTGCAGTTGTTAAGTTACTAACACGGTTGTTAAGGGAATCTGGCTTCCCCATTGACTTTCCTTGTCAGTAGGGTGACAGAAAATGATCACATGGTCCCAGGACACTGCAGCCATCATAAATACGAGCCTATTGCCAAGCATCTGAATTTTGATCATGTGACCTTGGGGATGCTGCAATGGTTGTAAGAGTGAAAAACCGTCATAAGTCACTTTTTTCAGTGCTGCTGTAACTTCAAACAATCACTAAATGAACTGTTGAAAGTTGAGCATTAGCTGTAGATAACCACACACAAACACACACACACACACACACACACACACACACACACACACACACACTCTATACCAGGGGTGTCAAAACTGATTGCATCACGGGCCATAAATGAATAAATAATAAAATAAAATAATAAAATAAAATAAAATAAAATAAAACAAAACAAAATAAAATAAATAAAATAAAATAAAATAGTAAAGTCAAGTATAGTCAAGTAAATAGAATAGAATAGAATAGAATAGAAAAGTAAAGTAAAGTAAATAGAATAGAATAGAATAGAATAGAAAATAAAATAAAATGATACAAAGAGCCTAAAAATATACTCTAGAAAATTGGGAGACCACATAAAGCAGTTCTGAAAGCCACATAAGGGTTACAGGAAAGAAATGAGAAAAGACATTCCCACGACATTGGAATCTATCCCTGTGTAATTTAAAATTAAAACAATGACAAAGTAACAGCAAACTAGGAAAAGATATAGTGACAGGCAAATTGGACAAGCCAACATTTCTGGCCTTCATTCTTTAACATATTCTCACTATCATTCAAATATCTTAAAGATTTTTCTGGAGAATATAGTTGTCTTAATTTTCTTAATTTGCAAAAATAATTTTCACACACATTATGATTAAACACCCACTCTGGCATAGCATCTGAGCTCCTGTAATTGTCACAGCAGGACTGTGAAGGAAAAGGTTGAGCGATTGTGCAACGCTGAGACCAAAGTCACAATGAATATCAGCCTTATAAAGGTGAGAACAATTAAGCTAATGGTTAAGGTAACACATAGAAGTAAACTAAGAGAAAACAGAAGGATGAATATAATTTATAGCTTTCTTTCCCAGCCTGGTGCTCTCCACATGTGTTGAAGTTGTAACTCTCCACGCATTTGGAGAATAGTAAATAGGAAAAGATAGATTTATTATATTGCACTACATTATTAATCTGTTATGCTGGTCACAGTATTATCTTTATGACAAATCTTTTATCAATTATTTTTACATGCTCCAATTGTTGATTGGAATTAAACTTTCTATAAAGCTCCTACAGTTATATTAAATGGTAGTACTGGGAAACAAATCTTTCTGGGCCATGGGACATGCAACAGTTTCAGGATGTTAAGAACATATGCAATTGGCAAGTTGGCACTCATCATATTAGATGGCCGTCATCATATTGTGGCACTTGCTACAATTTTATTATACCCATAACTGTTTATTGCTACTATTGGAACCTGAACGAGTGATTACCTTCTGTTTGGTTATTGAAGAGGATCTGTTTTGATGATATTTTGGATGGAATCTAAGAAATTTCCATCATTGTCTCTCCCTGCACACCAATGGCAGATGCAGAATGTGAGACTATGCTGAAGCTTGCCTTAGGTAAAGATGAAACAGGCACATAAGCAAAGCCAGGAATTTTGTCTGAAAGATCCCTTCAGGGAAGTGGTTAAGAGGGAAACAAATCGTTCAGAAACAAAGGAAAAAAATGTCACCCGACAAAGGAAGTTGGGTATAGAACACCATAGAAAGGCATCAATATTAACTAAACATTTATTAAAGATCATATGGTTGCATATCTTCTGCTACAAAGAAACGACAATTAGTTAAAAGTTTTCAGAGGAAAAAAAAAAACTTCCTAGAGATTTTAACTTTTCATACTGAATGATGCAGATAATCCCTTGCTGATACATTTTTACTCTCTGTTAAATATGTATTTAATATCATAATCTTAAATATATTAAATATGCATTTAATAACATAATTAATAAAATAATATTCTCATCGTTCCCATCACCCATCTCCTTCCACTTATGACTGCATGACTGTAACTTTGTTGCTTGTATCCTTACAATTTATATTGACTGTTTCCTAATATGATTTGATTGCTTATTGATACCCTATGACTATCTTTAAGTGTTGTACCTTATGATTCTTGATGAACGTATTTTTTCTTTTATGTACACTGAGAGAGTATGCACCAAGACAAATTCCTTGTGTGTCCAATCACACTTGGCCAATAAAGAATCCTATTCTATTCTATTCTATTCTATTCTATTCTATTCTATTCTATTCTATTCTATTCTATTCTATTCTATTCTATTCTATTCTATTCTATTCTATTCTATTCTATTCAAGGAGTGCTCCCCTTGAAGAGCACTTGGAGGCTCCAACTAGTCCAGAATGCAGCCGCGCGGGTGGTTATGGGCGCAACCCATTGTGCCCATGTGACACCCCTCCTGCGCGAGCTGCAGTGGCTCCCAGTGGTCTTCCAGGTGTGATTCAAGGTGGTGGTTACCATCTTTAAAGCGCTCCATGGTATAGGACCAGGGTACCTTCGGGACCAACTTCTGCCACCAATAGCCTCCCACCGGCCAGTCCACTCCCACAGAGAGGGTCTCCTCAGGTGCCATTGGCCAAGTTATGTCAGCTGGCGACACCCAGGGAGAGGGCCTCCTCTGTAGGAGCCCTTGCCCTGTGGAATGAACTGCCCCCGGAAATGCGTAAGATCTCCGATCTCCGTGTATTTTGCTGTGCCCTCAAGACCCTGTTGTTCCACCAGGCCGGGCTATCAATGTAATGATTTTAAATTAGGTGTTTTAAATTTTGGAGGTTTTAAATTTGAGCCGAAACTATTTAATAATTTTAATTATTTTTAATTGATGTTTGTCTTTGTGCTTTTAATAGGCTGTACACTGCCCTGAGTCCTCCAGGAGAAGGGCGGTATAGAAATAAAATTATTATTATTATTATTATTATTATTATTATTATTATTATTATTATTATTATTATTATTATTCTATTCTATGTATACAGCAGAAACAGAATATCATTTACACAGTACTAATAAATGAGACTGAGAAAAGGGACAGAATTATAAGCTTTTATAAATAGTATTTGGTTTTAAATATTTTAAAATATAAAGCCAAATCTTTTCTTTCTAATATAGGTGGCAAAGTGAATACAGATTCTATTTCTTTGGGTTCATCTTGAAAATTGTTGTTCAGTCCCACTGATATTCTAGCAAATGTCTTTCTTGCCATTCAACTTACGTACTGTTGGGTTGTTTGATCTTAGTGTCATTGCCACGCATGAAGCTCCACCATACAGTAGTTAGAGGTTTTAATTTGGAGTGCTCTATTTCTATAAATCATTGGAACTAAAATGTGAAAATGTTTTTCTTAATCTTAAATTAATACAACAGAAAATTATCTTTCATCTATTTTAGATACTTGTTTAATGAAGGCTGGATGAATGTTTAATGAAGGCCGGAAACAAATGTCATGTGGCTAAAAATGCACTTCATAACTTAGAGAATGTGTAACTTAAATTCATGTGATTTGGACTTCTACTGTTGTAGTCTGAAATCCATGCAACTGTTATGGCTTAAGGTCACATATATACTGTTTGATTGAGTCCCCAGGATTTGCAACTTCTCAAGATGTCAGTGGAATTTGCATGCATGTGGAACAGTTAAAAAAGTTATACAACATTTAATGGATAAATGCTGCAGTGAATGACTGATACATGTGATCTGTCAACATTTGTGTGATCTGTCAATTTTTGATTTTTTTTTTCATTTTGACCAAGGGGCAAAGAAGAGGACTTTTGAGCAAGTTGGTGAAATCCCTGCATTTTGGGGATGGAGTAATTTTAAACATCACATTTTATTATTTCTGTATACATAGTTTTTCTTTTCAGTTAATTTGATGTAATACAAACATAGCAAAAATTAAACAGCATACAATTCTCTCTTCATAATATTAAAAGGACATGGAGAAAGTCTCTGCAGATATATAAATATGCAGAAAGCAGAAACCTCAGTGCTCTGTCGCATTATATCTGAGCTACTCACATTGTGAATGACATGTGCAATGTCATTTAAAGAATGTATGCGCAAAATGATTTTGTGGTTGTATTTGAATTGCATTTAAGTCTTTCCTATTCGTTTCATAGGGAGTACCAAAATGCAGATACATAATCATTTTTATTATTATTTAACATGCATATATTTAGGCATTTGTAGATCTTCTTTCAAGATCTTCCCCTTCTTTTATATTTCTCTAAAAAGAAATCAGCCAAAATCTCCTGATTATGTTTTCTGCATATAATCTTTGGACAGTTGGCAAATTACCCAGCAGGCTTTGCTAATCTGCATGTGGCTGTTTAGGCCTTCTCCAAATATTTTAATGTCTTCTATCCATGCAGTGTTGTCCCATATCTGCAGTTGGGCAGAGATAAAATGCCTGTTCTGATGTACTATATTGACATGTGCCAATTAGTTATGTGGGATGAGCATGAAACCAATGTAGGTCACCCAATTCATGCAGATGGCCTCAAAGCCTACCAGGTTTTTCTTCATCCTTGTTCAGATGCTGCTGTAAGAGATTCAACCATAGGGAGACTCTATGATGTAAAATTTAGAGGATTTGATCCTAGTGTAATTGCAATGTCATAACAAAAAGAGGCTACAGATGAAGACACGAACAAAAGTGAAACTAACAATGAATTTACTGTTGCAGCTTGAGCAATAATGGAAATTTTATTCCTAGGTCTTTCTTGTGTCTCCCGTCCCCCATGCTGTAGAATCTTTTCAACTCTTTGTGTTTTGATTTAATCCAATCCATTAACTATCCATTGTGAAGATATTAGGGTAAGGAGATTTTCAATACCACAACATTGGGAGAGGAACATTTGAGCATTTGTATTTGGGGTTTGTTTGATGCCAATGTTGTGGCCCACCGGCAGCCAGCAGAGCTGGCAGCAGAGTCGGACAGTGTGGAGATTGGGGAAGAACTTGGGCCAGTCCTGGGGGCTGGGGAAAGCTCGGACAAGGGCTCTGCATCAGAGGCAGAGAGGGAGCCAAGGCCATCTGATAGTTATATGCTGCCTCCAGAATCTCAGGTGCCTCTGGAGTCTGAAATCAGTGAGGCAGAAGAACAGCGGGAGCCTGTTCCCAGTGTGCACATGCACAGAGCTGCCAAAAGACAAGAACAATTAAGAAAACATGTCAACTTGGGAGTAATGCTTGGAGATGATTGGCCCCTCCCATAAGACATAAAAGAGGAGCGAACGAAATGTGAGCTTTTGCAGGAAGCAATTAGTTAATCTAGTCGCTTCAAGCTTTGAAAAATTCTGTTTGACTCTGTGCCAAGTTTGGCCTTGCCCTGCGTTTGGCAATTAGTTCTCTGGCAGCATTCCAAGAGGGAGAAGGTGGGTGTTTATAAACATTCCCCTGAAAGACTGTTTGTGAAACCTTGCGGACTGTGAATGACAATAATTCACAGCCGTGTAAAATAAAGAGGTTTTGCCGGGACTAAGATTGTGCTTTATACTTTCTAAGGAAGCCTAGGTCAGAACAGCCGAAGACTTAAATGTGATTGATTCCTGAGAAGATCATCAGGCTGAACAGAAGGTAGAGTTAGATTTTGTATAAAGTGGAATGTAAGCAATTGCTTCAAATAAGGAGCCTGTGTCAGGGTTCCGACGGAATTGACAGCCAGATTGTTTTATTTTACTTATGTTAATATATCTTTATATGTGTTTTGGTATACTATTATAAACTAAACAGAAAGAAGAATATTTGTATGAGAGATATCAATTAACTTACTTCCATCAAAAAGAGATCAAGACATTGGGCTGATGTTGTCTCATCACTGGAAAACGTGAGAGCTCTTTCATCCATTGTTTTCTTTTGTAAACTTGGAACTATTGCTTGAAAATTAAATGAATGAATTTATTGCTGTGCGTTTATCAGGGAACTCCTTTGTCAAAACAAAGGAAATAATAGAGCCATTAGTTCCTATGTTCTGCATTCAGTATGAAAATAAATTAATAATTTCTAAAGAATCCTTTATCTTTATGTGGTCAATTATCCTCAACATTATCAATGTTACAGAAAATCCAGAGGAAAAAAAATGCATACTCCTGCCAATCACAATTCCCCTGCATATGTGGAAAACCCCTACCTTAGTTTTTGTATGTGTGACTCACTTTCCCTTTCAGATTGATAGGCAGTCAGCCACCCATTTCCCATTACAGGAAATAATCTATATATACAAACTGAGGAGAGATAAGAGTCTTAACTTTATAATTTTCTACCATATCTCATAAATGTAGTTATCAGTAGCAACCAGCAACCCGATTGACTCAAGACAATGGAAAGCTCTTTTTTTAGAGGATAATACTACTCATTTTATTTCTTTCTTTCCTTTCATGAACATCTAATTTATCAACAGTCACTTTTAATATTTTTTGAATAAAGCCATTTGATTGAAACCCTCTTTAAAGACCCATATCATGCTTAGCCTTTCTTTGAATAGCTTTGTTGCATGTTGGTGCTTTTTAGATGTGATTTTCTATTCTTGAAAGGGCTTTCGATTATTACTTCTCTAAAGGTGATGGAAAGGTGAAAATGATAATTAAATCTTATCTCAAGTGTAATTTTATGATTATATACTACGATACCCCAGAACGATAGATTTGAAATTGTTGTGGGCTATGAGCAGCTCCCCTGTGTAAAGCTGTTGGGAAAGTGCTAAAACATGACTTTGTAGTCCAATTATTTTTATATCACCATTTGAATGATTTTCCCACTCTCCGGATCATCTCAATTCTTCTCATCCTCTTCACTGGTGTAATTAAGTAATTAAAGGACAACCACATGCTCTTGTATTGTGCTCATCATCAAGTTTCTGTGGAGCTGACAAAAACCAGGGAAATGTCACACAACTACTCATTTACCCTTTTATGTATATTTACTTTGAAATCAAATAAATGAGAGATTCTTCTTTCGTTTGTTTGGCAATGGCTGTAGTCTAAAAGATCAACTTTAATTTGGTATTTACTCAGCTATTCTCAGGGGTTTAGACTGTGACTGTTGTTCTACAGCTACAAGGCTGAAGTGTCAAAACTGAGGTTCTCCCAGATTACACCCACAGCATAAAACTATGGTGGAGTGACTGCCAATTCAAGAGAGGTAATGCAAGAGGGAACACTCTAGTGCTATCTATTGCTTGTCTGGAAATGGGTTTTAGAGCAGGGGTGAAATACTACCAGTTCGGACCGGTTCACCTGAATCGGTAGAAAAAAATGATACCGGTTCAGGCGAATCGGTATTTCCGATGATCAGCTGTGCCGCACATTTTATATTCGCTAGAAAGCAGGAAATCCTTTCCCCCCTCTCTGTTCTACTTACCTTTGCAGACTCAGAAAAGGCTTCTTAATCCTCCTTTTTCAGTGTTGTGTGGTAGTGCCTGTGGTGTGCATGCGCATGAAGCACGCATTTGGTGCACACCACACATGCGTGCACCAGTGGTGGGTTGCTCCCGGTTCGCACTGGTTTGCAAGAACCAGTAGTAAAAATTTGTAGTAGTTCCGAGAACCGGTAATAACATTGGCTGGCCATGCTCCTGAATCAGTCCCCGGCCCGGTCGCCGCTCGCTTACCCTGCCCACCTCATCAGAGGCTTTTTTTTTTTAACTTTTAAAAGCATTTTTTCTACAACCTCTTCGGCCGGAAAAATGCTTTTAAAAGTAAAAAAAAAAAGAAGCCTCTGATGATCCCGCGGCTCAGCTGGGAACATCAGAGACTTTTTAAAGCATTTTTCTACAACCTCTTCAGCCGAAGAAGCGGTAAAAAAAAATGCTTTGAAAAGCCTCTGACGATCCCAGCTGAGTTGCCTGATCGGCAGAGGCTTTTCAAAGCATTTTTTTCTCTAACCTCTTAAGGTTGTAGAAAAAAATGCTTTTAAAAGTAAAAAAAAAAAAAAAGTTGGCCATGCCCACCCCGTCACATTACCCCCCCAAGTCACACCCACAAAATAAGCCACACCCACAGAACCGGTAGTAAAAAATTTTAGAACCCACCCCTGGCGCGCACGTTTGGCACGCACTGCACATGCGCGCACGAAGCGAACTGAAGCAGACTTCAGAGCATTTCACCCCTGTTTTAGAGGTTTTTGAGGCTGGCATGATTCAAATTCTTGCTTCCTTTCTTCTCTTCCAAATTTGTTTCTGATCCAATCGTTTGCCATTGTTTTGATGTGCTACTAACAAATCAGTATAGGAATGAGAGCAAGTTGAATGTACCCATTCCACATTAAGTTGCTTTCAGCACACCAGGTTCCACCTTCTTGAAAGAGGCAATCATCTCTTTCCAACTTCAGGATGTAAGCACAGCAAAATGTAGTCCACATGTGTAAACTTATAAAGAATGATTGCTGGAATTGGGTATGTCTAGTTTGATGAAAAGAAGGACTAGGTGTGACATGATAGCAGCGTTCCAATATCTCAGGGGTTGCCACAAAGTAGAGGGAGTCAAGCTACTCTCCAAAGCACCTGAGGGTAGGACAAGAAGCAATGGGTGGAAACTAATCAAGGAGAGAAGCAACCTACAACTAAGGAGAAAGTTAGAACAATTAATCAGTGGCACAACTTGCCTCCAGAAGTTGTGAATGCTCCAACACTGGAAGTTTTTAAGAAGAGATTGGATAACCATTTGTCTGAAATGGTATAGGGTTTCCTGCCTAAGCAGGGGGTTGGACTAGAAGACCTTCAAGCTCCCTTCCAACTCTGTTATTCTATTCTATATGGTCTATGATTAGTTTTAAAGGTTGACAGTGGCTCAGTAGGAATATAACTCGTCATTTAGTAGACCCATGATTCTCTGTGTCCATGACTAAATAGGAAACTGACTGAGTCCATCAGTTGCCTGAGGCAGGCCAATCAAATAGGGTCCCTGTCCCCAGAAATGGTGTGTGTGTCTGTGTGGGAGATCATAGAGAAGCTAGGGCCAAAAATTTGGATCAAGTCCATGGTTGCCATGTTGGCCATGAATCCTCTAGTTGCCTCTAAGTCTGGACCAAAAGAAGGTAATTTGAAAATCACAGAGTTAAAAAGCTTGGGTAAGGATGATGCTAGGCTGCAGGGAAGAAGATAAGTGAGCAGCAATTCCAACCAGTCCCTATGACCTCATCTTGTATAATGTATAATGTATAATGATGTTTATTGGAATGCAGTACTAGTAAAATATTTATCTTTTATTATTCAGATCTCAAACAATGCTTGGTATAAACTGAATTGGTGTCAAATTCTAAGTCTGTTAGGTCAATACCATCCCTTCCTGAAATTAAGAAACTAACAACAAATGTATCATAGAAGTTTGGAAAAAGTTTCTTTCTTTCTTTCTTTCTTTCTTTCTTTCTTTCTTTCTTTCTTTCTTTCTTTCTTTCTTTCTTTCTTTCTTCCTTCCTTCCTTCCTTCCTTCCTTCCTCCCTCCCTCCCTCCCTCCCTCCCTCCTCCCTGCTTCTTTCTTTCTTTCTTTCTTTCTTTCTTTCTTTCTTTCTTTCTTTCTTTCTTTCTTTCTTTTCTTTCTCAGTTGAAGGGGATAAATACAGTAAGCAGATTTCTAAAACAGAACCTGACTAAAGGAAAATATCAGCCTTTTAAGGGCCTTACTGTCTTCTATTAGTATCCCTCATCTGTCTCAGAACTCTTGAGTATCTTTTCTCTTCAAGAGGAGGGGGAGGAAGCAACAGGAAACAGGAATTTCTTGGAGAAGCTGGTGCTAATCAGGCCAGGTTTTGGGGTAGGTGTTAAAGTGATATATCACAGGCTTTGTCTCCTCCTCCTGCCTGAAGTCACCATTGCTTTTTGTTATTCTGCCAGAGAAGATACACATCCGTTAGCATCTTTGTTCACACTTTGTTCACTCTGAGTCCTAATAATGACCCTCTCTCATAATATTTGCTCATATACATCTTTTGATAAGGCCAACCATATTTGAAAGTTTTTAAAAAGTAACTGTTCTGAAAGACTTGTATTGTATTTTTGATGAAAGAAAAAAAATATAATGATTTATGAATTTGAAGATAGAAAAAGATAAGTGAGGAGTGGAAGGGATTTTTATAAAATTTAAGAGGAAGGAGGGTTATAATTATAATTATCTATTGAGAAGATCCGAAGTCATATTTCATTAGTTTCTTTTCTTGTACTTTCATCTTCCTTTCTTCTTCCTTTTCTTTCTTTTCCTTTATATTTGACTTCTTTATATTTGACAGTATGTAAAATTCTAAATAAATATAAATTAAAAAGGGATTTGAAAAGTAAAAAATATGGGAAGAGAGCTCAGGATCCAAATTTTAATCAGCTTAGAACTAGTGTAGAGGTTAAGGCATCAGGCTAGAAACTGGGAAATTGTGAGTTCTAGTTTTAGCTTAGGCACAAAGTCAGCTGGGTGACCTTAAGCTAGTCCCAGCTCTAGGAAGGAGGCAATGGCAAACCACTTTTGAAAAACCTTGCCAAGAAAACTGCAAGCACTTGTCCAGGCAGTTTCTGAGAATCAGGCATGATTGAATGGAAGGGGGAAAAATGATGGTATACACAGTTCTTTCAAAATCTGTTTTGGAACATTGTCAAAAATTAACTATATTAAGAATTTGTAAAGAGAGGTGTACTCTAGTAGTGGGTTGCTACCGGTTCACCCTGGTCCGGTAGCGGCGGCAACGGGACGCTCCATCCACCTGCCTGGATGCGGATGCACGCGAGTGTGCACGTGCCCACGAGCAAACCAGTAGTGACGGGTTTTGAAACCTGCCCCTGGTGTACCCCCTTAAAACTGCATTAAGCTAATCAAAGTCTTTTTACATTGTGTTATGGTATATGTGTGATCAAATTAGCACAAATTACTATCTCTGATGGCAGTGCTCATTCCATTACTGTACTTTGAAAGTTTTTGAGGAAATCACAAGACAGACTCTTAATAAAATGTAGCTTTATTGTTCATTTTCTCCGGGGTATATTAAATTATGCAGCATAAGAGATTAATCTCTCTCTGGTAGTTTTCTGCCAGAAGTCACAGTAGCAAAGCAGTTGAAAAATACAGTACATGTTTTCTGAGTATGTTTTGGTACACTGCATACACCTCTTAGCTGTAGGCAACCTGTAAGGCAATCACTAGAGTCGAGATCCTAGCTTGCTTAGAATAGAGCAAGCATGCTTGAGATAAAACTGGACTTTGGTGGTGCTTCCAGCATATTGATAGAGTGTTTATCTTTATTAGGGGATAGTACAAATGGCATAGGGGTGGCTAAAGCTGGAAACCTACACTACATGTTCTCTATTTTACCAAAAAATATTACATGAAAATCTCCATTGACCAAAACCATTCTTGAGAAAAGAAGTCCATCTCTATTGTCCCATTTGGTGTCAATCATGGCATATGTACGACTGCAACTTGGAATGTAAGAGGAGTAAGTGGTAAAGTGCATGCATGAATGAAAGAAAATAAAAGAAAGTAAACTAGATATGTTGTGTGCCTGTGACAGGTTCATTATATCTCTCTGATATATTTTGAAAGTTTCTATCATTATTAACAGAGAGCTGCACTGAATCTCTTGTTTAAAGAACCGCATGCTTTCATTTGTTATTTAGTTGTTGTTCATTGCACATATAGATCTCATTTTTCATATTGACTTATACGTTCCCCTCCCATTTAATTACATGAACTATTTAGGATGCTACAATGGTAAATTTCATGGCAATCACATGAATGAAAAAAAAAATAGATATGCTTCTGTAAAACTAACTGAAAGTGAAGGCTGCAATAGAACTGAATTTGATCAGATCCTATGGAGTAGTGTTGACAAATACATGCAGAGATTTGAAAGTGTAGGTTCAAATATGAATAATAGGACTAACCTATGTGTCAGAAAGTATAAGATGCCTATACCTAAGCTATTATGGATGCATATGAAAGTAGGAATACCTAAACCAGTGGTAGTTGCATGTTAATGTTTCAATGGAAAAAATAGGAATGAATTTTGGGAAAAACTGCAACATGTTAAATGAATTCAGTCTACAGGAAAACTTATTCTGCTAGGTGACATGGGCAGGAAGGATGGAAGAGTAGAGAAAGAATTATTTGATCACTGAAGATATTAGAATGAATGGGAAAAGTGGTGTATGATGGAAACAAAGCATTAAAAATAAATGGAATGCTTAGCAAATGATTCAATATTGATCAGGGAATAAAATAAGGATGTGTAATATCCCATTGGTTGTTTGATGTATTTATGTATAAATACATAAGGAATGATTATAGTGTTTGGAGATGTGCAAATGAAGCTATGGTTGAAAATTAAATTATTTATAGCATATGTTATATTCTATGATGCATCAAAGAATATCAGTCTGAAAATTAATGTATCAGAGACCATGATAATTATGTCTGACCAGAGAAATGGAATGAATAATTGCAACTTATATGCATGATGATAGATTAGAGCAAGTGGAAGAATTTGGGTCAATCAGCAGAATATTTACTAAAGTTGGGAAAATATGTGATAGTGGACAGTATCTGTTGCAAAGAATATATATTAGTCGAAAGAAGTGTTAATGGATGTGTATAAGAGTGAGCTTCTGCTCACTTTGTTATAGGGAGGTGAGAGTTGGATATTTTAGAAGAAGTATAAACACAAAGGAATGGGTTATTTAAGAAGTGTCTGTGGTAAAACAAGAATAGGACCAACAATGAATGGGTGCTGAATGAATGTGGTTTGTACACAAAGGCGAGCATCCAAGATGAAAGAAGTACATTAATGTGGTTTGGTCCTATAGAGAGAATGAATGAGGATCAAATTGCAAACAAAGTTATGAAGGAAGAGAGAATGGGTTGAAAGGAGGGGGAAGAACAAGAAAGTCATGGTTGGATAGAGTTGATGAGACCTTCAAAAAGAGAGAGGTGAGAAGTTTGAAGAACAAAGGACAATGAAGGGAGTATGGATGTGTTGGAAGCAAAGTTAGTTTGCAAGGATAGAAATTTTTTTTCTTATGTCATGCCCTTAATTTCTTTGACCTACTATTTATTACTCAATTTGTCTGCACTGATAATGTTACTTACTCCAAAAGTATAATAGGGATGTATTTAATAGAAAATAGCAGTGGCTGAAAATTAATACAGCAACGAAGAACTTTGAAGACTCCTTTAAATAAGGATTGCCCTATTCATACCTGGTCTAAATGTCACTAATAGCAATTCCTATTAGATTATAACTTTATATACATATGCCTTGTTGAACACAAATAATGAATATGGATTTTAAACATTTTATATCACTACATAAGATTATATACTGAACTATGAAGTTTTTTTTTTTTTTAAATTGTCTGTTGTTTGCTGATAGTAGACTGGCTGGTTCTTTTTAATGTTCAGTTTGTCATAGATCAGTGTATGTTTTAATAAAGCTTTTTTCTTTTCAAAAGACTAATAAAACTGGATCAGACAGG
This sequence comes from Pantherophis guttatus, assembly GCF_059756535.1. NCBI lineage: Eukaryota > Metazoa > Chordata > Lepidosauria > Squamata > Colubridae > Pantherophis > Pantherophis guttatus. The sequence continues at coordinate 193,498,754 of NC_142063.1, forward strand.
AGCCCGTGTTCAATTTCCCTGGCTTCAAATGACCTTCATAAAATAGGTTGATGGAACATAAAACGGAACACGTTAGTCACTATAATCATTCTATCTTGTAATACCAGATGACGAGATATGCAATTGTTAAAGTGAAGAAGCCTGGAAGATGATCTTGAGTTTATAGCTTACCCGGACACCAAAAGCTGATTTGGCTTTGGCTGGCATAAGTCTGTTGACTTTTTTCTTTCACTATCAGCGCATGAAGACATTGCTAATTTTAATTAAAATTAATATTTATAGAATATAGAAACTGGATCATTATGTGCATACATTCATATACATATAAACATATATATATACAGAAACACCATGTACACCCCCCCAGTGGTGAAATCCAATTTTTTTAAACTACCGGTTCTGTGGGCGTGGCTTGGCGGGCATAATGTTGCTTGGTGGCTGTGGCAAGGGAAGGATACTGCAAAAATCTCCATTCCTACCCCACTCCAGGGGAAGGATACTGCAAAATTTCCATTCCCATCAGTGGTGGGTTTCAAATTTTTTTACTACCGGTTCTGTGAGTGTGGCTTGGTGGGCTTGGCATGGTTTGGTGGGTGTGGCTTGGTGTGCATGGCAGGGGAAGGATACTGTAAAATCTCCAATCTGCTATTGTTTTGGATGCTACTTAGTGGCCATTTAGATAGGGTAGCCTAAAAGAGGGCTGATCTACCTTATTTTTGTGCAAGGAGATTGCAGGAAAAAATAATACAGAAGTTAGCCATACTTTATTGAATATGAATTGATGGAAATAATTATGAAGATTTTTGGTCCTATACTTCAGATGATCAAAACCATTCAAACTTTATCTACCGGAACGGTGCATCAGGTGAACTGAGATACTTCTGAACTGAGATACTTCTGAATTGAACATATAAGAGTTTCAGTTATAAGGATAACTGGCTAAGCATATAAAGACACCCACATTAAAAAAGGTAATCCCCATAACCAAAACAGCTCTGAGCCTCTGAATTCCAGAATGGCAATTATTGCTGCCTTTCCTTCCTTCCTTTCTCAGTGAGGAGCAGAGCAATTGACCACAATGAAAAGAAGCCTATGCCCACAGTTAAAATCAGGATGATAATGCCCCCTGGGCTGAGACTAGCCAAAGGAAGGGCAGGGATCTTAGGACACCAATTCTTTGGGAACTGAGTACCCAGCAAGTGTACCACTCCAGTTTTAACCACTTGCCTGCAACTGGAGACTTCATTACTTGAGAGGGAGGATAAAAAGGCTCCTGTCTGTTTGTCAATGGCTAAGTCTTGTTTACAGGAAGGAAGGAAGGAAGGAAGGAAGGAAGGAAGGAAGGAAGGAAGGAAGGAGGGAAGGAAAGAAAGAAAGGAAGGAAAGAAAGAATGGAAGGAAGGAAAGAAAGAATGGAAGGAAGGAAGGAAAGGAAGGAAGGAAGGAAGGAAGGAAGATACCTGAGACAAAGTTGAGTAAAGAAGGTAAACAAATAAATTCTAACTGTTAACCAGGACCATATTAGAATGGATTAGGCCCAGATCCAATCATAAAGTGGGTAAAAACAGTCCTTGAATAATCATAATACCCAAATTTCCTCCTCCTCCTCCTCCTTCCCTCTCCTCCTCCAACTAAAGGATGGATTATAAGTGCAAAGGTGTTAAACATTTCAGTGTTTCATAATTTTACTCGATGTTCTTTTATTCATTTCTTTAAAAAATCTGCTTGATAACAGATTTCTGTCTTTGGGCAGATTACATTACATTAATTTTGATGGAAAAGGTATGAAAACACATTCCTCTGGTGCTAAGGGCTCTTAAAAAGTCTTAGTTTTAAATACCTTGTGTGCTTTGCATTTCAAAGCACTTTATGCATTTCACATAAGAATTCCTGTATCCGTGTATGCATATGCATATATATATATGCATATATATATATATATATATATATATATATATATATATATATATACATAGGTTAAATTGTATTGCTTGTATTGCTTCTCCAATTCTCCATCACAAATTATGCAAAAATGAAATCTGCACTATTCATCTGTGCCTCTGCCAGTTTTAAAGGGTTAAGTCACATTTAAAATGTCCAGGTGGAGTAATAAAGGCAAGTGGTCACTGTTTGGCCAGAGCCCAACTTTAAATGTGAGCACCTTATTAAATAAATTGAATGAGGTCAACTGAATGTAGTCGATTGGGCTTAACCTTCCAGTTCCCCAATATGTGAGTTATCCCGGTGTATCCCTCTCTGCTACACCTTTTAATAAACAAAGCTGAATGCCCTCTAGCAGGCTATACTAAGCACCAGCCTGCCATGTTAATTTCCTAGTTCCTGGAATGTCATACCTTATTCTCTAGATATCCCTCCGAGGAGGAAAGATACTTGCTGAAGCAGGAGAAGAGCATGGTTCAGGCTGATTCTGGTATTAAAATCACTTGCCACTTTTCAGGCTGCATTTGGGTATTTGAAAATGAGTTTAGAGATGTAATTTTACAGTTCACCACAAAGGGCATTGATGAAGCAAAGCAGCTCACAAAGAGGGAGGTAGAAAACAACAAGTAAAAGAACTAAATTGTTTAGTTATTGATTATATAAATATTACAGGTGCTAAAGGCAGGTTCTCACAGGATTCAAACCGAATAGTTGTCACATCAAGGTTGTTTCTGATCAGCATGCAAAGTTCCCCGTGAATCTATCCTCTAGACCAGGGCTGTCAAACTTGCAGGCCGCGGGCCAGATATGTCACACGCTGGCCACGCCCCTGCCTGGTTTAGAGAAGAGGGAAAAATTCCCAATATGTCATGTGATGCTGCCGTGATGACGTGAATTTGACAGCTCTGCTCTAGGCACTCATGATGCGGCTGCTAGAAAGTACTCAGCAAATCTTTGAAAGACTAGCTTCTCCTGAGACCTGTAGCAGGATTAAGATTTATGGATGAATAAAAACCAGGAAAGAGGGCTTATCCATCTTGACCTTTTACCCAGCAATTTTCCAGGAATCCAAACATAGTCTCCTAGAGTTTGTTTTCAGTCAATCCATTGAGTGTCCCTACAACTGAGCTACTATTTTTATAATACATGTAGCTGTTTGCACAGGAGAAGGGTAGAATGAAGATATGTCCCTGAGAGTGACCTCAGCTTCTAATGGGTACTGATCAGCCTGCAGGAACTCCATTAACTTTAGACCAGATGTTAGAACTCCTGCCTCTTACATACTTGGATTGTGCTGGGTGGCAGCCACAAAAGTGAAGAGGTTACTTGCCAACTTTGCAATGCTTATTTCATCATCCCGACTCCCTTTGGATACCCATTATACCTACTGCACTATTTCAAAGATGTCTATGTGAAAATGTGTTGTTTTTAGGTTTTGGCTCACTTGCTGTCTTATTTTTAATCCAAATAAAGCTTTATCGCATTCTTCCCTCATAGGATTGCCTCATTTTATTGTGACAACTCAATAAACATTATAAAATTCCTCCTTCCACATCCCAGTGATATAATGGAGAGATTAACAATATCTGGAGCTGAACCCCCTTTTCCCCACCTCACAGCTGTTCACAGCTCATCTGTCCTCCCTTTCTGTCGTTCTCCGTGAACAGTACAGACTCTGCATTGTTATTAAGCTTTTCAAGCAGTGGATGGGGCTGGGTAATTGCCATCAGAATAGTTCTCCTCCTGTGTCATTTTGGGAACTACAAGGGAAATGTTGAGTAGCTAAAAAAGACCGTAGCCCTTTCCCCTTTCTTTTGCTGCTTAGCTGATTGCAGGAGGGGGAGGCACCAGTTGTGTAACATCAGATTTCATTTGGTGTGTTGCGCTGCCCCTCTTAGATAAGTAAAACAAAGGACCTGCTCCTTGAATCTATGCCTATTGACTAGGAAATATGCAGAATGCAGAATGTATGTGCACATCCTCCATGAGTCTTAGGGAATGTACATAATGGTTAATTATGCAATCAACCATACAATGCACGTTACTCTTCATATATGAGCATATTTGAATGCTATTTTTTTTATCTTGGCAACAAAGGATTGGCATATATAAATATTTGCAAATGCTATCTTGAAATGTCTGTTCTTGCTGACGAACACCAAATTCTACTTCTAAAAGGTACACCAATCTATAACAATAGAGACCTTTTTAATTTTATGACGATGTCTTTCTATAAATCCATATACAACACCGAATGTATAGTTCATGGCATGTCTTCCCCTGGTGTTTACAAATCCTTGTATGACAAGCCTCCAGCTCCAGCTCCTGGAGATGTTTCTACACTAATAGGATTTACTTTTACAAATATCCGAAAACCTTTTAAAGTGGAGATTAAATTGTTTAGCTCAATATTTAATCTGTTACTTCCTCCTTAAAGATGCCCCATGGAATTTGTCATTCAGTGAGCTGATAACACACAATATTGATCAGTCATAAACATAAAAAAAGAGAAAGATCTTGGGAAGTCCTCTGCAACCCATTTTCCTCCCTTTCTTTTTTAATTAAATTTTGACCTGAACTCCTTTTGATTAATTTTCTTATTTTGTAAGTGCCTGTGAATTCAGGGAGCCCAAGAAGTTTCTTAAGTTGCCTGGCATTGGTCTCTAGTGTGTGGCTCAGCTCAAGAACAGGATTATTGTCTTTTTATGGTTTTCAGATATTTAATAGCTTCTTCCTGTCATTTTCTGAATGAGTGAATAAGGTTTAGCCCTCCGGGAGCCAATGCAGCATCACAGAGTGGGGAAAATGACTCAGATCTGTATACTTGACTGATTGCCTTAGTCTTAATTGTTCTCTTAATTAGCTGCAGTAGCATCTGCATCTGGGGAGAGATCATAGTATTGGTAAACAGCTCCACCTTGGAGCTCTCAGTAATGCCTTTTGGACATATGACAGTGAGCTCCTAACTTACTTGTTTGTCCACTGGGACCAAGATCTGCCAAATCTTAAGCCCCTGGTGCCTTTGGCCTCATCATTTTGAACTGTCACTCCCTGGCACGGAGCATAAGCCTCCAATGGCTTCTCCCTAAACCAATTAAGCTATGATATTAGAAATGATGTGCTAAACCAAGGGAAGACGTTATCTTCTCCATTCCATCTTGCAATTGGGAGCCATTGGATTTATTTATGTTTATTTTTTAGGAAGAAAAAGGGCACTTTCACTCAGGCTCTTTGCTCCACTCCAGATGTGCAGTAGCTCTACGTGTGTGTGTGTGTGTGTGTGTGTGTGATATCTCACTGCATCCTTTGTGTTGGCAAATGAGACTATCTGGCTCAGCTGCCATCTACTGTATCTGGGATTATAGAAAAGGTGAATTTTCTATTTGCAGTGCTGAAGTTCTGCAGCATTTGAGAGAGAGTTGATTCCCACTGGAAGGCATTCTTGCCCTGACTAGCCTCCTCTTTTCTGGACTCTAGCAACCTAAGTCCTAAACTTAAGCACCCTAACTCTGTTGTTTGTCTGCAGCCTTCCCCTCCTCCCCAATTCCTACTACCATAGCAACCTGGCACTATGGCAGCATCTTTTTGCACAAATACCAACTTGCTATCATTTCACAATCACAGTTTGCAAGAAGCTTTTAAATGCAATAGAGGAGAACTGTCTTTGCAAGAAGGAAGTTTCCCATCATGGCAATGGCTTGATTTTTTAGTTTGTAAACGATCAGACAAATACACACGACACAGACTGAAATATGTCAGGGAGAAATAGCAAGCTGCAACTTAACTTGCTTCACCTTCATTGGGCAGGAGTAAGGGGAAGAGTATTTCTGTTTCTGGGCAGGGCATCAATTTGATGATGTGTTTCTCTCATGGTTTATTGGAGGGGATGCCTAAGTAGCTCATGTGATCTTTCCATATTCCCAGCAATTCAAGGTCAGCAGCGGTAAAGAGCATCACTGGTCAGCTTCAAACTGCTTTGTGAAGGGATAGGTAGTAGAAAGAAGTGATGCGGAAGCGCTGAAGCACTGAAAATGTAGCTAGCTCTCTTTGGTCTTTGCTATTATTTAGTGATCATTGTTATAAACCTGGATGGATAACTTAAAATGTCTGTCTGTCTATGTGTGTACTGTGTTTGTATAGTATTTGTATTTTATACTGCTATTTCAAATTTATATTATCCCAGATTGCTAATTATAATTTCTTCTTGTTGTATATGAGTAGTCTGAACAAGCTTTTTTTAGTATATTTTGATTTAATATTGTCTTTTGGTCATTTTTTTTTGTTTGTATGTACTTTCATTAACTATCCTGACACTTGTCAATTTAGTTTTGGCTTTTTTTTTTTTTACAATCCTGTAAAAACTACCCTTAATTCAGGATAGATTTCAGGGTGACTGAATGGAGCTGAGCATTTACTAGTTTTGGCTATTCTGAATATTTGAATACCTATTGCTTCTGCTGGTTGTTATCTGCAATAAAGTTAAGCAAATACTTAAATCTTCACTGACAGATTCTTCCTTGCAAGATTAACTATAATTACGATAGACTGAATCTTCTGGTGCTCACTGTTCAGTTTGTGTGACTCTACCCTACACATTTTTCCCTCAGTTCAGCTGAAAATAGAAAGGAAACTCTTCCTGCACAATCCTGCAGAATGGAGTCAACCTTATACCAATCTTGAACCACACTGGTGTAACAAATTTTATATCTGGGGAGGAGCATGGTGGTTAGGATGCTGGGTTGGATGTTAGCAGGCTGGTGTTCAAGACCTGGATGCTGCCATGGGGTGAGGTATGATCCTATCCTATCCTTTGCTCCAGCTCCTGTTGAGGCCATGAAAGGAACCCCCAATTGGGTGTCCCCCAGGCAACAGTGATGTCACCAGCTACTCCCTTCAACCTGGAAATGCCTCAGTGCTTCTGATATGAGTGCAATGTGATACCTGGAGAAAGGTTTCATAGAAGTACCCTTATTAAACCAACAAAGCCATCCTTCCAAATATATAAAAAGGAATTCATTGGTAAAAAGGGAACACAAGGGCAACAAAGAAATATAATAGCACCCACACAGAATTCCAAATGATGTCAGTACCATTAGCCTAGTTAAACTACTCATTTTCAGCTTCTTGAATAAGCTCTTGGGTTTAACACCTATTCAATGCAGAGGGGAGACCATCTTGGCTTCTACTGCAATGAAATCCCTTAGGTTTTTGGTTTGGATGCTCCTCCTTTTTTCCAGCTGAATACCCTTCCTTTTTATTGAAGATTGGAGAGACTCTTCTGATCTACTCAGCAAACCATTGGTGCTCAGTGAGCCTGAGTCATAGACAACTGCAAACTGAGAAACATATTCACATGCAATATGTATCAGTATCGGGGTGAAATGCAGCAGGTTCTGACCGGTTCTGGAGAACCGGTAGCGGAAATTTTGAGTAGTTCGGAGAACTGGTAAATACCATCTCTAGCTGGTCCCAGAGTGGGGTGGGAATGGAGATTTTGCAATATCCTTCCCCCAGGAGTGGGTTGAGAAATTGGGATTTTGCCGTATCCTTCCCCTGCCATGCCCACCAAGCCACGCTCACCAAGCCACACCATGCCCACCAAGCCATGCCGATAGAACTGGTAGTAAAAGAATTTGGATTTCAGCACTGATCAGTATCATATTCTACTTTTGCACTTGTTTTTACCCAAACCCAGAGTGAAAGATTTGCTTAGGTTGCATTTTATATTGTGTGATTTGAAGAAGCATGTGAGTACTTTTCAGTTTTGCTTTGTTGGCTGCCCTTCTTGAGCCTTTAAGACATTTTAATTTCAATGGACTATTCGTATATCACTTCAGATCTCACTGCTGCCCTGTTTTCCTGTGGTTTCCATTTCACATTGTCCTGAATAAACTTCTTATTTATGCTGCATCTTGTGAAGTCCATGTGTTGATCTCTATTTTTAATAATTCAGAGAATTTTAGTAGAACAGGCTACACATAATTTCTTCTCATCTGGGCCTGAACAAAATATTTCAGAATAGTTAAGGAAGCAAAAATATTTCAGTTAAATCAGTCAAAACTGTTCTTAGAGGAAGGAAATGCTCCAAAGCCCTTCCAAGTTTGGGGCATTGTGAAATATCATGGTCAGTATGGAGGTTTGTTTCTGGAACAAGCATCTAAGGAATGTGCAACCACATTTCAGCATACAAAATAAATAAGTTCCTTAACACTTTTTTTCAATAAACCTCTGACTTGGAGACCAAAGAAAGGGTAAGCAAGAGCCCAACAGACCATAATACATGTTGGCTGAGCTGTGTACTGCTTTCTGAATCACCAGTTGTGCAGCAAGGATATGCAAATGAACACCTTGAAGTATTTTTAAAATAATAAAGGCATTTCTTGGATCCTTATCAGAACAGCCTAACTGAGCAAGCAACATGATAAAGTTTCTACAAACTGCTCAGGGCATACACTGATTATCACCAAAGAGCTACAAATATGCATTTATATTATGGTTATGTGCCATAAGAGTTCAACCTAGGCCTCTGAACTGAGAATTTCACAAAATGATTGTCCCGAATCAAGACCCAAGTTGGTTCTATGTATGTTTAAAAATGTGTGAATTCAGTCCTTCCAATGCACCTACCCTTTTAAAACAAATAACCAACCTAGAAATAAGGAGAAATTTCCTGACAGTGAGAACGATTAATCAGTATAACAACTTGCCTTCAGAAATTGTGGATGCTCCAATACTGGAGGTTTTTAAGAAGAGACTGGATAGCCATTTGTCTGAAATGGTATAGGGCCGTGATGGCGAACCTATGGCACGTGTGCCAGAGGTGGCACGCAGAGCCCTCTCTGTGGGCACACATGCCGTCGCCAGCTGCTCTTCTGGCTTCCAGTGCGCAGCTGGTCTTCGCAGGCACTGGAGCACTGAAAACCAGCTGGAAAACAGCCCGGAAACAGCTGAAAAACAGCCTGAAAACCTCCTGAAAATTGCCCAAAAAACAGGTATGTAAGTGCCAGCCAGCTGATCTTTGGGTTTCTGGTGCTCAAGACCAGCTGGCCGGTGCACATGTGCATGCTGGAAATCCGAAGACCAGATGGCCAGTGCGTGGGTTTTCGGCGCTCTGGCTGATGCGTGCATATGCACACGTGTTCCGGTTTGGGCACTCGGTGCCGAAAAGGTTCGCCATCACTGGTATAGGGTCTCCTGCTTGAGCAGGGGATTGGACTAGAAGATCTCCAAAGTCCCTTCCAACTCTTGTTATTCTGTTGGTTTCCTTTCTATGAAATATGCTGCTTGAGAAGAATTTTAATTCTGCTGATGGATGGTTGGCAAAGTAGAAGTGGAAGACAGGTTCCTTTTTATATAAATGCCTGGTCCATACTTTATGGATCTTACATTCAAATTTCTTGGGCCTACTCACAGAGAAGAAATAGGGAAAGGTGGGTTCATGAGCAAAAGGCTATAGCATTTGATGAATGTAGACCTTCAGAACAATTATTTGGATGACCGCAGGTCAGCCTTTTCCACATTTCATTAGCCACAAAAGACCAAGCAAAGGCTTTCTGTTCAGATCTTATTTTTGTTATTTTTTTTCATCTAAGAAATTCAAAATCCTGTTTGTTACAGAGGGACACCCAATATTTGGGGGATTCTCACACTCTCACCCCCTCTTTTTTTTTTAGAAAATTAATAATCACAAGCACACTATTTCCATTTTTTTAAGAGCTATAAACAATAGCAACTGATAGACATCCTTAATGATTGCTTTAATGCTTTTGCATATCCACTTTTTAAATAATGCAACAACTTCCTGAAATTGCATCTAGTTCCATTTGGTTTTTATATATATCACAGACACACACACACACACTTATGCACCAAGTGGTCATTTTTCTGAACAAGAAGCATTGTTTTATCTATTGTGACTCCCTTTGCAATGTCTTTATTTCCTAAAATAAAATTCCTCCTTCCTTCAGTCTTACTTTGTTGAGGTCTTCCACAGCGTAATCATTTTCATGTGTTTTGCACATTTTCTTACTCTGCTGTGTCTTTTCAGAAGCATGGTTGACTCCATGGAACTGAAAAAATGAATAGAAAAGGACTGATGAAATTATTGTTCTTTTGAGTTTATACTGCAAATTATGTAATTCACAGCATTACAAATTGCATAGTATTTCTAAAGGCCTATTTATGCCATCTACTTTCATTTTTTGATAAAAGAATGTTCATTCTGTTTATGTGCTTAAAGTGGCATATATTGTTCAAGACTTGAGTTGTGCATGCTAATGAATGCATATTGGTATTTGCTAAGAATAATAGTTATTCCAGTTAATAATTATAATCCCACAATAATCTACATTGAACCCCTGCTTCTGATTGCTAAATTATCACTAAAATTCAAGGCCAGGATGGCTGTTTATTCTGATTTCTACACAAATGTCAGAAATAATGTATTATATTCTGAAGGTGGATTGTGTTTTTGATGAAAATAAAAGACCATGGAGAGTAACACACATATAATTTTAATCTGGAATTCTGGAACAGATAAGAAAAACCTGCCCAGTACACAAAGCTTTCACTGTCTGTTCTGTGTTGGCATTTTCAAAAATCTAAAATTCTTCTTCAAGATGGTAGACCAACCCCCCAAAAACCTGCAGTCTTTCACATGTATCACCAGGCAATGACTGTTTTTTTTTTTTAAAAAAAACCATGCTTCCAAATCTAAAGCAATAAACCTTCCAATGCACTTGATTTAAAGCATATATTTTTGAGAACATCTATCTCAAATTCATATTTTACTATTTACACTAATTTTTACTTGATCCAGATTATCTCTTAATCTAAGTGCCCGAGCCCACTGTAACAACATTGCCAAAAAGGCATTAAGAGTTGTTAACCTAATCTTGCGTATCTTCTCTGGTAATGTTGTACTACTAACTAGAGCATACAAAACATTTGCTAGACCAGTTCTTGAATACAGCTCATCTGTCTGGAACCCACACTGCATATCGGACATAAATACAATTGAGAGAGTCCAGAGATATTTTACGAGAAGAGTCCTCCATTTCTCTAACCGCAATAAAATACCTTATGCCACCAGACTCCAAATTTTGGGCTTAGACAACTTAGAACTACGCTGACTTCAGTCTGACCTAAGCATAGTACATAAAATTATCTGCCACAATGTCCTTCCTATCAATGACTACTTCAGCTTCCACCACAACAATACACGAGCAAATAATAGATACAAACTCAAGGTAAACCGTTCCAAACTCGATTGCAGAAAATATGACTTCAGTAACAGAGTGGTCAATGCCTGGAATGCACTACCTGACTCTGTAGTTTCTTCCCCAAACCCCCAAAACTTTAACCTTAAACTGTCTACTGTTGACCTCACCCCATTCCCAAGAGGTCTGTAAGGGGCATGCATAAGTGCACCAGCATGCCTACCATCCCTGTCCTAATATTCCTTTTTACTCTTACTCTTTTCATGCATTCAAATTATGTTTATACTTTTACTTGTTATCTTATATATGCTTGACAAATAAACTTATGATCATGATTATTAACCTTTGAGCTGGGTTCTTACTATCTTTCTCTCATCTGATAGCTTACCTCCTCAATTTCTAAAAGTGGAAAGAAAACCTTATGTTCTGGGAAAGGGAGGAGATGTTACTGCAAAAGCCCATCTTAAACTCTGATGTTGCAACCAGTTTCATTGGTTTTTCCAATGAATGTTTGTGAAAATTATTTCAAGCCTGAACCCTATCTGCAATGAAACAAAGTCCTTGCTGATGCCAAAGATCCATCAACAACTTTCCCAAGCTATTCTGTATATCTTCTTAATTATGATTTTTCTTATGAAAACAAATGTTAAATTGTTTGAGAGTATTTCTCAATGTACATTTTTTCACAATGTCTCAAGAAGTTTTTTTTATTGATGTCCTGGGAAGATTTGTTTTGTAGTTAAGATGTTGAATGGGGAAGCTTCAGGTTTCAGCCAATGCTAAAGCATGAAAGTCTGCCTGTGACTTTGTGCCAGGCACTCTCAACCTGGCACACAATTGTTCTAGAATGAAGGGAGACATTTTTAAATAAATAAAAAAGATATCTAATAAACTAACCAGTTTGTTGATCTAGTACATGTTTGGGTTGCATTATTTCATGCTAATTAGGACTTCTCTCTTTTTCATTCACTTATAGCCAAAAAGCAATAGTGATATTTTGTTCTAAAGGATGACCTCATGTTGTATTTGATTAATCAGAGGTTCCCTGGAAAGCAAAAGCACTTAATCCTTGGACATATTATAAGTTTGGGGTTTACCAACATCCCTATACTGTATATTGTGCTTCTCCTAGAACTTCCTCTTGGGGGCACCAAGAGCTCATTCTAAGGTCCTATCTTGCAGTTGAGCAGAATACAATTTATCAGCTGCTATAGATATTCTCCAAAGTAGGGTCAAGGTAGCAAAAGTTAAGTTAAATTCATCTGGCATATTGACGGTTAAAAGAAAGTTTGGGAGACTTTGAATAGGAATAATAAATACATTTCTTGATATAAATAGGAGAGCCTAGCAACGGACTGAAAGACTATGTCCTTCACCTTCTAAAGTTTTCAACCTGTTACTTTTGTTGCCTTGTCCCTTTTACCACGATGCTTACAGATGCACAGATGTCTTTCTTCCTTAATGTGCACCATAATATATTTATCCATTGGGTGTTTTGTTACTGATCTACTGTACATCTATGACTTTCCTGACCATAAGAGATAGAAGCTGACCAGGCCCATCAAAAACATTGGATACTAAGAGAAAACAGTGGTGGATCAGTACACCACTGTACTGACATGAAAGACATTCCAAACTTCACCTTTTTCCCAATTTATCCCTCTAACTGGAGGGATCACCATGGAAAAACATTGAAATAAAATCTTCTAATTAATAGCCACTTTTTTCCCATTTGCTTGAAATGGAAAGACAGAGAAAGGAGTAGAGCCAGACATTTATAATATAATAGGCTACCAATTAATTTGCTGCTGATCCTAATGGGCTTTGATCAGCAACTGGGACAAGAAAATATCCTATAGATACTCATTTGACTCAGTTGATAAAGCCTAATCTAGGATTATAATTGTATAGAATTCAGGAATGAAATCACTAGCAGCATGAATTTAATCACTCTCCAATGAATTTTGATGGAATTTTTGTACTTGAAACAAATATTCAAGTAATTTGTTAAACCAGCGGCCCTAACCTTTGTGATATCGGGGACTGGTTTTGGGGAAAATAATTTTTCCATGGACTGGTGGTGGTGGGATGCTTTTGCATGCTGCCTATATCCTGCACATGTGCAGATGAAGCTTCATTTGCTTATGCGGGCCAGTTCCTAACAGGCTACGAACCGATACCGGTCTACTGACCAGATGTTGAGGATCCCTGTGTTAAACATTTGTACCAAAAACTTGGCATTGTACATGAGTACAGGCAGGGGTGAAATGCTACCAGTTCACACCAGTTCGGGTGAACTGGTAGGTGATAAAAACTACAGGTTCGGGCGAATCAGTAATTAAAAAAAGCTACCAGTTTGTCTGAACCGGTATTTTCAAATATCAGCTGTGCTGCGTGGTTTATATTCACAAGAAAGCAGGAAATCCTGCTTTCTAGCGAAGCTAAATCACGTGGCACAGCTGTTACCACCCTCGCTGTTCTACTTACCTTCCCAAGCCTCCTTTTTCCGCATGAAGCGTGTTTTTGGCACGCACTGTGCAAGCGTGCACAGCATGCTTTTGGTGTGCACTGCACATGCGCATGGAACATGCTTTTGGCGTGCACCGCACATCAGGGGTGGGTTCTAAAATTTTTTACTACTGGTTCTGTGGGCGAAGCTTATTTTGTGGGCATGGCTTGATGGTCATGTGACAATTATTTAGGATTTAGCAGAGGTACTGGTCTACCAGGCTTTTAACTGCTTGCAGAGCTGTACCGATCTACCCATTTATTTTTTTGCAAGCACTGATCTACTCATGTATTTTTGCAGGCACCAGTAAACTCATTTGTTTTCTTTTAACACTGATCAGCTGTAGGACGGCCCTTTGAAGCCCTGTAGCAAGAGTTTAAACAGTTTTTTTCCCTCTAGCCATCAGCTGGGACTCAGGAGGTAGCAATAGATTGGGGGTGGGGCCAAATAAAAGGTAAGAATAATGCGGGGGTGGGGTGGGGTGGGCGCAGGGGGCAGAACCGGTTTGGTGACATCATATTGTCACCGCTACCGGCTCAGGAGAACTGGGCCGAACCGGGAGGAACCCACCAATGCCGCACATGCATGGGCAGTGAACCGGTCACAATCTATGGAGGATTTCACCACTGAGTACAGGTGTATATTTTCTCCACTACCAAACCAGAGGTTTACTTAATAATTTACCTTATGTTTCCCCAAAGATCATTGCCTCGATATCACACATACTGCTGTCTAAAATAACTTTTTTAAAAAATCAGTTATAGGTCACATCTGGTTGAATCTGAAAAAGTCCTACTTTATAAAATGAGGGTATTTAGTAAACAGCTTTTAAGGACAAAAAACACCCAAGAACCTTTACTGGAATGATAAATATCACAACACAGATCCTGTTGAATACATGCGTGGTATGTCTTTTAGTTTGCTCTTGTGTTCTCTGACTCATAATATCTAACTTGTACAACTAAATGCGTCATTAGTCATTTTTAAAAAGACTCTGGGGCTGAGAAAGGTGAGGTTTAATCCTCTTTTTCCTTCAGGGCTTTGATTATAATTCTGCGCTTGCCACTGGCTTGAACACTGGAAAAGTTCACAGTAATTTAATAAAACTCAAAAGTATTCCTTGAAACACCAAATACAAACTATATGGCATGCTCTGTTTATAAAAGCTTGATCTTGATAAAGAAGCTTATGATTTTTGGTGAACCCAGCAAGGTGGTAAGTTTCTTAAAAGGTTTGAGGAAGAGGAGACTCCTCAGGCATCTTGTCCATCTGAGGAAACAAGGACCATCCCAATCCATTCTTAAAGCAAAGTTTCAGTGGTTTCATTTCCATTAACTGTTGATTCTTCATGGAAAAGTGCCTTCGGGTTCACTCTGAGCCAGATTTGGAGGAATATTTTGTGGCGCGATGCACTGGAGAGGTGTACAATGATCCCTTTCTCCAGCGAGTTGACTGGAAGACTCTATAGGGAATTAATCGTCCATGCTTAGTTTTGGATTGAAGTTTCTCCCTTTCTGTCTCTCACAGATGGGAAGACTGTGCAAAATAAGCTTCCTGCTATTCTGATTAGTTTCATCTTCCAGTCAGTCCTTTTTATATTAACCTTGGTTACTGACATTCTTTTTAGTCTCTTGTTTAAAGATGCTGGAATGGGAGGAAAAAAAGGATACCCAGGGACTTCCCCTCATCAAATTCTAGCTTCCTTTTAACATTACTTTTTATAGTACTACTCTAAAGTTGGTAGCAGGTCAAGAACCATAAGATCATGCTCTCCTGATGCTTGTCAATATCTGGAATTCATGATGTCAGGCTGAAAACCAAGAAAAGAAATTACTTTGATAGTTTCTTTTGATAGATTGGTAGAAGTTCAATTTCATAGCTGGTAAGTACAGAAGGGGAGGTCAAGGTCACAATGTTTATGGGTTTGGATGAGGATCGTAGTGGATGGGACATATCACACAGATGTGCAGAACTGGAATTTAAATTTCTTTCCTGGATTTTTGAGGAGGCATTTTTGTTTGTTCTTGGAAAAAAAGGTTATAACATCATTTTAAGCATCTGTTTTAATAGGTTCCCCATCTTAGACAATCTTCCATTAGGGTTATATTGTGCCCTCTGGATGTTTTGAAATTTAATACTTATTCATCCCCAGAATAGAAGGGTCAAAGGTGAGAAATTATTGGCACTGTAATCCAAAACTTCTAGAGGGTACCAGGTTGCCAGTGCCTCTTTTTGTGTCTTTAAATACCTTATATTCCCCTAAAGCAAAATAGGAACAGTGTTTTACTAGAGTCAGGTATTTAAAAAAAGGAGAAAAAAACCCTGCTCCCTGATAAATAGGAACTATTGGAAAGGATGCAGATGAATGCTTCAAAGCTTTTCCCTGACTCACCGAGATGCGCCCCACCTTTGCTATTCTCCCAGGGTTAAAAGAAATAGGGAAATAATTGAAGGTGCCTTTATAGTGCAAGTGCTGTGGTGCTGAAAGCTTTATTTTTTTAGTTATATTTTAAACCCTTGCATGGTTTCTCATGTTGCTTTAATTTTATTCTATTGTATTTTGCAAATACTTTTATGGCACTCTGACCGCTGTGATAAAGTGCTTGGTAAATAATTACTCCTTATTGTTATTAAACTCTAACCTGAAAACTGAAAGATGGAGATTTAAAATGAAACCAGGAAGCGGGGCCAAGAAGAAAATAAACGAGGGAGCCTACATTTTGTCTCGTAACAAAAACCATACTGAAAATTCTGGCCTATAACACTGACAGTAATTATAGGGTGCCATCCTAAACGTTGCTAAATAATTCCCTTTAGTGCTTGGATTTGATCTTGATCTGTGAATTCTTTTTCTCTTATGGGTGTAACTCTAAACAAGAGGATTAACATTACTTTGCTGTCTTTTTAGTTAGGTTAAAAGAAAAGGTTGAAAAGTTCTTCTGAGCAGTGTAGGAGGCTTTAAGTGCTGTGTTTAATGTTGTAAGAATTCACCTTTCATAGTGAACGTTTTGCAAGTCTTTGTTTGAGTAGTTCACTTTAGCCTGTGCAAATATGAATAAGCATTTTAAGAGAGGGAGGGAGGGAGAGAGAGAGAGGGAGAGAGAGAGAGAGATGTGGTCAGACTAAGTATACAAAAAATCATTGCAAGATATTTTCAATGTGTTTTCTAAATCTGGACATTGGCCTCAGATTAGCAAAAGATATACCTTCATTATAGGTTTCTGATGTTGTGACGTTCATAGATCATTACCAAATAAATGGGCACTAAAACATGGATAAAAGTAATGGTTTTGCACAAAACACTGGTTCACATAACTATGCATAATACAAAGGATAGGAATTTCTGACTGTCCATGGAACAACCGTATTGATTAAATATGCTGGGAATCATGAATTAGCAATATCTGCTCAGTACAGGTTTCCATTATGGGTAACATTTAGCCTTCTTCAGTTGGTTTATTTATTTATTTTATTTGTATCCCGCCTTTATTATCTTTACAAACAACTGAAGGCAGCAAACATATCAAACACAATTTCCTCCTCCTATTGTCCCCACAACAAAACCCTGAGGTGGGCTTGGCTCAGAGAGAACGATTGGCCCAAAACCACCCAGTTGGCTTTCATAACTAAGATGGAACTAAAACTCATGGTCTCCTGCTTTCTAGCCTGGTGCCTTAACCATTGGACCAAACTGGCTCTTGTGATTGCCCTTCATGTTATATTTCTGCTCCCAACATTCTCAGCAATATCTTTGTTAACTGGGAATTTCTGGGAGTTGTAGTCCACACATCTGGAAGCCAACTGATATCTCCTTACCAGATGGTCTCCCGATATTAAGTGCCTCCAGACAACTCACAGTGCACTGATTTCACACATGGAGTGACTATTGTCGTAAACAATTCAATGGGTCTGTGTTTGAAGTTTGCATGCCAGAGAGACAACACCCTTGTTTACCAAAAACAAAACTAAACCCAAAAGATGATTCTTTGATGTGTGTTGATAATTTTGCCATTGTAATTATAAGGTTTTAAAAAGGTAACCACAGTTAATGTTCTCGAGGTGCTGTACATTTGCTTTTATGTGAATTAATTTTAGTTCTGAAGCTTGTCTTCCATAGTGAGAAGTGATGTTCCTGTAGAGAAGTCCTGTTTCTGATCATAGATCATTTTCACAAATAAACAATTCCTTATTAACAGTTCTCATTACATGTTTGATGGCCTTGAAGATAGCTTCTCCATTTTATTCAGTGGCATTCATCATGGCCAGAAATCTTTATGGTTGTGGGAAGCTTCTATGACAGTTGCATGACACAAAGCAGCTTTTGTGTACAGCTGGTAAGGCTATAATAGTATTTAATCACCTTAACAATTTTTAAACAATAGTTCCATTACATTAAGCATAGCTTATCCCAGCTAAGAAAGTATAGGAATTTAGAAACTAAACAAATGGAAAAGAACTCTGATTAAGAGGGTGGTAGATCTGTAATTTGTAACAACTAATTACAATTAATATAATAATTAAACACAAAGAGCACCTCCTTTTTCCCATAAAAAGGAAGGTGTCTTCTGCCATATTTCCTGCTGTGACACATATACTGTAAGCATCATTGAAAACAAAGGCGTTTTTCTTTAGAATTACTGGTTTCATATTGGAACAAGTTTTGCAATGAAACATCTGACTATATAATGTCACTTATGATGTTGTAATGGTGGCATGGCATTTATTCATTTGCATTCCAGCAACTGTACTTTAGAAAGTATCTGGGGGCAAGATAAAGAAGTGGGTGGAACCAGGACAAAAATTAGATAGAGGTAATTCAATTTACCCATAAACAGAATCCATTGTATTGAATTTGGTTACTGTGAGCACTTTCTATGGGTGTGACATTTCCCTCCTTCTTTAAAAGCTGTAATTCAGTATTGGGTTTTGAAGGGTGTCTCAGATATGCACCCAAGGCTAGGGGAGGAAAAGCACAAGCTGTAGATTTCTACTTTTAAGGCAATTTCTGTTCAAAGTATTACATTTGAGATGAGTTCTCATGGCCTCCAACTTTCCCTGCCAATTTTGGAAATTGCATCCCTAGCTGGTGATTGGTTGTTGAGGTGCACCATTCCAAATAGTTCTTCTGTTTCCCAAGGAAGTAATTGTTACACAAATGCTCTTGAGAGTGGGGCTTTGTTTTTAGTTTTCTAATACTCAGATATATGTCATCTTTCTTCAAGCTGATATTCCCTAAAACAACTGTGGAATGGAGCAAAGAACAGGGGATAGTTTTTTAGCGTGGCATAGAAGAATACAGTCATAGGACCCTGAGGAAATAAATGTGAAATTTTGAGCCTGGCAGAGGCTAAAGGATCAGCTCTTCCCTGGAATGTGGTCTTGGCTGTCTAGTAGAATATTGAAATTGCACATTCATCGATGCTCAACTTGTAAACCAACCTGCTTGGTAAGAGATCTCAACCACTTCTGGTGATCTTCTTCCAGAGGAGTGTAACAACTTGTAAATTCAAACAACTAAATAATGGATAAAAGACATAGTCCTAAACACTCTTAATGGCAAGGAAGTGTCTCAGAAATCAGTGGGGTGTACTGAGTGAATAAGGTTAGGTTATTGAGAGAAATTTAATCTTGTTGTTCATTGCTCTGCTTAGAAGCAATTCACTTGGGTTCAGTTATTAAAAGAAGACCTGAGCAGATGGTAGCATCTGACCAGCCTTGTTTAGCCAAGAAACTAAGCAGGACCAGATCTGGTTAGTATTTGGGGGAGATACTGTCAGCTAAGTGGACTGTAGATTAAACTGGAAGCTAAAAAACCATTCTGCAAAATTGATTGATCATGTGTCATCAAGACAGTGTTGTTTCTTAGTAACAACAGTGATTTTCTCCAGGAAGATTTGTCCCCAGCCTAGTCTTTCAGATCTTCCAACAATGTATTTATTCCCACCATAACTGAGTCAATCCACCTTGTTGTTGGTCATCCTCTGCTTCTCTTTCCTAAAGTAGTTACCTGCTTGCATTAGCTGGCATGACCATCATTATGCCTTAGATGACTCTGCTGAAAGGATGTATTCCTGTCCAGGTGTTTTTTTAAAATTATCCTTCCCAGGACACCCCTTTACTCCCAATGAGATAGCATGGCAGGATTTAGGAAGTTCCTGGAAAAAAGCAATAGCAAATAATTTCTGGAATATTATTAAGAAACCTACTGTAGCTGTGTCTGTGTGGTCACTGGAAATCATAGTTGATTTGAAGGATCTTTACTTTTATTTAAGTTAGAGAGACCTTTTCCTCTACAGATTGTTTTGGTGAACTTTAGAGGGGGAAGGGAAAAAGTTCTGAAAATTTTTTGAGGTAAGACAAATGATGCCCTTGCACATATCATTCCACTCCTTCTCAAGTTTAGCTCTTTCAAATATGGACCACCTTCCTTCAGTGGGAGGTTTGCACTAGCTGGGAATTGAAGTGAACACAAATAGTGTCTTGATTTCCTAAACATATGTAGAAATGTGGTTGCAGACCTGATAACAGAAAATACTAGTTTCTTCTGAAACTAAATTTGTCTGAAATTCTGATGATTAAAAATGTTATCCTAACCAGTTTTGATCCCCTCCTTCCATCTTTTTAGCAGATTACACTATGTGGAGAAATAGTTATCTGCACAAAATGCAAAGGATATCTAACTAGTGTTTTTTGTTTAAAGTCCAATGCACTGGCTATTTCCTCAGTAACAAATCTCTAATTTCACTGAATATCAATGACTGAGTTGGATATAGAATCTTTTTTAATCCAAAACTAGTCCCATCAAAATTATTTCCACTTCTGTCGGTTAGAAATATCTTAATGAATTTCACAAGTGTTTAAGTTGAATCCAAATCATTATGTCTTTTTAAGTTGAAATGAACTAGTTCTTCTAAAGACACCGAGCCTATGAAAGTGTTTGATTGCAAATGACATGTAGACTAGGTTAATTACTCTTAATATATTCTTTCCTGGAAAGGAATTCTGAAAAATGACAGAAATACTTTACTGCTAGAAATTTTCTGTATCTCCTTATTTATAAGAAACATATTTTCATTGTATTGCCTAGTAGTTTTTGTACATTTTTTTCTAAAATAATTATTTTTAGAGGAAGAATAACAGATATTAGGCATTGCAAAAAGTAGAATCAAGGCAACCTATTGAAATACAGTCTTTGTTTAGACCATTTAGATATGTAATTGATTCTATGTCTTATAAATAACAAGTAGCAGTGATCGTAAAATTTACTGCCACAGCTGTATAAAAACATTTAGAATAGTTGGCGATTTATCTAAATTTAGGATTACCTGCTTTAAAGAAAGAAAGAAAGAAAGAAAGAAAGAAAGAAAGAAAGAAAGAAAAAGAAAGAAAAAGAAATTACACAAGAAAAGAACACATTTGTTTCTTAGGAAATGTAAAATAATTCAGCTTTAGAACAGAAGAAATATTTTGGGGAAAAATCAACAGGCCTCCCCTCCCCTCAGGTGAATACAGAATATAGTAGTGCTATAGGAAATGTAGTACAGGCACAGATGTGCATTTCACACCTGTCAGCAGCTTCTTCAAAAAGCAATCTTTTTTCCAGGCTGACCTGATGGCAGCTTTACCATCTCAGGAAAGGACACACTTAATTTAAAGAGGTGCCAACAGGTAAAAAATGCTCTGAATTTGCTTCTCTCCTCTCCTTTGAATGTGAATTACCACATAGCACTAGTATAAAGTGTAACTCTGTTGGGATTGTTTCACTTCACCTTGGATATTCCTTCCATTAAAAATCATTTCCTTAAATATTGCAGTACACTGGTGTTAATGAATCAGCCATTCATATAGGAGACCTCCACTTTATTCTAAATTAGGGGTGTCAAACTTGCGTTGTCATGGCAGTGTCACATGATGTATCACAACTCCCCCCCCTTCGCTAAACCAGACATGGGTGTGGCCAGTGCATGACACATCTGGCCTGTGAGCCGCAAGTTTGACAGCCCTCTTCTAAATGTCTATATTGACCATAATTGGGTAGTTTGGTAAACGAGAAGAACTTGAGAGATTATTGTGTGGACATCTAGATAGCACCATACAGGTTGCTCTGCTGTGAAGTCTCTATGTGGAGTTTCTCAAATCTCCTCTCTTCATGCCCGCACCTCAAATTCTTTCCCACCCAGTGGTGGTTTCACTTACCTTTGTTACTGGTTTGCTTGTGTGCGCGTGCCACTTCTGTGCACGCACAGAGCATATTTGATGATGTTTGGGTGGGTAGGCGGAGTCTCCCGTCACTGCTGTTACTGGTTTGCCCGAACCGGGGCGAACTGGTAGCAATCCACTACTGTTCCCACCCAATAACTCAGAAATGAGAACTGCATCAGGTAAGACTTAATCCTGGACTTTTTTCTTAAATGAATTGGTTAGCTTGCACTTCCTGCATAAAGCTTTTATACAATGCTCATTCCATTATTGCAGAGGTATGCTATAATATATAAAGAAGAAGATTAAAGTCCCAATAAAACCCATCTCCAGCACAAAAGTATTTAAAACAGCTGGTTCCATTTATATATTTTTATTCCTTGGAGCTCATGAATATTCCAGTGAGAGATGATATAATTGATTTAAATCAACTTATGAAACACTATACTCTGTTTTCCAAAACACATATTTCTAGCACTAAAATCCGTAATGCATCATTCACAGGTAATGTTCAATAAAGCAGAAGGGGAATAAAGAGCTCTCTCAACCATAATGTAAATTATAGTATTGTCTTCCATTGCAGCTGGACCTGGACTTTCTAATTGTAATACATAGTATGATGGCCTTATTAATAAATGGAAGCATTGTGGTTTTAAAGTGGGAGACATCAAACCGTGTTTCTTTAAATCTGAGAAAGTATGTCATTGAACTTCAATTATTGTGTCTGAGGTTTTCTCTGATCACTCTACTGCTGCTGAAGACTAACATTCTTTGAGGTGGTAAAACTATTTCTTGTCTGAAAAAGAGAATGATTTATCCATGGTCACCTCTAAGTTATAGGTGAACAGGATTTAAAGCTTTGCCTTTCTGGTCAAAATTACATTAGGCTGGTTCTCTGAGAATTGATTAGAGTTACTGGCTTACAGAGAGCCTGCCAAGAAGTACTGCTGTACCCAAGATGGAGAATATAAACATTCAGGTAACTCATACACCGTATTAAAAGAAACCAGATAAAACAAAAATGATGGTTCTACCCACTTTGGAGTGAGGTACTTGTTACTCAAAAACCCAAGTGTTTATCAAGCTGATGAAAGTTGTGCACCTTTAGTGTGCCTGGACATCTAGTTTCTAAAGCGGTTCAGCAAACTTGTGTGAAAAACAAAAGAACATAGCCGATAGGTATGAAAAATCCGGAGAATAGAACTTCTGTTAACAAGCCATGCCAAGCCACCATTGAGGCAGATTGGCCCTATTTTGACACTTTGAAGAGATGGAACTTCTGACGGAAAGCAAAGAGTAGTTCAACGGCATACTGTGTAAGGTAGCTTATTTGTGGAATTCACCTTTCAACATCCCTTCTACACCATGAGGTTGGGAAGCTGTGCCCATCTTTTCCTTCTTACCAGGAAATAGCATTTGTTCACAATGCCAAGAATAAGTATCTTGCATTTAAAAAACAATCAAGAGTGCATAGAAAGGAACCTTGTTTAGTTACCTCAGGGTGTCTTTATTGGACAACTTGGTTCCTTCTTGCAACAGGAACATTGGTAAATCATCAGTTTTGAGGGAAGAATGGTAGGTAACTCCCATCCATCCATTGAGTGAGAGATATCTAGTCTTCTATTCCCAGTGGTGATTTAGGTAATGTGATATTTTATTGTGAAACATGATTTAATAAGCTATATTCGAGGTAACGTTTTTGTAATTGTTTCCTTTGTGCTAGTGTAATTAAGATTATAGCTTGTTCTTAAATGATGTTAAATAACTTTTGTCAGCTAAGGCCTTTAAAGTAATGCTCGAGGAGCAAGAGAAGAAAACAAGATTTAAAATCCAAAAATATAGATTTGATATGAAAAAAATTAGCAAGTATTCAGAAGTGAATTTTAAGTATGAGACAGAACTTGTATAGATTAGTTTCACAAGTCTGGTGCTCTGCCCTAATCCTCAAAGAACTATTAATACCACTAGGTGATGGGACCAATAGTTCATACCTAGATTATAGTTTGAATACTTATTTCACACTAACTGTTACTGCTTTTTAGGCTCTGCTGAGTTCATTGGGATAAACACATAAGTACGTAAAGACTGAACTGGTTAGAAGGCACAGATCAGGATGAAGAGCATTAGGGTCCCAAAATCACCCAGTGAACTTCCATGACTGAGGGAGAACTTTAACCAAGAGCTCAGCTCCCCAATGCCAATTCAACATCTTAACCACTTCACCACACTGGCATCTTTAAGCCAGTCATTGTTTCCCAGCCCAATTCCTCATTAAATTTGTTGTGAGCAAATGGAAGACACCTGTGTATAAATGCAATGAGATTCCTAGAGAAAATGACTTTGAATAAGAGTAAAAGAGAAGTCTGCAAAACAGGATAAAGCAAAAGAAGAGGCTTCCCAGTGGAGAAAGGCTATCATTCTGCTCCCATGATGACCAACCAGCTAGCTAAGTCTCTGACTCTCCCTCCCTCTGACTACTTGCTCACCACTTACTACTAAAAATTTATCCAGCCCATGGGGTGTGTAGATCTGGCCCAGGGGCCGCCCTGGAAACAGAGAAGGACTGGCCCACGGTGCCTCTGCCACCAAAAACAGAGCAGCCCTCCTGAGCTTCGTTTTTGCTGGCAGAGGATTGCAGGAGGCCATTGCAGCCGAAAACGGAGCTCGGAAGCCCATTTTCACTGGAAAAGTGCTCAGACCACCACAGGCGCCCCCAACATGAGTGACATCAAGCTGGCTATGCCCATCCTGGCCACGCCCACCCTGGGCCCCTGAGGTCAAACACAACCCTGATGCAGCCCTCAATGAAATCGAGTTTGACACCCATGTAATAGGCAAACACAAAAGGTTAATATACTGTAAGATACTAGAATTCTGTCAAGCGGAACACAAAATAAAAACAAGAGAACAACTGATGGCAGAGAAGCATAGTCATCAATGTTTTCATATTGATAGTTATCAGAAAGATTCAAAGCAGACACAAGAATTTATGGCACTAAATATTTGAAATGGAATTGTGTACAAATGGTGAACATGACTGCTAAAATGTGTAAACTTTTATTAAGATTTGAAGTAGAAAAAGAACAAGTGAAAGAATATATGATAAAGTGAGCTAAACATTTTTGTGTCTGCTTTGAATCTTTATAATATGTAGGTGGGAAAATATGGGGTTGAAAGAACTGAAATTTATATTTGTTATATTCTTAAAGAAAACTTTTATAAAATGATGTACTCTTTGTATATAACACCAGAAAAAGTTATCTAGAATGTATAAAAGTACATAAAATTATGCTGGGAATGTGAACAACAAGAAGGGTCATTTTATATGCTTGATGGACATACAATAAAACTAGAAGATATGGGATTCAAATGCACACATTGATTAAGTGGATTAATATATAACTGAAACCAGAACTTCTCCTCTTAGGAGTGATGGGTAAACAGTTGGGAAAAAGCCATGGAACTTTATTTTTATACTTGATAATTGCAGCAAGATGCACAAAGATGGAAAGAGGAATGGTTGGTGACAATGATAGAACTTGCTGAGATGATTTGTTTGATTAGAGAAAAGACAATATCTATATTTATTGTTGCCTTGAACTCCTTGAACTTATGATATATGGTTTATATCAGGGGTCCTTAAACACTCAAATGACAAAGGTCCTAATCGGAAGCCTCCCTCCCCCATTGAATTCTGGAGCCAACCGGAAGTCTGGTTCCCCCACCATAGAGTCTCCTCCTAGCGTGGCATCCTTTTTTCTCTACCTGTCCTAACCGAAAGCCCAATCAATTGTGGAGCAGACCAGCAATAGGGAGCTGAAGCAGAGGGATAAAAGAGCCACATGCGGTTCCAGAGCCACAGGTTGCTGACCCCTGGTTTATATGATCAGGTAAAATAGAGTATAAAAAGAAGAGATTCACAATGTAACTTTAAAGAAAGAGGCAAATCTACAATTGTATTGACATCTGGAGGCCATATCTTTTCTTTCTTCTACTTTCCTCTTCTTCTTGCACTTTATCTTTCTCTTTTATTTCCTTTTTCCTTTTTTTCTTCTTTGTTTATTTTAGTTTCTATTAACTTTTATTCTTTTTGCAAAAAAACCCCTTTCAATAGAATTATATTTAAAAAATGAGACCGAGAGATGCATGTTCCTCATCAGGAAAGCAGCTGTCACCTAGTTAGAGTAGAGGGTAGTCATAGCATACACTAAGAAATCTCTCTCTCTTGAGAGTTTTTTTGGGGAAAGTGGGGGGGAGTCCAGACACTGTACAGTAACCATAATTGAATCACTCTTTTTCAAGTAAGCTATAATTTAATATTTAAATTAAACCTGGTTGATTTTGATAGCTCTTCCTTAAGCTAATAGCCCATGTGCATTGAGTGTAGGATGTACAATGGCAATCACTTTGAGGAGGCATATATGGATTGTGCTATTAATCTGGACTTAAAATACTTAATGGGTTTTCAAACCATCATGATTATGTAGAGCAATCGTGCTGTGTAGAACTATGAATAGTTTTTCATTACTAAAATTCAGACAGAATTATAGAGTTGGAAGGTGGCATTTTAGGCTACAGATTTCTGCTCAATCTAGGAGTGTCAATTAAAATATCCTTCATGTAACCCCATCCAATAAAAGGGAATCCATCACAGTCCTGGGTGACTTGCTTCATTCTGTTTGTTAGCAAGTTTTTCTAAGATTCGGTTAGAAACTGTCTCCCTCTAACTTGTATCTATTGCTCCATGTCCTGTATTCTGGAATTAGGGAGAACAGTGCCTGACCTTCTATATCATGGGTGTCAAACTTGATCGTGATGTATCATGAGGTGTTTTACCTTTGCAGAGCCGGGATGGGCGTGGCCTGCACATGACACATCCAACCTACGGGCCGCCAGTTCAACACCCCTGTATCTATATGACATCCTTTCAAGTATCTGCAGAATGCTTTCATATGCACACACATCCCAGCTGTCTCTTCTCAAGCCCATTAGCCCAATTGTTTTTTATAGGACTGAATTCAATTTAATGTATTCAATTTAGGCTTTATTTCTCATCTTGTCATTACCTTTATTGTTCATTTCTGAATAGGTTTACTTAAAAAAAAATCCTTAAAGTACAGTGTTCAAGGTTGGACTCGTCATTGAAAGGCGAATCTGACCAAAGCAGAATAAGGTGGAATGGCTATTTCTTGTGATTTGAAAATCAGATTTCTGTGGATTCAGCCTAACATTTTATTGGCAAGGGTGGGCTCCTGGGGGTTTGACAGGGTTCGGGCGATCCTCTAGCCAAGGATCACCGGGGTTCGGTGAGCCCACAAATGCCACCCCTTGCTGGCCATGCCTACCATGCCCTTCCCCTCCCAGGAGTCCCCACACTGCCCGTTCATCATTCCAGGTAAGAGCAGGGGCCACGCAGAGGGTCTGGGAGGGCAAAAAACAGGCCTACTGGAAACGGGTCTGTTTCGGCCTCCGAAGGGCCTCCGGAACCCGGGGGAAGCAGTTTTTGCCTTTCTGGAGGCTCAAGGAAAGCCTCCGGAGCCTGGAAAGGGCAAAAAATGCCCCCTCCACCCAGCAATGGGGCAGTGAACCCATTGCTAAAGGATCTGAATCCCACCCCTGTCTATTGACCTTTTTACATCAACATCAGAATGTTGGCTCAATCAGTTTCCAATCAACTTTTATTTGAAGTCTTTTTCACACATACTATTAACCAAGACTTGTATCCCCCATCCTACACCTGGCATTTGAAGAAAGGGATATTTATCCTTCTTCTTGAGACATCTGGCATTTTGCTGAGGAAGACTGAACTAAAGTAGGAGATGAGCTGCTGTTTCCTCATTAACATTTTGCGTTCTTAATCAAGATACCTATTTTGTGGCATTTTTTGCTAATTAGTGATATGGGTGTGTCATGAGAAAGTCACCATCATGGAACAAAATACACAACGGCAGTAACTTTCTGCTTCCTTATAACAACTGTTGTCTTAATTAAATGAAAATTAATTATTTTTTTATTAAAACTCGGACTACGCGTTTTCTAAATAGTTTTTATCCCAGAGCTATAATTGCACTCAACAATGAACTAAAGGGCCACCATCAGTGAGCTGTTGGACAGCATTACTTGGTTTGTTGTGTGGCTATTTGGGTGGTTTAGGGGTGGGGAATTTGTGGTGGGTGGGGGTGTGTTTGGAGATTGTTATGTGTGTTGGACCTGGTCTTTGGGTGGTTAAGTGAATTTCGTTGTATGGGTATACTGTGTATATGCTTACAATGTCAATAAAGTTATTATTATTTACTTTATTCATTAAACGTGAAACTCAGTCAACTGAAAATTCAAAAATGCTCAAAAAATATTATTATTAATAATAATATAGTTATATAATTATAATGGATATACTGTTTCTTTTCTTCTTATTTTGAACATACTCTTCTTATTTTGAAAATAGCTCTTTCTTTTTGTTATTCTTAGTATCTTTCACTACTCTCAATCCACTTTCTCTTTTCTGACACTAGATCAATTGCTTCAGGCTACCTTTCTGTTTTCTGTCTTTGTGATCTGTCCCTCTTCCCATTTACCACATGTGTGCTTTTCTCCTTTTGGGCCTTCATGAGGCTTTTCTTTGTAGCTGTGTTGGCTTCTTTTGCTTTTCCTCGACATTAGAATTATTCCACTTGTACTGTTAATATTTCCTTCTTTTGCATAGCCATCTCTTTTTCCTTTATCTTCTCTTACTATGAGATACTATTTTTCATTACTGTGAATTAACAAAAGCCAGTGCTTTGAAGTCCAACATGCAGTTTCAGCTGTGCTTAAAATCAAGAGCTCCAGAATTACACACCTATTACCGAGGGGTGAAATGCTCCCGGTTCAGACCGGATCGCCCGATCCGGTAGCGATGGAGGTGGGTGGTTCGGAGAACCGGTAGCAAAAATCCCTCCCCCCCCATGCCCAGCTGAGCCGCGCAATCATCAGAGGCTTTTTTTTTTAATTTTTAAAAGCATTTTTTTCTACAATCTCTTTGGCTGAAAAAATGTTTTTAAAAGTAAAAAAAAAAGCCTCTGATGATCACGCAGCTCAGCTGGGATCGTCAAAGGCTTTTAAAAGCATTTTTTCTACAACTTCTTCAGAGATTGTAGAAAAAATGCTTTTAAAAGCCTCTGACAATCCAAGCTGAGTTGCCTGATCGGCAGAGGCTTTTTTTCTTTTAAATGCCTCTGACGATCCAAGCTGAGTTGCCTGATTGGCAGAGGCTTTTAAAAGAAAAAAAGCCTCTGCCGATCAGGCAACTCAGCTGGGATCGTCAGAGCCTTTTGAAAGCATTTTTTTACAACCTCGTTGCCAAAGAGGTTGTAGAAAAAATGGTTTTAAAAGTAAAAAAAAAAATTGGCCATGCCCGCCCAGTCACCTTAACCCACCACCACCAAGCCACGCCCATAGAACCGGTAGTAACAAATTTCAGATTTCATCACTGCTACTACCCTAACGCCTCTGCTACACTCATTCCCTCAACTAAGTCTTCCCTACTGATTATTATAAAATCCATTATAACTACCACTCTTGAGCCTTTCTCCCTGTTTGTAGTTACTGGTAATATCCTGCTGCCTACTGTGCCCTAGATACAGTTTGCATAAGGCTATCTAAACAAAATTAAATTAAATTAAACACCATATTGTTCATTGTACTGTATGAAGGTTAAGCATCTTCCTTCAAGCTTCCCTTCAGCATCTTTTCCAATGTTTGGGTCTCTCCATTCATTTCAGCTACTAAAAAGTTTCCCCCTTCCAGTCCCTAGCCATTGCAACACCAGGGCCATCAAATGTGGTCAGCAAACACAGTCCAGCCTTCAGAATTAAGCCAAATATGACATTAACATACTTTTTCTGTGACACACTTCCTCCTTTCTGTCATTCTGACATTTATGACTTTCTTTTTCTTTTGTAAAATGAGATCTAGTTCCTGTAGCGTATTTTGGTAATCTCTAGAAGGATCAACAATTCTGTAATCCTGTAACCCACCTGTTTTGCATTTAACTCAACCTGACCACCTGCATGTTGTTAACCTCTGGAAGGCTGTTGCAATCACACTGTTGTTGTTGTTATTTGGATAGAGATTTTGTAGGGCAAGGAAAAGGTTAGCAAACAAGTTGAGTGGTTCCTGATTAGGGACCACAGACAAGATGGGGGCTTGTCTGGTCAGTGTGAAAGGGGAGTTATATCCAGTGTCAATAAAAGAGAATGTTTAATTCTGAGACAGAAATAGAATTTGGTCAAGTAATTAAGATAAACTTCCTCCCACTCTCCACCTTAAAATAAATATACTCTCTGCATGGAAAGCAACCCTATGTAAAATAATTCACAATATAAAACTAAATTACTTACTGCCTGGCAGAGAATTAATTTATTTTTACATCTAAATCAAGGCTTCCATGGGAAAACATATTGAATTGGCCCCAATGATCTCGGATGTTGCTGTTATGAAAAGAATGCTCTACAATAGCTTTATTCTTTGCCTTTCAATTGCATGGAGTTTAGCTCCTCGAATTCATAGCAATGTTCATGCAGGCTGGGGCTTCTGGGAATTGAATATCCATTTGGAGGATACCCAAGTTTTTTTTACTTATTTATTTTTTATTTAAAAAGTTTTAACAATCATTACAACAATTCCCCCCCCTCCCACCCCACTGCCCCCAACCCCCCACCCCCCGGACTTCCAAGAGCAAAAACAGGGTATAGCATAATAAACATAAGCTAAAATAAGCTAACTTTCTGTGTTCTCCAAACTCCCCCTTGCTCTTTAACTCCCCTTTCAACTAACTAAACATATTCAAAAAGAAAATATAGATTTCATTCATAAGCTATTTGTAACTTTTTAGTCCAATATTTGTTTTGAATATAGTCAATCCATCTTCTCCATTCCAATATATATCTTTCATTTGAATGGTCCTTCAAATACACTGAAATTTTAGCCATCTCTGCTAAATTCACTACTTTTAGTGTCCATTCTTCAATAGTAGGCAAGTCTTCTTTCTTCCAGTACTGTGCCACCAAGAGTCTGGCTACTGTTATTAAATTTAAAATCAACTTAGTCTCTATAACAGTACAATCTGTAATTATGCCTAACAAAAAGAACTGTGGAGTAAATTTTATCTTCTTTTTGAGAATATTTTGAATAATCCACCATATTTTTATCCAAAATGCCTTAATTTTTTTTACATGTCCACCATATATGATAATATGTGGCATCATCACATTCACATCTCCAATACTTAGGTTGCACACTTGGATACATACAGGCTAGCTTTTTAGGATCCAGATGCCATCTATAAAACATTTTATAAAAAAATTATAAAAATTCTCTCTTAAATTTTGGGCTTGTGTGAACTTCACATTTCTAACCCATATTTTTTCCCATGTTTCCATCATTATTCCATCACCACCTTTAAAGCGCTCCATGGCATAGGACCTGGGTATTTGCAGGACTGCCTTCTGCCGCCGATAGCCTCCCACCGACCAGTACGCGCCCACAGAGAGGGACTCCTCAGGGTGCCATCAGCCAGGCAATGTCGGCTGGCGACCCCCAGGGGGAGGGCCTTCTCTGTGGCAGCTCCTGCCCTCTGGAACAATTTGCCCCTGGAGATACGAAGGATATCGGATCTCCGGGTCTTTCGCCGTGCCCTGAAAACTTTTCTTTTCCATCAAGCAGGGCTGGCGTGAACCCCTCCCCCCTTTTTAGTCTTTTTTAGTTTTTTAGTTTTTAAATTGTCATTGGGTTTTAATTGAATTGTTTTAAATTGGGCCAGTTATGTAATTCTTTTAATAATTTTAAATTTTGTATTGGCATGTGTTTTAGTTCTGGCTATTCACCACCCTGAGTCCACTAGGAGAAGGGCGGTATACAAATTGAAATAAATAAATAAATAAATAAATTATTGGTTCTTCAATATTTTGTGCCCACTTTATCATACAGTCCTTAACTAATTCCGTTTCTGAATCTATTTCTACCAACACATTATACAACCTTTTTATATGCATTTGACTTTGATCTCTAATCTGTTTTACCAAGTTCTCCTCATTTTGCAGAAAACCAATTTTCTGATCTTCTCTCCATCTAGCTTGCAAACTGTATATATTGAAACCATGTTCGAATTGTCCTTTCTTCTCTTAGTTGATTCAAAGATTTTAATTGTAGTATACCTCTTTCCTTGTTAAGAAGCTCTTTGTATGTAATCACATCCTGCCTTTGCTCTAGACTTATATTCTCTATCGCGTGTCTGGGTATTGCCCACAATGGTAACTTCTCGTTTAGTTTATACTTGTACTTTTTCCACACACGCAATAGAGCATTCCTTAATATATGACTTTAAAAGTCTTGTCCACTTTCTTATCATATAATAAATAAGCATGCCACCCGTAAACCAAATCATATCCCTCAATATTCAATATTCTTTCTTCTGTTAAGTTCATCCAATCACTCATTGCTGATAGAACAGCTGCCTCATAATATAGTCTTAAATTAGGCATTTTGAGACCTCCTCTTTCATGTATATCCTGCATTATTTTTTGTTTTATTCTCGGTCTCTTCCCTGCCCAAACAAAATTATTAATACCCTTCTGCCATATCTTCAAATTCTCATCTTTTTAAAGTATTGGTATCATTTGAAAAAGAAACAAAAACTTAGGCAAAACATTCATTTTTACTGCTGCTATTCTTCCTAACAAGGATAATTGTAATTTTTTTTCCAGTTTTCCATCTCTCTCTGTATTTTTTGCCACAACGGATCATAATTATACTTAAATAATTTCGCATTTGATGTCATAATATAGACCCCTAAATACTTAACTTTTTTTACAATTTCAAATCCTGTTAGTCTTTCTAATTCTTCTTTTTGATTTATAGTCATATTTTTAGTTATTATCTTCGTTTTCCCTGCATTTATTTTAAATCCAGATACTTGTCCATATTGATTAATTATATCCATTAGACCTACAACCGACTGTAATGGTTGGGTTAAAGTAACAACCAAGTCATCTGTGAATGCTCGTAATCTATAGTAATACTGCCTAATCTTAATTCCACTTATTTTGTCCGACCCACGTATCTTGCTTAACAAAAATTCCAAAGTCAAAATAAACAATAATGGAGACAAAGGGCATCCTTGCCTTGTTCCTTTTTCTATATTAAAAGTATCTGTTAAACTACCATTAATTATTATTTGCGCTGTTTGTTTCTGATATATTGCCTTAATAGATTTTGTGAAATGTTCTCCAAACTGCATCTTTTCTATTATTTTCAATAAAAATTGCCAATTCAATCTATCAAATGCTTTCTCTGCATCAAGAAATATCAGCACCGCAGGGATTTGGTTGTTCTTCCCCAAATACTCCAATAGGTTAACAACTTGCCTTACATTACTCTTCATTTGTCTACCATTTATAAAACCAGTTTGATCATTATGAATCATTTGTTGCATGACTGCAAAAATCTTGTAATCTGTATTTAAGAGTGATATGGGCCTATAATTTTTCGGCTGGGTGTGATCTTGCTCCTCCTTTGGAATCAAAGAAATATAAGCTGTCCTCCAAGATGGGGGTACATCTCCTCCAGATTGTATATTAGTAAATAATTCTTTAAGGGGTCCCACCATTTCTAACTGCAAATGTTTATAATAAGCAGCTGTCAAGCCATCCATCCCAGGAGCTTTACCCACTTTCAACTGCTTAATTGCAAACATAATCTCCTCAGTGGTTATTGGTTGATTTAAACCCTCCCTTTGCTTTTTTGTAATTGTAGGAATATTCTCTTTCTGTAAATATCTATCTATATCTGTACCTTGAATTTTATCACTAGCAGACAACCTCATATAAAATTCTAAAAATGCTTTTTTAATCATATTTTGCTGATAAACCTCTTTACCTTTATATTCTATTTTCTCTATAGTCCATGACTTTTGTTTTTTCCTTAACAAATATGCTAACCACCTCCCTGGTGTATTAGCTTTACAAAAAATATTATGTTTAGCATATTGCAAATTAGTTGCGACCTGATCTGCCATTAATATATTAAATTGCCCTCGCAATAAATTAATTGCCTCTTTTATTTTCTTATCTGCTGGATTCAATATCAAAGCTTGTTCTTTTTTTCTGATTTCCTCTTCTAAATCCTTCCTTTTTTTTTCCTGTTTGCATCTATATTTATTATTCAAATATATCAAAATGCCTCTCATATATGCTTTACTTGCATCCCAAACCATTTCCATAGATGTACCCTTATGCATATTTATAATAAAAAATTCTTTCATAAATTTTTTACATTCTTTTACATTTTCCTCATATCTAAACAGATTTTTATTTAACCTCCAAGACCTCTTAGATCCCCTTCCATACTCTAATTCCATCCAAACTGGACTATGATCCGTTAAAACTCTTGGACAAATCTTCATCTTCTTCACTCTGGAAAAGAAATCATTTGTAATTAATATAAAATCAATCCTTGAGAAAGATTGATGTCTACCAGAAAAAAAGGTAAAGTCTTTTTCTTTGGGGTTTCTCTCTCGCCAGATATCTCTCAGTTCCATATCCTCCATCGTTTCAAAAAACGATTTTGGCAATCTGGCACGTGTTGAAATGTTCTGCAAGAGCTCCTTCTTATCTTTTTTAGTGTCCAAAACTCCATTCCAATCACCCAATAAAATACATGATTTATAGTCCCATTGTAGTAACTTGGAATGTAAAAGCTTATAAAATTTTTCCTGTTGTTGGTTCAGTGTGTAGACTCCAATTAAAAGTATTTTTTCTCCTTTTATTAAAAGTTCAATTACTATAAATCTTCCTTGGTCATCTGCTTCAATTAATTTGGCAATTAAGTCTTTTTTTAAGTATATAACTATACCATTCTTCTTCTCGGGAGCAGATGCAACAAAATGTATACCTAACCTTGCATTTATTAAGTATTTTTGATCTTTACTTCTAATATGAGTTTCTTGTAAACAAATTACATCATTTTTAAACTGTTTCAAATAATGAAATATTTTTCTCCTCTTTTGTGGTGAATTTAGACCATTAACATTCCAGGTCAAAAATCTAGTTGCCATTCTTGGCCCCCTGAAGCATTTGGAGCATCTGCTGGAAATCTCCATGCATTTTACTTTTTGGCTTTGCTCCTCCCACTGCTTCTGTTTTTGTAGTATCTTGAACCATTTGAAGTTGCTGCACTCTTAATTCTTCTTGACGCTTAGCTGCCGCTCGAGTCTGTCTTTGATCCTTAGGTTCTTCTATCTCCAAAGCTTGAACAGTAGTCAAAAATTGTATTAATTCTTCTTGAATAGTCAAGACCTGGGAGACCTTTGGATTGGGTGATTGATGATGGACAGTGGGAGTGCTTTCTATATGCAATCTTCGCGCCTATTATTTTAGTTTCAGCTTTTCTTTGGTAGCATTCACTTCATTTTCTAGTAAAAGTACATTACTCTATACACAATGGAGTTTGGCTTATTCTTTCTTGGACTTTGAAGGAAGCACACCTGAATTGTTGGGCCTGTGCCAACAATTCTTCTTTCTCCCCCTTTCTTTCCCCCTCTATTTCCATCTTCCTTCTAGCTTCCTGAGGCTGTGGGCATCCAGCCTTTAATACATTGGTATAGAAATCTCTTGCCTTCCACACTGAATTGAGACAATATCTTTCTCCTGAATAATTCACCACTAGACCAGCTGGAACTTCCCATCTAAACTGTATCCGACGGTATCTCAGTTCTTCCAGTAGAAAGGTATAATCCTTTCTGGCTCTCAACATTTTGGGGGGAATTTCTTTCAGTGTTAAAACCTCCTACCCCTGCATTTGAAGTTTATTTTTAAAAG
Organism: Pantherophis guttatus; assembly: GCF_059756535.1. NCBI lineage: Eukaryota > Metazoa > Chordata > Lepidosauria > Squamata > Colubridae > Pantherophis > Pantherophis guttatus. The sequence goes on from NC_142063.1 coordinate 193,534,474, forward strand.
TGACTTGTAGGATTTAATTGCGTAGTCTCCTTGTTGTAAAATAAACTACAATGTCTCTTGGTAGATGTTTCTGTCTGGCCACCCATGAATTGACACAATAAATTTTGTCAATTTGCCATTCAAAATTTGCTTTTTTATCTCCCATTATCTGTGCAAATGCTTCTGAAAAGATCTCTCTCAAATTCTCTTGCTTATTTTCCTTGAGGCCTCTTATTCTCAGAGCAAATTCCATGTCTCTATATTGTATCATTATCACATCAGCCTCTGCTCTTTCCATCTTGTCCTGGACCTCCCCCATTTTATTTTCCAAGTTCTCATTAGACTGCTTAATTTCTTCCACTTTTTCATCTATTGCTTCAATATGTCCTGCCAATCCTTGTACTGCCATAATAATATCTTCTCTAATTTCTTGGTTTCATTTTTGAATAGTCTCTTTGACTTTAGCTATCTCTTCAGCAACCTCTCGAGTTTGCTCCTGAAACATTGAAGCAATTTTTTTTTCTGTAACAGAGGCTTGTGTTTTGAGGGCTTCCTGAAACATTTGAAATGTTAATATTGTTGGTTCCGTTGGAACAGAGAGAGATTGCAATCTGGACGTTTGAGCTGGCGAAGTCCGAGCACTTTTGGGGACAATAGCCTTAATTTGTTTTGAAGCCATTTTTAGTTTCCAATTTAAATTTAATAAGCTGCCAGAACAATAGATCCACCAAATCCAGAAATCAGTCTTTAAATAATATCAATCCTTTTTAAAAAAATCACTGCTATAATCTTTGATCTTCTCCTTTTTTTAAAAAAACACAAATCTCTAATTTTGAACAGTGGCTGCCAACCCTAAAAGAAACTTTCCTTTTTAACTTTTGCTTTCACGCCCCATTAAAGCTCAATTGCCATCTTGGTTTCACAAAGTGAAACTTTCTCCCCTTAATAAGTCAGAAGGAAGTAATACACATTTGGAGTTAAAGTTCTAATCTCTCCTGAATTTGCTCAGTCTGCTTCTGAATGATGTTTATTCCAAACGTTGTTTGCAGGGGTGGTTGCGGCGTCTTCTTCTGCTTAAAGCAGAAACGTCCTGGATCTGGAGCTCTGTCGGCTTCCAGGGAGCTCTCACCCTTCAAGCCCCAGAATTGTTCCTGGGGCTCCTTGGGGAGCTCTACCTACGCCCATCTGCTCTCTTCCTCCCCTTTTCCTGGGGAGAAAGTTTCCAAGCCGCTAGACAGCTGATTTGCGCTGTTCAAGCGGCTTTACGAGATTGTGGGGCTGGCGCTCAAGAAAAGAGCATCCTCGGCGCCTGCGGTGCCACCAGAAGTCCTGGAGGATACCCAAGTTTTGAAGGCTATTCTTAAGTTTTGCAAATGCAAATAAATGAAATGTCATGAATGGTAGAACATTCATTGAGTGGGTGAATCCAGATAAAATGTTAGGGGGTTCAAGCATTCACCTGAATACACCAGCTCCACCTTCTACACCAGGGTATAGAAAGTGCAGTCAGTCAATATCTTTTCTGGGTGGCTCCTGAAAACAAACCTGTTTTTGCTTTTTAAAAAAATTTATTGGACATAGGTTTTAAAGGGGAGCCATTGTTCCCCTTAAAAAAACATCTTGGTCCTGCCTACTTCTGAAATGCAACCTTTGACATGCCACATAAAACATAGTGCAGCTTTCAAACCAGCAGACTAGGGACATTTCTGCTCTGCATCCTCTTTGCAGTCATCTTCTCAGCGGTGGAGCTGGCTGCAGGGAAAGCAAGCTCTGAACAGAACTCACAAGTAGCATAAGACAGATTGATCTTGGTAATGGTGCAGCTGCAACTGAAAGAAAAACCCACCTGGGTAAAAAGAAATGTGATTGGCACTCATTCACATTTGTCACCTCAAGAACCAAAGATAGAGGGTCGGCACACATGGAAAACATAGGATGTGCAGTATGACACCTCTCAAGTTCAACTCTAGCAACACATCTGATTTATATGTTTTAATGCTTCACTTATTTTGCAAGAAATACCTGAAAAGTTTTTTTGGGGGGGAAATCCCTGTTTGTACAGTGGAAGAGGAAGATTTTAATTTCTTGCCAGCAAATAATAGAGCTGAAATCCTTAACTTTTTTTTCAGTGATCACATTTGGATTTTAAGAGCATATTAACCAGCTCTGCCTCAAGTTGGCTGACATAATAGGTGTGGTCAATCGCTGAGAACGATGTACAAGAAAGCAAACAAAGCACTGAACTACAGTAACCTACCATTTTGTTTCCAAGAATTCCTCTGATGTTTCTGCAAGAGCTCAGAGGCATTGTTGGACATTCAAGTTATGGCTGAGAATGATGCTTTGTTTTGCACTGTATTAACTTCTCATTCATTTTTTTTCTAATTAAAGGAATTTTAATTAAAGCTTTCAGAGTAGGAAGCCTTGTTAACACCCAGGAATGTGTTGTGAGCACACTGTTGACTCCATAGAGAATACCAAGCCAGATGAATCAATGCATTGACTTGATATAAGTCAAGTCTCTGTTACCACATTGTTGTGGAAAGCAATGAAGTTTTCTCAAAATGGTAGAGGAGCAACTGGATCGGTGTCTTGGCTTGTATCAGTGACACTTGGCTTGTATCCCAATTACAGTAGGGAATTCTATGCACTCTCTAGTCCAGGGGTCGGTAACCTTAAACACTCAAAGAACCACAAGGTCCTAACCGGAAGCCCCCATTCAATTCTGGAGCTGACCAGAAGTCCAGTTTCTCCACCATACAGTCTCCTCCTAGTGCAACATCCTTTTTCCTCTACCTGTCCTAGTCAAAAGCCCTATTGATTGTGGCAACAGGGAGCTGCAGCAGAGGAATGAAAGAGCCACATGCAGCTCCAGAGCTGTGGTCTGCTCTAGTCTCATCCCTTGATGGTAATCCCTTGTCCAGGGCTCCTAAATTCTCAAAGATAGCTCCAAATGTCTGATAATGTCTGATAATGAGTGGATTTTAAACCTATACTCTTTGATGATGAGGACCTCTATGGATTCCCTCCTCTTATTGCATAACATGGTCCAGCACAATCTACCATTAAATTATTTTCTGCAGTCTCCCAAATGTCTCAAAGCCTTCACTTTCTTCTTACCTATTTGAATTTGCTCAAACTGCAGAAATGGTGTGTAATTTGGTGTGTGCGTGTGGATATGGCTGTGTGCAATGGTTGAACCAGGTGGCCCAAAGTTGTGCTGGCCTGCTCAGTATGAAATTAATGTGATGGTTTTGCAGTATTTTATCTTTACTGTATTAATATCATGACAATACTTCACATGGCTAGTTAGAATAACAATATCTGGAGCTTATTAAAATGACTGAGTATTCATTGTAAGCTAGAACACCTCACTATATTGCAAACATAAAGTATTCTGCATCAAAAACATAAAAACTACATTTGCCTCTTTCATTCTTAATTTGATTATGAACTATTGCTTTGCTTTCCCATAAAATATGAAAATTTTACATTTTGATGATTTCTCAAATGCTGGTTTTACTTCCTGCACAAATACTACACATCCTTTCAGCATAATTATTTAGCAGCCATTTCGGGTTAATTATTGTCATTAACAATATGAGTCCTATGAGGGAATATCAATTAAAATATACACAGCTGAACTTTCAAATGAGTAAATAATTTAGTTTTTTGAAATGACTGGAAACAGCAGGATAACAGTCAGAAGGGGAACAATTATTTTAATGCTTATTTGACAAATGAGTAATTTTTACAGCAAATTAGTTTCTTATCATAGCACCCCTACTGGTTACATTGGGAAAGCTGTTAACATGAGTTTTTAAAATAAAAGCTGTTAAGTTATGCATGTGAAGTTAAGGAAGTCATTTATATGAGGGAAAGGTGATTACGACATGCATTGTTAGTTGAAAGAATGTTGCTACTGGGATCTAATTAGGGATATAAATCACTGAAAATTCTCTTTCTCTGTGTATACAAGCACATGCATACAGACACAGAGAGAGACATATCACATACAAGAGAGAGAGAGAGAGAGAGAGAGAGAGAGAGAGAGAGAGAGAGAGAGAGAGAGAGAGAGAGGGAAGAGATTGCCACAAGTAGTTTCTTTTAAATGGTTTTTCAAAAATAGCCATCATCAGTTTTATGGTTGAGCCTCAGGAGCAAAAGATTCTCAGCCTCTAAAACAATTCCAGGTCCAAATGTTAATAACTTGCTTACTACAAATAACAGCAAGAAAACACAATGAGCAATGTCAAAGCAAAAGATGGAAACTCCGTTCCTTTTTCGGGGGAGAATGTTGAAAAAGATCAGTTGTTCCTGCTTAGGAGCAGGCTTCAGCTTGCTGTCTCTGCTAAGATGGCTTTGATTTCTTAGCCAATTTTGGGAGAAAGAAACATGGGAAAGAATCTTTGTCCATTTCTCTGCCCTTTGTCATACACTCAAAGTGGTTAACCATTTCCTCAAAACTCTTATTCCTTAAAGATTGGTTGCTTGAAGACAAATTCTATTCAGTGTATAATTGCATGAAACACCCGTGGTTATACAGGTAGTTCTCCAGTTACAACAGTTCATTTAGTGACCATTTGGAATAACAGCACTGAAAAAAGTGACTTATGACCATTTTTCACATTTATGACCCATCGCAGCATCCCCATGGTGACATAATTTACATCTGGATGCTTGGCAACTGACTCACATTTATGACGTTTGCGGTATGCTGGAGTCATGTGATCCCCTTTTGCCACCCTCTGACAAGCAAAGTCAATGGGGACACCCGATTCACTTAACAACCTGTGTTACTAATTTAAGAACGCACCACTTAACAAATGTGGTGAGAAAACTCACTTAACAAATTTCTCATTTAACAACAACTAAGTGGCTCCCTAGGTGGCTCAGTGGCTAAGATGCTGAGCTTGTCTATCAGAAAGGTCGGCGGTTCGAATCCCTAGTACAGGTTTCCTGTGGGAGCAGTGGGTTGGACTAGATGACCTCCAAGGTCCCTTACAACTCTATTACTGTTACTGTTACATAAAACTTGGGTTCAATTGTGGTTGTATGCTGAGGACTATCTATACACGCATTTATTTTCTACTTGAATAGATACTTCTTGGATGTAAAATCTGTAAAGAGATGGGATTCATCAAGTCTCCAGTTTTTATCATGGAATCATTCCATGCATATAAATGGGCCGTGGAGAAATATCATTGAGAATTAAAAGTCAGGCATACCCAGAGGCAAATGTAGAGAGGTGCCAGATAGTGGCTTTACACTAAACCAAAAGCATTGCTGCTCTCACAAAAGTGAGGCTGCCTGAGCACTTTTGAGCTCCGCAACCCACAGCAGATTCCCATATCCACACACAAGCCTGAAAATCTACTCCTCCTTCAGTCCTACTCAGCTGTGGCTAATAAGGAGGCTTGGCAAACATTGAATGCCTCACCTTGCAGGAATGAGAATGTCTTTTGCTAGGACAAAGTTCTCATGGGATACAAGCTGCAGGGTAGCTGAATAACCCCATTTAAATTTCAGGCATCAGCTCTCTGCACATATTGACTTGGCATGCATCAACCTTCAAATTATGGGCATGGGAATAAGTACACATGCAACAAGGTTGAACAGCCCCCTCCCCACTGTTGCAGGTTTTTTTTGGGGGGGGGCTTAATGCTTCTTTTTAACTTAGGTCTTTGGAGAAGTTCAGAATTATTCGATTCACAGATCTTCTTACAAATGGCCTACAAAGTGTCAATATGCTAAAATATGCCCACTTTTTAAGACAATGCAATTCTACATTCAGGAAAAAAAGACTCGTAAAATGCCTATAGTTAAGAATAGTATAGAAAAAAAAATATTAAAGAGCAGACAACGGACAAAAATGCCTTCTATTCCTCGCAGAAAGTTTGAGTGCAATTAAAAACGTAAGGAAAATGCTCATGAAAAGGTGCACCTTTTAAAAAACAAAAAACAACACAGTTATATTTGTTCAGCAAATTCGGTCCAAAACAAACTTGCAACTGGGAAAATGAGAATGGGAGTGAAACCAAACTTGAAAGGATTCACTTATCCCTCCTGCTGAGGGCGCTCGCGAACTGTGTTCAAGTTCCTGCATGCTCAGAAGCACCCTTGGAAGCCTGAATCCAAAACAATGCACAAAGCTTTTGCATACCATCTGCTAAAAAGCAGCTTCTTGTTCAGACTTTGCATTGAATCGTAAGTGAAGAAAGTGGCTGAGTACGATGAAGCATTTGTGGTTGTGGGTTCACATGATCTACAGGATGAGGGGCTGAGGGTTACCCCCGGTACGCACAGCATGCTATGGGTACAAGAGGGAATTACACCCTCATGCTGTTCAGGCTACGCATAGCTTGGATGATTGTACTAAATTTTGTTTTCAAGCTCTGCTGAAGGCCTACCTTCCTGTGATACCCAATGATGTTAGTATTTACTGAATCCATCGGGGGAGTCTACATGTGAATTTCAATGCAATAAAAACTTAAGGTTATGGACAGTTAATTTGAAAGAATGACCCTGCTCTTATGTGGGTAAAAAAATGTTCATCTTGGTTCTAACACCATAAGAAAGGAAGATCCATGACAGAACTTTCTCATAAATGAAGAAACGTATTGATTTTGCATGAACTAATCTCACGATGAGAATGTTTGTGCTTTGGAACATCCTGTATAGGTAAAAATAAATAAACCGCTTTATTCCTTCTGCATATTTTCCCAGCCAGAGGAGTCGATGGACATGAGTCTCGAGTTGTTTTCCAACTGTTTAAGGGCATCTGATCATCTTCTGTTGATGCTGGTTGATTTTGTGTACCCCAATTGCAAAGCTCTCATTGACAGCCTCGGGACTTAGCCACTTAAGCCAGGCATTTATTTTTACAAGCCCTTTTCTTACTCTTGAGAATACAGTGATTAACAATTCATTATCAGAATAAAACAAGTTTTACAGGTATCTAAGTATGATTCTTTTATTGCCAGCATGGAATGACGTGGTTATCTTTTACACATCAAACGGCCTACTCACTGCCCCGAGGAAAGGCTTTAGAAATGGAGACCAACCTATCAAAAATTCTTTGTAGTCTTGCCTTCAATGGTTTAACATTATGGCTCTCAGGCTTTGTCCCCGGAGAAGAACACTACTGTATTTCAATATCATTCACAGTTGTCAATTAAGGAAGAGAATTCTAAGGTGTGCCCCAAGTTCCTCTGAAAGTAAGGAAAGAACTGTTGGCATTCTCTGCTGCTATAGGGGAGCCTAAGGTGTATACTGGATAACATTGTGAAAGAAAAGTTAAGAGCCAGAAGTTTTCAGGGCAAGGTCATTATTAACTAACTCATACTCAGCAACAAGGCCTGGGACATAGAATCTTTCCAAATTTTGGAAAGACAGATAGAAGAAACCAAAGCATTAAATTGCTATGGGTTTTTGTTGTTGTTAGTTGCGAAGTCATGTCTGACCCATCGCGACCTCATGGACAACATTCCTCCAGGCCTTCCTGTCTTCTACCATCTTCTGGAGTCCATTTAAGTGCACGCCTACAGCTTCAGTGACTCCATCCAGCCACCTCGTTCTCTGTCGTCCCCTTCTTCTTTTGCCCTCAATCTTTCCCAGCATTAGGCTCTTCTCCAGTGAGTCCTTCCTTCTCATTAGGTGGCCAAAGTATTTGAGTTTCATCTTCAGGATCTGGCCTTCTAAAAAGCAGTCAGGGTTGATCTCCTCTAGGACTGACTGCTTTGATTGCCTTGCAGTCCAAGGGACTCTCAGGAGTCTTCTCCAGCACCATAGTTCAAAGGCCTGAATCCTATGGGTACAAGAGGGGAATTATACCCTCATGCTGACAAAGAGCAATCAATGGGTTTTTTTCCCTTGTTTTTAATAAAGCTTTGTAACCAGTTGTCCCATATCATGTTAAGTCATGTATACTTGGAAGTCTGAGATTTACTGTCAGGTTTTGGGCTGTAGAGCCTGTTTGCCTTCACAATTTTCCCAGGCTAGATTTCACCTGCAGATCGACGATTAGCATGATGGCTACGGACCCTCTGGTGATATGGAGTATCTGAACCAAATAACTATTCATATGGCCCAGAACACAAACTCTGGCTCAGTAAATGAGTCAGAATCAAAATCGTCAGATGCTGTCTTTCTTTGGGGGCCCAAGTTCATCTTGCAGCTGCCACAGCAGTCATTTAATGCTATTTACTTGCTTCCCTGCCAACAAATATTATGAAATCCAAAGAAATTTATTGCCTTCACTCAGGATAAACTGTACCTATTCCTGGAATCAAAAGGTTTCCCCATTTAATCAATCTGTATAGTATGTATGTTAAACTGAGGGAACTGCAAAGTGTGGCTACATCGCCTTGCTTCAGACCTGGTTTCAACATTTGTACGTTTTTGTGTGGCCTTCCTGAAAGCTACTGTAATTTTGAGGACTCTGCCAAGCAAATGGTGAACTGTGATTCACAACCTACAAGCAGTAGGCATGCCTCAAAGTTTCACCTGCTACTTCAGAATAGGGGCTGGTATAAAGGGGACTTAAATGACCATTTAAAGAGGTACTGTCAGATGAAATATGAAATCAGTTAACTTAACAAGACAGCCCAGAGAAAATAACTAAATTAATCTCAGTTGTTTTGGATAGCAATGGAAGATTTCACATAATCACTTTAATTCCTTTCTTTCTTTTCCTCTCTCCAGATACCAGAGACTTTGGAAGTTAAACCCCTGTGTCCGGGAGTAGGAAGAATGTTGTTGAATGCTCAGCAAAAGTTGTCCTGTTTCATTGCAGAGCCTGTATCTATACCCAAGAGCACCTGGCCACTATGCATAAGAGTACTCCACTAATCCACTTCCTTCCTTCTGAAGCATCAATGTTATATGAGTGAGGGAAGAGGATACTTTGCTATTCTTGTAATCCAATTTGTTAGGAAATGAGGTGGTTTCAGTCCCAGGGACCTCCAGACTGGGACAATCAAAAATTAAATGGGACAGAGAAATTTCATCTTTACTTCTGAATGAGGTTGCACTTCCGCCTGCAGGTTGGGTACACAATTTAGGGGTTTCTTGGAATTAAGCTCTTGATGAAAGAGCAGGTAGCTGTTGTGGCTTTGCCAAAAAAACTTTCACACAAATCCACCTTGTGCAACAGTTGTGCCTCTAGCTGGACCAGGAGGTCATTCATACTTTGGTCACTTTGCACACATGGACTATTGCAATACATTTTACATGAGGTTGCCCTTGAAAACTACATGGAAGCTGCAGCTAATCCAGGATATGGTGGCACAGGGAATTATGGGCTTATCTTCTCAAATTCATGTAACATCTTTGCTAATTGCGCTGATTACCAGTAGGTTTCCAGGAGAAATTAAAGTTATTTTTTATAAAGCCCTATATGGCATAGGACTTGGGTTAGAGTTTTCTGTACGGTTGGGAGAGTTGGCATGTTCCCAGTCCTTTTCATTAAACAGTGGACACGTGTCCCACAAAATCAAAAACTTCAGGGATACCCTGGAGTACTGTATATTATAATCATTGTTCTAGTACCAATATATGTCAATGTCAGACCAGTGTTATTTAAGTAATGATTCACATTAAGTTCTAAGCTAAGAACAAATTGAAAAAGGCTCAGCTTCTTCAACTTTGTTTTCTGTGAGCCTATTGCTCTGTATTTGCAGGTAGCATGCATAGACCAAGAATGCCCCTTTGCATTAAAATAATTTATATAGGGACACATTTTGTATATGCATACTTTCTACATATGCACAATCACTGGATATGTAAGGGTGTTTATGGTGGGTCCCTAGACAGGCAGCATAAACATACACAGTTTCAGTCCGTAGAAAAAGAATATATAGTGCTATCAAATTGGGTACCATTTTATAGTTTTGATGGTAAAAGCTGGGAGTATGTTTTGGGAAAGATAAATTCTACCTCTCAGGTCAATTTATACTCTGTGTCTCAGCCCTTCTCCAAGTGACCTCATCATGTTTCACCATGCAGGAAATATAGGTTCTACCATCTTCAGCCCACCACACCCTTGTGTAAACTATATGTTTTAGCTTTCCAAATTCTCATGTATACACATCACACTGGAAACACCCAGTTTAGTACTTTATTGTCTAAAAGAGGTAATAAATTAAATCTTCTACTAGAAAAAGACAAGGCTGTGGAAACAAAACACAAAGCCTCCATTTGTTGAAGTTTTTTCTTTTATGATTTACATTGGGAGAAGATATCATCAAATGTGTAACATGTATGCCAACTACTTCCGACTTGAGATTCTGTAGATGTATTGGGACTGAAACTCCCAGCGTTCCCAACAAGGGTTCGGCCAAGCTGTCTACAAAGTGGCAGTTGCACTCCCAACATTTGAAAGGCACCAATTTGGGAGAGATTCTCAGGTACAATGGTTTTTTAAAAACGGAAGAGGAAATTGAAACTATTGTGGAGGAGAAGAAGAACAAGTAATGGAACTTACTTGATTTGAATTCCAGGGCTTGCTATCTGCTTGGAGAAGCCTCAGCAAGCAGACCAAGGTTTTCTTAGAGTTCCATATGGCAGTCCTGGTAGGGCCGTACTAATGATGAAACGTCCCTCCATCCCCTTATTGAATTCCTTTTTTTCCAAGCACTTCTGAACAATGGAAATCTGGAGGACTACAAGAAATGATCAAGAGAACCATCCCTAAAGAGGAGAGCCTATTGATTTTATGGTGATCAAATTGTTAACAAATATTTTCATGTTTACCCATAAATGTTATCTGAATTGTGATTTTACATCTGCATAATCTACATCTGAGGAAAATATGGCTCAAGTCAATAATGCATGAGTGTTTAGGCATTTGACAGATATCTCCACATTTTACCAAGGAAATAATTTAGCAATGGAATAATCAATTAAATATTTGATTTCTGCCCAAATTATTCACCTACAAGCAATTTTCCTGCACTTTTGTAACCTTTAGAAGATAGTTCTTTGCATTATTAAAACAAGAAGAACAACAGCATTTTTGGAAATAAATAGAATCTGGAATTTCTCTCTCTCTCTCTCTCTCTTTTTTTTAAAATTTGATTTATATGCCGCCCTTCTCCAGAGACTCAGGGCGGCTTACAATGTGCTAAGCAATAGCCTTCATCCTTTTGTATATTTATACAAAGTCAGCTTATTGCCCCCATAACCGGGTCCTCAATTTACCTACCTTAGAAAGGATGGAAGGCTGAGTCAACCTTGAGCCTGGTGAGATTCGAACCTGCAGTAATTGCAGGCAGCTGGTCTTAATAACAGGGTGCTTTAGACCACTGTACTACCAAGGCTCTTTGGTATTTGAGATAGATTCCAACTGTATTTGATTTTGGAGGACCCATGTCCCCTAGGAATTTACTGTATGTTTTAAAAAACAAAGCACTTTCCTAATTTGCCTTTAAGTGTGATTACACTATACATAATTTCCATGAATTTGTAGTTGTATCTCAACTCTTGTTAACTACTGAAATCTCACATGTTTAAGACTTTCTCATTATTCAGTTTCAGACTTTGGAAGATTCATCTGGTGCTTTGCCTCTCCCAGATAATTGGATGGAAGTTGGAGAGAATGCTGTACTTTTCATACATTCACCACAGGTACAATGGATGATTCTGACTCCAGACACAGACAATTGTGTATTTGCCTAGCTTAGATGTGTCCAATTGTTTCTGAGGAGGTGATATACTTGGTCTCTGACTGGGGAGTAAAGAGCTAAACTGAAAATTTGGCAAGATCAAGACAAATGCTTTGATGCTACATCTGATCTCATTTTCATTTAGTTTAAGTTAAAAATGCAACTCATACATTTTCCCCCCCACTTCTGTCAAAGAAGTGACAATTTGGGGGCCACATTTGGAGTTGCTCTAGAAGCTGCAGGCCAGCCTACCGGGGGTGGGAATCAATTGTGTATGTTGATTTTTTGCCTCTGCTCATGTGGATCAGACTAGGGAAAACGAAGTAGCAGCTGCAGGGAGATAGTAACGCAACTAGGTGTGGATAGGGGTAAGAAGTTAAAACAAACAAGATCTGCAAAGATTGTTCTAGTGAATAGGGATAAATTATAGTTAGCAAACGGGGATTGCCCAAGCTCCTTTTGTAACCTGAAAATTCAGATTCTAAAATATGGGCCTGCCCTGTAGGAGACAGATTCTACATGCCCAGGGATTTTCTTTCTGTTTATGGTAGGCTCTATGCACTGGCTTCATGCCAGTTTTCTTTGGAAATGTGGGAGGAGTTGAGGGCTGTTGATAGTGAACTGTGTTATCCTTGCACTTGTATTTCTAAAATGAATATCTTGGCTGGGTGATGCTTAGATCCCATGAGGCCAGAAAATTATCCCTTGCTTATGATCTGTGAATTAATTTGAATTCCCTTGTTGGGTTAGATTCAGGAGTATGAATCCTGTGTCTTAGGCAGCCACAACATCAAGAGTATCTAAAGAGCTCCCCCCACCCCTGAGCATCTTATTTTAAAGCTTAGCTGGGCAGACCTTCTTCCATACTGGTCAGCCTGATTCCTGTCTTCTTATGATCATCTGTATCAAATAATGGTTGACAGGACAAGAGAGTCGTTAGGAAGTGTGCGAACATTTCTGCTAGGAAACTGGTTGTGTGTGTATATATATATATATATATTTACTGTATGAGAAAGGCAGAGAAAGAAGGAGAGGGCAGTACAGTAGTGGCCAAAATTGTGGAAACCTTTTGGGAAAAGTGTATTTTTGAGGTTTGATGGATAATAACGCCACTTTTTTTTTTTTTTGGAGTAGTACCATAAAATTATATATCAATGGAAAGACAATTTAATCAAGAATGTAATGTTTTTCAACCTCTGTTTGAGAGATAAAAGTGTTTTTTCCGTGGAATTCTAGATTTTAAGCCAAATTCCTGCAGTCTGTGATGAACAGTCCTTGCACTCAACTTCGCATTACTTTGCACCATTTCATCTTGTATACACCCAGATGATTTTCTTCTGTCACGTAGGCACAGTCTCTTAATTCTTCTATCACCACTTGCTGTTGTGCACCTTTTCCTGCCTTTACCAGCGTGGTTATGTAGTGACTGAGCCTCTTTATACCTCTTCACAAACTTAGAAATGCCACCTTTGGTTAAGTTTCCACCAATTTTTCTTCTAATTTCTTTATAACTGTAGCCTTGTTCACTTAATAATACTATTTTATATTGCTTTCTGGGTGACCAGTGAACTCTTTGCACCATTACTTTAATTTTATTATGTTTTACAAGCTCACTAAATGAAAGAACACAAAAAAAATCCAACCAACGATAACGATGACATAACACAGAGCTACCTGATATCAACCTAAGCAAGTTGTGCGTCCTTTTTCTGGTTATTTGGCTATAACTTTTCAAAGAATACAGATAATTGAACAAGCTTTGTTGCATTATATTCTTGATTAAATTATCTTTCCATTGATATATAATTTTATGGTACTACTCCAAAAAAAGTGATGTTATTAGCCATCAAACCTCAAAAACACATTTTTCCCAAAAGGTTTCCACAATTTTGGCCACTACTGTATGTGTTAGTGTGGTTTCCATAGAGTGTTCATGCATGTGTCTCCTCCCCATCACTCCCCAGTACCATTCCCATCACCAGTGCAACTCAGAAAGTTGAAAATATTGTCCATCTATGATATGAATCTAAAATGTACAACAATTTCTGGGTAAAGGGCCATTCTGGAATGTCTATTAAATATCTAGTCCACCCATCATGGACAACTTCACAAAGTTAAGAGAACATTACATAAAATGATAATTTGCGGAAAAGCCTGGCCCAGGAAATTATAGGCAAGTCATGGATATCACATCCTCTGCTTTGGGAGCTGCACTGGTTACCGGTAGGTACCCTGGTGCAATTCAAGGTGTTGGTTATTACCTTTAAAGCCCTTCATAGCAAAGAACCAGGCTGCCTGAGGGACTATGCATTTCCCATACTGTCTGCCTGTTTTATCTGATCTGGCAGAGGTGGCATGCTCGATGTAGGAGATGACTAGGCTGAGCCAGAGGACGGGGTCAAATGCATCATCTGCCTCAAGTTCCTTCATGCCCACAAGAGATTTAAGTCCAGCCCACCTTGAATTCCATTGACTCTTACCTAACACCTATTTGCTTTGACTGTTAGTAGTTCAGATTCTTGTAGATAGCATTAGCATACAATAAACCTATATTCATTTGAACTGTCTGGACTCCTGATTTCCTGCGCTTAACATTCCAGGTCCATTGATAAAACATTGGCATCTAATGCCTTCTGTGTCACGGCTCCTAACCCCTGAAACTGTATTGCCTCTGAGATCTGTATGCTCCTCCTTCATTCTGATTTTACTCAAAATAGCTCTCAAAATTTGATTTTTCTTGCAGGCTTTGGGCTAACTTGAATGGTGGGATATTCAAGAATACTCTTGTCCCAAAGGTGCTTTTTCAAAAGATTACTGGACTTTCTTTGTTATGCTTGAAGACATTTCCCTTCTCATCCAAGCAGCTGCTTCATTTCTGAAGAAGTTGAATGAACTGAAGAAGCTTCCTGGATGAGAAACAAAACATCTTCAAGCATAACAAAGAAAATTTGATTGCCTTTTGATAAAAGCACATTACAGCCATGACCTGGATAACTGAGACTCTCTATAGACAACAATACTTTTCTTGTTGTGGGAGTATGCAAAGCCTTTTGTGCCATTTATCTTTTAATAATTGCTGTTTTTGATTTGATTTAATATTGCCCATTATCCAGAGTTATTTTCAGTTGGGTGGTTTTATAAATCTAATGTAAGAGAGCCATCCTAGAAAATACAATCATCCTTTGATATCCCTCCAACTTAAAAAAGGCATGGCCCAATTTTCCTAATCCAAGATAAATTAGGAGTGGGGGTAAGAGTTTCTTGAAGGATTCTGCCTCTCTTGTCTAATTGTTTCCTAGGCAGTATCTCTTCCCTTCATTCCTCAAGGTCATTCCTACATACTGCTACAGGTGCATTTTCATTGGTACTCGGATGATGCTCAGTTATACATCTCCACCCCTAGTTGGGCAGGTGATTTAAAAAAAAAAAAGTGTATGGCATGTGTTAGTCAGGGAACACTGAGGTGGCTGGATGCCTCTGTGAAAGGAAATTTTTTGGGCGGTGTTATCTTTTACCCATGGGACACCTGAATACTGGTAGGCAATTGGGAGAGGCTCCTTTCTTGTCCCTACGTGGTTTATTCGCTCACGGGAATCGAGCCGCCAACCTCAGCAGTGTGCAAGCCCAGTATCTTACCACATGACTGAGCCACCATGGCCCCGGGCAGGTGATATTATTGTGGTACTGATTGAGGGCCTGGAGGCTGTGAGAGTCTGGGTGGGGAAGAAATGGCTACAATTCAATCTTAGGAGTTCAGAATGGATTTAGGTTTTTGGCCCCCATGATTTGGTGATCTGTCATCCTTGAGTCTTCTTCTCTGTAGAAGAGAATCAAGTGCATAAAGCTACTTTAGATAATGTTCCATGGTAGGCAGAAGAATTAGTCTTGGTTCAACCCTTCCTTGGACCTGGGGAGATTATGCTGGAAGAAATCTTGTAGGGATCCCTCTTGCTTCTACAGAAACATTTTCACTGAAATGAAAATGAAAATTGATGTAGTTTTATTTTTCACCCACAGCAATCAAACTAATCTTGTTTTTAAGACGCTTCTACTTTTCTGCAGATAAGTAGTTCTGCTAGTTAATGTTTCAGGTTTATTATGGATCTAGTCACATGTAGGCCAACATTTGGCAGCATTAGCCTAATTAATTGTGCAATGCATTATTGGAAAATGGCTTACTGTTCAGTGTATTGATTTGGTGCAGAAAGATGAATCATGAGCTACACAAGCTTTTGCTTTTACTTCAGGAATTGTCATTCCATCCAAATAACAATGGGGTTTGTTTGTAATCTTAGTTTAGGAGCTGACTCATTTCTGTTAAAGCTTGACTCGCAAACCAAACTAAATCATAACCAGAATTTATGTGGTACGTAAACTAGCCCATTTTAAATTATTCCACCAACTATTAAACAACTCAAGTTTAATGGGATATTTGAATCCAGCTTAAAAATAACCACACCACTTGTATTTAATAAAAAATGGAATCAAAAGTTCGAGATCTCCACCAATAGCTGAAATGGAGAAAGAGAAGCAGAAAGAAATATTTGAGGTGAAGGCAGGTCACTGCAGGTCCTTCTCATTTTATTAAATGGTGGTTTATCATGATGGATAACTGAGCCTTTTCATTATAAAACCATGGAAAAAGGTTACAAATTATGAGCCCTGGGCTATTCTAATGCAAAATGGAAAATATCTGGACAGTCAGGGCCACAACTAATTGGTGTCCTTCTGGAGGTCCATGGGAAGCTGATGTTCCTATGTTGTCATTGAAGAGAGAGGACCATGCTGGGAGGTTTTTGAAGAGATTTAGAGTGAGAATGAATGGGACCAGGGAACGAATGGGTCATGTAGGCCAACATGTTGGCCAATATCCCCACCTGGTTGGCCAATATACCCACCTGGTTGGCAAATATCCCCACCTAAAACACTCTCCAACCCCCTCCAAATGGCCCTATAATATATCTTCAGTCTTTGATGTGTATTATGGAGCATCTTTAGAGAAGAAACGGTATCCCCTGGGACCATATGTAGCCTGTGGGGCCATGAGATTTTTTTCTTCCTCATTCACTATAGTTTCTTCTCTTTTCTAAAGACAACAGGAAGGAGGTTTAATACAGTTAAATGCATGTAAAGCATCTTTAATTCAACTACCAATTTTGTCTAAATCCTTAACTTTAGTGAATTGACATCAATTTATCAAAGACAGGGGATTTATACACATTCAAGACAGCAGGAAGTCTGCTCCAAGTAATCAAAGATAATTAATTTTCACTCTTAATGTGAACATTGAGAAGCGAAATTATTTCTCTCTTACCATCTCCATATGAACAAAATCTGTCCCATGTAATCTTTACAAAAGCACTATACGTTTTTATAGTGTCAGCTGATCTGTATACATCTTCTTAGGCAGTATATTAGTGACATCCCAAAGAAAACTGGAAATGGTCTGCTCTGGTTCGGTATGATTGGCTAATTTCAAACACAAACATTTCAGAATCCAAACAGCTCAGGGCAGGCTAGTGATTTCTTTTTTTGGTATCGTTGCCGTCTTGCAGCTTATTGATCTTTTTTTTTTTTTAATAATTTTAATTGAAAATTTTGATTACAAAAGACCTCTGGTCTCAATTGCATATTACTTTTTAAAATCCTCTGAATCAGTGTATGTATTTTAATACAAAATTGTCTAGCCTACCAAGCAGAGAAAATGTCTCTTCTTGTTTGCATTTCTAACATAAATTTGAAGTGCCTTTATACATTTTAGACAGTTTTGTCTGCTGACATATACTCTGGTACATCATTTTATAAAAAGATCTTTAAGTTATAACATAATCAAAATTTCAATCCTTTCAACCATATATATTCTCATTCTTCCATCTATATATTATAATCGAAATGTTCATCCTGCATACATTCCTTTACTTGTTCTTCTGTTTTAAATTTCAATATGAGTTTATATATGTTAGCAATTGCATGTTCATCATTTGTATACAATTCTATTCCAAACTTAAAATATTAAAAATCATATACTCTTTTGTCTACTTTAAATCTTTCCAATAATTGTAGATAAGAAAGCCATTGGTAACATATTCCTCTGCTACCAGTTCTTCTTTTGATTTTATTTTGCATTTCTCTTGACACTCCCATATCTCATGATAGGTTAGCATTTGTGTTTGTAGATTATTTCTCAGCTATAAAATTCTTCTTGTGGTAAGAATCACAAAGCAGTTTTTGGCTACAACCTGGATTGTCCGTCCCATATTGTCAGCATGTCAGCTTGTATAACATCATGATTTTTAAAATCCATATTAACCTTAACTTCTCCATATCACAATATCCATGTCACCCAAATCTCAGATCTGATCTTTCGAAGTCCAAGAGCCTTCTATTTCTCAGTAACATCCACTCTTTCATCCAAACCAAACAGCAAGGTGCAAAATACAGTTTCAAAACAAGTTAAGCCCAATCCTCCTTTTTCCTTTGCATTTCATAACATCTTACATTTAACTCATGGGTTTTTCCCCCTGCCACACAAATGTGTGTATATGTAAGTGTGTGTATGTACATGTCATGTGTGCATATATGTTCATATACACATGTGTATACATATATGTGTATACACACACATGTCTCTGTATAAACATATATACATAACTCTCTCTCATCTACCTATGTATCTGTCTGTCTGTCTGTCTATCTATCTATCTATCTATCTATCCATCCATCCATCCATCCATCCATCCATCCATCTATCTATCTATCTATCTATCTATCTATCTATCTATCTATCATCTTCTCCCTCTACCAGGGTTTGAATACATAAGTTGTCAAAACAAATATTGTCTGAAACAAAAACATCATTCTAGGCAAAACATTCCTGTGCTGGATCTGTGACACGATCAAGGATGATAAACCATTGAACAGGGGTTTTACTTTTGTAGAATTATTTAAAGTATCATAATTGCTCTTCAGCTTTGCGGTCTTTATTCCATAGCCTGGAATTCTGTGGGAGCTATCACAATCATCAAAGAGTATAATATTACAGGCTGGATATAAAAATATCTTTTTAATGACTAGTAAATTAAGGAACTGTCTTGACCTGAATGTAGACCAAACTGAAGATTTACTTTCGTTCATTTATTTTTTAATTAAGTGAAAGAAAGGAAAGAAAAGACTAAATTGTCACCACATTGTTCTGTTCACTGAATTCTCCAGAGCTTAAAATGATGGCTGATTAGATAAAATTTGTAGCATTGTGCAGCAGTACAAGTGTTTACACTTGCATCTTATACAGTCTCTCTCTCTTTCACTCGCTTTCTTTCTGTATAAGCATGAGGGATTATCACAGACTTCTGTGTTCTATTTAATCCTAGGGCAAACTGCACAATATGTTAAATACATAGCAAGCAGTTGTCCCCTTCGTGATTTTGTTCTTTTAAAGAAAGAGAAAGCCATCTCAGGATCACAACCTTCAAAACCCTTTCCTGCCTCTCCCGATGGGGGAAATACCATTAAAACTGTAGTGTAAGCCCTACATTAAAACAATGAATGAAAGAAAATTCTGATCTCCAAAAACTACTATCTGTCCAGGAAATAACAGTCCCATAATCTCTATCTTGAATCTCTATGCTCTTTGTTTATATAGGGCTTTATCATTATATTTTACAGAGTATTTTTAAGAAAAGGAAAAAGTGGATCATATTTTATTGCATTTTGAATTTTATAAGAGTTTTCATTAGGAACTTATCTGGCCTATGTCAAAATCCAAACCTGGGAGAGATATTGAGTATGTGAAAAATTTACTTGCTGATGAAAATCCTAAGATTACAGTGGCAAAAACAAGCAGATTTTTAATTTAATGACTATAAAAATAATAGGGCGGGGTTTTAAGTGTATTATGCAATATTTATTAACTATTTCACTTGTGAAACTGTTTTGTCTAATGCCAAATCTAGATTATATTTACAACTTGCTTTGGGGCCTTTTTGGCCGTTAATAAAATTGAATTGAAGGAAAGAAAAGGAAAGTAGGGGAGGGGAGGGGAAGGAAGGGAAGGGAAAGACCTGTAAAAAGGACAATAGCAAAGAAAGGGAAAAAAAGAAAAGAATTTTCTAGCATCTACAACTAGATTAAAATTTCTAATATTTCATTGAGCCTATTTAAATAATTAAATGTACTATATCATTTTAAAAGCTGCAAATCATTGTTAAAATTGAAGTAATATATGATTAGCAATATCAATAGCTAATACAGTGTAAATTACAACATGATATTAAGAGTTACAATAATTTCTATGTAAGCAGTTAAACACTCTAGGTAAAGAGAAACCCACATTTTTGATGTAGTACAAGTCCATAGATAGAGTGATAATCCAAAAATGATTTCCAGATAAATTCGTTTCTGTATCAGATTTACTTTTATTTTGGACATTTAATGCTCCCAGATCTTAATTAGCCACTGCTGTATAAGGAGCTATGAATACCTTTCCAGTGTATTATTCTTGTAGCAGTTTTCATATGTCAAACTAATTCAGAATTATTTGTGAGAATGCAAGGCTCAGTAATATTTAATTTAAACATAGCTGGTTTGAAATGAAATTCAGCTTTTAAAATTTATTTCATTTTATTGTAATTTTTTCCTCTGAATTTGTTTCAACTTTACAACTTTGTCACTAAATATGGATACACCAGTTTTTACAGAATGAATTGATCAATACTGAAATATATATTAGTAAAACATCTTATAATAGTATCTTTAATAATATTTGATGGGATTTTTATTTTCTACTTCCATTGAAATTCTTATTGTTGCATATAGATTTTTTTGCATCTAAATTTTGCATAATTTACAGAAACAAACCGTGTTTATAATTTACAACAATAATTTTGAATAGTGTCCAAACGCAAACTAGAAACTAAGGAAATTACTTAATAAGGCAGCCATAATATCAGATTCAAACAGAATATTCCCAAGAGCTTTAAAATTTATTATTACTTATTAAAATTATTATTTTATTCTCTTGTCTTAAAAGTTCAATAATTGTTTTGCTCAACATGATATCCGAGCCCAAGTGAAATTATTCATTAAAAGCATTGGCTGTAATCAAGAAAGTCTTTTTCCTTTATTTCTTTTCCATTTTTGCTCTTTTTTCTGCATTACCTATGCCAATTTGTATAAACTTCTAACAGAGATGTCATTAGTAATGTACTTTTACCATGGGAATAATAGTGATCCCTGGATGGCCCTGGGAAACATGGTAGTGCCAGAGTTTATTACAAAACTGACCACTTGGTCAGTATTTGTTTCATGTATCATATGGAGCATTTCACTTTCTCCACTTTTAGGAGTTAATCCAGAATAAGAGTTGACATCAACATCCATATGGGCAACTTTAACAGCTGCATAAACCAGCTGTCCAGCTGCTGAACTTGAATGCCATCATGAGCAAATTTTCATGGGTGTGTTTTTGACGGGTCATGAGATAGGCATAACTTATTTCTTGAGTGTACTGTTAGGTGTACATTTACTTCCTTATGAATCCTATGCCCGGCAGGGCACAATCGGATCAGATTTGTAACAGTAATAGACACAGAGTTTCTACTGACCTTGGGAAAAATAATTACTGCAAAGTAAATGTATATGATTTGGTCTTTTGCCTGATACTCAATGTGTTATTAGTTTAGCAAAATGCATTTCCTAAACTAAATATTTTCCCCAAATCTGTACTCCATACGTTTGAAAAGATATTGAGTCATTTTTTAAGTAAAACTAGTGCTAAATATAGTTTAAGTAATAAATAAATAAACAAGTTTGGGGAACAGAAGTAAAACCACTCTACTTTGAAATGTATGCTATACATACATACTCACTTCCAAAGTTGTTTCAACTAATCAGAAATAGTTTAGATTTTTATTGCTGGCACAAAGACCAAACATTTAACAGAAAACATTAGAGAAGAGTTGTAATGTTACGATTTTATTTATCTGATGTAAAGATATCTAGGATTACCGGTACCAAGAAATTCAATTGTTATATTTGAAGTATTTGTTGGTTCTTTTCTTTCTGCAGGTCATCTAAGGCATGGTTTCTTTTTATCAGAACCAGAAAAATATGAGCATAGGCTCTGAAAAGAAGGTGCTTCATTGTCAACAGTCATAGCCAGCAGAAGCATCCTGCAACCTTTGCAAATCCTGAACAAGCTAAGGAAGACCAGACCTGGCTTAAATTTGGGTGGGAGATTTTCAGCAAAACTCAGGCTTGTAGACTAAACAAAGAAGTTGAAAAAAAATCCCAAAAAGAATGCAGTGGTAAACCAATTCATGTGCCAAGAAAACCACATGAGTATATCCATATGTATTCACTGTCACTGCACGTGACCTTACTCAGCTGACTTACCTGACCTCAAAAATACTAAGCAAGTTGGACTTGGTTAATTCTTGGATGGAAGATCCACCAGGGAATCCCAGGGCTATAGGTTAGACTAGAAGGTCAGAATACATTCCAAAAAGAAATAATGGCTAACTATGTCTGTATTGTTGCCTAGAAAACAATATGCCTGTTTATTTACAAGGAACCAAGCCCAACTTGAGGGAAACTCAACTATTTACTTGATCTACATTGTCAACATGAATTCAAATCTATATGAAAACAGATTTTTTTTGTTTTAAAACTGAAAAAAAGAAGACATTTCTATGTTGGAAGTCCTCATCTGTGCATATCTGTAGGCTTTCAGAGTTCAGAGAGTAGGATTCTTCAATGTTGAACACAAGAAGGGATTTTCTCCCTCTCTGCTTGAGAAAAGGCAGAAGAGACAAAACAACAACAATCCTCAAAAGTCCAATTGATGGATAAGTGGAAAAAAAAAACCTGGAATGGCCACAAATACAATGGCAATAATGAGAGATCATTTTGTCTGTCCATTCCTTGTGCCCCTTGAGAAGAACTCAATAATTTTTCAGTTCCTATACTCAAAAGCATATGATAAAATATTTTTGTCACTTTGTTTTGGTGGTGTTAGCTCAGCTAAGACATACTATACGCTAGAGCAGCTTCACATCATGTTTTGCAAGGCTTCATTGTTGCCAATGTATTTTAATACCCATCCTTATTATTAGGCACTTCTTATTGATCTACATCAATAGCATGGGGTAGGCAATTAATTTTCCTAAGGGACACATGAGAAACAGGGACTGTTGCGGAGAGCTGCCATGGCTGCCCTGCCCCCAGCACTGATGCCACCTTGCCCCCAATATCTGATGCTGTGCTGATGCCCCATCTTCCATTGACACCACTCAGCCCCCCTGCTGACATCACACCAATGCCCCACCCACTGCTGCTGATGCCATGCCCTTGTGCTGCCAATGTCCTTCCCCCACCCCCACCAATGCCACAGGCTGGACTGGGACTCCCATAGGCAAGATGTGACCCACGGGCTATAAAATGCCCAGGTCTGATCTATAGGAACATTTGCTAAACAATCACAACTAAAAAATGTTATCCCCACATGCCCAGCCCAATCAAGGATATATTATTTTTCATAGCTTTCCAGGAGGATCTCAATTTAAAGGGAACTTGAGTTCTCTTTGTTTTCGTCCCACCTAGCCTATGATGGAGTTTAAGGGATATCACAAACAAACAAACAAACAAACAAATAAACAAACAAATAAATAAATAAATAAATAAATTGGGAAACTATTTTTTAAAAGGAAGCTTTTACGAAACTTGTATATTAAGTTACATAATCTCTATTTTTTAAATGCCAGAACCCTATCGTTACTTATCACCTATGCCTAAAATTGAAGGAAAAGATAACATAAAATGATTTCTTTTAAACTGAACGTAATGTTTACACTTACCTTGCTTTATAGGTCTAAAGCAGGGGTTTTTGTCTTCAAAATTTTAGTATAATAGAAATCTGGAACCAGTGGTGGGATTCAATTTTTTTTTACTACCGGTTCTGTGGACGTGGCTTGGTGGGCATGGCTTGGTGGGTATGGCAGAGGAAGGATACTGTAAAATCTCCATTCCCTTCCCACTCCAGGGGAAGGTTACTGCAAAATCCCCATTTCCTCTCGATCAGCTGGGACTTGGGAGGCAGAGAATAGATGGGGGCGGGGCCAGTCAGAGGTGGTATTTACTGGTTCTCCAAACTACTCAAAATTTCCGCTACCGGTTCTCCAGAACTGGTCAGAACCTGCTGAATACCACCTTTGTCTGGAACCCCTTCTCAAAAAATTTACTTCAAGAACTCAATTCAACAACCAGAGAGAAGCACAGCTGAACAATTAATCAGTGGAACAGCTTGCCATCAGAAGATGTGGGTACCCCATCACTGGAGGTTTTAAAGAAGAGATTGGACAACAATTTATCTGAAATGGTATAGGGTTTCCTGCTTGAGCAGGAGGTTGGATTGGAAGACCTGCAAGGTCCCTTACATCTCTGTTATGATATTTATTTTTCTCCACCCCTTGCAGTAGAATGCATCTCAGACACATGGAAGGAGTTGGCCTAAACACAAACATCCCCTGGATAGGATGGGGCTGCTGAATGCCAGCTAACAAACCCCTCCCTAGCCATTACACATTAGAAAAATCACCATGGATACTTCTGGCTCCGTTTGAATGAATTTTTTCTTTTGTTTTGTTTCTGATCAGGCTCCCTCATGGAGCCTGATCAAAAAACACAAATTGAAAATCCTGTTGTAGAATCTTGGCTTTGTAACCAGTCATATCCATGACAAATCTTAAAGGCAGTTTATAGCTTTGCCTGTATTATCACCAAAATGGCTTCCTTTGCTCGAGATTAGAGCTGAGTTATCACTAGCACTACAGGCATCCTTGATTTATGACCATTTATTTAATGACCATTTGAAGTTATGATGGCAGAAAAAAGGACTTATGGCTGTTTTTCACACTCATGACTGTTGCAACATCCCCACAATCACGTGAACAAAATTTGGGTGCTTGGCAGCTAGCATGTATTTATGATGGTTGCTGCATCCTGGAATTACGTTGTCATTGTTTGTGGCCATCCCAGCTGGTGTTTGATAAGTAGTCACTGGGAAAGCCAGATTTGCTTAATGACCATGTGATTTAAAAGCTGCAGCAAAAAAGGCATACCATTGGATTAATAATTGTACAGGTAATCCCTGGGTTATGAGTGTTCCCTTAGCGAACATTCGAAGTTATGTGATAAGCGCCCCATAGTGTTTACAAACAAGTTTCCTTCTGGGCCTTCTTTCTCAATGCCGAACTGCTTGAGGAAAGCTTCAGGGATGAAAAAGGAAGAAGCAGACAAAGAAATAGGCTGGAGAGGAGAAAGATCTTCATCAGGTAAGTCATCCAGTACAGCAGGATGTGGGGGGAGCAATTGTGGGGACCTTGGGGGAGGGGGGAGAAAGAGGTATCTGTGGATTGGGGGAGGCCTTGGGTGGTCTGAAGCAGGTGTTCCATCACTAGGCACCCCATGGCCTTCCCCCACCCCAAGATTATTCACGTGCACTCTACGAGCAATGCATTTGATTAGCGAATGTGTGGGCAAAAGGAGGGAGTGATCATGTTCATTGTATGAGATTCACTCCTATGAATCCTCATGTATCAAATGGAATAGGCAGGCTCTATTATATGCGTAACTCAAGGACTACCTTAGGGACAGAAATTCCTAACTGTGGTCATAAATTGAGGATTACCTGTAATAAATAAGAACCTGATTTTCTTTTATAATCTTTGTGTTTCTCCACAACCATAATTCTTAAAATTTCTCTCAAAAATGATTGATTGATTTGTTACCAGAATTTGATCAGATTTTCTATCTGTTTCCCTAACAATTCTAGATCCATATGGTTTAGATCCTTAATAATTACCATATTTTTACAAGATAATTGCTCTTGTACTTTCTTCAGAAGCTGTTCTGACCTAGGCTTCCTGATATAGTAAAAAGCACACCATTAGTCCCAAACCCCCCCTTTTTATTTTAACGGCTGTGAATTCCTTTCATTCACAGCACCTGCTGAATCACCAAGAGTTTATAAATAGTCCAACAGAAGTCTGCCCAGTCCTTCGGATAAGGCTGGTAAACATCCACCTTTATCTTCTTTGACATGCTGCCAAAGACCTAATTGGCAATTATCTTGGCAAGGCCACACAGAAACACAGCGTCAAAAACAGAGCTTCTAAGTACAAACCAACACCATCCACAATGTTGCTTCCTGCAAAGGCCCACATGCCTTTGCTTTTCCTTTATGT
Source organism: Pantherophis guttatus (assembly GCF_059756535.1). Lineage (NCBI taxonomy): Eukaryota > Metazoa > Chordata > Lepidosauria > Squamata > Colubridae > Pantherophis > Pantherophis guttatus. The sequence goes on from NC_142063.1 coordinate 193,560,356, forward strand.
CTTATGGGAGGGCCAATCATCTCCAAGTCGTCAGGAGTTAACTGTTCTTGCCTTCTGGCAGCTCTGCACATGCATGCACTGGGAACAGGCTCCCCCTGTTCCTCTGCCTCTCTGATGTCCGACTCTGGAGGCTCCGGAGCAGGGGTGAAATGCTCTCGGTTTGGACCGGATCGCCCAATCCGGTAGCGATGGCAGAGAACCAGTAGCAAAAATCCCTGCGCCCCCCCCCCATGCCCAGCTGAGCTGCGTGATCATCAGAGGCTGTTTTTTTTTCCTTTTAAAAGCATTTTTTCTACAACCTCTTCAGCTGAAAAAATGCTTTTAAAAGTAAAAAAAAAAAGCCTCTGATGATCTCAGGGCTCAGCTGGGATCGTCAGAGGCTTTTCAAAGCATTTTTTTCTGCAACCCCATTGGCCAAAGAGGTTGTAGGGGAAAAAAATGCCTTTAAAAGCCTCTGGCGATCCCAGCTGAGTTGCCTGATCATCAGAAGCATCTAAAAGCACTTTTTTTCTGCAACCTCTTAAGGTTGTAGAAAAAATGCTTTTAAAAGGAAAAAAAAAAAGTTGGCCATGCCCACCCAGTCACATTACTGCCCCCACCACAGAACCGGTAGTAACAAATTTTAGATTTCACCCCTGCTCCGGAGCCTGCACATAACTCCCAGATGGCCCTGGCCCCATCTCTGCCTCTAACGCAGAGCCCTCATCTGAGCCTTCCCCAGACTCCAGGACTGGCCCATGTTCCTCCCCAGCCTCCTCACTGTCTGACTCTGCTGCCAGCTCCACAGGCTGCCAGCGGACCACAACAGAAGCCTCCAAGTGCAGTTTGATTCATCTTTTGCTATAAACCCCCCTGAGAAGAGAGGTTGTTTTAATTAAGCGTTTGAGGTTTGCAAACACTTTGCCCATGTTTGCATTGTAGGTCTACATCTCCATTTTCAAAAGTGGAACCCCATCCTTGCACGCACGCACACACACACACACACACACAAAATGGGCCAGTGAATGTGTGCTTGGATATTTAATTGAACATCTGGTCATAAATCTGCCAGGGTGGAAATCTACCCTGCAAAGCAGAAAGTAAAATGAATTTCAGGAGTTCAAACATATAAGAGGAGATGTCCAGTCAGAAACTCCAAAAGGGAATCACATATTATGATAAGCTATAATGGTTTGTGCAAACCCAGACAGTTCTACTTTGTTATCTCAGTTAAGCAAACCATAGCTCAATACAGTGTATAAGCTCATTTCAAAGTGTGCTCCTAAAGCTATTCTGAAAGCATATTGTTTGTGTAGATTTCCCCCTGATATATTAGAAAACTCTTGGGAATTGGGAACTGCAGTATTCTTTAAAAAAAAAAAGATTGCAAAATATTAAGGTGTGAATAGATATGGCACTAACTTGTTCATTTCAATAGAAAATCCCTAAGCATATTTTACCCTAGCTTACGTATTCATTCTAACTCATTGTCCCAGAAAAAAAGTATGATTTTCAGTGCCAAGTCATTTATGAAGAATATCGAAGTGGCCTTAGTATAAGTGCTCTTCAGAAAGACAGAATCAGAACAGAGTTACAACCCAAATCATGCAACCTATAAGAAGACTCATGAGTTATTCAATGTCTTAGAACATTCTCTAGAATAAACACAGTTCTGAAATCAGAGAGTTTCACCTTCCTTAAGCTTCTTTTTCATATATGACTTTTGAAAAGAAAATCAATAAGCGGTGTGAATGTGATGCTAATCAATAACTAACATTTGCTGCAAGCTACCTCATACAAATTTCAGTGAATATCACTGCCCTCTGTTCTTCAACTTCTCATGGATAAAGAGCAGAAGCATTTCAAAACAAAGTTTCTCACTTATAGACTTGCTTTGCTTTGGTTCGATACCTTCTTTAGCTTTAAATGCACATGTGTGCTTCCCTTATGCTCACATTTCAGTGGGAAGCTATTTAGACACTAAACCAAAAAAATAAAAAAATAAAAAAAAATGGCACACTGCGACCAGATGGGATTTTGTGAGTCAAAGTTCAGAAAGCATCCAGCTGCTTTGGGATTTCTGATAACAGATGATATTGTGGCAAGGACTTCCTTACCTATGATTAGCCATGCATCTAAAATTGGAGTGCGTGTATTTTCCTTTATGTCATGGGTGAACTTTTATCACTCCTTGGGTACATATTATTCATCCTTGTGCTGACGCTGACCATAACTTTTGAACGATTCTGGTATTCCATCTGAATAACTGTTAGATCATTCACTTGAGTCCTGCTCATGAAATTTTATTCATCTAAACTTGGAGCTCTGTGGGGGTCAGTCACGGAGACTCCACAACTCAGCACCTGTGGAGTCGATGTCTGATTCATTTCTTTCAAATGTTACGACATTGTCACAGCAGAACCCAGAAAATAGCTCCCCTTTTCTCCTGCCCACTCTACCTCCATTTACTCACTTACTGACCATGGGACAAGCATGTAGATGTGCTAATATCATGCTGCCAATACTCTTACCATGAGACTTATGGCTTTGAGGAAGACTGGAGAAGGAGTTTCTTGGAGGCCAAAAATGCAAGGCTGATACCTGTCCTTTATTCTGTGCTTGGAAATGACTATGAGCAAACAGGTTGCCCAATACACTACAGGATTCAGTGGTTCACAGGTCAGTGTTTTTGGGCAACCCAAACAATGTCTTAGAAGGTTGCATAAATCACAAAATTGTAATTTAGTTTGTGGTTTATTTATTTGAACATCAGATATTATAGGTAGCATTTCCTATTGTGGATTAGATGGTTGTGGGAATGCAGTCAACATGTTCTAAATGTTAGGTATTTATTTGTAATGCCTTGAGTTATCCACAACTTTCTTCTGCTTTTCAAGTTCCTGCTCCATTTGTTACTGCTGAACTTCTATTTCTTAGGATCTGTTTTGGAAAAGCCTCCTTTATTCTATCCTGTCCTTCATTTCCTTTACCTACAGCTTTTTTCAGTCATTTTCCCATTCCTTCAAAATGTTTGAATAGCTTTTGGGTTCTATATTCTCAGATTCTCTGGAAGAGTTTTGCTTGTCAATCCCATTGTCTAAAGAGGCATCCTGCAAACTGGCATACCTTAGACATATTGAGTCTGCTTATTTTAGAATTCCCATTATACCTACTAACCCTGTGTTAGAATTTTGGGAGTTGTCATTCCAGCACATTTGACAAAAAAAAACTCAAAACCAAAACAGATTGTGGAAGACCAGCCTACGTACTGAGAATGAAAAAGCTTAAAAATATATATGAAATTTTCTATATTTCTGTCAGTTTGACAAACATGATGTCCATAGTGAGCTGGGAAACCAGAGGTGGGTTTCAGCAGGTTCTGATCAGTTCTGGAGAACCGGTAGCAGAAATTTTGAGTAGTTCGGAGAACCGGTAAATACCATCTCTGACTGACCCCGCCCCCATCTATTCTCTGCCTCCCGAGTCCCAGCTGATTGGGAGGAAATGGGGATTTTGCAGTAACCTTCCCCTGGAGTGGGAAGGAATGGAGGTTTTACAGTATCCTTCCCCTGCCACGCCCACCAAGCCACACCCACCAAACCATGCCACGCCCACCAAGCCACACCCACAGAACCGGTAGTTAAATTTTTGAATTCCACCATTGTGAGAAACCAACTTTATGGATACATTATCACTAAAGATAAATTGCAAGGAAGAAGGAAGAAGAGGAGGAGGAGCTATTTTTGCAGAGGTACCCCTACAAAGATACATTATGCAATGCTGGCCATTTTTAAAGGAAGCTTGCATACTTAGTGATCAACTGAATCCTTGAAAAAGAGATGGCTTTATTTTAGATACTTTAAGTAAGTCATAAAACCAATGTTTTATTCTGTTAGAGCAGAAAGATTGAAAGGGACTGAAAATATATATAAAAGTAATAAATAAGAGTAACAGGAATAAATACTCTTGGGCTATTTTTATTGTAATGTTTATATCAAATGTTTTATTAGGTAGATTCAGAAAACAGGCTTGCAATAGAGAAATGAGAAATTAAGTTTTGAACTCAAGCTAAAGCCCCTGTTTTTTTTATATCGATGTTTTGCGTAGATTTGTTTGGTGCTGCAGACCATTCATGCTTCTATGACATGCATCCAAAATGATCTTAAGGATAGTAATAAACCATCATTAATCTCTTTCAAATGTCTAAAATTCTGATTCTTTGTAACTCTTGCAAGTGAAAGAGTTTTCTTCAATCTATATTTTTACTGTAGATGAAATGCATGTTCAGGAGAGGTCAGGGTTTCTCTCTGTGTGTCTCTTCTCTCTCTGCATTTAATGGAAGAGACAGCCTGTCCCATCTGCCCAGCCTAATTTCATTCAGCCAACTCACTGAAAAGTCTGGAGTGCATTTTTATAGTTTGCTACATTCAGGATTTGCTGGGATAAAATCCTTCACAGGACAAGTAAAATAGCACCATGGTAATCAGTAATCTGGTTTTATTTTGTGTTGTTTACTTTTTTTCTTTTATGGAAAACCAGAAACCTACACTTAGGAGGCTAGAAAACCCACTGACAACAAATCTAAAGTAGAGAGAATATGTGGTGATTGGCTGATGTCCTCCAGGTTCATTTGTGGAACAGTTCAAGGTGAGCAATGACTGGCTGAAGATGCTCCTTGCAAGCTACAGATTCCTATATTGGAGATACTGCATGGTGAAGATGAAATTGATGCTACTTGTAAGGAATGCTGGAGATGATTTGCAGATGGATTGGATGGATGATGGTGTGGTAGAGCATGCTGCCTTCACCAATTGTGGTAGATGAGTTTGGGATGGAGAGAAGCTTTCCAGAAGAAAACAAAATATCCAGAACCAAAAACACAAATCAAAGATACAAAATAAAATGCCTTGCAGCATTTATTTCCTGTGGATTGATGGACCTTCCTTTTGGATATTTCCTGAGATTCATTCGTGAGTGTGGGTGTGTGGCTGTTCTGAGTAGGACCATAAATCTTTTACCTAAAAAGTATCTACTAATGGCACATCTATTATTGTCAATTTGGGACAGACTGACTCTCCAGGCATTCTAGGACTATCCAGAGATAAAGGTAACTGTGTGACAGAGGGTTGATAAAAGATGTTAAAAGATTTCCTCCAGTCTCTCTTTCTGCTACTGGTTTCTACTAATTTCCATTTATCTCTATTCTCTGAACTACAGCAAGAATGAAAGCACCTTTGGTTTTAATCTGATTTTTGGAGGCTGATGCTTATAGTCAGTATAAGAGAAACAAATGTGGTAACATCTGGGGGAGGAAATGATGACTCTAGATGATGAACTTTCCTAAAGTCACATGGAATCATTGTGGAAAGTGTCAGATTTCCAGGAAAAAAAAAAAAAAGGGGGGGGGAGGCACTACATAATTTTCTTGAACCAAGTTTGTAGCTCTGGAAAAATAGCTCTGCCTTTCTGGGCCACTTTCTTTTCCTTACTTTTCCTTGACTTTCCTTACCAAGTCAAGGAAAGAGAAGGCAAACTCCCTTCTCTTTCCTTGACTTGCCTTTCATTAGTGAGACATTCTGTAAGAAAATATTTATTTCTCCTATTCTGTCCCTCATCTCCATTGCTTAATAACAATGCATCAGAATATAGCAGGACCTCAAAAGAGAGAGTATACCCAAAATAACAGGACTGACATCTCCACGGTATTAATGTCTGCCATATTAATCTTAAATACATGAATCTCCTTCACTCTCCTCCCCTCCCCCAAATATGCTTTATTTGAAGAGTGGGCACAATAATAGAAGTATTTGTGGTGACTGGGAGTGCTTTGGTTCCTACCATTTTGCCCCTGCACATACTATTTGCAGTGTAGATTAGTAGCTACATTTTCCTGGTACACAACAATGTAGAAAAGACACAGACTGTCTTGAAAGATCTGTATTGAAGAAGCAGAAATCATGGATATTTTACCAGGATCTCAAATGGATGAAGCTTGAAAATATTAAATACATACATATTCTAGCCTTGAGCTAAATTGTTTTTCACAAAGCATCTCCCATCTTAACAATAATAACAAGCCACAAAGACACTCTTCAAGTCATGGCTAAACTGTCTGTTAAAATAATTTGGCCTGGAGCAAGAAGAAAGCTCTTTGGCCTTCTGTGACTTCCTCGATGTAGAATCTTCCCTGGACTTCCCAGCGACTTAGCAGGAATTGTAGTTTAAAAAACAGAAAAGATGTGGGCTTTATTGCTTTCATTCATCATCATTAACTCATGCCATGTGGCGTAGAGAAAGGAATGACATATTTCTGCAATTAGATTCAGTACTTTGCATGAAAAAAATGAGCTGTTATAGCAAACACTGCTTTGTGAAACAAGAACTAAGTGCAAAGGAAAGCAAAGGCTCTGATACAGGCATTTAAATTAATTTTTTTAAAAAAATGAAAACATATTTTAAGCGTAGGATCAGTTTAAAGAAAGCAATGCGGCAATATTTATAAGGTTGGGGGAAGAAAAAGCCAATCACATTTGGTTTCTAAAGGGATTGTCTCAAACATATAACACACACTTCCTTCAGTTGGATTGTGAAGACTTGCATTGCCAAGAAATACATATTTGCATTATGCACCTTTATTCTTCTGCTTTGTTTCCCATTCTCTGGTGATCAGGCTAACAAAAATAAAGTGACAAAGAAATCCAAACTCCCCCATCTTAGAATGATGAAGTGTTCATGTTCCTTTTCACTGGGTTAACCAGCAGCTTGAATTTCCTCTGTGTATGGTTGATGAGAAAAGAAAGAGGAATACAAAAGAGATGGAGAAGGAGAAAGAGGGTGTCATAGAAAGGATAGAGATAATGCAAGAAAGACAGTGAGAGATGGAGTGGAGGAGAAAAGGAGTAACAAACCTGTACAGAGCTATGAAAAAAATCCAGTTCCAGAATTTTGACTCTGGTTCTGCCAGGAATTAATGGTTCCTGGTTGTCTTTTGTTTTTCTAGGAACAGAGTTCCTCACTTCTTTAGCCCCACAGTTATCATTCCATTCCCTAACTTAATATTATAGTTTAGAAATAATTTATTTCCCTGCAATTCCCCCAAATCTCCTGAAGGTGCATCAGGCATGTAGAATTTCCATAGGTACTGTATAAATGATTTCTCATTTATCTCAGAGGATGGCTCTAACGACATGCTTCCAATTATGTAGACGGAGCTATCTCCTTTATTAGAAGTTGGGAAAAAACAATGAGTAAGGGGTGATGAGACTATGGGACCACCAAAATAATAAAATAGGATATTTTAGTTTCTGCCTCTCATCCATCCATCTTCTTTTTCTCCATAGTGATTATGGAGTATTGTATCCCATATTACACGGGGATGAAGACAAGAATTGTTGAAAATACACCACTTCTATCTCCATTCTCCTGAAGAACCTCACCACATAGACCTAATTATATGCTTTATTTTGGCTAAGGCTATGCATGCTTTTTCTCCTAGTAGATGACATAGCAGAGGAAAGCTTGCTGTTAGCTTGTCACATAAAATTTTATTTTCTTTGTTATATTATGCCATATAAAAAGGAAAGGCAAAATGCCATGACATGTGATATTCTCAGATGGACTAAGCATCAAGCATTTTGAGCAGAAGCTTCCCACTGTCTGCCATTTGTTTTTCCTCCCGTATATTTATGATACATGGATAAATTACGATCATGATTTTTCCCCTCTTGATAATATTTCTGTTTCTCTTCTTCAGGGTTTTCTCAACCCTCCCCCCCCATTCTTCCTGGTTGTACAATTACACGTGCTCATTCATCTCTCATTAGTTCCTGTTCAGTGGAGGAGACTTGGCAGAGCTCTTTATATAGCATTCATAATATCCTTATCCACAATCAGAATTCTCACTGACAACAAAGAGTCCCTTCCCTTGTGCATTCATTCCTTTATTCTTTTCTGAACAAACCACTCACAAGTTCCCTAAAGTGAGAGTGTGACAAATTTGCCATTAAAAATATCCTTTTTAAAATTCAACTGTGTGTGTAGATTTGTTAGAATTCAGATTTGTGTATATATTTTTGCCATTAGACTGATCATTTAAAGGAGCTCCCCAATTATTTTTTACACAATTATTACAATGATCTCCTGTTTTGCCTTCATAATTATGCTCAACTGAGTTTGGTAATTCATTTTTTGATCATGATAAAGTAACTGTTTAATCTAATCAAATATTCACTTATAGATATATTGCAATTATTATTATAGTTACAGTGTGCACATGCATGTGTGTGTTTGTGTATGTGCAACACCTATACACAGATTATATTCCAGATATTAGGTCCCATAAGCCAATAGACAATCTAAAGGAGACCAGCACATTAGAATTTGTCAACACCAGAGAAAATGTTGCTATACTTACAGTAGCTATGTTCAAAGTTCCTGAGTCAAATCAGTAAAGAAGTGTTTAGAATAAAATGGCAATCAATTTGAACATTTAATGTAATTTATACACTGTACATTTGTACATTGTCTATGGGCACATATGGTTCATATACACTTGAGTGCAAAAGTAATCCATGCAGTCTGGTCTCTGAACCTTTCCTCACAGTGTATAATTTTTTTGATGGGAACTGAGATTTTTATATAGAAACATTTATATATTTAGAATCTACTTATGCAAATCTGTCCAAGATAGTATGGTCAAATCAGACATTGGTTCAGGAAACTCCTTGTTTACAAATGTATAACTCTAATGTTCATTAAAGATTATACATACAGTGTGGAAGGAAGTTTGCATAGAAAAGTCTGGAAGATGTGGACTTTTCCTTCCCATATTTTAGAAGAATCTAACTGAAAAAGATTTCTTCCCACCTTCCAGTTTTCTTGGATGGAAGAAAGAAATTGTATGGAATTTGAGAAGGAACTTCTGGATGATGAAGTCCTTTCTGGTTAGGAAAGATTTATCATCTTTCTAGAACCAGCAGTATTTTTGCTCTCTCTGTACTTTATTCTCCTGCCAGACAGCTACTGATCTAAAGATCTCCAGCAGAAACAAGATGAAGTAAGAGTTCCTGCTGGAGCTGGCATGTGCATATATGAATGGAGTCTTTCAGTAGAAAGAAGGAAGACTTGAATTCAAGAAAGACAACAGTGTGGAGCAGCAAAGGAGTAACTGAGGCATCAAGAGTCCAAGGGGAAGACAACCTAACCCAGCCATAAGCTGGAAAAGAAATCTCCAAGAGTTAGAAGCAAGCACTAGCAAATAATCAATATAATAAGAGACTGGGGAAATGAAAAGCCTGAAAGTGGAGAAGCAAGAGAGACTGGAATGAGCATAAGGTAAAGGTAAAGATTCCCCCGCATATACATGCTAGTCGTTCCCGACTCTAGGGGGCGGTGCTCATCTCCGTTTCAAAGCCAAAGAGCCAGCGCTGTCCCAATGCCGGCCACATGGTCATGTGGTCGTGTGGCCGGCATGACTAAATGCCAAAGGCATACAGATTGCTGTTACCTTCCCACCAAAGTGGTCCCTATTTTTCTACTTGCATTTTTTACGTGCTTCCAAACTGCTAGGTTGGCAGAAGCTGGGACAAGTAACGGGGGCTCACTCCATTACGCGGCGCTAGGGATTTGAACTGCTGAACTGCCAACCTTCTGATCGATAAGCTCAGCATCTTAGCCACTGAGCCACCACGTCCATAGCAGCACTCAAAAGACCAAGCCTCCCATTTTGGAAGAGTCTGTGATTGTTAGACATTTGTATACCCAAACAGAAAAGAGGAGAAGGAAAGAAGCATTAAGTTCAATATATACATAAAGCTAAAGAAAAGTACTAAACACCCTGTAAATAAGTTAGTGGAATAATCAGACTAAGTTTAGGAAGCAGAATAAGACATGCATAGGAATCAGAAATAGTTAGACTTAAGGCTTCAGATTTGTAAAACCGAGTTCTACTTTTCTAATTGGTAAGCAATGGACATATTCTATAGAAGACGAAACAAAGTCTTATTCATCATCTTTTTCTACCATCCAAGACCCAAGCTATGACATGCAGGTTTAGAAGAAAGCTTGTATACCTGGCTCAAAAATAGCACATTTGTGCAAATGAGAAAACAGACTTGCCTATGAAAACTCATCAGCTATTTTTCAACTATTATAGCTGTTTTTCAACTATTATATATTAGATTCCATTTAACCCAGATACAGTATATTAGTTGCAGGTCTCTTTCCTTCAGAATAATAGAAAAAAGGTCATAGGCCAACACCCAGTTATAGTAAGCTACTATGCTACCACAACATACTTTGGTATAGCACAGGGGTCTGCAACCTTAAACACTCAAAGAGCCATTTGGACCCATTTCTCACAGAAAAGAAAACACAGGGAACCACAAAACCTGGGTGGGCACTGCCAACTTGATGTCACTCACTTCCACCAGTCACATGACACCCCCCCCCCAGCTATGCCTACCCAGCAGGTTATTAGGGCAGAGAACCGGTTGTTTTCTGGGAACCACAAAACCCTTTTGATCTCTCTCTCCCTCCTCTCTCTCTCTCTCTCTCTCTCTCCCTCCCTCCCTCCCTCCCTCCCTCCCTCCCTCTCTCTGTATCTCTCTGTCTCTGCCCTGTCCACTTCTCCATCCCCTGCCATTGCCCTTACCTTCTCAGGCCAGGCGAGGAGTAACTGGGAGGGGAGGGCGAGGGGCAGGGACAGCCAGTGATTGGGATCATCTGACAGGGAGCCACAGCGGAGGGCTCAAAGAGCCGCATGCGGCTCCGGAGCTACAGGTTGCTGACATCTGGTATAGCACAATACCTACATGCATCTGGCCCCTTGAAAATGGAGGAGAGTTGCTAAACTTCAAGCTACACTAGTTCTTGCCAACTGAAAGATCCATAAGCAAATTCTAAATGTGCTTGCTCTTGTCTCACTTTTCAATAGCAAATCATATAGTAAACCATATGAAGAAATTCTTCAATCATTAGTGGTAGAAAATGTGACAACAGATCCATAATTTTTGCTGTAGTGACCAACCTTAAAGATTAAGTACCAACATTTTACCCTACTCCATAGCAGAAGATCATCAATCGATATTGGGCATTTTTGCAGGATATATTAAACATGACCATGTTCTGTATAATTTAATCACAGGTGGCAGATCACAGGTGGCATAGGTTGAAAATGCAGAGCAGTCATCAATTGTGTTTAGCTTGAATCAGAACTTAAACCAAGCTTTTAAAGCTAACCACTTGAAAGGTCTTAATTAAATTAAATTAAATTAATTAAATCATCTGACACCTGTCTGACAAATCCATGCTGATTTCTAGTAATGACTGCTTGGCAAGGTATGTCTGTTTGTCTCTATGTGTGTGTGAGATACACACACACACACACACACACACAGAGGGGGGGGCTATAGCTCATTCTAGGATTTTCTTGTGCATTATAGTTCTCCTTTCCCATCAGTATGAAGATATGGAGAACATTCCCTCTCCTTCAGTTATCTAGTTTCTTCTGGATAATGTACAGAAACTTGATTAAATCATCCTGAAGTTCCTTCAGTGACCTAGGACTGGGCAGCTGAACTTATTCAACATTATATTTTAAATGTATTTATTTGATAGATATTGAATGTTTCATTCAGAAACTCAACAATTAATTTTAATCATGTTAATAATAAAAACAAGAACATGGAATCCTGTTCCCTCACTCTGTACTTTATAACTGCAAGATAAACGATATCATTGAACAGTTTTGCCTTTCAGAGTTATCTTTTGCATTTTCACTGAGCACCTGTAGTTGTCTAATAAAGTTGTCTAAGAAAAATGTGTGCATGAAATTGTCTTAAGTGAGATTGCCTGTAGTAAACAAACCATTTTACACCTATCTACTAGCATCAGAAGTATCTTTATTTTCTCCCAAATATGTGAAAGGATTACATCTTTTTTTTTTTTGGTGGAAAATAATATTAAACCAATAGTATGTAGTTTGTCTTACCCTTATGGTAAAAGCCACCAAGCACTGTTTAACCAGGTGGGAGAAAGGATCAAGCTAGTCTTGCAGGACCCTGGATAGCTCCAAGCTTCAAGGACATCCAAAGATGAACTTGCATAATTCTGGGATAGAACTGTTCTGATTCCGGATCAATTTTTTCCTGATTGAATTTTAGACAATTGGAGACACTTTTTACTCATCTACGGCAGCGTGGACATCAACGACCCACTTTGTGTTCATAAATGCTTCCAAATTTATTTCCTCTTTTATTTAGAATATCCCTCTTTCTGGTTTTTTTTCTTACCAACTAATAATAAAACTAAAGAAATAAACCAAGAAAACATTGTTTTCCTAAAAACCAAAACACCCCCAACTCAGAGCCTACAATAATTCAGTTTTAAGTTTTCATGTCCTATTAGCTATGTAGCTAAAATCCCAACACCATGCACAAAAATGTCATTTATACCCCTAACCTAAGTTTACCAGGACCAATAACCAACAGTAGTTTTGTTCTCTATCCCTTCCCTTTCTCTAGCCAATCCCTTTATCAAGTGACAAAAATTGGTGGCCAGCAGCAATATAGTTCAACTGTGTAGAAATTGTTACTTGATTTGGCCTGAATCTCTTATTGTTCAGCTGCATTGGATGGCCAGCAGTTTTAGTCCTATAAATGGAAGAAAATCTCTCTCTCTCCCTATTCCATTTACACCATATATAATTTTCCTGAACTCCATCAATTCTGGGTCCCCCACCACCTTTTAAAAGGTATAAAAAAGACATTTCAAAGCTGCTGTTAGGTCATATTAAAAGCTGTATTATAAATTGAAAGTCTAAAGCATTCTTCGTGAGAAGTTAGAATTGTTATGAATATGGGCCAGTTCTAAACTGAAGGGATGAACTGATACATGACTAAAGGGATGGACATAAATAGCTAAATAATGAACATTCAGAATATATCTAAATATAGTAATTGTTTGACTAATTGAATTCTAGTTGTTATATTTTGCTTAAATAAAAAGGCTTGCATTCCTTATGTAAAAATTATTAGTCAAGCAGGATTGTTAATGTTTTATTTTATTTATTTATTTGTTGAGTACGTATTAGATAATATATATAAGTATAAGCATGAATTGAATACATAAAATGAATACAATTAAAGGGAACATTAGGACAGTAGGCATGCTGGTGCTCTTACAGACCTCTTAGACCTCTTAGGAATGGGGTGAGGTCAACAGTAAACAGTCTTAGGTTAAAATTTTGGGGGTTTTGGAATGAAACCACAGAGTCAGGTAGTGCATTCCAGGCATTGACCACTCTGTTGCTGAAGTCACACTTTCTGCAATCGAGTTTGGAGCGGTTCACTTTAAGTTTGTATCTATTGTGTGCACGTGTATTGTTGTAGTTGAAGCTGAAGTAGTCAGTGACAGGTAGGACATTGTTGCTGAACTACAACTAGTAATTCTCATGATTGTCCATGCTGTCTTGGGCTACTGAGATTTGTAGTTCGGCAACATCTGGAACAATGCGTTTCTCATCCCTGCTGTAACAAGTGTCAGACGGTTTGTTAATTTTTAGCCTTCAAAGCCAAGCAAGATGCAGTAAGGGTTGCATTGATCTCTTTCTGTGTTTAATAGAATAAGACAGGGTGTGCAATGCCATCCTACTCACATTTAACCCCCACCTTTAAGAAATATTGATACTTTAGATCAATATTTATTTATCTAAAGTAGATCAATAAATCTACTTTATTGATTGATATTTCTAGAAGCAAGTGAAATTAAATGTAAAGGTTTAATATATAGTCTTGTTCCAATAATGACAGGAAGAATTTCAGTACCAATTGTAAAGTTCAGTGAAATTGTTGAGTAGCTATATACTATAACTTGGTTTTCCTCCATTATATCTCCCTCTGTAGATCCATGTCAGTGTGTGGGTTTATTTGTCTATCAACATCCTAGGCTGATGCTACAATGAGGTGGCTAATTTGTAAAGAGGCTCAGAACTCTTGATCTATCAGCTTTCCTCTCACTATGAAATTAGTAGTAAAATAAGAAGAATGGATCCTACAGTGACATCATGACACATTTCTGGCTCTGAGACTATTTGCTCTGGCATATATCTCTTAACCGCCTTCTGGGGTGTAGGCCATTGAAATGAGGAGCAGCAGCTACATTGCAAACAATTTTGCTTGGTAAAGCTGAATCTACATTATAAAAGAAGTAAGCATTTTCAAATTGTTTAGGATCAAAAAAGAGGGGGTAATTTGGCAAGAGCGATAGAAAATCTACTGTGTATTTGCAGGAGAACAATGAACATAATGCAGGTTGCTCTGTCCGTCTTCAGAATACTAGGATAGCAATAGCAATAGCACTTAGACTTATATACCGCTTCAAAGTGCTTTTACAGCCCTCTCTAAGCGGTTTACAATGTCAACATATTGCCCCCAACAATCTGGGTCCTCATTTTACCAACCTTGGAAGGATGGAAGGCTGAATCAACCTTGAGCATGGTGAGACCCGAAGTGCCAAACTGCTGGCAGCCTGTGATCAGCAGAAGTAGCCTGCAGTACTGCACTCTAACCACTGCGCCACCGCGGGTCATACAGTGGTTATCAGGTTTATTTATTTATTTATTTATTTATTTATTTATTTATTTATTTATTTATTTATTCAATTTATATACCGCCCTTCTCCTAGTGGACTCAGGGCGGTGCACAGCCAAAACTAAAATACATAACAATACAAAATTTAAAATTAATTAAAAGAATTATATACTTTGGCCCGAATTAAAACAGTGCAAATTAAAACCCATTAACAAATTAAAACTAAACAATTAATAACCATTAAAAACTAAAAAAGGGGGGCGGGGTTCACGCCAGCCCTGCTTGCTGGAAAAGAAGTGTTTTCAGGGCTCGGCGAAAGACCGAAGATCCGATATCCTTCTTATCTCCGGGGGCAAATCGTTCCAGAGGGTGGGGGCTGCCACAGAGAAGGCCCTCCCCCTGGGGGTCGCCAGCCGACATTGCCTGGCCGACAGCACCCTGAGGAGTCCCTCTCTGTGGGAGCGTACTGGATGGTGGGAGGCTATCGGCGGCAGAAGGCGGTCCCGCAAGTACCCAGGTCCTATGCCATGGAGTGCTTTAAAGGTGGTAACCAATACCTTGAAGCGCACCCGGAAGACCACTGGAAGCCAATGCAGCTCACGCAGGAGAGGTGTCACATGGGAGCGACCCCTCGCTCCCATAATCCCCCACGCGGCCGCATTCTGCACCAGTTGGAGCCTCCGGGTACTCCTCAAGGGGAGCCCCATGTAGAGAGCATTGCAGTAGTCCAGGCGGGAAGTGACGAGTGCCTGAGTGACTGTGCGTAAGGAATCCTGATCCAGAAAGGGACGCAACTGGAGAATCAGGCGGACCTGATAAAAAGCCCCCCTGGCCACGGCCGTCATATGCTCTTCTAAAGACAGCCGTGAATCCAGGAGGATGCCCAAGTTGCGAGCCCTATCCGTGGGGGCCAATAACTCGCCCCCAATAGCCAGCGATGGTACCAGCTGGCTATATCGGGACGCTGGAAGCCACAGCCACTCGGTCTTGGAAGGGTTGAGTCGGAGCCTGTTATTCCCCATCCAGATCCGCACGGCCTCCAGGCACTGGGACATCACTTCAAGGGCATCGTTGGGATGGCCCGGGGTGGAGATGTACAGCTGAGTATCATCAGCATACTGATGGAACTCCACCCCAAAGCCACAGATGATCTCACCCAGCGGCTTCACATAAATGTTGAACAGAAGGGGCGAGAGGACCGACCCCTGAGGCACCCCACAAACAAGGCGCCTCGGGGTCGACCTCTGCCCCCCTGCCAACACCGACTGCGACCAGTCAGAGAGATAGGAGGAGAACCACCGCAAAACAGTGCCCCCCACTCCCAACCCCTCCAACCGGCACAGCAGGATACCATGGTCGATGGTATCAAAAGCCGCTGAGAGATCTAACAGGACCAGGACAGAGGAACAACCCCTATCCCGAGCCCTCCAGAGATCATCCACCAACGCGACCAATGCCGTTTCCGTGCTGTGCCCAGGCCTGAAGCCGGACTGGAGCGGATCCAGATAGACAGCTTCATCCAGGTACCCAGGAAGCTGTTGCGCCACCACACTCTCAACAACCTTCGCCAAGAAGGGAAGGTTGGAGACCGGACGATAGTTAGCCAAAACAGCCGGATCCAGAGCAGGCTTCTTGAGGAGGGGCCTCACTACCGCCTCTTTCAAGGCAGATGGCAAGACACCCTCGCTCAAAGAAGCATTGATAATACCCTGGAGCCAGCCTCGCGTAACCTCCCGGGAGGCCAGCACCAACCAGGAGGGACACGGGTCCAATAAACATGTGGTTGCGTTCAGCCACCCCAGTATCCTGTCCATGTCCTCGGGAGCAACAGGGTCGAACTCCTCCCAAATGGCAGTCTCAAGACCGACACCCATCATCCCGTCTGTACCTACCCAGTCAGAGACCAAGCCTTCCCGAATCTGAGTGATTTTATCGTGCAGATACTGGACAAAATCCTCGGCACGACCCTGCAAGGGATCCTCCCACGCTCCCAGATGAAGGAGGGAACGGGTCACCCTAAACAGGGCGGCCGGGCGATTATCTGCCGATGCGATAAGAGCGGAAAAATAGTTACATTTTGCCGCTTTTATCGCCACTAGGTAAGTCTTAATATGAGATCTTACCAGTGTTCGGTCGGATTCGGAGCGACTAGATCAGGTCGGATTCAGAGCGACTAGGTTAAACTTTTCCAGAGAATATTGAAAAAAAACTGAATCTTCTTGTCTTGACAGGAATTTGCATTAATGCCTTAACTAGTCACAAAACTTTTCAACTTTGCTTGGAAAGTTTTACAAATATCCAAAGAACACCCCCCCCCCAGTCATTTCCCATCTTCTTGTTTGAGAAAGGATCCTCAGAAAAACAGTGCAATGCCCCACACTCCTGTTTTCTTTCCCCCTTTTGTTGAAGTTTGCTTTTCATGTTAGCTGTTTGCTTGAATAAGCTATTTATTTATGTATTATTGTGCTTGGTAATTATTTTCCTTTTTTTTTTTTTACCTTTCTGTTATTCATTAAAAAAAGAAATTAAATAATTAATTTAAAGCACTTCTAGACCTCCACATCTTTAGATGGTGCAGATGACAGATGAAGTATGTCTATTTGGCTAACGCTAGAAAGCATGTCTTTGTTAACCATCCCATACCTCCATTGGCATCCCAATTGCCATAGCATAAGCTTTTACTTTTTAATCATGCTTTGATTAGTTTGCTCCATTGTTCATTGTTTGCATGTGCACTGAACACACAGGCTTTTTAATTGGCTATCTGAAATGAATTACTGACGGCGATTTGGCTACATTATATTCAGTTCTGTAATCAAACAAATTCTTCTGTCAAACAAACAAACAAAAAATAAAGGATCAGTGTTATTGTTAATTGTCCTACTTGATGAATTAAACAGAGTATTATTCACCCTTTCTAATTAGGCTATCAAGAATAACATACATAACACTTCAAGAATGGACTATTCTTTTATTCACAGCTGTTAGCAAACACTGTACATCTGATTTGTGATTAAGATACAAAGAAAGAACAATTACAGTCAGATTAATTAAACAAACAAAAAGGATCTAGGGACCAAGGGCAAGAAATAAGATGGGCGTTGTATTAAGCTTCAGGAAGGAAAGACTGATCTGGTGCACCGGCTGGCACCAAGCAGAATGCAAATGCTACTTAAGCTGAAATGTGCAGTTTTAAGATGCTTCTTAAGTATCATTTACACGTTCTGTCCAGAGTGTAATTCTGATCCCTTGAATGATCAACTTTGGTTTCCTTTTTTTTTCCAGGTAAATTTCTAGCCAAATACGAAATTACCATATTTAGCATTCATTTTATTTTATTTTAATTATATTTTGTTTTAACTATATTTAACAAACTATATTTATTTGCTGTTTAAATCATGAGCTCTCTGGTTGTGTGTGAATACATATATTCACAGAGTTGCAGGTCAGGGGAATGGGTGGTGAATATATGCAATCAATTTTAAAAAAATATTTTTATTATAATAATATTATTAAGTGTGGAATAAGATAGCAACATTACAACCTCAACTTTTTACTTTTGCATACTATTTACATACATATACTATTCTTAATATATATTAATATGTAAAAAGTAGGGAACTGTTTTAGGAATGGTGAAGAAATAACAATGTTGCATACTTGCCTGGAACAGTTTCTTCGAACAAGTTTTTGTTTGAAGCAAAATGGATTTGAAACAGCATAAATGTCTAGGGTAGAGATTGTCTGGAATTGTTGAGTAACAACCCCTTCTCACAAGAGAGAGAGAGAGGGAGGGAGGGAGGGAGGGAGGGAGCGGGAGAGAGAGTGGGGAGAGAGGGAGGGGGAGAGAGAGAGGAAGGGAGGGAGAGAGAGAGGGAGAGAGGGAGGGAGAGAGGGGAAGAGATAGATAGATAGATAGATAGAGATGGAAATCTATTCACACCAAAATTGAAGATATTTATTCAAAATGGACAGTATATTAATTGGTGTAGAAATCCAAATGGCCTCTACATGACCAGATCTAATAGAAGAAAATTCATCACCTTTCCAGGGACAGCCATCTGCAGGACTTGCTGCTTTAGTCCAAATGAAACAAACATCATTGTATCATCACAATGCTCCTTTCATACATGCAGACAAGGCCATCACAATGCACATACAAAAAAGACAGAGCTTACGGCACGGCAATACAATGCTGTTGCCATTGTTTACTCTTCTCCAGTCTCTGGGCAAGTGAGTCAACCGTTTAATTGTTCTTACTGTTAGAATTGAGAACACAATTCTTTTTTCTCCAACTCAACTTTTATTTTAACTTAAACCCATCATTTTGCATGCTGCACCCTGGGATGATATAGAACAACGGGTTTTTTTTTTTGTATGTTATCTTTTTGTGTAATTGCATACTATCATATCTTTTTAAAAATAATTTTTAAAAATAATTTGTATATTTTTAGGCACTTGATATGTACTGTCATAACCTCTCTCAATCTTTTCTTAAACTAAACCTTCCTTTTTTCAGAGTTTTTACCCCCATAATAAGTTTGTTACAGTTGCAGATTTTCTGAATACCTTTTAAAAGTGGTGCCCCAACTGGACATGATAGCCAACATTGCATAAATTTGAATTATTGCTGACTTATTTCCAGTATACAAATCACTGAATCAACTGTGATGATGAATTTTTCACAAATATTACTATCAAACTAGGTGTAACCTGTTCCTATAATTGGATTGTTGCTTCCCAAGAGAAGAACTTTGCATTTGTCTCTCTTAAATTTCATTCTGTTACTTTCAGTCCCTTCTTGTAAGCTATCAAAATTATCTTGAATTTCCTTACAGTATTTTGAAGGTAGGAGCAATCCTATTTAATTGTGTGTCTTGCACACATTTGGAAAAAAAAATCCCTCTATCTCTTCATCCAGTCTATTAATAAAAACATTTAACACCGTAGATAAATTTCCTCATATTTCATTTCAGGTGGGTTCAGAGATTTAAATTAATTCATAACAATGATATTCCCTAAACTTAATTTCATTAGCCTTAAGCTTCCATTCTATCCCTTCATTCTGTTCTTTACAATTACCTGGATGAACTCATACCTTCTTAATATAGAGGACTGAGGGAAAGTAATTATTGAATAGGTCTGTATTTTAATTGTAACCAATTAGCATTTTGCCATCTTTATTGAATAGCTGGTATAATGTTTCAATTCATCTTTTTATTTTGAAGAAAAATATCTGAAGAAGTCCCCTTATTGTTCTTAGCATACTTAATTAACCTCAGCCCATTCTGAGCATTATATTTTTGAACACATATACTATAATTCTGACCTATCAGTATATTCTTCGTTGCTGATCTGTTCCTCTTGCCAACTCTTATTTGAATTATAGCAATATTTTTGTGCAGCTGCACTGACTTCCTCTGCTGTTTCTCCTTTTTTTAACCTCTTTCTAATTCTTTGTTCCTGTGCTTTTTAAAACTTCTTTTTCAGGAATTCCACCCATCTTGAATTTCTTCTTCTATGAACGTTCACCATTGTGAAAACGTATTGATTAAGATATTCAATTTTTCTCAGTGTCTCTTTAAATCAAGAACCCTAGTATTTCATGGTCACCCTCAATGCTTCTGCTATTCCCACTGCATCAATGAAGTTTTTCTTTCTGGTTAATATTAGATCAAGGATGGCTGATTGTCTTCCATTCTCTGAAGAGAAAGTTGTCAGCAAGGCAAGTCAGGGATTTTCTGGAAGGACTAGGCTTGGCGGAGTTTGTCTTCTACCATATATAATTAAAATAATCTATCACTACTACTCTGTGTCTATTTGACAGGTCTGCAATTTGCTTGTTCATTTCTCTGTGTTTGGGTGGAAGATAGTTGACACTAATCATATTGCTTTAACTTGCTGTTCCACTTATTTTGACCCAGATGCTCTTTACAATATTGTCAAATCCATTCACTTGGATTTCTGACCAGGTGTGGATACAACTACGACATGTAGTGCAACTGCTTTTGAACATATTATATTTCTTGATTGCTATACTCTAATTATAGGAAAACATCCCACAAGTTTTCAATTATACAGTACATATCAAATGATATTCGCCTTCCTCTGCTAAGAGTTGAGACTTAGCTTGGTTATTTCTCATACTCTGAGCATGAGTGTATAATCTTTCTGATTTCATTGAGTGGTTTAATAGACCTTATAATAGCAATATTGCAATTCCTTATAAAGTGGTCAAGCCTGTATCTGAGGTAACTGTATCAGGGTTTTCATCTCCAACTATAATATGATTCAGTCTACCATTTTTTTCAATGCTTATATTTGTGTGCCAGCAATCCATCATACAAACAGTGGGTCCAGAAATCAAAACCTTGACAGCACTGTTTCTAGAGTAAGGCTTTCATTTGCAAAATTCTTTCCTTTTCTAGTCTTCCTTAATGGGCTCTAGGGATAGATGAAAATACCAGCTTGGTTTATTAGTTAAGGTAACCAGCTAGAAAAAAAAGGAGACTGCGAATTCTAGTCCTGCCTTAAAATGAAAGCCAGCTGGGTGACTTTGGGCCAGTCCCTGTCTTTCAGTCCAACTGACCTCACAAGGTTATTGTTGTAGAGAAAATAGAAGACGAAATGAATATTTAGGTATATTTGCCATCTTGAATTATTTATAAAAATAATAAGGGCAGGATATAAAATAAATAACTAAATAAACATGGCATTTGAACCCCCCAGGCTATTGAGCTTTGTGATGTAGATGGTATGCTTCTAACTGCATTTGGCAATATGATTCATCCTACATTATAACAGTCAGTGGGCTTCATAAGTTTTCAAAGTTGTTCCGTCACATTTCTCATCCATCCTTCTCACAGAAAGCATGCTTCAGGAACCAATAGTCCGATCACCATGTGCTTGTTTTAGTTCCTCATACTACTGAACCTTCAAATGTTACACTTCTTCTCTTTGTGTTTTTGCATGGGGTAACTTCAAAAATCTACCATCTGCACCCCAAGTTCTTTAAGGGATCTGCTGTATCTCTTTTTGTTCCTCCTAACTTTCAGTGCTGTGAATGCCACAAATCAGTATCAGATACAGAATATTTCTATATTCTATATTCCTTGTTGTAAGGGCTGCTTTGTTAGGCCAATAGATAAGGATCTTTTTAAAAAACAAAACAAAACTGAAGTGCTATCACTTATTTATTTATTTATTTATTTATTTTATTGAATTTCTATACCGCCCTACTCCCGAAGGACTCAGGGCGGTGCACAGCCATGAGATAAAACACATAAATATACAAAATTTAAGATCAAATAAAATGAATTAAATAAATTTGGCTGAATTAATACTAATTAAAAACCCATAATTTTAAAATACATTTAAAAATTTTAAAATTTACAGTTTAAAGGGAGAAGAATTAGGCGAGGCCGGCTTGATAAAATAAAAGCGTCTTCAACTCGCGGCGGAAGGTGCGCAGATCCGGAATCCTCCGTATCTCTGGGGGGAGCTCATTCCAGATCGTCGGGGCCCCCACAGAGAAGGCTCTCCCCCTAGGGGCCGACAGCCGACATTGTTTGGCCGACGGCACCTGGAGGAGCCCCTCTCTGTGGGAGCGTACTGGTCGGTGGGAGGCTGTTGATGGTAGTAGGCGGTCCCGTAAGTAACCAGGTCCTAAGCCATGGAGCGCTTTGAAGGTGGTAACCAGCACCTTGAAGCGCACCCGGAAGACCACCGGGAGCCAGTGCAGCTCGCGCAGGAGAGGTGTTACATGGGAGCTCCATGTTGCTCCCATAACCACCCGCGCGGCCGCACTCTGCGCCAGTTGGAGCCTCCGGGTGCACCTCAAGGGGAGCCCCATGTAGAGAGCGTTACAATAGTCCAGACGAGAGGTGACGAGGGCATGAGTGACTGTGCGTAACGAGTCCCGATCTAGAAAGGGACGCAACTGGCGAATCAGGCGAACCTGATGAAAAATCCTCCCGGTCACGGCCGTCAGGTGTTCTTCTAAAGACAGCCGTGAATCCAGGAGGACGCCCAAGTTGCGAGCCCTTTCCGTGGGGGCCAGTGATTCGCCCCCAATAGCCAGCGATGGCGTCAGCTGACTATATCGGGACGTCGGAAACCACAGCCACTCGGTCTTGGATGGGTTGAGTCTGAGCCCGTTTCTCCCCATCCAGATCCGTACGGCCTCCAGGCACTGGGACATCACTTCAAGGGCATCGTTGGGGTGGTTCGGGGTGGAGATGTACAGCTGGGTGTCGTCAGCGTACAGATGGTACTTCACCCCGAAACCACGGATGATCTCGCCCAGCGGCTTTACATAAATGTTGAACAGAAGGGGCGAGAGAACCGATCCCTGCGGCACCCCGCATATAAGGGGCCTCGGGGTCGATCTCTGCCCCCCTGTCAACACAGACTGCGACCGGTCAGAGAGAAAGGAGGAGAACCACCGTAAAACGGTGCCTCCCACCCCCAACCCCTCCAACCGGTGCAGCATGATACCATGGTCGATGGTATCAAAAGCCGCTGAGAGGTCTAACAGGACCAGGACAGAGGTACAACCCCTGTCCCGAGCCCTCCAGAGATCATCAACCAACGCGACCAATGCCGTTTCCGTGCTGTACCCAGGTCTGAAGCCCGACTGGAACGGATCTAGATACGCCGCTTCATCCAGGTACTGGGGTAGCTGTCGCGCAACCACACTCTCAACAACCTTCGCAACAAAGCAAAGGTTGGAGACTGGACGATAATTAGCCAATATTGCCGGGTCCAGGGATGGCTTCTTGAGGAGGGGCCTTACCACCGCCTCTTTCAGGGCGGCGGGGAAGACACCCTCACCCAACGAAGCATTTATAATCCCCTGGAGCCAGCCTCGCGTCACCTCCCGGGAAGCCAGCACTAACCAGGAGGGACACGGGTCCAACAAACATGTGGTCGCGTTCAATCTACCCAGAATCCTGTCCACGTCATCTGGGGTCACAGGATCAAACTCATCCCAGATAACAGTCTCAAGACCTGTCTCCGTCACCCTCGCTGGATCTATCCCGTCAGAGTCCAGACTTACCCGAATCTGAGTGATTTTGTCATACAGATACTGAACAAAATCCTCGGCTCTTCCCTCCAAGGGGTCCTCCCGCGCTTCCTGATGGAGCAGGGAGCGGGTCACCCTAAACAGGGTGGCCGGGCGATTATCTGATGACGCAATAAGAGCAGCAAAATGGGTACATTTTGCTGCTTTTATCGCCACTAGGTAACTCCTAATATGGGATCTTACCAGTGTTCTGTCAGATTCAGAAAGACTGGCCTTCCAACAGCTCTCTAGGCGTCTTTTCCGGCGCTTCATCTCCCTCAGCTCCTCGGTGAACCAAGGAGCCAGGCGAGATCGGCGCCGGGTCAGAGGCCGCAAAGGCACGACTCGGTCCAGGGCTCCAGCAGCCGCCCTATCCCAGGCGGCCACTAGGTCCCCAGACGAGGCGTGAGCCAGAACCTCCGGGATTGGCCCAAGCTCCCTCTGGAACCTATCAGGTTCCATCAGGCGCCTGGGGCGGTACCATCTTACCGGTTCCGCCTCCCTGCAGCGGGGTGCCGCGGTTCGAAGGTCAAGGCGAAGGAGCGAGTGATCTGACCATGACAAGGGCTCGATGACTATATCCCCTATCTCAAGATCACTCAACCACTGTCCAGAGACAAAAACCAAGTCCAGTGTGTTTCCCCCAATGTGCGTAGGGCCATGAATTAGTTGGGTCAGGTCCATGGCCGTCATGGAAGCCATGAACTCTCGAGCCACCTCAGACGCCTCACCCACGGATGGCAGGTTGAAATCCCCCATGACCATAAGTCTGGGGGTATCAACCGCCACCGCGGCAATAACGTTGAGTAGCTCGGGCAGGGCTGCCGCCACATGGCAGGGAGCCAGGTACGTGATCAGCAAACCCCTCTGAACCCCATGGCCCCACTTCACAAAGAGGGACTCACAACCAGCTGTCTGAGGTACAGTGGTCTCCCTCGGCCTAAGGCCTTCTCTAATAATAACCGCTACTCCCCCGCCCCTCCCCTGTGGCCTTGGCTGATGGAATGCGTGGAAACCTGGTGGGCACATTTCTACCAGAGGGACCCCTCCCTCTGGGCCCAACCAGGTCTCCGTAATACCCGCCAGGTCCGCTCCCCCCTCGTAAACAAGATCACAGATGAGGGGGGCTTTATTTACTACAGACCTGGCGTTGCACAACATCAGACGAAGGCCCGGGCCCTGGAGGTCTGTACTACCTGGAGCACGGGTGGAGCTTTGGGGGCCGGAGCACTCTACCGCTTGAAGACAGCGGGCGCGTGCTCCCTTAACATGATATGGCCCCCTGCTCCCGCCATATCTACCTCTCCCACACACAGTACCGATGGTAGAAACACAATCTGAACGGGAGACTTGTTGCTCCCGTTCTCTTACCTTCTCTTTAAGCATTACTACAAATTTACACTTGTCATAAATGCAAACAGACAAACATGCCACAAGTATTGCAAGTCATAGCATGCTAGCTCATCTTCACTTATGTTCCCAAGGCACCACCAATAGAAAGAATTTTATTTCTTCCTGTTCCCTTCTCATATTTTCAAGGTTAGTGAATTTTCATCACAGTAAAAGAGAATGTTTAAACTCCTATCAAATTCTGCTGCCAAATTTTTCTTGGTTTTCCTCTATTCACTTACTCACTGAACCTCAGTCAATTAAAAGTGCAATCAGTTGATATGTCTTGGCCAGGTAGTATCCTGGTATAGCTCAGTGGTGGGATGCTTCCGGTTCGGTCCGGTTCTTGCGAACCGGTAGTAATGGTAGTGGGAGGCTCTGCCCACCCAGCCCAATGTCATCACTGATGATCTGTGCATGCGCAGAAGTGCGCAAACATGCTCCTGTTGTGAACTGGTAGTAAAGGTAAGTGGAACCAACCCCTGGTATAACTAGGCAATGGCAAAAACTAACTTTATTTTTGCTAAAATCTCAGTATCCAGTGGAAAAATGGATCTTTTGAATAGTTTTGTAGTTTTGCACAAATTCTTTTACCACTTTTGTATTTAACAGCAATATGTTTATATTACTTCCAAAAACCATAAATCTGGCACATATAATACCCCCAGTGTTCTGTAATTTTGATCTGGGAGATCTGGGTTCAATTTCCCATTCAGCCACAAAATTTACAGACTTTTGATCTGTCATTCTCTCTTTCAGCCCCATTGATCTCCCAGATTACTGTTGTGGCATACAGCTGAAGAAACCCCCATAAGATGCTTTGAGCTCCTCAAGTAAAGGCAGGATATTTCAATCAATCAATCAATCAATCAATCAATCAATCAATCAATTGATCACTTAATCAATCAACTAACCAGTGAGGTCACCCAAAATTATAAACAATAACTTCATCAATGGAGTATCAATGGAAAGTGACTAAATTCACTTTTCAAAAGCTAAATTAAAAATGTGTGTCTTGAAAGTTTTTCCGGCAGCAGAAAGGAAAAGAGAGGAAAAAAATTGCTTTCAGCAGAAACTCCATTAAATTTTATGCTGGATATCTATCTATCTATCTATCTATCTATCTATCTATCTATCTATCTATCTATCTATCTATCTATCTATTTATCTATCTATCTATCTATAGTATGCCCCTTATTTAGCATATGCAATATGCTAAATAAACTGTATAAACTAAATAAACAATATAAACTGTGGTATTAGGTGCAGTTAAAATTATTCCTATGCATCAACTCTTTCATTAATTGTTGGTTGCTATTAATTAGATAGTATAGGGACACAGTGGCTCAGTGGCTAAGACATTGAGCTTGTCAATCGAAAGGTCAGCAGTTCAGCAGTTCGAATCCCTAGTGCCACATAATGGGGTGAGCTCCCGTTACTTGTCCCAGCTTCTGCCAACCTAGCAGTTCGAAAGCACGTAAAAAATGCAAGTAGAAAAATAGGGACCACCTTTGGTGGGAAGGTAACAGCGTTCCGTGCGTCTTTGGCATTTAGTCATGCCGGCCACATGGCCACAGAGATGTCTTCAGACAGCGCTGGCTCTTTGGCTTTGAAATGGAGATGAGCACTGCCCCCTAGAGTCGGGAATGACTAGCACAGATATGTGAGGGGAACCTTTACCTTTATATACGAGCTTCACAGAGAAGTTGACTTTCATTAAAAAAAAATAGGGGACCTAAAGCTTCCTTTCTGAACATAATGCCCTCTGAATATATTGGATTGGCTGTGAATTTTGGGAGTGGATATTCAATTTTTTTGTAGTGTGCCAGACCATGGAGAGCTGGCCTTGGGAGAAGTTAGGTGAGTTTGTGGTAAAAGTTGTCTCCTGGTACCTGTCTAATATATGCACTCATGGAAAAACTTAACATTCAGTTAAGTTATAAGTAATTCAGATAGCATAGTGATACATTATATCTCCAGTTTTTGATCCTGTGTTCTGCTGGGTGTGTTTTTTACTTCCTGTGGCTAAGGCTGTTTCTACTAATGGGTGAAGAAATGGAATATTATACCATTTAACAGTGTCGGTTACATTAATCACTGAAAATTCTTTTAATGTGTCAGAAGTAACTGTCAGACTGGACATACTGAATCTATTTAAACTAAAGCATGCCATTTTTTATCTATAGTGCACTCTAATTCACATAAAAGGGTCAAGAAAATGTGATTAAGTGACAGTTTTAAAATGTACTATAATATTAAATAGCTTGATTAAGTGACAACTATAAAATATAATGCAATATTAAGTATCTCGCTAAGGCCCCAAAAGAACTTTAAAATATTTTAAATGATTGGGAAATTTTGTAACCCATTGAGCGTTCCAAGGGAATAATTTGAATAAATAAAAACATGTGACCCCTCCCTCCCAAGGTTGTATTAGCTTGTGATAATTTGCCAGATATGTATGATCATGGAATGAGCAATGTTTAAGCTAATTTAAGTGTTTTCTTTTCCCTCATCCCAGCTGAAGTAACTTCAAGTATGCAAAATTTTGAGCTATATATATTTATATCTTCTTCTTTCATTTCTCCTTATACCAATTTCCTTTTGCAATGTCCTTCTTTCACTGAGATACACAATTTGTCCATTTAACTCTGTATCAATTTTTCTCAATCTGATAAACTGGGACTAAAATCCTTTTCCGAGGGCAGCTTCATGACAGATTAAACCATATTTTCTTGAAGCAAAACTGGGTATTATCAGACTGCTTGAGAATTTCTTCTGAATTTCTTTTCCTTGTGTTTGAGATAGGTTACTTGTTAGAGCTGGTATGGCATGTTTTTCTTGGTGTAGGATTCTGGAAGTTGAGTCCTGGCAACTGGACCTCTTTTCTTATTGGTTCACTGATTATCCAAGTAGCTTGTTCAGTGTGAACATTTACGTTCCAATGATTCTCTTCCTACTCACAAAATGAGCCTATCCAAATTAGAAACCTCCCTGGAAGACATATATGGGATCCCCCTTAATCAGCTTGGTCAGACTGAAAAAGCTCAGACTAAGAAGTTCAGTCCAGGCAACTCTACCTGGATGACTGAAAATCTTCATTGACATCTTGTTATTAGAAGATTTCCCATAATTTTCTTTCCTTAGGAATTAACCGAAGTGGGAAAACTAGAAAGGTTATTTGGCACTGAAATACATCTGACCTCCTTGTAATTAAATAAATTCAAGAACCATCCCATCCTGCCCAGTGAAATTCAGTGAAATTCTCTTTTCTTTTCTAACAAATTCTAAACAATATCCTTTTTTATCCCATCAAAAAAAAAAAAGGGGGGGATCTTTTTGATCCCATCAAGCCAAAGAAAGCCCAGAATGGTATAGAAATGATATAGGTTGTCCTGCCATGGTCAGGGAGTTGGACTCCAAAGTCCCATCCAACCAGATTACTCTATGTTATATGTTCTTTTATCAAAATAAAGGAGAACTCAATGAGGGAGACAAATGCAAAATTGTCTATCAATTATCTAATGGAGCGAGAGCATAATTAATCAGATATAACACCTCGGAATAATTGGTGCAGAAATGTATTTCCCAAGGTAGCAGTGTTGGTTTCTTCAGGATGTTGAGTCAACTTGTATTAATCACATCATAAAATTAGTGCCAATTTATCTTCACAACTTTCAGATTTGTCACAGGTTCCCTTGCCTATCATTCACATTTGGTGCTTCAAATAAAGACAAGAATACTAGCTAAAGTTGGGAGAAAGGTGACCCAAACCAACACATAAACAAAGAGATAAGCCTCATAGATTAAGAAAGAAGAAAAATGAAAAACTACTATCAGCTACCAAAGACAAATTATTCAAACAAATAGATATTAGAACATTGCTGGAGCCCCATTCACAGTTATGACCATTTTTCATATCATTTGAGTCATAGTGTGGTTTGAGCCCATTCATAACAAGAGATACAAATGCTCTGTAATATAAAGTGTGGTAAAGTGTGATCACAATTTGTCTAATAATTATAATTGTGGTTGTGCTGCTTGCAGGAAATGAGATTTAATGCATATTAAATTTGGAACAATGCCCATTCATAACTTGCTAGTTCCCCTCACCGGTGTCTTGGTTTCTTAGGGAAACTTCCTTGAAATGTAGTAATTTAAATGTATTTTAAAATGTATTTTCAAAGTACTAATTTTGATTCCATAAATTAGTGTCATTGGAAGGCTGAAGATGTCTTGAATCTGACCATTGTCTGTGTGATATATATGTACATTCATTTCACCAGTCAGTAATCAAATAGACTGACATTCATTTTTTAATACCTCAAGAACAAACAACACCTATTTGAGCAGGAGCATGACAGAAGACATGAATATATATGCGTTAGAGGCTTTTCAAAGTATTGTTTTTAATTGTTATGTCAGGCCTGCAAGGTAGATTTCAACTATAATGCCCAAATTGCAAACACAGAGCTGAAGTGGAATGACTAATAGATGGCATAAGGCAGCCTGCTGATTTCTGGCTGGTTTGAAGTTTTTGCCTAAGAATCTCTACATTCAGAGCTATCAAGTAACACCCTAATAAAAACTGATTGCTTTATGTTCTCACATATACTTATTCTCATATATTCTTCAGTATTGAGTATACTGTATTCTCAATCTACTTTTCCTAAATACTTTTCCATCAGCAAAATGGACTAAATATAATCTTGGTCAGTCTTCCCCATCTTGGTGCCCTACAAGTAAATTGAACTTTACCTTCCAGAATAGTACTGTGTTTCCCCGAAAATAAGATCCTGTCTTATATTTTTTTGAACCCTGAAATAAGCGCTTGGCCTTATTGCCATGCACTCCAAAGCCCGATTGGGCTTATTAACAGGGGATGTCTTATTTTGGGGAAAATAGGGTAGGTTGCTGAGAACTATGTAGAATAGAATAGAATAGAATAGAATAGAATAGAATAGAATAGAATAGAATAGAATAGAATAGAATAGAATAGAATAGAATTCTTTATTGGCCAAGTGTGATTGGACACACAAGTTGTAGGAGGCTTAGCTGTTGTTGGTGTGTCTGAGATGGGGATTGTGAAGATGGGGATTGTGGAGATGTAGCTGTCTTGCAAGACAGCATCAGGTGGTGAAAGGCTTATCTTGTCATAAGCAGTCTTACAATCTTCCCTTACTGGTCTTTGCATTGAGATACTTTTCTATGCTCAGCGCAAAGGATTCAAAGCCAATTAAGTACACATAATTTTGGTGAACCAGTTCGTGCAACATTTTAGCTAGTCAGTCAATGAAAATAGTATTATTTTGGTAAGTAGAGAGAAATGTGCTAATTCTGGAAGGTTTTATTACTGAATGAAGTAAAATAAAAGATTAAAAGCAAACACACACACACACACATAGATGGCATAAGGCAACCTGGTGAATTTAGGAGTGTGCATAGAATGGATCCCACTTGATAAAAAGCGTCCATGAAAGAGACCTAAAACAAGATGGATCGACGACATCAGCAGGTATTGCAGGTCCAATTGGCAAAAGAAAGCTCAGGACTGTATAGGCTGGAAACATGCAGAAGAGGCCTTCATCCTGCAGTGGATAGACAATGGCTAAAATGATGATAAGCCTGTAGTCTTATGAGAGATACAATATCAAGGGTATTTTAGACAATTTATCAATATCTATACAATTTATCAATATCTTATCCATATAGATTCCCATATACATCTTAAATGACACACCACAATTGCCAGGTTTCCAAGGGAATCATCATTGTGTCATTGTTGAGATAAACACTGAGAACAGCAGTATCAAATCCTGGCCTCTGCACCAAAAAAATCCTGGAGATACGTCCATCTGTCTTAGCAAATGAAGATGGGAATAGGTATTAATGTTGTGATGCTTAATGCATACAAAAGCCAAAGTCTGCATTTTTGTGTCGTTTTCATCCTGTCTTAACTCCAAATTCTTTACTCAAGATTGACCAAAATAAGCAGTTGATAAACAAAGCAGACAATAAAATGCCAGATGTTCCCTCAGCATGCAAACTGGGTTTAGAATGTTCTTTTCAATAAATGTATATCTTGCATCTTTACTATATGTGCAACATACTGGTAAGCCATTTAACTTGATTTTTATGAGGCAGAAATCTACATGTATGCCAGGATCTTACAACTCAGACAGAAGGTTTCCCCTCCCTCCATGCTCCCAGTTACATGAACATACCCATCTCATCCTCATTTTTTCCACTAGCACATAAATTCCCCCATCAATGCTCTGTACAGTGAATGCATTGTAAAGGGAAGAGACCAGGCTGTTTTTCCTGCCTGCCCCATCCTTGATGATAGGGTTTTTTTTTTTTTTTTTGAACTTTCTTGAAAGAGAGAGAATAGTCTCTTGGGCTGCCTTCACTTTGCATCCATTGTTTCAATGCAGCTCTTTTCAAAATAGAAGGGCAGCCTTTTATGTTGTTTGCTATTTGGCTTTTTGACAATGGCATATATGCAGGACTTCTATTTATGGGCTATTGCAGCACAAGTAAGTAGAACATCCGAAGAATTGATATACTAGATTTTCATTTGGACTAACACCCAAACAGAAATAAACAGGAAATAGTTTGAGCTACTAAGCCCTCTTTTTAAAAATAAGAAATAATTTTTTTCTGGTAACTTCTTTCTTAAAGGAAATAATTTCTTGACCATTATTTTTATATGATAATTGATTCTTTATAAAACACACACACACACACACACACACACACACACACACACACACATATATATATATATATATATATATATATATATATATATATATATCTCCTAATATAAATATATTTATGTTTATAATAAATTACAACAATAGTGCATTTTCCTAACAACACTTTGAAACCAACTTTGAAATAGTCATTCTGTATAAAATAGCCCCCACCCAATCTTCAATTATTTACTGCAAGGGACATTCCTTTCCTCCCCCTCCCCCCTTTATGTATATATTCACAGATATGTGTTTAATTTGGCTCTGAAATCTCCTTAGAAATGAAGAGTTTTTAGTTAGGGTCCAAATGAAATGTCATGTTCTGAGTTTATTTTCAGGAGGCTCTTATGACTAATGAAGTTAGTCCGATTCTTAGAGATGCATGGAGTACTATCTTGAGGGAAAATACAAATATCAAGGTGGGATTATGTATTGGGAGAAGAATAAACAATGAACTCAAATAAAAATAAAATCAGGATGTTTAATGATTACCACCTTGACAGGAGCCATTCACAGAACTGTTGCATTACTAATTTGAACTTGTAAGTTGGAGCATAGTGTGAACTAACGCCTCTTCTCTCCAGAAGTTCACACTTGATGGCTGACTTCACTTAGCACATTTGAGGGAGCTGAAATCCAGTTAGGTAAGTTTGTGGTTCAGCATATTGTGGGAACTCACCCTTTAGCTCAGCATATGGTGTGAACAAGGTCATTGTGTTTTTGGTATGCGGCATGTTACATTGTGATTTGCTAACCCAGATTTAGCAATTAGTGTGTTGTGTATTATTATGGGAAAGAAGCTGATGTCAGTCCTATAGATCAGACTAAGAAACCAATGCTGTATAGGTCTAAATCTATTTTTTATTACAACAGATGAAGCGGCAAAATCTTTCATGTCCAAATCTGCATCTCTCCTGCCTCACTTTAGTTTTGTGTGAATTAGGGAGGGACCTACTTAAGATATTGGATCTTTGTCCTGCTTCTCTGATTGTTGCTTGGTAATGGATCTTCCCACTGTCCTTCAAGGCCATTCTCTATGTCCTCTGCAGCTGCCCATGTATGTAGCCACCATGAAACTGTTCAAGTGAGCAGTAAATAAGACATTTGAAGAGGATTAGAGACAATTGCACTGGGAATTTAATTTATGATGATAGGAAACTTTAGCTACCACTGTCTATGGAGATTCTCAGTTATCCAGGTCATGGTTGTCTCAAAGGTGTTTTCAAAAGCCAAATGGACTTTCTTTGTTTTTCCTTGAAGATGTTTTGCTTCTCATCCTAGGAATGTGTAACGTTTTTTAAAAAATTTGATTTATATGCCGTCCTTCTCCAGAGACTCAGGGCGGCTTACAATGCATTAAGCAATAGCCTTCATACTTTTGTATATTTATACAAAGTCATCTTATTGCCCCCACAAACTGGGTCCTCATTTAACCTACCTTAGAAAGGATGGAAGGCTGAGTCAACCTTGAGCCTGGTAAGATTCGAACCTGCAGTAATTGCAGGCAGCTGTGTTAATAACAGGGTGCATTAAACCATTGTACTACCAAATAACTGAATTATTTTCCCAGAAATAAACTCTCCTTCACTCTTCCCTCTAGAGCTCAAGAGGTTAACTACACCCACAGTTCAACCAGATTTGTACTCATATTTAGGTAATAATGTAGTTCAAACTGAGAGACAAAGGGTATCACATATGTTTCTCAGCCAACACCTTGCTTGCTCCTCCCTAGGTGGCTATTTCATGGGCAGCTCTGAAGCTGTTGCCTGGCATGACATCTCACTGTGATTCTCAGGACAATGGGGGGTGGAAGACACTTCTGATTCAGAAGTTGCTACAATTGCACTCCCAGATTTCTCTTCCTCCTGATCTTTGCAGAAAACTAAGCTGAAAATATGGACAATGCTAAACACTAGTAAATGGTC
The DNA here is from genome assembly GCF_059756535.1 of Pantherophis guttatus. Lineage (NCBI taxonomy): Eukaryota > Metazoa > Chordata > Lepidosauria > Squamata > Colubridae > Pantherophis > Pantherophis guttatus. The sequence goes on from NC_142063.1 coordinate 193,594,056, forward strand.
AAGGAAATATCAATGTCTTTTTTTGGTGAAGAGATCATGAAGCCTCATCCACATCTTATATTACATTTCCCAGATTTAATATTCCCTTCTGCCCATAGAACCACAGGAGAAGATAACTGCATTAGGTAAACATACTTTAATGCAGTTGAAATAATGAAGTATCTTCCATTTGTGGGTGGTTATCTAAAATCTATTTTGGATTTCTTTTTCTTTGTTGTCTATTTTTAGTACCTCTCTATGGAGAGGAACACCTTGACACATATCCACACATGCCATTAGAAAAATGAGCAATCGTATTATTAATACAAACCAACAGCTTATTCATCTCTCTGCCTGTCTGTCTCTTTTGTTTTCCCCTGAAACATAGAGAAAGTCATCCCCGGGATGTGCATTTGTGGGATGAGAGTTGAAATTTACTTTGGAAACTGAGAATCACTTTATATTACATTAAAATGCAATCTGATACTGAACTGGGCTGCTTGACACAGATCAACACAACGGCAGAACACAATGGAATTTCTACTCTCCTGAATTATGATGAAAACACTGAGAGCTTTCAGTAATTGAGAGAATGCTCAAGTTTCATTCATGGAAAAATAAAAATACGACAATATAATTATTCAATTCAGTTCAATTGTTATCATTATATTAAGCACACCTCATAATCCATCTAGAAATGTGTTTCAATTCCACAGACCACAGCTAAAATGTATTTAAATTTCTTTTACTAAAATCAAAGTGCATTAAATGTCTTCATCTTTGGCTAGATTATGAATTTAGCTTGGAATATGATTTTATTTAATAATTTGTGAATATGAAAAATGGTACCCAAATAAAAATGGTTTGATTTCAATCCATTGTACATTGATCATTGTTTGTTTTAAAATTCATTTGGAAATGCTACAATATGCTTTTTTTTTTACCTTGAATGCTAAATTAGTGAAATACATTACTTTTTAAAATAACAGCTCATGCAAATACAAACTAATCAAAGTCATAGAATTTCAAGAACTATCTAATTAATAAAGATAAAGGTTCCCCTCGCACATATGTGCTAGTCATTCCTGATTCTAGGGGGCAGTGCTCTTCTCTGTTTCAAAGCCGAAGAGCCAGTGCTGTCTGAAGATGTCTCCGTGGTCATGTGGCTGGCATGACTAAACACCAAAGGCACACAGAATGCTGTTACCTTCCCATCAAAGGTGGTCCCAATTTTTCTACTTGCATTTTTTACGTGCTTTCGAACTGCTAGGTTGGCAGAAGCTGGGACAAGTAACGGGAGCTCACCCCATTATGTGGCACTAGGGATTTGAACTGCTGAACTGCCGACCTTTCGATCGACAAGCTCAATGTCTTAGCCACTGAGCCACTGCATCCCTACTATCTAATTAATTGCAACCAGCAATTAATGAAAGAGTTGATGCATAGGAATAATTTTAACTGCACCTAATACCACAGTTTACATAATAGAACATCTGAGTCAACTTGCGTATGCTAAATAGAGGGGCTTTTTAACATTAAATGTTGGTTAATTGTTGGATCTATTCATTTTTCATCTTCTTTTTTTAAAAACAATTTTATTGGTTTTTTCTTTTCTCCTCTCCCACTTTAACCCACATCTTTCTTTTCTTTTCTTTTCTTTTTTGAACAGAGTGTTGATAGTTTCTTATCTTATACAATTAGTCAAATTCAAATACATTTTACTCAATTACAATTTTTATCAATATTGTCTTTCCCCCTTTCCTTTTTTTTTAAATATACCTCAGTATTTCTATACTTGCATATATAAACACCTTCTTCATTTATCCCTAAATTCTAACTTTGCTAGTTGTACATATTTATCCTCTTTTATTCTTTAACAATTCATTCTTTTTCCTAATATATTTATATTTGTTTATTCAGAGCTGCCTTTCTTCCACTTCATCTTCTTCTTTTTTTATTGTACAGCAATCTTTCTCCTCAAACCTAGCCTCTCCCTCTTCTCCTTCCAACTTTCTTTCCCAACCTTCTTCTTTTCTTCTCTACTTCCCCTTCCCTTCTCCTCCTCTCTTCCCCATTGCATGTTCATCTTCTTGATATGCGCATGCTGGACTATGATTGTGAGTTTTTTCTCCCCATTTAGACTTGCAGAAAGTTAAACATCACAATGATTTTAATTTCCTATCAGATTGTCTCAACACCTAGGAACCCTCTCTGTGTTACAGAACAAAGAAATGATTTGTATGTCTCTCTACATTGTAGAAAGCACTCATATCTCAAAAGCCAATCTGATGCCATGGATATTAAAAAATAATTATCTGAACAGAGCAAGTTGTTGCTTGGGAAGTGTTTCTTTTAACACTAATGAATGCAATGCTGATGTTCCCAGATGAAGAGAAAAGTCTCTCTGCGCATTGTAATTGTATGCTTGGGACTGAACCATTTTTAGATTTAGATGACAGTGTTATTGTGGGTTCCAATATACTGCCTACAGTAGTCACACATGGCTGAGTTGAGAATCTGAACTGCTTGTGGAGCTGGAACATGCTGGAATATGAAGCATGCCAATGCTAGTATCAATTAGACAATGACCCAGAAATTCTTGGAAGAATGGTTTTTCAGCTCTTTTCAGCCTCCAGGGCATCTAACCCTTCACTGATTCCTCTGTTGGAAGCTGGAATAACTGGAAAATGAGCCAGTGGAAGATTTCAGCAGACAACAAAAACATTAATTACCATCCCTAAGAGAAACAAATCGCTCAGTTAAACAAATGGATAAGCAAAGCTCTTGGCCAGCTAACAAAGCACAGATTTCAGCTGAGACAATGATTAGGTTTAATATCCTTTCCTGGACCAAACTCTCATTTAGACAGATATACTAGCATTTTGGGTTTCATAAAAAGGATTGCATTTTGCAACAATATTTTAATGACATCTAGCTACTTTGCTTGGCCTCAAATTCTTCATGACTCCCTAGGTCAAGAGGCCACCATTAGCAGGTTGACCCTTTCTGTCCTTTCTGAGTCTTATGAAGAAGGTTTAATTTGCAGCTGCAATTATTGCATATTAAGATATTGATTCCCTAAGAAACATTCTAACATTCCTTTAGCATTTCAGAATCAACCACATCCAGACTTTACGTGAATTGTGGAGCCCCTACATTCTAAAACAATCCAAAACACAAAAGCCTATTTCTATTTTTTTTAATGCTAAAATATCCAAAAATAGAATGTGTTCTTTAATTTCCTGGATACAGAACAAACATTGTTTAAATTTCAGTGAAGCAAGAAACATCTATATGCAAAGATGGTACAAAACATCAAGATTTTTTTTAATGCAACTTTATAACTTTCATGCAGTGATTGATGATTATGTTCATTTATTCCAGGTTTTAGCTAGCAGAAGTTTCCTTTCCTCTGAGAATTTTCCTCCAGAAGAAATAAATTTCTATTTTTTACTGCAGTGTCTCTGAGTTAGGCTCAATGTGGTCAGCTGTGGGCATTGGAGCAAGCAAGGCATTTGTTGCTCCATTACATGTTAGTGATTTCAGCACTGCAAGTCCCAGAGGTATGAAATGGCTTTACTTTCTCCTAGAAGCAACATTTTTTGACATACATAGCCCAGGCTGAAGCACAATTTTTAGTTCCTAGTTGCAAATTTATTGTGCACTTGGTTTAAGATAATATTTTCAAGGACATCAAAATAAAGTGCCAACTTCTAATGGAATCATCATCATCATCATTAGCTTGAATCAAGCCATCGCAGGATAAAGGCCTCTGCACTGAAATTATAGATAGTAATCCAGGATCCCACAAGGGGTGCTAACTGCTTAATCAGATGGGACCCAGAGAATGTCTGTCCTGTCAGTTTGTGGGACAAGCAGAAACAATTGGAGCCAGAAATAACCTGAGCCTATGTCCCACAGACTTTATACTGTAGATGGCAACTGGCACCTTCAGGAAGCTGCTGTTTGGTCTTCAGCACCCTTCCTCCTATCACAGTAAATGGCAGTAGGTAACAGGGCAGCTTTTTACTGATATCAACATGGATGATGAGATCATTGGCAGTGTCTATGCCATCTTTTTCACAAATGTATGGTCCAATATTGTTTCAGGAGTTCTTATGCATCATTCCTCATGCTTTGTTGTCATCCCAAGCTGGTTGCTATTCTCTTGGACCTAAGGAGCCAGATGTAGTTACATGCCTTTCTAGTAATGTGATTAACATACTTTTTTATTATTATTTCTTTGGCACTAAATTGCTATAGCTCTTCCAACTGTAACTTAGGAACTAATTTCCATTTCTTCAAACAGTGCTGGTAAATGTTGAAACAATTCTCTAATTTCTGAAACCCAACCTCTCCGCTTTACCATGTTTTGTCTCCCTAAAAGTTTTGAGCTAGCTAGTTAATATCACAGTTCTCAGGATGCTTTTCTGTCAAGTTTATTGTTTTAAAATTACAGAAGAGAATATTTTGTGCATGTATATGCAAGACCAATTCAACCATTATGAGTTAATTTTCGATTATTTGGTTTCTTTCTGATTGAAACCAAATTAGACTAAACATGGAAAAGCTCAATTTCTTCTTTTTGTAGTAGCGTTGTTCTGAAAAAGGAAGGGTGCGTGTAACTTATTGATTCAGAGGAAATCCAGGATGTTCTGGATTTTAATGTAGTTCCATTTGTTTTGTTTTTCTTAGCTTTTTTCTTCATGAAAAGAACCTTTGTTCAGAAGGCATGGGAAGGATGAGCTATTGAGCTCTCTTCCTTCATGGCTCATTGAACAAAGAAAAACCAGTTCCCTTCTTACCTGTGGATATGCAAGAGGGTAAAAACATTTAGTTGACAAATAATTAAGATATGGATACAGTAATTAGAATTTTACAGACAAATCAATTAACAATCCAAAGGAATGTTCAGAAGAAATATCCAATTAGCCAATTTCTAGATGACTTAGATATAGAATTCTGTGTTATTCATAAAATAAAATATCAGCAGCAGCATCTGTCTCATGGTAGTTATACATTCAGTGGAATTTCTGACCATTTTAAAGTATAGACTAATTGAGGCATTTTGTTGCATTTGTCCCTTATGTATCCACAGCCAATGCTTATCAATAACCAACACTCCATATTGTGAGAATGTCACCTACTACAGTCATTAGAGAAAGCAAGGTGTAAGCAAACAAGGTCCAAACAATGGATCTTGAATGGAGGCTATGTTCTGATATTCTGGATCAAGTAGCCCAGTTACAAAACCTCACAATTACTGCTTGTTTAAGGGCACAAAAGACCCAACCCATTGCCTGCACAACTTTCCCATTTATATCATATAGAAACTCAATCCATAGAGATATGTTTCTGGGAACATGGAGATCTGATCCCATGAAATGAAGGAGGATAATATCAGTGCTTGGTTCAATAATGTAAAGTATGGGATATCAATAACTTAATTCAGAAGTTCATCTCCATGTGCCTAGAACTGTGTGGTAGAGAATGTATCTATTGGCCATGTATTCTCCTTGTAGCTCAGTAGTAGGCAATTCTATAGCTTTGAGGGCCATGCCTTGGAAGGTGAAAAAGTGAGGTGGAGCTATCACCAAAGGGACAGAATTTTCAGTCATTTTGTTCACAAATTTCAGTGTTGGGATATAAAGGGATTTGCCATAATCCTCAAATCATAGTCCTCATTTTAGTGGCAACTTCTGCAGGGGAGGATCTTCTTCAGTTGATTCCCTGTATTGTTTCAAATCATGATTTTTGGAATTCTGTACTTCTATGGAAGCAGTGACATACTGAAGATGACTATAGCAGAAAAAGGAGCTGGTGAATTGATTAGCTCCTCAGATTCCTTTCTGGAGCAAGGAGATTACCAGGATTGCCCACAAGCACTCCATACAATGGCTCCCAGTGAGGAGTTTATAAGAAAGCAGTCTCCAGCAGGTTTTAGATATATGGGAGCCAGGGGAAAGTCATATTGCTTAAGCCAGTTCGGTTCATTCACTTCCTCTCTTAATCACTTTTGGAATGGCTCGTACAGTGCTTTTTGGATACTAAGAATGTTCAGAAGGATACGTTTCATTACACTGGGTAATTCTCCTTCTATCTTTAGTGAAATAAGTGTCAAGCCCGATATCAGCTTGACGCTTATTTCAGTCGATAGATAGATGACTGTCTGCTCCAGCGTTTGTTTGGTGTTTCAACACGAGTCTGCCCAGGCGAGGATCAGAGGGGCCAAGAATAAGTTTATTAAGTTTAAGAACTTTTTAAAAATTCTGAAATAAACAGCAAAAAGGTGATTAGAATATTGATTTTGGGAAGTTATAAACAGATTAAGGAGCTAGATGAATCAATTTTCAGGATACCATTTGAAAAAATTAAAGATCAAGATTCTTAACAGTAAATGGAAGAAATACAAAGTGGATTTATTTGATCAAGATTTATAGTAATTTATATATCTCCCTTCTTAAAGCAACTATAGGTGGCTTAAAAACTTTAAAAAGATAAATAATGTACATGTATGTATGTACGTATGCACATTGTTATTTCTGATAGTTCTTAATGGCTTTTTGTTGACTAGATCTGACAATGGCAAATCTAAAGATTTGTTTATAGATAAGAAGATATGGGAAGAAGAGCTTTTTATTGTATTTTTTAAGAAAGTGTTAAGTCACTGTGTTAAAAGTGTGACACTGTGTAAGGCAAGGAATATGAGTGATTTACTTGATTAAGGATATATATTATATGTATATGTGTATATATATATATATGCATATGCATATGCATATGTGTATATATATATAAATTTATATTTGCTGATAAAGAAATAAAGGGTGACTTCTATAATTCAAATCTGAATAAGGTTATGGCTAGCTGATGAGAGCTAAATAGCTTGAAATAGATCTATACTAGTCTCCCTTTATTTCTTTATCAGCAAATATAAATTTGATACAATATAGTTTGTCGATTGCCTGATGGCTCCTGGATTGGAGCTGAAAGGTGAAAGGGGAGCAGTATGGTCCCTTCCATATTGGGACTTTTGCTAATTAGGACTGAATAACAATGCTTTATAATTTGTTTGTAGATAAGAAATGAGATATGGGAAGAAGAAATCTTTTGTTGAACTGTCATAGAAGGTGTAAATTACTGAAATTGTACTTATCTGGATTTCTCTGCACTTTTTATTTTTACTCTTTTATTTTTCTTAGTTTGCATTGTTTTTTATCTTTATATTTTAAAACTTTAATAAAAAACATTGTTAAAATGATTTTCTGAATTCTAAGCCACTTAGGAAGCCTTGAGGAAAAAGCGATCTCTCTATAGCATAGGTTGAGCTCCTGAATTTCAGAAGGCCAAGACTAAGGAGCTAAAGCTTTAGTTTGCTCCTCCTCTACAGCCCTAAACATATATGTTGATGCATATGTGAACTTGATGTTTTAAACAATATTCAGTGGGGGAAATGCAACGTCACAGAATAAGCTTGTTCATTTGCCTGTTAGGAATCATGAAATGAGAATCTAATGTCAGTGTCTTGTTATTTGGGCTTAACCATGAGTTCCTGTTCTCCCTTCTCTAAATCTAGTTATGACAGGCAATTGGTTCACTTTTTCAGAACTGTGTTTAAAATAGCATCATGTATAATAGACTCAGTTCATACCTTCCCACTTTGTAATAATACAGATAATAAAGGTCTATCGAAACTTTATAGCAGGGGTGGGATTTAGCTGGTTCAGACCAGTTTGGGCAAACTGGTAGTTATGGCCAGTGGCTGGGCCTGCCCACCCACCCCAGCGCTATCCCATCTTATACAATTGCTGTATTTTTGTCGCAGTGTGCATGTGCGCATGGCGCGCGCATAAGCAAAGCTATCTGTCCTATACAATCACCATGTTTTTGATGGCAGCATGCATGTGCACAAGATGTGTGCATGAGCAAAGCTATCCTGTCCTATACAATCACCATGTTTTTGACACAGTACGCATGTGCGCACACGCTCACATTTTTGATTCTGCGAGAACCAGTTGTTAAATTATGTGAAGCCACCTCTGCTTTAGACAGTTTTTCCCAATCTTCTGACTGATTCTTTTTTGTTCAAGATCCACACTTAAAATTTAGTATTAGTTTGACTGCCAAGGGCAGTTACAGTTGAGGATTGAGGAACTCAATTTTGAATGAGACTGAAATTCCCTAGAAGAACAGTTATGTAATTTAGAAGTGCTTCTTGACCTTCAGCTGTCACTGGAATCGGAGATAATTGTAATGCCAAGGAGCACATCTGTTCAAGTATGGTCACTCAGTGCACCAACCGTGACTCTTCCTTAGCTGGCCAAACTTAACAATGGTTATTCAACTCTTGGTTACATCAGTCTTTGAGTACTGCAATGTGTTTTACACTTGAAAATATCCAAAAATTGCAACTGGTGCAAAAGCCCTGGATTCCAGAAACAGAGGTCATATGATGCCTATGCTGAAAGATCTGCAAATTGCCCACAGGAACAAGGTCTTGATTTTGACCATTAAAGACCTATAAAGTTTAATGCTTGACCAGCTGAGGGACTGCCTTTCCCACTTTGAATGTCCTTGGTTGCCTAGATCACTCGGTGAAGTCCTTTTGAAGATTCCCTGCTTCAAAAACTAAGCTATCTAGTATGCTGGAGAAGGTCTTTCCCTTTATGGCCCTTAGGCTATAGAACACACTCCTCAAAGAAGTGCTCTTGCCTGCTCTCCCAGTAGATAGGAAAATGGTGCAAAAATAATTTCTTCTACCAAGCTTTTAATCATTAGTTGAACTGATTTTTAAGGGCACTGATTTTAATTTTGCCTTGATTTTCCTTGTACGGTTTTATAATTTGTGTATTTAATTGCTCCAAGTTGCTTTGAGTGTCAGAAAAATGGTGAGTATATTTAATAATTAAATGATTGATGATTGAATGAGCCTAGGAAGTCATGACTATGAATGGAATTTGTAACTAGTTTTTCTTTTTTTCTTCCCTCTCTCTCTCTTTCTAATTTAGAAAGATATATGGATATGCACCAAGACAAATTCCTTGTGTGTCCAATCACTGTTGGCCAATAAAAAAATTCTATATTTTGTGAGACTCAATTTCCTTTTTATGAGAGGCAATTTCCTTTCATTTCAGTAGCAAAATCTTAGTGTGCCCCCCCCCCCCAAAAGAGGGAGGGCCTTTACAACACATGGTTATAGGGAACTATACAACCTGTGAGTTTTTGGGGTCCAGCCTTGCTTTGAGGAAACACAGCCTTCTTTCTCCCATCTTGCTAGGCCTTTTGGGTCCTCCAGACATATTCTTTCAAGTTCTGGAATTATTACTTAATTCTGGATAGAAAATATGTTATATCCTTTTCTCCAAAATTTCATGTAATGACAAAGACAAAGAAATGTTACAACTTCTTGATTGAGGGTACCAAAAATGTAAGGAGCCAGGAAAAGGGAGATTTATGGCAGGATAATTTTTGCACCCAATCTTCTTTTATTCTTCAAATTTCTAATTAATGCTTAATCAACTCTTATAAAATACCACTCAATAATGCTGAATTCCTTAATTTTCAGCTCATGTAACATTCCTCTGTCATATTAGAAACCCTCATATGCTATTTCCTGTTCTCTTTGGGGTGTTGAATCTGACAAGATTTTCCATTCGCCATCTGCTCATTAAAATGTCAAGTGTTTTTAAGTGTGAATGAAAAACTGATCTCGGGTTTTTTTAGTATTCCTCTCTTGAAAAAAAATGGCTAGTTTATTTTTTTTCTTTTTAAATGATGGTGTGAGGTAATTGTCCTTAAATTCCTTTCTTTGACCATATCTGATCTCCACCTCAAAAACTTAACCTCAAAGCATTTACTCAACCAAATGCCACAAAGCTACACTGAATTTTCTCACACCATGTATGCTACACCCAATTTATCCCTAACATCTACTGGTAGGAGTTGATAAGAAATGTTTTTACTGGGCTTTGGTGCATTGGATTTTGCTTACTCTTTGGATGGGGTATCTATCTATCTATCTATCTATCTATCTATCTATCTATCTATCTATCTATCTATCTATCTATTATCTGTCTATCTATCTATTATCTGTCTATCTATCTATCATCTATCTATCTATCTATCTATCTATCTATCTATCTATCTATCTATCTATCTATCATCTATTTATTTGTATCTTAGCTTTTAAAATGTTGTTAGCTCCCTCCCCCAAGCCATGAGAACAAAACAGCTAGCTATATTATTTAAAGAAACACACAAGACAGCTCCTCATCCCAAAATAGCACAATTGCATCTCATTGCAATTGCATCTCATCAACTCCAATTTTCAGAGACCTTCAACTTAGCAGCATGATCTCTTCTTGGTGTACCTAACAGAGAAGTAGCTTCCAGATTCTTGGGGGTCAGTTTCACCACTAGCATTTTTCCTCCATTAATTGCTGCATCAATACGTACAATATGACAAACAAACGTGGAGAAATATGCTTTCAGTCTGGCCTGAAAAACTTGGAAATAAAACCACTTGATCAGGACCCATATTTATTTATTTTTTTATTTTAGCACTCGGTGCATTCAGCAGCATATAGTTGAGGCAATGAAGTATAACTTGTATATTATATTTTTCTTATGCCTCCTTAAACCACATTCTGTTCTTAATTTTTGCTACTATTGTTTGTGTTTCTTGATTATAGCCAAGGTCTTACGTTAGCTGACTCTTTTAGACTGCTGTAGTTTCTGAATAATAACTTTATTTCAGTCTAATATTGCGTGGTTTACTTCAGACCAGATTCCCACCCCAAAAATGCTGTGGCTTTGGCACTATATTTGTTAAAATTTTGTGTCTTCCAAATGTGCTGGAAATAAAATTCTCAGAATCTCTATTTGTTGGCTATGATAGATAATGCTCTTGAAAATTATAATCCACATATATCAGGAAGACACCAAGCTGAGAAAGATTATTATAAACATCCTTCCTTCCTGCCTGCAAGCCATGTTTTAGCTCATACATTAGCTTCAAGCACTACCATAATACTCCTTCTCATTGATGATCAGGGAGTCATTCTCAAAACTTCATTTATTGGTTGGAAATGCGGAGTTTCAAAAATCAAAGTAGGCTGATATGAGTTGGCTAGGACTGAACTACCTTTTTGTGCTTTAATATGCTTTATAATTGTACTTTTCCCTTGGATGTGCAAATATGCATACAGAAGTGAAATAGCCAATAGTACAATCACGAAACACCCAGATTTGAGATATTTTAGCTTCCTCATCTGATTCAGTTTTTAATTCCAGTCATGCTACTCAGTGTCCACTTTCTTCTACATGAAACATGATTCAATCCATTTTCATATTTAGAATGATAGAAGAGATGATCATTTCCACGGTTTAATATTTCACAAAGTGATCCATCTATGGGGAGTTTCAGTTTCTGTTTTCTTTAAAATGCCTGTCAACTATTATATCATCTAACATCTCCTCTCTACCCCTAGAGATATTTCCCAATTTTATGTCTCTAAGAACATAGCATTTCAAATGGCACTTTGTGCTTTAGCCAATATCATATTCAGCTTGCAAGCTCACAACTTGTTTGGTTCCTGCTCTTTCCCCCACCCCCCTGAACCCACATTCAGGTCCAACACTCAGTGCAATGAAATTCATAGTTTTCTTCTGATTTGCTTGATTGTATAAAATATCTTTAGAATGGTGTTGTTACTGTCAGATGTAAATGCCTTATTCCCTAATGTGTAAATAATGTATATATGGGATATCAGGGGTTAACTTATTCTTTGACTCTTAATGTGTTCATAATTCACCACTCCCACTCTTGGCTCCACCCTTTGTATATATAAGGAGCCACCTTCACCATTTTCTTTGCTTCCATCTGTGAATATTCAGTGAATATAGAATGCCTGTTATAATTAAAGAGAAATATATTTAAACCTCTAACTCTTATTATTATTATTGAGTCTGATCCTGAAAATATTGCAACAAGCTGGTAGCAGAGGATGGTTAATTGACTCAATAAATACTTAAAAATGTCTAAGAAAGATAGGCCCAACACCAGGGCCTACAGCAAAGAAATAGAAACTGAACAAGAAATAATCAACGAATCCACAAACGCGATTTCGAGAGAATCCGAAGAATACACCACTGAAGAAGAAGAATTAATAAATGAAAATGATGACCAGGAGGAAATCGAAATAAAAAATAACGAACTCAGGTCAGAGATATTGAAGCTATTAAAAAGCCAGAAGAATGATGAAAGCCTCATCGCGAACCTCCAAGAAATGCTGAAGAACAGCGGAGCAGCGAGAGAGAAAAACATCGCTAAAGAGAAACCCAAAGACCAAAAAACTGTGAGTGATATGACTACAGAGAAAGTCGTTATGAAAAAGAAAAAATGTGATCCCGCGCGAAATTTTGAATGGCAGCCATCTTGGTTTCAACAAGCCTCCAAAGTGAACGAAGCAGAGCCAATCAAGATGCTCAGTTCAAAATTTCTGGCGCGAAAGACGTTATCAGACAACGAAAGTGAAAAGGAAGATTCAAACTCTTCGGAAGAACCAGAATCAGAAAGTGAAGACGACTTAACAAAATCTCAAGTAAAGTCAGCAATGAAGACGCTTTTTGCTGCATTTGGGCCAAAATTAAAAATTTCCAAAGCGCCAACGAAGAAGCAAGCGAACAAGCCGATACTTCAAGACCTGCACGTTCCCATCCTGACTTCGAGAGCGACGACGCCCGAGCCCAGAGAGACATGTCGATTCCGCCCTACACCGCAGACCGAAGCAAGTGCCAACGCACCCAAAAGAAAGAGAAGAGCAGTCGCCGCCATCAGAACTCCTAAGACCGAGCCAGAGACCGACTCGTCTGAAGAGGAGCGGAGCGAGCGAGCTACAATGGAGAGAACCTTCCACGACGACGCCAAAGAAGAAATGAACAACGCGCATGTGCGAAACTACGTAGACGGTCCGGAAAGACTTGAACTGGCCAGAGAACCGCGCAGACTCGTTGCGAGCATCCCCATGCCGTTTTGCAATTTCCTACACTTGCGAGACCACGGACTACCTCAGGTTGTAAGTAATGGACAAAATAATGTGGGAAACTTACCCAGTGACTTTCCAAAACTTAGGGTTAATGGCATTAATTTGCAAGAATGGTATCAACAGCTTCAGGTTGTCTTTATGAAAGAAAATTTACTATTTTTTATCACTAGTCCCCCAAGAAGACCTTGGACTTTAAAAATAGATTGTTTACACCATAGAGCATTTTTCTTAATAATATCTAGCGTGTCTCCTGCAATGTATCATAGCATCAAACCAAATCTAACTGTTTCAGAAATAATTCAATGCATGTTTAATTTGTTTCACAGCGATAGTGTAGCTACCACCACAAGAATGTCTAAGGACTTCTTTTCTTCCAGAGTAAAACCAGGGGTTTCCATAAGTGAGCATTTAATATCTTTAAACAAAATAAGAGCTGAGCTGCATTTGAGGGGGGAAGTGATTTCAGATCAAACAATGAAAAGTGTTATTATCAATTCACTTGATTCATCATGGGATAGTTTTATGTCACACTTAGACACCATCAATCTAGGATATTTAACCATAGAAAGTCTATCTAACAAATTGATAGCAGAAGACAATTCAAGAAAAAATCGTTCTAGCAATCACACAGAACACAAATCTTTTAGGAAGGTAGCTTTCCAAGAAAAATATAATGAAACTTTTAAATGCCACAATTGTGGGTCCAGGGAACACAATAGAAGAGATTGTCCCAAAATTTCAAAGGAAAGACATAGGTCAGAATATAGGAATAAATACAATTATAAACAGTCTTCCACAGATAGACATAAATATAGAAGCCCACCAAATTACAGAGACAGTAGAGGGGGCAGAGAAAATTCAAAAGAGAGAAAATCTGGTTCACTGAATGGACTAAATAAACAAGACAGTACTAAAACGCAACAAAATGAGAACAATAATTGGCTTATTGATTCTGGGGCAACTAATCACACCACTAATAACAAAAATATATTGTCTTCATTTACAGAAGATAAGTTTGTAATAAAGGTAGCTAATCAAGAAGAGGTTCAAGTATTAGGCAGAGGGAATGTGACCTTGCCTGGTCTAGGAAAAATAGAGGGGGTATTGTTAATACCAGAAATACCTCATAACATACTAAGTGCCATAAAACTAAGCAGAGATTCTGACATCAATATAGTTTTCTCAAAGGGAAAAGCAACTTTAGAGAAGAATAAAACAAATGTAGGCACTGTGATGATTAAAGGAGGCCTGCCCTATCTGATAACAAAAGAAAGATGGTTACATAACATTGATTCAAATATGGAAGATTGTATTGAGGCAGATGATGAGAATATTAGTAACAGTGACAATGATGAATGTAAAATATCTCATGATCACGCAGATACACACAATGAGAAGAAACCAAAAATAGGTAAACCAATTCATGATGAGTGTGCTCACATCTTACATAGGAAGTTAGGACACGCAAGTTTTCCTGTAGTACAAAAAATGACTGAACACGCAGAAGGTGTCAAAATAAAAAATTGTGAAAATTATTTAGAATGCTCAGTATGTAAATCTACTAAACTAAAAACTAGTCCCAGGCCAAAAAAATCCACCAGATCAACTAACAAAATTTTTGACTTAGTACACATGGACTTAGTTGGCCCATTAACTCCATCAATCACTTATAGAAAACGTTACTTCCTAACAATAGTAGACGATTACAGTCGCTATGGTTTTGTTTACACATTAAAACACAAGGATGAAACCTTTCAGAAATTTAAGGAATTTTACAAACGCATAGAAACACAACATAATATCAGAATAAAGCAAATTATGACAGATAGGGGATGTGAATTCATGTCTAAAGAATTCTCCCAATGGTTAAAGGATAGAGGAATGCTACATTACACGTCTAGTCCATTTTCTGCGTTCCAGAACGGGATTGTAGAGAGAAAAAATTCCACATTACAAACCATGATTAGGTGCACATTAGAGGATGCTGGTTTAGGCAAACAATTTTGGTCAGAAGCCTTACATTATTCAAATTACACTCAAAATAGAACCTGGTCCAGTATTGTGAATAAGACACCATATGAGGTGATGTATAATAGGAAACCAAAATTAGCACACATGCACATATTTGGGGTCACTGCAGACGTACACATACCTAAACAGTTGAGAAGAAAGGGAGAAAACGTATCCAGAAGACTAAGATTTATGGGATATGAAACTGGCACCAAAGGGTACAGATTCATTGATAATAATAACAAATTTATAGTTTCCAGAACAGCTGTGTTCCATGAACAGGCCAACTGGTCTAAATTACATCTTAATGAAATATTTCCAAATAAATGCAAAGATACAAAATCTCGTGAGGAAGGGACAATAGAAAATCAAAATATCAACAAAAATAAAAACAAAACCAAAACATGGACAAATAGTCAACACAAAATAAAGACAGACACATTAACAAAAAAGGAAGCAAGATATTTGCATGACAACCATAGCAAACTTGAAAGAGCTATTAGGAACAACAGAAATCAAATACCAAATAAATACAGAGATTACATAATGCATATGGATGGTGAACAAATAACACCTAATACATATGAGGAAGTATTAAAACTCCCTCATGAAGAAAAGGAAAAATGGGAACTAGCTATGAAAAAAGAGATGGAAAGTTTGCAAGGATTAAATGTATTCACACCTGCGATTGCACCTAAAGATAAAACAATTATTGGTACCAGGTGGATTTATAAAATTAAGAACCTAGAAGGAGGCAATACTCTTTACAAAGCTAGATTGGTTGCACAAGGTTATGCTCAAAAATATCCGGAGGACTATACTGACACGTACTCCCCCACAGTAAGAACAGAGAGTGTTAAAACAGCTCTAGTAGTAGCATCTGCACTCAATCTTGACGTATTTCAATATGACATACAGACTGCGTATCTACACGCAAAACTAGATAAGGAAATATATGTAAGAGCACCTCACAGTCAATACACTAATAAAAATGAAATTTGGCTATTGAACAAGAGTTTATACGGATTAAAGCAATCTGGCAAAAGATGGTACGATTGCTTGGTAAAAGTACTTAAGACCATGGATTTCAACGCTACCACTGCTGATAACTGTTTCTTTGTCAAAAAGAGTGATGATTATATTGAATTCGTATTGATTTATGTAGATGATATTTTATATATAGGAAAACACAAAGAGAGAAGAGAAATCTTTGTAAACAAGCTAAATGAACATTTCTCGTTGAAATCTCTAGGTAAAGTAAACAAATATCTTGGTGTACAAATTAACAAAACTAGAAGGGGATTCAAACTTACTCAGAAAGATAAGATCATTGAACTTCTAAACAAATGCAATTTAAACAATGCCAAACCCTGTGACACTCCTATGCAAACTGATTTCCTTAGAAATACTGATGAATCTTCCCCTGAATTCAAGGATAATACATTTTATAGATCAGTCATAGGTTCACTTCTTTATATATCTAATTGGACTAGGCCAGATATTGCATTACCACTCAATTTATTATCAAGGCACGTTAGCAAACCAACAATGTATCACTGGGAAGCCGTCAAAAGAATTTTAAGATATCTGAAAAGTACATTAGACTTTTGCCTAGTATTAGAACCTAGTGATAATAAAGAACCAAAGCTTACATGTTACGCAGATGCGGATTGGGCTGGAGATATATCATGCAGAAAAAGTACTTCTGGTTATGTTTTCCTATTAAATGACTGTCCAGTTTACTGGTACACTGGTAAACAAGAACTGGTAGCCACTTCAACCACAGAAGCGGAATATGTTTGTTTATCCAAAGCTGCAAATAACCTTGTATGGTTTAATGATTTAATTTCAGATGTTTGGAAAAAACCTACTTTGCCTTTTGTTATGCATGAAGACAATAAAGCAGCCATTGAAATATCTAGATCCGATGCCATTGGACAAAGATCCAGGCATATAGATATAAAATTTAAGCATGTGAGACAATTGTCTCAAGATGGATTTATCAAAGCAGTACATTGTGATACATCTGAACAATTAGCTGACATATTGACGAAGCCTTTACCTTCTAAACAGCACAAATATTTAACTTCTAAATTGTATGTCTTATATTGTCCTGAATCTGAATGTAATTGGTGTTGTATAGCGAACCGGCATTTAGAGGGGGATTTGTCAGATGTAAATGCCTTATTCCCTAATGTGTAAATAATGTATATATGGGATATCAGGGGTTAACTTATTCTTTGACTCTTAATGTGTTCATAATTCACCACTCCCACTCTTGGCTCCACCCTTTGTATATATAAGGAGCCACCTTCACCATTTTCTTTGCTTCTATCTGTGAATATTCAGTGAATATAGAATGCCTGTTATAATTAAAGAGAAATATATTTAAACCTCTAACTCTTATTATTATTATTGAGTCTGATCCTGAAAATATTGCAACAGTTACTTTAGTTTCCAGGGCTGAGAAAGCCAAATGGCACTTTCACAATTTCCATGGATCAGACATGTGCTCTTCCACTCTTTATAGGACTACTTGACACCATAATCCAAATAATTTCTTCTTGTATTTTTACTTGAGTGCCTGGTATATTTAGGAGAACAGGACTACAAAAGTAGCAAGAACAGATCTGTAATCTACATTGTTTTAATATGAGTTTTCATGTTTTTAAAGAGGTACAGCACTGGAATGTAATTGCCTTATTACATATAGCTGGTAATCTATCTCTTATTCTGACATACAGGTAGTCCTTAATTTACAACAGTTCATTTAGTGACCGTTGGAAGTTACAACTGCACTGAAAAAAATGATTTATGACCATTTTTCACACTTATTGCAGCATCCCCATGGTCACATGCTGCTTGGCAATTGGCTTGTGTTTATGACCGTTGCGGTGTGGTGTGATTTCCCCTTTGGTAACCTTTTGACAGGCAAAGTCAATGAGGAAGCTGGATTCACTTAACAACTGTGCTACCAACTTAACAGCTGCAGTAATTCACTTAACAACTGTGGCAAGAAAGGTCGTAAAATGGAGCAAAATTCGCTTAACAAATATTTCACTTAGCAACAGAAATGTTGGGCTTAATTATGGTCGTAAGTTGGGAACTACCTGTATTAAATATATCTGTATAATTACACATACAAAACAAGAGCTGTGATGGCGCAGTGATTAGAATGCAGTACTGCAGGCTACTTCTGCTGACTGCCCAGAAGTTTGGCAGTTCAAATCTCACTGGCTCAAGGTTGACTCAGCCTTCCATCCTTCCGAGGTTGGTAAAATGAGGCCCCAAATTGTTGCTGACCCTGTAAACCACTTAGAGAGGGCTGTAAAGCACTATGACGTGGTATATAAGTCTAAGTGCTATTGCTTTGTTACCACTTTCTATAATGTCCTATGTGAGGAGCAGAAAGGCCTATCTAACTTTTGTGTATTCCAATACTGTATGATTATCGTTTTTCTTTTTTCTTTTTTCTTTGCATTGTTCCTTATGTTAAAGTAGAAATAATACTTTACAATGACATTGTGGTCTTACCTTTCTTGCTTTTCAGGCTCCGTCAGTCTTGAGATCAGTCTTAAAACTGAGCTCACAGAAGGTGCCTTACCAATTCTGAAACTTGAACCTAAAACGGAGTGAATGCCAGCTGGATTCGGTTGCAAGTTCTTTTGGATTCAGAAGCAATAAACACACAGTACAAGTAATCAAGGGTTACTACTGTGCCTTGGTGGCGCAGCAGACTAAAGTGCTGTTAAATAGCACCAGCTGCCTGCAATTACTGCAAGTTCAAATCTCACCAGGCTCAAGGTTGACTCAGCCTTCCATCCTTTTGAGGTAGGTAAAATGAGGACCCGGATTGTGGGGGCAATAAGCTGACTTTGTATAAAAAAGAACACCGCTTTGGGGGGGGGCGAAAGCCCTACTAAGCAGGTATATACAAAAGTATGAAGGCTATTGCTTAATGCATTGTAAGCCGCCCTGAGTCTCCGGAGAAGGACGGCATATAAATTGAACCAATAAATAAATAAATATTCCAAATCAGTATAAGAAAATAACACAAGAGAGTAATAAAAGAATATTCAGGGATACTGAAGAATATAATGTAACCCAAAACATCAATCACATACAAGAATACTGTATATTGACTTTGTATAAAAAGAACACCGCTTAGGGCCCCCCGAAAACCCTACTAAGCAGGTATATACAAAAGTATGAAGGCTATTGCTTAACGCATTGTAAGCTGCTCTGCGTCTCCGGAGAAGGGCGGCATATAAATCGAACCAATCAATAAATAAATAAATAAATAAATAAATAAATAAATAAATAAATAAATAAATACTGAAGAATACAAAAAGACAAAGAAAGAACAACCTTCTGTCTCTTCTGCCAGTCAGGAACCCTTCAAAGTCAGCCATCTGCCCTTTTTTGGCGCTGGACTAACCTCATTTTTAGAGGGTAATTATCCCGTAAGAAAGGGACACGGTAGCTCAGTGGCTAAAATGCTGAGTTTGTTGATTGAAAGGTCGGCAGTTCAGCAGTTTGAATCCCTAGTGCCGCATAACGGGGTGAGCTCCCGTTACTTGTCCCAACTTCTGCCAACCTAACAGTTCAGAAGCACATAAAAAATGCAAGTAGAAAAATAGGGACCCCCTTTGGTGGGAAGGTAACAGCATTCCGTGCGCCTTTGGCATTTAGTCATGCCAGCCACATGACCATCTTCGGACTGTGCTGGCTCTTCGGAGATGAGCACTGCCCCCTAGAGTCAGGAACGACTAGCACATATGTGCCAGAGGAACCTTTACCTTTACCTTATCCCTAAGAGGCTACCCAAACCAAGTAGGGTCCTCATTTCCCCAAATATACTTTCTTACTTTAAATGTGTCTTCAAGTATTCTGTTGACTAGAAAAGCAATTGCATATAGACAAATGGAAATGGACGGAGCGGGTTAAAGCAGCAGTTGGAATCTATCTGTGCTCTCACAGGTACAGTATTGGAGCACTAGTGTTCTGTACCAGGAGTTAGTAACTTTCTTGAAACCAGGAGTCAAGATTTATTTATTTTACCTTTGAAACATTGGAGCTCATTTTTGTTGTTTAGTCACTAAGTCATATCCGAGTCTTTGCAATCTTGCAGAACATGGTATGCCAGGTCCCCTCTCCTCCGCTGCCTCCCGGAGTCTGCCCAAACTTATGTCCGCTGTGTCGATGACACTATCTATGGAGCTCATATGGGAGGGAAAATAACAGCACTTGCATGGGTAAAAACACAAATGCTGCTGCATACATACTTGCAGGAAACATTAGGACACAAAGACATAATGGCAATATTTGTTTAGCACTCTTTGATCTCTTAGCGTTGTTTTTTTTTTTTTTTTGACACCATCAATCATGGTATTCTTCAGAGATGGCTGAGAAAGTTAAAAGTGGGAAGCACAGTTTTTCAGTGGTTCTTCTTTCTCCAAGGTCAGTTTTATATGATGATAGTAAAAAGGGAGCAGTCTAGTCCTGGGCTTTGCTGGGTGCTGCAAGTCTCAATTTTGCCTTTGTTCCTATTTAACATCTACATGAAATTGTGAGATCATCTATTAGCACAAGTTTATACATGGTGACACTCAGTTTTATGTCTCCCCCTCAGACTGTCCAATTGATGCTATGAAGGTTCTTTCCTAGTAGCTGGAGCCTGTATGGTTTGGATAGGAAAGAAACAGCTTTGATTCAACCAGCCTCGATGGGTTTAAACTTTCCCCTCAATCTAGGGATTTGCCCTCTTTAATTTATACAACTCCAGTTAGAGTTAGTACAATGTAAGGGTCCTCCTGGATTCAAAAGCAGGTGGCAGCCATGACCAGGAGACCCTTTGCAGAAATACATCTTGTGCATCAGTTGTGCTTTTTCCTAGATTGATAAGCACTGCTTACATGTCTCAATCACTTCACAATTAGACCATTGCAATACATTTTACATGAGGCTGCCCTTAAAGAGCATTCAGAAGCTTCAACATTGGTAGGGTATGGCCATGTAATACTCCTATTGTGTAAACTGTACTAGTTCCCAGTAGGTTCCAGGTTTCAGTTGTCATCTCTAAAGCCCGTCATGTCACGGGGATGGGTCACTTGTAGGACTGCCTATAACTGATAGCTTCTGCCATCCCATTAGCTCTGGTAGGATGAGCAAAGTTTAGATCTTCTCACTAAGTGTAATCCGGTAGGCCTTAGAAGTATGCCTTATTTCTTATGCCATCTGCATCATGAAACATCTTCTCCCAGATGGATAGCCCAAACCCTGTTAGCCTTCAGAAAAGCAACAAAGACTTAGCTTTTCCTCCAGGTACTGCAGCCAGAAGGTTAATAAAGCTGGCATGGTGTCTTTGATCTGTGGATATGAATTTTATTGGGACTTCAGCTTTGTCTTTTTTGCTTTAATAGTTTTGATAAATGTATTTTGTTTTTTATTTTTATTTGCTTCCCACAATTCTTTTTAGTAGCTGGGAGGCCATATAATTTTTTTCAATAAACAAACAAACTACCGTGTTTTCCTGAAAATAAGACCCTGTCTTATATTTTTCTGAACCCTGAAATAAGCGCTTGGCCTTATTGCCATGCGCTCAAAAGCCTGATTGGGTTTATTATCAGGGGATGTCTTATTTTGGGGGAAACAGGGTAGTCTTAGGATATTCATTTTGCCTCTAAATTGGAAAAATCATTCTGATTTGAGGTCCATCTGTGTGTGTTTGTGTTAAAAAATGACTTGTGTTCCCATTCAATCCCTATAAGCACTTAAATCTTCTATTACATAAAAGCAGGTACACCCAAAGCACCTGAGGGTAGGACAAGAAGCAATGGGTGGAAACTAATCAAGGACAGAAGCAACTGAGAACTAAGGAGAAATTTCCTGACAGTTAGAACAAATAATCAGTGGAACAACTTGCCTCCAGAAGTTGCGAATGCTCCAACACTGGAAGTTTTTAAGAAGATGTTGGATAACCATTTGTTTGAAGTGGTGTAGGGTTTCCTGTCTAAGCAGGGGGTTGGACTAGAAGACCTCCAAGGTCCCTTCCAACTCTGTCATTCTATTCTATTCTATTCTATTCTATTCTATTCTATTCTATTCTATTCTATTCTATTCTATTCTATTCTATTCTATTCTATTCTATTCTATTCTATTCTATTCTATTCTATTCTAAATATTGCAAACTGATCCATTTTAGAGGATACTCTGGAGGATTTATATGTTGTTCATCCTTTCCTGTATAGTTCTAGGTTGCTCATATATTATTATTATTATTATTATTATTATTATTATTATTATTATTATTATTATTATTATTATTATTATTATTATTTCAATTTATATACCGCCCTTCTCCTATTGGACTCAGGGCGGTGCACAGCCAAGGAAAAAACACATACCAATACAAAATTTAAAATCAATTAAAAGAATTATACAGCTTTGGCCCACAATTTAAAACAATCCAATTAAAACCCAGTTTACACTTAAAGAGCTAAAAAGCTAAAAAGAGCTAAAAAAAAAAAGGGAAAGGGCATGGCAAAAGGCCCGGAGATCTGGTATCCTTCGTATCTCCGGGGGCAAATCGTATCTCTGCCACAGAGAAGGCCCTCCCCCTGGGGGTCGCCAGCCGACATTGTCTGGCTGATGGCACCCTGAGGAGTCCCTCTCTGTGGGAGGGTACTGGTCAGGGGGGAGGCTATTGGCGGCAGAAGGCGGTCTCGCAAATACCCAGGTCTGATGCCATGGAGCGCTTTAAAGGTGGTGACCAACACCTTGAAGTGCACCTGAAAGACCACTGGAAGCCAATGCAGCTCGCGCAGGAAAGGCATCACATGGGAGCACCCTCTTGCTCTCATAATCCCCCGCACGGCCGCATTCTGCACCAGTTGGAGCCTCTGGGTGCTCCTCAAGGGGAGCCCCATGTAGAGAGTATTAAATCATAACACAAATCCAGAACTGAACACAGACGTTATCAACTTGATACAATGTGTCTAGTTTCTAGGTTTTTCTACATACCTTCATCTCTAGTGTCACTAAATAAATAGTCTAGTTCAGATCATGTCCTGTACTGCACCTGCAGAATGGCACTTAGTATGCAGCATCTTTTTTTCAGTAGTTTTTATAAGGCAAGAGCTTTATGACTTTGAACTTACTTTGTCATTGGATCGCCTCATTTTAAATATTAGATCTCAGTCAGAGGTGTTATTCAGCAGGTTCTGACCAGTTCTGGAGAACCGGTAGTGGAAATTTTGAGTAGTTTGGAGAACCGGTAAATACCACCTCTGACTGACCCCGCCCCCATCTATTCTCTGCCTCCTGAGTCCCAGCTGATCAGGAGGAAATGGAGATTTTACAGTATCCTTCCCCTACCACGCCCACCAAACCACGCCCACCAAGCCATGCCATGCCCACTAAGCCACACCCACAGAACCAGTAGTAAAAAATTTTGAAACCCACCACTGATCTCAGCCTTTGAATATGTATTGCACTCTTATAGATGCTGAAGTCTTATAACATCTGCATTTTCAACTTCTGTTAATTTTTATTGAAGAGATCTTTTTTACATAGTATAACAGTACAATGGAAAAAACAATACATGTTTCAAGAAAAAAAGTTAAGTGATAAGTAAATAAGAAAGGAGAAAAGAAAGAAAAAAATAATAATGAAACAGTTTTCAATCTTTACACCAGTTATAAATATCTTCATATTATTATTCCAACATCTGCATTTTTAAAAGAAAAAAAATGGGGGGGGGACTCAGATGTGGCTTGTGGCATTTCTTATTAGTTATGGTGGTAGCATGCATTTTATGGCATATTGTAGAATAAAATTAAACATTTCTGATTTTAATAGGAAGTCATATTGTTTTAATGATCTCTCTGTGTTATATATTTTGTAAGAGTTTATTTTATCCTCATCCCTAATGAATTTACAACAAAAGAATTTTGAAAAACAATGTTTTCTAATAAGGCACTGAGAAATGGCACTAAGTGTAATGACCTTTAAATGGACACATGAACAGAAAATTTATAAAATGAACCTTCATTTAAACTGCTTTGAAATATTGACTTGGCTCCACTAAGAACTGGCCTTGACATCCCCAAAAGTATTCTTAATAAAGAGCCTTTCCTTTCTCTGATTATCCTTATTATTATAAGCATGAATGGTGTTGAGTCCCTTAGCAGTCAAGAATCCTGATGTGACTGCAGGAGACCTAACAGGTTGTTTTAATAAAATTAAATCAGCATATTGAACTGTGATGAATATGTCTTCTGATTTGCTGGCTGAAGTCCTGCCTATACTTAATTAGGAATGACATTATAGTTTGAGAGTAAATCCCATTGAACCCAGTGGAAAATACTTCTGAGTAGCAATGTCTAGAATCACTATAAGCATCTTGGAATCAATAGGTGTCAAGCATTCAATATGGACAAAGTTGAAACCTTCTTCGTATTTTAATAGTAACTTTGAGTCCTCCTCAAAATACCGCCAAGGTGGGAAACCATTGATCCTCACTCAATTACATAGGAATTTGCCCTATTGCTGAGAATGTAAGATCACATAAAAAGTTCCCAGTTCTTTAATGATGAGCCCAGGGCAGGCAACCTTTTCTCACCAAGAAGGGTGTATTTTCAGTCATTCTTGCTGATGACCAAAACTTGCAGGGTACCTAGATTTAATTTATAATATCAACCATAAAGTCTCATTTCACTGTTCCAACTCTGATTGAGCTTTGGAGGTTTAGTGCACCCATTTTTCCCTTAAAAATTGCAATATTTTTTTTCCCCATCATACATTTGGTAATTTCCCATCAAATTCCAGCAGTGTGTTCTTCAGGGAGTCTAAGATGCTAACTGAAAATGGAATTGGGGATCATGAGTTGAAAACCACAGAAGACAGGAAAACTTGCCTGATATTACATTTCTAGGACTCAGCCACTTCATACAGCCAAAGATTCTGGATTGATGGGAGATGTAGTCCCACAACACCTGGGTGGGTCACAGGTTCACCACTCTTATCTACAGTTTGTTTCTTCATACAACTGTACACACAAAGGTGGCTGAGGATTAACTGTGGCTGTTTATATGTAGAAGAAAAGACTTTGTGAACCAGCCATTATTTTCAAAGTAAATTTGCTTAAGATTTAGATATAGCAAATACAGTGGAATTAAAAAAATGTGGGTTGAATTTTTTTTTTAAAAGAAGGATTTGTAGTTCTTTTAATGTTTTACTTTAATGTTTGCTTCTTTAGAATTTATCTTTGTTCGGAACAGTTTAAAAGCCCAAGAAATTATTCCTTTCAGTTCAGGTATGTTGAACTACTTTGTTATTTTCTCCTTATATGCTGGATGAAGAAGAAAAAGGAAATATTCTCCTTTGAAATGCTCAGAATAAGATGCCTTTTAAAAGAAGGAACTTTTTTTTTTTTTTTTTTTTGCAAAAGGCAGCCTTGCTGATATTACTGCAGATATTAATGTAGAACTGGAAAATCTAGAATCCCCTTTTGGAAACTGTTAAACTTTCTTAGTTATGCAATTAAAAGAGAATGACATTTCAATATGTAATTTGTTCTTTGTTCCAGTCCAGTAAGCAAAGAAGTGAGAAAATTCAGTATAATAAGAGATAAAGTGGCTTTTTATGTATCACATGTCACATAGTTGACGTGACCCTTCAAATCCATTGGTTACCCAGGTTCAGTGAATCCAGTACCCACTGAATATTTGTGTTGATGGTACAGCATTTTGATTATGCCCCCCCTTTTTTTTTGCAAATCAAAAAGCAACCTAAATGCAATTCCCTTTCCCCCCCCCCAAGGGAAATTTGTGATTGATGCAAAAACAAATGTACAGATTACCTTTTAAATATTAGCGAGGTTCCCCACTTTTTTTGGTGTCACCCTTGAACTTAGATACTCTCCAAGAGTCTGTTCACAGGTTTCATTTTTTTAGATGTAGATCTCTTGAGCATGTGCCATAGTTCTCAGAGAGAGCCAAAAGAAATATTTTGTCTGGTTGGGATTTTCAATAGGAGTTTCTTTTATAATTAGGGTGACACATAATAATCCTTGTGGCCACTGGGATATAAACCTGATAAGTGGCTGGACTTCCAAGACATTGGAAGACGCGTTGATAGAAACCTCCAAATGACTTTCAATTTCCAAGCAGGAGATTTTTTTATCAGGCCGGCAGGCTCTTCTCAAGGCTCTCTCTCTCTCTCTCTCTCTCTCTCTCTCTCTCTCTCTCTCTCTCTCTCTCTCTCTCTCTGTGTGGATGTATATATAGCCTTGAGAAATAATCTCCTGTAATGCCCCAGATTTACACTGGCCCAGGGGGCTACTGTACAATAGAATCCCGAAGGGGCACATTAAACTGAACCAAGACTCCTTTAAGGCAGAGCAAAATGTGCAGAACTGTGATGTGACTCCAGGAACTCATCTCCCTGGTTGAAAGGAAGGAAAGAGGTGGGGTGGAGGGATGGGCAGAGAGACTGCACTGCATATTTACATAAAATTCCCTTAAGAATATCTGTCATGCCAGAGATTAAACCAAATGTCTCTCCCCAGTTTAATGTTATGCCTTAAGGCAGGCTGGGCCCAATAGGTTTCCTTGCTCTCCTCCAAATCAGAGATTATGAGCACGGAGAGTTTTAAATCTTGCCCTTATTCTCCGTAAGGTACAGCTACTAAATCACTGACTTGTGGAGACTATCAAGAGTCTGCCTTTAGCCCCCTTCTCCTCCCTGGATTTTGAGTTTCTTACAAAATGTGCATTTGGAAAGGAAAAAAGATTCTGTCTCTCCCTGCAGGATTTTAAATTTCAGTCTCCATATTAGCACCATTGTTCTTCACTGGTAAATGATTCCAGATACATGGTGATTTTTTTTTCAGGTAATTGAGTAAAATAAATAGTGCACAAGAGTGAACAACGGGTATCAGCCTTCCTTAATGCTGCATCGGTTTTGTGAATGATTAGCAACCCTTTCATTCCATTCAGTCAATTTCCAGAGCTTTCCAAAATCATATCAAGGGGGTGGGGGAGGGAATTATTTATTACTTATTTATTACATTTGTATGCCATCCATCCCATGGTTTGAAGTGGCTCAAAAAATGCCCCGTTAGAAAATGTTTCACTTTTCCTAACAGAATGAATTGCAAAGTAGGTGTGTGTTAAGCACCCACTAGC
Source organism: Pantherophis guttatus (assembly GCF_059756535.1). Lineage (NCBI taxonomy): Eukaryota > Metazoa > Chordata > Lepidosauria > Squamata > Colubridae > Pantherophis > Pantherophis guttatus. The sequence continues at coordinate 193,621,279 of NC_142063.1, forward strand.
CTCAACAAACTTATTTTGAAATTTAAAAGGAAAAAAAAAATCAGAATTCAAAATAAACAGGGCAAATATTTTGGTCACTGTCTCTCTCAGTGTCCTGCCCCTTGCAATCTCTGGAACCCCAAAAGCAGAATTTAAAAGTGAAGCTACTGGTATGAGGTCAGTGCCAGTCTGTATTGAGGGAATATCACATCTTCTTGGAACTCCCTCTCTCTCTCCCTCCCTCCCTCCCTCCCTCCCTCTCTCTCTCTCTCTCTCACTCACACACACACACACACACAGAGTTTTTTTTACATGTCTTTCTACCCTACCCTTTCTATAATCAAGGGGGTGTGATGGGCTCCCTGACAACACAAGCAGCCTGATTGAAAAATCTATTTTATCTAATAATTATTTAATTATTTATTTGTACCCTACTGTAGGCTACTTCTGCTGACTGCCGGCTGACAGAAGTTGGGCACTGGCTCAAGGTTTTACTCAGCCTTCCATCCTTCTGAGGTCGGTAAAATGAGGACCCGGATTGTTGGGGGCAATATGCTGATTCTGTAAACCGCTTAGAGAGGGCTGTAAAAGCACTATGAAACGGTATATAAGTCTAAATGCTATTGCTATTGCTATTTAATGCTTCTTCTGTGGTACAAAATGTCTTCCTATGTGGATATTAAGTCAATGTCTACATTGCATTAATGATTTTCAGTTAAGTTTCAAATGAATATCCTTCACTTGTTCTTAATCTAGCATCTCTCCTAAAAGTAGGCAGGTATATATAGAAGTGGAGAATACAGAAATTTTTCAGACCCAGAAGAGAAGCTTCAACTAGTGCAAGGGTGTCAAACTCATGGTGTCACGGCATCATCACATGACGTATCGGGACTTTTTCCCCTTTGCTAAATCGGGCGTGGGCATGCACTAATGGATCCAGGAGACACATTTCGGCTGAAAATCTAACTAAAGTTGCTAGTCCTCCTCTAGGCTTCCATCTTCTTTGCTAGGCATTGCTATACAAATTAATACAAATTCCATTCCAATTCTTTATATAGAGAGAGGAAAGAAAGAAATAAATAAAAAAAGCTATATGTGCAATAAGAGAAAAAGTAGAAAAAGAGAAAGATACCAAGAAGTGGCTTCCAATACTCTTCGCAGCAATTACAAGTGCAATTATATTTTAACCCCACTCTCTAAAGTTATATTTCTTCTTTCTATAATCTGCCCTATCTAAATATCAAAATCATAAATTACAAGTTCATTTCCCCCCTTTTATGCAAAAAGTCCATAAGGGCTGTCCAATCACCAATAAATGTAGGTAATATTGTCCTTCCTCTAATCAAAGAAGTAAATTGCATCCCAATTCTAGGTTGAAATAGCCCAATTGGATTTACACATTTACAACTCATAGGCATAGTAAGTTTTTATTTTCCCTTCACTTCACAGGATTTTGCATGTACTATTAGTATTATTCTACTCATGTTATGATTTATTCTTCTTCCTTCTCCTCTTTCTATTACTAAGACACTTACTAAGAGGTAAAATATGGAGATATAATAAGAGTCCAGTATGCAATGCAACAGAACTTACTTATCTTTTATGAGACTTTCTTTTACATGTAGTTCTGTTGTAGTTTCATTTTCAATATCTTTAGTGACAAATAACAGCCTGCCTATTGAGAGTTAAGAAGATGACTTGAGGGTGAGAAGCAAGATTGTTGTCAAAGTGACAAGGAGCTAAACATGGCTTAAATCCAAAGAATTAAAGTTTGTGAAAGCTCTCAGGCAGACCCTTCCTTAATTCACATCAGTATGGAAGAGGGGAGGCAAAATCAGACTTGCCTGATTCTTTTACTATCTAAATAGTAAAGGAAGGGAGGGCCTACTCAGGGTGCCGTCGGCTAGACAATGTCGGCTGGCGACCCCCAGAAGTACAGCTTTCTCTGTGGGGTCTCCCATCCTTTGGAATCAACTCCCCCTGAGGCTCCGGTTGGCCCCTGACCTTCGCACCTTCCGCCGCGAATTAAAAACATGGCTGTTCAAATTGCCCAGCCTGGACTGATGGGGTTTGGATTATTTTAATATGTTTAACATGTGTTTAATATGTATTTTAACATGTTTTATCTGGTTTGATTTTAATTGTTGTGAGCCGCCCTGAGTCCTATGGAGATAGGGTGACATACAAATCAAATAAATAATAATAGTAATAATAATAATAATAGTAATAATAATAATAATAGTAATAATAATAATAATAATAATAATAATAATAATAAAGTAGGTTTTAATCTTCTATGGAGTCTGTTTATGGATATGGTCTGTCTCATGAAACTGACATTGTCTGACTGCAGATAGGACATTTCCCTTTAAATAGAAGGACTTCCAGCTGACATCGCAGCGACATCGGACATGAGGAGGGGTCTCTGCACTCCCGTGCCAAGTTCTTCCCATTGGAGGGCTCCGAAAGGAGCTAAAGCCACTCTGTAGAGGTGGTGAAGAAAAGAGAGGTGCTCTGCAATTTGCAGAGAGCCACAACTCTTCTGCTCAGCTCAGGGCTTCTTCCCTCTTATCCACAACGAGGAGAAGAGGCAACCATCATGGCTGCTGTGAAGCTGGGACATCCGAGGCAACAAAGAAAGTGCAGGAGCAATGTAGATGGACAGTGACTGGAGCTGGGTGAGAAGATTCCTTTTTTGTTTAGACCCTAACTTTAAAAGGGAAAAAAAAGAGAGAGAGAGAACATCCAGGAAAAGAGACTCTTAGAATTGTTTATTAAAACAGTGAACAATTATATAGAGAAAAATCTTGGACCTGAAAGAAAGGAACTAAAGACTTTTTAAAACATAGAAAATTGGACTTCCAAACTGGGCAGGTGTTGTTTTGGAAAGGTATTTTAAAATGCTGGAACTAGCTACTTGAATAATTGACTTTGCTTCTACAAATTGAATTAAAATTGAATTAAATAGCTTGTTACATTTGAAACAACGCTGAAACTTAAGCTGAGGATGTCACCTACTGATGAATGGAAAATATACCATACGACTACAAGCCTGGGAAAGTTTTTGATAAGAGAAATAAACAAGATTCATCTGGAGGACTGTGGTAATACCTACTATTCTATAATTATATTCTTTATGATTACTGGAGACTCAACTATGGAAATAAGGAAAATTCTTAAGTAAAGTAAAGTGACTTCTAATTTTTGGAAAGCTTCCTGGACTATCTAAATGGAACTGATTGAATAATCCTGGAATATAAAGAGCAATGAGTATTGTACTTTCTGAGGAACAACATATATTCTTTTTGGACTATTGAGTAAGAGCGGGACTTACTGAAATAAGACAAGGTGCTCCATCAGAGGGAAATAAGCGAAATTTCAAAAGAAATGGTGTTGATATTCTAAAGCATTAAGGACACTATGACAAAGAATTACAGGGAGATAAACAACTTATTGCATGGCATAAATGGGAAAATAGAAAATACCCTGCAACTGATAATGAATGAAGACCAAAAATTCCAGGAAAGAGAGGAAACAACAGAAAAAATGGAGGAAAAGACAGAACAGAAAAATCAGCCAATAAAGCAAGAAGATGAGAAGGAGAAGATAATAAAGATAATAATGACTGATGAAATAAACCAAGCTTGATTAATGTAACAAATATTATTAATATTATTATTGCCATTTGTCCCAAAATGAATGATACCCAGATGTTGCACTGTTCATGTATTGATGTTGATGTATATTTTAAAAATTTTTAAAAAATGGGAAAAAAGAAGTTCTGAGATATAAATCTTTAAAAGATTATTTCTATATAACATTATTTGTTTCCTTTCTCCCATAATTTCACATTCTGTTGTTGCTGTCATATAGTTTGCTCAATTTCTCAGTGCCTTTAATCTCTTCTAGTAAACTGAGAATAGTTGCTCATAGGTTTATATCCAGCTGTTTTTATGTATCTCTGCTCTCTTCTTCATGTATCTATGCTTCATGAAGGCCTTTAACGCTTTGAAGGGAATTATACAAAGTTGGATTGTGCTACCAGTTTGATTCACCCTTCAGCTTTAAAAAAAAATGTTTTAAGGGCTCTAGAAATATTTGTCAAAATGAACAAAACTCTTTTCTAAAATAGGCGTTTTTAACTAATGTTCAACATAATGGCCCACAGTTGAATCAGCTTTTAGCTTGTTCTCTAGCCTCAGGAAACATAGGCCTGGTCCTACTTTTTTGGGGGTGGGTGGGTCGGGTCCCTTCAAGTCATGATTGACTCCTTGTGACTAGCTGGACTAGTTCCTGAGGTTTTCTTGACAAGATTTCATAAATGATTTGCCCTTGCCTTCTTCTTAGAGATGAAAGAGAGGGACTAGCCCAAGGTCACCAGATGGCTTTGTGGTGAATGGGGGCTAGAATTCTTGTGCCTTAGCTGCTACACCAAACTTGTTCTCTATATCCTGCTTAATGAAACTTTATTTACCTTGGTTTCCCCTTGTTTAAATAGTTGTAACCTCCCTTTTTGTCCTAAACAAAGCTTCAAGTAGTACATTAACACAAAAGTAAAGAGCAAAACAGATGGATCTCCAAGAGAAGATTAGATTAGAATCTCCATGAGAAAAGAATCAAGTATCAAACCTAAGTTAAGTATAATATCTCAATGACCCTCCAGAAGCTGAGCAGGGAAGATACCAATTAGATCTATCCCATGAGGAAATGTCACTTAAAATGCTGCCATGAAAATGTCCTAGCCTGTATTTAATTTTTAGCCATGACTTCCTATATTCCAATCATCATCTTGCTTCAAAATAAATCTCAGCATAAAGAAATGACCAGTCAGGATCAATTCAATAGTAAAATAAATATCGTATCAATCTTATGAAAGGCTTTAGTAAGTTATATGTCAATATTGTAAGATTCAGCCTGCAAGAGCCTTTTAATTCATTTTATTTGTGTTCTTTATCTAAGAAAATATCATTGTTTATGCATTATATAATTTTAGATGCTTTGTTTTTATGTAATGTTCTTAAAAAGATATGTAAACTTTGCTTCTTTAAATAACAATTATAGAACATCAAATTCCAAGGTAAAGACATTTTACAATTAGCATAAAACACATATGTACCAAAACAATAAAGAATAAGAAAATAAAAATAAAATGTATTTAATGCAAAATGGATCAACTCTTTTAAAAAAGAAAACCAAAACGCATTAAAAGGGCATCTATCCTCCAACTTACTGCACTAACAATTGGTCTTTACAATCTTTGAAATATTAATTAGATTGGGAGCTCTATGAATCTCCCTATAGTTCTCAGAATAATCTTGCTTGTGATAGTAACCACTGGAGCATCTTCATCTCCACTTTCCCAGAAGATACAGTTTGTCCCATTTGTATGCAAAGTTGTGCAGCAATTTTGGATTGCAAGCAGTTACAAAAGTAGGCAAATCACTGGCATGCATTCCAAGCCCTCACCAAAAACACTCCAAAGAAAATAAAACTTTGCCTGAGCAAACGTAGTCCAAACAGAATCTATATATGGGTAGAAGAGTCCAGAAAGAATCCAGGAATGTAGATGTGATTAATCTATTCAGAGTTCAAGGCACCAAGATTCAAGAAGTCCACAAGATTTATGGATCTAAGAGCACATTGCTGAGGTTGGAATAGCTGTTCTGACTGGAGAAGTCAACAGCTGGTGATTGCTTTAGTATGATCGACTGTAAGCCAATGAAGGCCACTGCCACTCTCAAGGACCTGAGAAAAGCATCTCTGCTCAGCTATCTGGACTTCTCTGAGGCTGTGGTTTGGAATCAAGATCTTTGAGAGTTTTTCCTACATCTGCTTCTGTTGATCACTGTTGATCAGCAAATCAGGTCTAGCATATGACTATTCATGCATGTAGTGCCTAAGATTACCTGGAACCATCTACAGTTGCCATGAAGGGAACAACATCCCAAAACTCACCAGATCTAACCTCACCAGGATGGAGATTGGAGTCCCCAAAGATAAAGACTCCAACACCAGCTGAGCTATGAGATCCAGGGGCTCAAGAAAGATTGCTGTTAGTGAGCAAGGTGGATGTTATACCAACAATTGCCCTTACTTACTTCAAGGTCTAACAGATCATGCAAGTATTCGGTCTAAATGTGATTTGTTATCTATCTAGTGCAGTGATGGCGAACCTTTTTGGCACCGAGTGCCCAAGCCGGAACGTGCATGCACGTGTGTGCGTGCACGTGCCGGAAACCCAAAGACCAGCTGGTCAGTGCTGCTGCCCATGCCGATCAGCTGGTCTTCGGGTTTCCGGCACGTGCATGCATTCCAGCCAGCTGGTCTTCGTTTGCACCGGAGCACTGGAAACCTGAAGACCAGGTGGCCAGCGTGCACTTGTCTGTTTTTGGGTCATTTTTGGCTGTTTTGGGGGCCGTTTTCAGGCTGTTTTGGGGCCATTTTCAGGCCGTTTTTCAGGCCAATTTCGGGGCTTCGGCACCCACAAAGACCAGTTGGCCACGACACATGTGCTCACAGAGAGGGCTCTGCATGCCGCCTCTGGCACGTGTGCCATAGGTTTGCCATCACGGATCTAGCGTATCAATGTTGTGACACCCTATTAATTTAATCAATTGCTGGTATGGAAAAAAAATACAGATGGTTTGGCCTTACCTATTGTAACATACAATGCTTGTATATTAAAAGAATAACATCTGGACTTTAGTTCATGTATTCCCTCCTCTGCACTGAAACAATGGAGATCAGATTTGACAGGATGAAAGGGCTGCTTAGATTGCTTGGAATCAACAGCTTTTCCAGAGCATGAACTGGCACCATCCTGCATTGTACTATTCTTAGGATATTACAAAGCCTGGAATATAATGGAAATTCTACCAAAGCCTATACAAACAGAATTTTTTTGAATGAAGATATCACTTTCTTTAAAAAGAGAGACAGAAAATATTCCGTCCATCTGAAAAGATGAGGATGTGTTTGAATATTTTCTCTGCCCTACATAAGAAAGATTGTCTTTTTCAAGACGCTTGTATATCATGCATTGGATGAATCAATTTTATTTGCAGGGGTCTCAATTATATCAGGGAACTGTACAACTCAGGAGACCATTAAAACTTCTTACCAATTAGGAGCTATTTAAAACCCACTGGGTTACATCACTTGTTGATGTAAATGATCAGATTTACTTCAAGAACTTGATTTCGGTTTCATGATTAATATTCTACCCCAAAGAGTAGAAGACTCCAACACCAGCTGAGCTATGAGATCCAGAGGCTCAAGAAAGATTGCTAATAGGGAGCCAGATGGATGTTATACCAGCAATTTCCCTTGCTTACCTCGAGGTAACAGATAATGCAAGTATTATATGAGATCATGAGGTCTCAGCCTCATGATCAATACCCTGAATGGAAAAGAATGGGCAGCACTTCACTAGATCAGTCCTCCTTCTTCACACATTTAAATATATGAGATCAGCATAAGAACCTGGAAGATTAGGAGTTAAGTCTCCATACTAGTTGGCATAGTGATAAACACCATTTCTCAGTGCCATGTTCCCAGTCAGAAACATAGGGCACATGGCGGCGCAGAGGCTTAATGATGCTGGAACTGCCAGTCAAAATGGTCTGCACTCCAGCAGTTTGAGCCTAGCTCTGTGAGACAGAGTGAGCTCCCTTCACTTGATCCCTAGCTCCTTTCCACTCAGCAGTTCAAAAGCATGAAATATTGCGAATAGATAAATGGGTACCAGTTTGGTGGGAAACCCCTAGCTGTGTTTGTGTGTGTGGAGAGTGGAAGCTGGTGCTAGACTTGGCTGGACATGAGACATCACAACAGTTGGCAAGGTGAGGTGATACAGGCAGAGAGCCAGCAACCCGAGCGCCACAAGTTAATTGGTGTAAAGATCATTTGCCCCCTGCATTGCACCAAGGATAGGTGTGTAAGAGCAGAACAAAATGATTTAGTATTCTAAGTTGTCAGGACTGCATTGAGTGTCTACCATGTGCAGATTTCCCTGACATTGTGTGTCATATGCTAAATAAATATAAAAAGTCAAAAACATGAAGTCCCCCATCAGTCCCAAGGTTTAAATTCTAGGCCTCTTCCTGTATTTTTAAGTTAAAGGACATTTGGCTGCATTTTTCTGAAGCCTTAATATCTTTGCTCAGCTGTCTCTTGTTTGGAGCAGGAAAAGAAAAACTTTCTGGCATGAGAATCAGTGGCACTTACCATATCTCACCAGCTCTAAGTTTGACCCCATGGCTCTTTCTATCTTTATCTCCCACACCTCTTTTGGAGATAGAAATGTTTGGTCCAGGAATATCTGCCTCTCTCTCCCTTTATCCGTTGGAGGCAATCAACTGAAGCTGACAAAGTCCCCCCTTCCCCGCCCCAGCTATACATCTTAGATGGGATGAAATGTTCATTTCTTTTCTGGCTTCAGTAAGAAAGGTTTGCTCACAATTTTCTGCCCTCCACCTCTTCCAACCCTTTCTTCTCCTTGGCTGAGATCTGAGGACTGAACAGCTGTTTCTTATCTGGTTGGAGTTGGAGAGAATCTCTCTTTATAGTCTTTTCTACCCTTGTCAGACACTCCCAAGAATTCTTCCTCTAGTCTCTATTTGTATACACTGCAATGTCTCAATCCCCCATTTTTTGACTCTCAGAGTCTAAACTATTAGTTGAAGTCTGAATATGATTTCGTCTTGTAAGGATACTCCAAATGAAACTCATCTGCTGGTTCTCATGATTTGTTTCTTGGGTGTTGTTCCAATTCATTAGATATTCCTGAATGTCCAAAAAGCATGGCTACATCGTGGGAAAAGAGGATGTAACTTCAGTTTGGGTGGAAACTGAAGACAAAAGGCAACTTGGGATATATTACAGTGATCCAGCTTCTTAAGGGATATAGTGATAAGAAACCCTATGTGACCTGCAACAGCAATGCTCTCCTGGCAGTGTTGGTCAGCAGAATATTTGTAGGAGGCTTTGCAATTAGCACCTTTGAGAAGTTGGTGTGCAGTCTGCAATTCTTGGAGAAAACGGGAGGCTTCTAAGTATGGAGAAGGGCTGGGAAGCATTAAGGAGCAGGTGCAGGTGATAACCATACATGCCTTGAAATAAAGTCTTGAACTGGGTTATAACATAGATTTAATGTTCATAATTTTATTGTTGCAATATTTTCAGGATCAGACTCAATAATAATAATAAGAGTTAGAGGTTTAAATATATTTCTCTTTAATTATAACAGGCATTCTATATTCACTGAATATTCACAGATAGAAGCCAAGAAAATGGTGAAGGTGGCTCCTTATATATACAAAGGGTGGAGCCAAGAGTGGGAGTGGTGAATTATGAATACATTAAGAGTCAAAGAATAAGTTAACCCCTGATATCCCATATATACATTATTTACACATTAGGGAATAAGGCATTTACATCTGACAAATCCCCCTCTAAATGCCGGTTCGCTATACAACACCAATTACATTCAGATTCAGGACAATATAAGACATACAATTTAGAAGTTAAATATTTGTGCTGTTTAGAAGGTAAAGGCTTCGTCAATATGTCAGCTAATTGTTCAGATGTATCACAATGTACTGCTTTGATAAATCCATCTTGAGACAATTGTCTCACATGCTTAAATTTTATATCTATATGCCTGGATCTTTGTCCAATGGCATCGGATCTAGATATTTCAATGGCTGCTTTATTGTCTTCATGCATAACAAAAGGCAAAGTAGGTTTTTTCCAAACATCTGAAATTAAATCATTAAACCATACAAGGTTATTTGCAGCTTTGGATAAACAAACATATTCCGCTTCTGTGGTTGAAGTGGCTACCAGTTCTTGTTTACCAGTGTACCAGTAAACTGGACAGTCATTTAATAGGAAAACATAACCAGAAGTACTTTTTCTGCATGATATATCTCCAGCCCAATCCGCATCTGCGTAACATGTAAGCTTTGGTTCTTTATTATCACTAGGTTCTAATACTAGGCAAAAGTCTAATGTACTTTTCAGATATCTTAAAATTCTTTTGACGGCTTCCCAGTGATACATTGTTGGTTTGCTAACGTGCCTTGATAATAAATTGAGTGGTAATGCAATATCTGGCCTAGTCCAATTAGATATATAAAGAAGTGAACCTATGACTGATCTATAAAATGTATTATCCTTGAATTCAGGGGAAGATTCATCAGTATTTCTAAGGAAATCAGTTTGCATAGGAGTGTCACAGGGTTTGGCATTGTTTAAATTGCATTTGTTTAGAAGTTCAATGATCTTATCTTTCTGAGTAAGTTTGAATCCCCTTCTAGTTTTGTTAATTTGTACACCAAGATATTTGTTTACTTTACCTAGAGATTTCAACGAGAAATGTTCATTTAGCTTGTTTACAAAGATTTCTCTTCTCTCTTTGTGTTTTCCTATATATAAAATATCATCTACATAAATCAATACAAATTCAATATAATCATCACTCTTTTTGACAAAGAAACAGTTATCAGCAGTGGTAGCGTTGAAATCCATGGTCTTAAGTACTTTTACCAAGCAATCGTACCATCTTTTGCCAGATTGCTTTAATCCGTATAAACTCTTGTTCAATAGCCAAATTTCATTTTTATTAGTGTATTGACTGTGAGGTGCTCTTACATATATTTCCTTATCTAGTTTTGCGTGTAGATACGCAGTCTGTATGTCATATTGAAATACATCAAGATTGAGTGCAGATGCTACTACTAGAGCTGTTTTAACACTCTCTGTTCTTACTGTGGGGGAGTACGTGTCAGTATAGTCCTCCGGATATTTTTGAGCATAACCTTGTGCAACCAATCTAGCTTTGTATAGAGTATTGCCTCCTTCTAGGTTCTTAATTTTATAAATCCACCTGGTACCAATAATTGTTTTATCTTTAGGTGCAGTCGCAGGTGTGAATACATTTAATCCTTGCAAACTTTCCATCTCTTTTTTCATAGCTAGTTCCCATTTTTCCTTTTCTTCACGAGGGAGTTTTAATACTTCCTCATATGTATTAGGTGTTATTTGTTCACCATCCATATGCATTATGTAATCTCTGTATTTATTTGGTATTTGATTTCTGTTGTTCCTAATAGCTCTTTCAGGTTTGCTATGGTTGTCATGCAAATATCTTGCTTCCTTTTTTGTTAATGTGTCTGTCTTTATTTTGTGTTGACTATTTGTCCATGTTTTGGTTTTGTTTTTATTTTTGTTGATATTTTGATTTTCTATTGTCCCTTCCTCACGAGATTTTGTATCTTTGCATTTATTTGGAAATATTTCATTAAGATGTAATTTAGACCAGTTGGCCTGTTCATGGAACACAGCTGTTCTGGAAACTATAAATTTGTTATTATTATCAATGAATCTGTACCCTTTGGTGCCAGTTTCATATCCCATAAATCTTAGTCTTCTGGATACGTTTTCTCCCTTTCTTCTCAACTGTTTAGGTATGTGTACGTCTGCAGTGACCCCAAATATGTGCATGTGTGCTAATTTTGGTTTCCTATTATACATCACCTCATATGGTGTCTTATTCACAATACTGGACCAGGTTCTATTTTGAGTGTAATTTGAATAATGTAAGGCTTCTGACCAAAATTGTTTGCCTAAACCAGCATCCTCTAATGTGCACCTAATCATGGTTTGTAATGTGGAATTTTTTCTCTCTGCAATCCCGTTCTGGAACGCAGAAAATGGACTAGACGTGTAATGTAGCATTCCTCTATCCTTTAACCATTGGGAGAATTCTTTAGACATGAATTCACATCCCCTATCTGTCATAATTCATTTTATTCTGATATTATGTTGTGTTTCTATGTGTTTGTAAAATTCCTTAAATTTCTGAAAGGTTTCATCCTTGTGTTTTAATGTGTAAACAAAACCATAGCGACTGTAATCGTCTACTATTGTTAGGAAGTAACGTTTTCTATAAGTGATTGATGGAGTTAATGGGCCAACTAAGTCCATGTGTACTAAGTCAAAAATTTTGTTAGTTGATCTGGTGGATTTTTTTGGCCTGGGACTAGTTTTTAGTTTAGTAGATTTACATACTGAGCATTCCAAATAATTTTCACAATTTTTTATTTTGACACCTTCTGCGTGTTCAGTCATTTTTTGTACTACAGGAAAACTTGCGTGTCCTAACTTCCTATGTAAGATGTGAGCACACTCATCATGAATTGGTTTACCTATTTTTGGTTTCTTCTCATTGTGTGTATCTGCGTGATCATGAGATATTTTACATTCATCATTGTCACTGTTACTAATATTTTCATCATCTGCCTCAATACAATCTTCCATATTTGAATCAATGTTATGTAACCATCTTTCTTTTGTTATCAGATAGGGTAGGCCTCCTTTAATCATCACAGTGCCTACATTTGTTTTATTCTTCTCTAAAGTTGCTTTTCCCTTTGAGAAAACTATATTGATGTCAGAATCTCTGCTTAGTTTTATGGCACTTAGTATGTTATGAGGTATTTCTGGTATTAACAATACCCCCTCTATTTTTCCTAGACCAGGCAAGGTCACATTCCCTCTGCCTAATACTTGAACCTTTTCTTGATTAGCTACCTTTATTACAAACTTATCTTCTGTAAATGAAGACAATATATTTTTGTTATTAGTGGTGTGATTAGTTGCCCCAGAATCAATAAGCCAATTATTGTTCTCATTTTGTTGCGTTTTAGTGCTGTCTTGTTTATTTAGTCCATTCAGTGAACCAGATTTTCTCTCTTTTGAATTTTCTCTGCCCCCTCTACTTTCTCTGTAATTTGGTGGGCTTCTATATTTATGTCTATCTGTGGAAGACTGTTTATAATTGTATTTATTCCTATATTCTGACCTATGTCTTTCCTTTGAAATTTTGGGACAATCCCTTCTATTGTGTTCCCTGGACCCACAATTGTGGCATTTAAAAGTTTCATTATATTTTTCTTGGAAAGCTACCTTCCTAAAAGATTTGTGTTCTGTGTGATTGCTAGAACGATTTTTTCTTGAATTGTCTTCTGCTATCAATTTGTTAGATAGACTTTCTATGGTTAAATATCCTAGATTGATGGTGTCTAAGTGTGACATAAAACTATCCCATGATGAATCAAGTGAATTGATAATAACACTTTTCATTGTTTGATCTGAAATCACTTCCCCCCTCAAATGCAGCTCAGCTCTTATTTTGTTTAAAGATATTAAATGCTCACTTATGGAAACCCCTGGTTTTACTCTGGAAGAAAAGAAGTCCTTAGACATTCTTGTGGTGGTAGCTACACTATCGCTGTGAAACAAATTAAACATGCATTGAATTATTTCTGAAACAGTTAGATTTGGTTTGATGCTATGATACATTGCAGGAGACACGCTAGATATTATTAAGAAAAATGCTCTATGGTGTAAACAATCTATTTTTAAAGTCCAAGGTCTTCTTGGGGGACTAGTGATAAAAAATAGTAAATTTTCTTTCATAAAGACAACCTGAAGCTGTTGATACCATTCTTGCAAATTAATGCCATCAACCCTAAGTTTTGGAAAGTCACTGGGTAAGTTTCCCACATTATTTTGTCCATTACTTACAACCTGAGGTAGTCCGTGGTCTCGCAAGTGTAGGAAATTGCAAAACGGCATGGGGATGCTCGCAACGAGTCTGCGCGGTTCTCTGGCCAGTTCAAGTCTTTCCGGACCGTCTACGTAGTTTCGCACATGCGCGTTGTTCATTTCTTCTTTGGCGTCGTCGTGGAAGGTTCTCTCCATTGTAGCTCGCTCGCTCCGCTCCTCTTCAGACGAGTCGGTCTCTGGCTCGGTCTTAGGAGTTCTGATGGCGGCGACTGCTCTTCTCTTTCTTTTGGGTGCGTTGGCACTTGCTTCGGTCTGCGGTGTAGGGCGGAATCGACATGGCTCTCTGGGCTCGGGCGTCGTCGCTCTCGAAGTCAGGATGGGAGCGTGCAGGTCTTGAGGTATCGGCTTGTTCGCTTGCTTCTTCGTTGGCGCTTTGGAAATTTTTAATTTTGGCCCAAATGCAGCAAAAAGCGTCTTCATTGCTGACTTTACTTGAGATTTTGTTAAGTCGTCTTCACTTTCTGATTCTGGCTCTTCCGAAGAGTTTGAATCCTCCTTTTCACTTTCGTTGTCTGATAACGTCTTTCGCGCCAGAAATTTTGAACTGAGCATTTTGATTGGCTCTGTTTCGTTCACTTTGGAGGCTTGTTGAAACCAAGATGGCTGCCATTCAAAATTTCGCGCGGGATCACATTTTTTCTTTTTCATAACGGCTTTCTCTGTAGTCATATCACTCACAGTTTTTTGGTCTTTGGGTTTCTCTTTAGCGATGTTTTTCTCTCTCGCTGCTCCGCTGTTCTTCAGCATTTCTTGGAGGTTCGCGATGAGGCTTTCATCATTCTTCTGGCTTTTTAATAGCTTCAATATCTCTGACCTGAGTTCGTTATTTTCTATTTCGATTTCCTCCTGGTCATCATTTTCATTTATTAATTCTCCTTCTTCAGTGGTGTATTCTTCGGATTCTCTCGAAATCGCGTTTGTGGATTCGTTGATTATTTCTTGTTCAGTTTCTATTTCTTTGCTGTAGGCCCTGGTGTTGGGCCTATCTTTCTTAGACATTTTTAGGTATTTATTGAGTCAATTAACCATCCTCTGCTACCAGCTTGTTGCAATATTTTCAGGATCAGACTCAATAATAATAATAAGAGTTAGAGGTTTAAATATATTTCTCTTTAATTATAACAGGCATTCTATATTCACTGAATATTCACAGATAGAAGCCAAGAAAATGGTGAAGGTGGCTCCTTATATATACAAAGGGTGGAGCCAAGAGTGGGAGTGGTGAATTATGAATACATTAAGAGTCAAAGAATAAGTTAACCCCTGATATCCCATATATACATTATTTACACATTAGGGAATAAGGCATTTACATCTGACATTTATGTTATGGTTTATTAATATTTATATGGATATTTGTATTTTACCTATGTTATCTTGCAATTCTTTATGTTGGTCATCGGTCAAACTAAAACACCTCTTGCACAATTGCTTTCTCTCTGAGTTATTATAAGCAAACTCAGATATATGCCAAAGATTAAGCCAATTTACTTGTTACTAGATAATGTAGCAATGAAGGTGTTGCTCCAAAGTAGTATTTTTCCCCCTTTGATTCACCACCCAGTTGTGAATGATTGATATATGAAATAGTTTTCCAAAATATATATCATGAGTTCTTGGTCTCTATCCAGGATGAAATCATTTGGAAAATCATGGTTCTAGAAAACATGAATGAGTGAACAGGTAAGCCATCTCCATTTTTACTTCATAACGACTTTCCTATCTCCAACTTTCCTCTTCTGTGGAAGGTTGTTGAGAAAGTGATAAGGGAAAATACAAAGTTGTGGGGGGATGAGGATATGGATTATTTTAATTTTTAGCAGGCAGGATTCAGGTCTGGGCAGAAATTACTGTCATAGATGTGGGATCTCTCAGCAATCTTCTATATTGACAAGCAAAGAGACATTCTGGCCCACTTGTGAGTGTTGGAATTTGGAGACACTATTTTGTGGTGTTCTACTTGGAAATGGATGGTTTCCACTGATGGTAGCAATGGTGAAGGATCTACATCCCAGCCTTTCATCGGTGGATGCCCCACAGGACATAGGACCACATCGATCCTATTACCAATCCTGTTTAATAATTGGCAGAAAACATTTACTGTTCAGAGTGAGGTATATCAATATGCTGATGATATCCAGCTAGGGATCTGTATCTCAAGCCAAAGGGAGAGGTGATAGAGCTTCTGTGGAAAAACAGGCTCAAGCCAAGACTTTGCTCAGATCCAGTTACACCTTTACATAGATTAGGAGGCATTGATGATGGTCACTCATGTCTCAGTCATCTTGTGACTGGATTCCTATAGCTCAATCTATGTAGAGCTGCTCTTTCACAGCACATTCTTGGAGGGAACTTCCTTCCACTGGAACATCTTCCACCCAGAAGGCAAGGATGACCACTACTCTTACAACATTATGGTGAAGACAGGACTTTTTCAGAAGGCCTTCAGAGGCTGGATTCATATTTTGTACACTAAGCAAAATTGTTGAGGATTGTGGTGGTTAATAAATCAAATAAACCAATCAATATTGCTTAGCAAACTTCATTCCAAGCTTCAGTCTCTTTCCCTTAGCTCCACATTCCCAGGCAGACACAAGAAGATCATTTTGTGTGAAGGCCAAAGCTGGCAAGGTAGGAAGAGAGGAACTGGGAATAGACAAAAACACTGTGTAAGTGGTGAAGATACTTTCAACAGCCTGGTCTGACAGACAGGTTACTAGGAGTCTATTATGATGTAAAGGCAGAAAAATAAACCCAGTTTTTAAACTTTGGGATACCCAAAGCTATTTTCTTAAGATTTTAGAAGCTGATCTCTGTCATAATTAAGGCACTTTTGTGTGTGTTTATGTATGTGCCTTTGAGTCAATGTTGACTTTTGGCGACTGCCTAGACAAGTCCTTGAAGTTTTCTTGACAAGGTTTTTCAGAGGTAGTTGTGCCTTCTTCCTAGCACTGAGAGAAGTGATTGGTCCAAGGTTACCTAGGCAGGACTAGAACCCATAGTTTCCTGGGTTCTAGCCTGGTGCCTTAACCACTACATCAGATAGGCTCTCTGGACACTACAGTAGTCCTCAATTTACAACAGTAATGGAGCCTGGAATTTCTGTTGTAAGTCATGATGGTCAAGGCACCCATGTGATTGGACCCAATTTTATGACATTTTTGTGTTGGCCATTAGGTAATGTGGCAGTCATTAAGTGAACACAACAGTCATTAAGCTAATGCCATGGTCATTAAGTGAATCCATGTATTCATATAGTGATTTTTGCCAGAAACTGGCAGAAACTGGAAACAAATGTAAATTGCGGTCATGTGACCATGGAATACTGCAAAGGGCCATAAAGGTTAGCCAGTTGTCAAATGCCCGAAATGCAGTCATGTGACCACATGTGGGTATGCAGCCATTGGAATCCACAACCAAGTTATAAGTAACTTTTTGGGAACGGGGTCTATCATAACTTCGAACGGTCACTCAGTAACCAGTTAAGGCGCCCTGTATCAGGGGTGAAATGCTCCTGGTTCGGACCGGATCACCCAATCTGGTAGCGATGGAGGCGGGTGGTTCGGAGAATCGGTAGCAAAAATCCCTGCCCCCCCCCCATGACCAGCTGAGACGCACAATCATCTGAGGCTTTTTTTTTTACCTTTAAAAGCATTTTTTCTACAACCTCTTCAGCCGAAAAAATGCTTTTAAAAGTAAAAAAAAAAATTGGCCATGCCCACCCAGTCACATTAACCCCACCACCACCAAACCACACCCACAGAACCGGTAGTAACAAATTTTAGATTTCACCACTGCCCTGTATGTTTCTGTAATAGCATCTATCTATTTAAGCCTTGCCTTTAATTGTAAGTAAAACCCTTTGAGTGTAAATTAAAGCTTTCAGAGAGAAAATGATTGCAACTACCCAGATGTAGGTCTGAGAGATACATACTGTAGTTTTATTGCAAAGAAATAGGGATCCATACACACAAAGAACTACACAGGGATCCTGCTTTTCTCCCTCTATCACTCAGTTAACACAAAGGTTCAAACCCTGAGCCTCTTCCTCTGGCTGTATCAATTTAACTGATTTTTGCCAATCCCTTTTTTTGTGCCCGGAAGCTCTTTGCATGTTCCTGGTGTGAGAATCAAGTGCTCCTTCCTTACCGGCTTCAACCCTTACTAATTGATCTCAAAGGCAAGTTTGGAGCTGTGGTGCCAAAGGGTGAAATTTGATCAGTGGTTCTTTCACATTAAGCTGTGCAAAATTCTGAGCGCTAATTAAAATCAAAGGTGATTCAATAAAAAATGTCCAGTTTTTATTAAACCTTTGAGGCTACGTGTATCTCATTCTTCCCACAGAATTTTCTAAGCCAGATATCCTTGAAGAGAGAAGGGGAAGAGAGGCTTAGACTTATTCTGCTGAATTTTGAAAGCCTGGTTTATTCTTAACAGTAGCTATCTGTGGCTATCTTACCCAAAATCATCCCCCTTTTTATCCTAATCCATCCTTAACTCTCAGGCTATTTGTTTGATTTATAGAAGAGTTCTTAATGTCTTTGTTTTGCATATCTCTAGCTCTTTCCGTTTTGCCTTTCATTCCCTCTTCATTCCTGTTTTCTTTCACCAACTTGTCAATTTCAGTCTTATCTTGTACTGTGTGTGCCATCTTCACTGCATGAGTAATTTTGAGATAAATATGCTTACTTTTAAGTTGCTGCATATAATTTTGATATTGCTTCATATCATTTTGTTACCTGTGCAATAGTGATAACGCACATACTTGTCAGGTTATTTTTTTTAAAAAAAAAATCCTTCTCAAGGAAGCATTACATGCATCATTCTCAGAAAAAGTTAGTGCTATCAATAAATTGTATCTACTACTGGTAGAACAATAATCTGCCATCCCAAAAATGAGTGATTGGAAATTCTGATCTTTTGTAAAAATCTTACTCTTTGAACAGTTTTTTTAAAAAAATGTTTCGTTCTAAATTGAAGTGTAGCTTCCCTAATGGTTATATTTTGGGCAGTTTAAAGATTTTCTTCTGTTCTTTTTTTCATCCTAGCCATCGTTGCCATTTAAGAGGCAAAAAGAATCTATTTCAAAATATTATTGCAGTCAGCTGGTAAAAAAAAAGTGAATATGTCTATCATTCCTTCTGTTTTCATCACAATCCATCATAAATATAAAGCTGCTGCAGGCCTCAGATGCTTCTCCATTTCAGCCTGTGCTAAAATCATTTCTCAAATCAAATCATGAATAAGTTCAAATTGAATCTTGCCAGCTTTGAATCTCAAATCTGAATTGGATTTTGGCTGATTCACTTCCTTACTATATTCACAGAACAGGATTACCCTATGATTTCAATAAAAGGAAAATGGCAAAAATCTAGGGGAGAAGGTCATAGTGCCCCCTGTTAAAGTCTAACTGTCAGGCAGGGGAAAGTCCAACCAAGTCTGCAAATAAAGCATGAGATCAATAAACTTTTTTGATAGGATTCATATTAAAGTGATTCCAAAAAGGCTGTACATGGATGATGATGCATTGAGATGTAATGCAAGCCATGGTGTTTGGGAATAACATTGTTGGGCTCAGGCCATCATTATTTCTCCCCTTCCATACACACACCTGAGTGAACACTCACATAGTCAAACCGATATTGCCACCAAATCCAACATTACAGTATGTAATTGGGACACTTGCTCTGGGGGGAAAGTCACTTTTGAACTGGGGAGAAAAAAGGTCTGGTAGAAAGGACTAATTGAATAAACAGGTCTGTTGTCCAGTTTAGAAACAGCAGTTGGCAGCAATTTCTACTTGTTAAGAACCAGATTCCTCTTTAGTGCTGTATACTGATCAGGGCTAAAATAAATAGGGAGTGGAACCATAACCAAGAGGATAGTTGATACCCCTTTTATTCTTTCTCCTGCCTCCATTTCTTCCTCCTCTCCCCCGCCCCCCTCCTTCAGGCTCTTTCTCTATCTGATGCTCTCCTTGTCCTCCCAGCTGATGGCTTGTAGAAAGCCTGGGAGCCACATTCAAGATTGATGTTTGGTCTACAGCACGATAGGAGTCCCTCTTCTCTCCGAGGGTCCTAAAGTGGCATTCGTGGTTTGCTCTTCTTTGGTTGGGCTGCCCTGTTTAGATGAGAAATTATTTCCCAAAGAGAACAGAGACTTTAATTGATATTGTCTGCCATTGGACAGCATAGTTCTTTGGGATGGAAGGGATCATTTTACAATAAATAATCAGAATGCCCTGATTAGGTTTTCAAGTCCAGGACTACAAGGAATAAACATATTTAGGCCAGGAGAGGGGAGAAAGGGGAGGGGTGTCTTTCTAACATATTGCACCTCTATGTCCCTGAACAGGCATTTCTTTTAACTACTCAGCTGTACAAAAGCAGCAGAATTGGAGACATAATTTCAGTTTCAACAAGTCATCAAACATTGTAAAAGTCAATTCTATAAACATTTGGATTTTCTGACATCTGATGCCAGGGCTGTTTGGGCAGCCTAGGTTCACAGTGGAGGTTTCTAAACAGGCAATCCAGTTTTCCAGGTAATTAAAAATGTTTGTATAGGCTGGTAGATTTATCTTCTGAAACCATTTTAGCACTACTGCTCTCTGGAGTGGTATCAGTTGACAGAGTGCATAATCTAGAACAGACTAATTGCTGCATGATTTCTAATTTTTCTGCAGCCCATGTAAATGAGCCGGAGTCGGCACAGGTGGAACCTATTAGAGAGAATGATTTTGCTCTCGGGTTGCTATCTGCATTTGCTGTTGTCTTATCAATGCCAAAGAGGAAGTCTGCTGTCATGAAAAGCAGGCAAGGGAACAATGTCTGGCTGAAAAGTCCCGTTTCATTACTTTTTCATTCATACGGCGCTACCTGCCTAATGGAGTTTTCCGACGATTAAGCCAGGCAGAGCAGGAATGTAGTTTTATTCAAATAAGGCCACACTGCTTTAGCTTAAGCCGAGGAAGCATGCCCATTCCTGGCAAGGCAACAAGAATGGCAATTCAATAATATATGAATTGAATAATGCAAGATGATCGACTGTACAGGTATGAAATAGTGATATTGCAATGAATGAATGAAAACCCCATGCTATGAACGCATGAAATAAACACATTGTTCTTCCAAATTTCAGAACACTGCCCCTTCCCCCAAATCCTTCCAACTTTACCAAAAATCAATACAATATTTTGAATGGTGGATTATGTAAGCACAAAAGCAGAAAGTTGCACTTTCCCTTCTTTGTAATCACAGAGTAAGTTAATTTGTAAATGTAAATGAACCTGTATTTGCTGCAGAATAAATTGGAAGTTTCTTCTTTCTCCTTAGTGTTCTCTCTTTCTGTATTCTTTCTCTTTCTTTCTTTCTTTCTTTCTTTCTTTCTTTCTTTCTTTCTTTCTTTCTTTCTTTCTTTTTTCTTTCCTTCCTTCCTTCCTTCCTTCCTTCCTTCCTTCTCTCTTTACTCTTTGTGTTACTTTGTGTTATTTTTTAATATTTTTTTGGGTAAAACTTTTAATAAAAGAGCCAACTTGGTTTAGTGGTTAAGATAGAAAGCAGGAGACCATGAATTCAAGTTCTGCCTTAGCTATGAAAGACAGCTGGGTGACTTTAGACCAGTTACTCTCTCTCTCAGTCCAACACACCTCACAGGGTTGTTTTTGTGGGGAAAATAAGAGAAGAAAGTTGTGTTGAATATGTTCGCCTCCTAAGGTAGCTTGTAAAAATAAACAAAGATGGGATACAAATAAAGTAAATAAATAAATCAATTGGAGAAGACCATATTTTACCCCAATGGAAACCTGTACTGAGCATATATTGTTAAGTTATGAGTCCCATCATATTTCATCATTGGCATTATTAAAAGGCAGAATCCTGCTGATGCAGTGGGGAGGTAACTACTCTTTTTCCTGATAAAGGATAAATATGCAGATGCTCTAACTTCTAATATATTGCATAGTGCCATCCTTTTTCCTCTTAGAATTCTAGCGTTGAAGGGTTCAATCCTGAGTAGAAAATAAGATAGGTATATATGATGTCTTACTGACTTTTTAAAAATGCATTTATGGATAAGGTTTGCCTATAATAGCAAGAAGTATGTTTGTTAAGGACAAGGATATATAAGCACTTCTGTATGCAGATGATGACAGAACTTGAATGATTTCTAGTGAATATTAGATTGGATGATACTATGAAAACCATGTATCTGAAAATTAATGCATTGTAAACAAAGATGAATGTGCTTCACAGGGGAAACAGAGTGTGTAAGTGCAAGTTATCTATAATTGCTGAAAAAATAGAGCAAATAAATGAATGTTTATATCTTGATAGAATATTTACTAAAGTGGGTGGATAACTTTTAAGATGTGCAAATGCTGGTAGAAAGGCAATGGATAATATGTAGATTGGTAGGTAGAATGAAAAAAATTGTCATAGGTTGTGAAAATTGCTGTGTGGAAGAGTGTGCCTTTGCCCACTTTATTATATGAAAGTAAGAGCTGGAGGAACACAAAACCTAAGTTGAATGCAGTGGAAGTGAGCTACTTAATGAAATGTATGTGGTGAAAGAAGAAGCAATCAATTCAAGGATGAATGTATGTAGACTGAATGCCAAAGTCAGTGGCCAATGTGACAGAAGTACATTAGGATAGTTTGGTTACACAGAAAGAATGAATGAGGATCAAACAACAAACAAATGCTAGGAGGCAAGTGAATGGATTGAGGAGAAGATGGAGAAAACCATGTCTGGATTGAGTTACAGAGAACCTCAAAAAAAGGTTTCCTGGTATCCGAAGCAGAACATCCAGATTCAGTCACAGTTTTGTTCCATATAGCATCAACCTTGTCAACTCACAGAATAACAGAGTTGGATGGGACCTTGGAGGTCTTCTAGCCCAACCCCCTGCCTAGGCAGGAAACCCTACACCACATTTCAAGTTTCCTCTTTCCACTATATATTCAAAATGGACAGTGGTTAATATTTGTGTGTGTGTGTGTGTGTGTGTGTATACCAGTGTGCTCACAGTAAAAAATGATAATAAAGGTTATCTTATCATATAGAAAGATGATCTACAAGTTGGTGTATGGATATATTAGAGACAAGGGAGCCGAGGTGGCACAGTGGTTAGAGTGTAGTACTGCAGCTACTTCAGCTGACTGCTAGTTCAGCAGATTAGCAGATCAAATCTCACCGGCTCAAGGTTGACTCAGCCTTCCATCCTTCCGAGGTGGGTAAAATGAGGACCCAGATTGTTGGGGGCAATATGCTATTTAGTATACTGTCTTTGGTGTAAGCCGCCCAGAGTCCTCGGAGAGTGGGCAGCATAGAAATATGAATAATAAAATAAATAAAGGATCTATAGCAAAAAAAGAAAGATGTGGAGAGGCATGATTACTGTAACCTAAATTTTATTTTATCTCCTGCTTTTAATTTTTGATTTATATGTAACAGTAACAGAGTTGGAAGGTGCCTTGGAGGTTATCTAGTCCAACCCCCTGCTCATGCAGGAGACCTGTACTAGGGATTCAAGCCACTGAACTGCCGACGTTTCTGATCGACAAGCTCAATGTCTTAGCCACTAAACCAACTAGCTTAGTACTTCTTACTCATTTTCCATACTTTGTACTATTTTCCCACAAAAGGAAAAGTGTGAGGGGTAAGTGCCTATGATGTTTTACCATGACCCAGATGTCCTAAGATCAACTGTTTCACTTTTCAGTCATATATTGGGGCATTTACTAGCTATTAATGCAGCAATTCCCATCCCAAACCTTAATGATATAGAGATAATATGTAGATATTATCTCTGAGCCTTGGTGGCGCAGCAGACTAAAGTGCTGTTAAATAGCACCAGCTGCCTGCAATTACTGCAAATTCAAATCTCACCAGGCTCAAGGTTGACTCAGCCTTCCATCCTTTCAAGGTAGGTAAAATGAGGAGCCGGTTTGTGGAGGCAATAAGCTGACTTTGTATAAAAAAAACCACCGCTTTGGGGGGGGGGCGAAAGCCCTACTAAGCAAGTATATACAAAAGTATGAAGGCTATTGCTTAACGCATTGTAAGTTGCCCTGAGTCGCCGGAGAAGGGCGGCATATAAATTGAACCAATAAATAAATAAATTGAACCAATAAATAAATAAATTGAACCAATAAATAAATAAATAAAGAAGGACGCTTAAAAATTCTGCATCTCCTGCAGAATTAACAGAATAATAGAATAACAGCATTGAAAGTCTTCTAGTCCAACTGCCTGCTCAAATAGGAAACCCTATACCATTTCAGACAAATTGGAACTGGAGTATTGAAACTTTCCTCCATGTATTTTTCTTCTAATTTTATCTGTAAAAGTGGAATTAGGGGCTACCACTATCCATGACTTTTTAATTTCAAAAATGAGCAGCTCTAATATTGTTTTTGAAATATGTTCTGGAACTGCAAAATGCAGTAGAATGCTTTCTTTCTGGGCGGCAACTCAGACAGCATTCATTAGCTTTGTTTTTCAATAATACTGGATGATCCCTATTAAGTGACTGCAGTTCAGTTCAGGACAAATTGAGGAAGATGTCAGATTTTTGGGGGGGAGAAAAATAATAAAGTAGAAGCAGAATGGCTAAGATCCTACATATTTTAGGAAACAGCTCGGTTCCTGTTATGTCTTCCAAATCCAATATCCCCAAATTAGTTCAAAGTTCCCTAAATTAATGAAATCCTCCCAGTGACAGATCTCACGGGTGGAGGGAAGGAACTGAAATGTGCTTTCTCTTTTTATTGGAACAAACTTTCTAAAATAGTCATTTTGGATGAAGCTTGATTTTGCAAGGGGCTTTTTTAGTGCAGATTTTACATATTTTTGACTGTCATCCTTTGCAGCTTTACTTCCATAAAGCTATAAAGTTCGTTTTTATATATGTGTAATATTGTTTTTAAATTTGTGCCAGTTTAGATAGCTCTGCTCCAAACTCCTAGGATATAAAGCTTTGAATGATCATAAACAGTAATGTCAACTTGGACAGGAGCTCCATCTGCTGAATAGACCAGCCTTTGCTAGGGTCTCAGTGGTGGATGCCAGGCATATCTCTACCAAGCAGCAGAAAGCAAAAGAGAACAAGAATAGACAGCTGAAAATGAAGATTTACTTAGAACAGATCTAATAGAATCAGCAGCACTTAAATAGGCCCTGACTTAATTAAGTTTTATTGGCTTCAGTGGATCTATGGAAAGCTTAATTAAGTCTGGATCCAACCTGCAGTACGTTATTGGTTTCTGAGACCAATACCATGCAATTGTATAGTTCCATTTTCTTTTTAGTGGACATGCTCCATGTTGAAATGATGTAACATTCCTACTACAGATGTCTTCCTCATGTGCTGGTCTCTAGAGGCTAGTGGTCATTTGTCATATGGCATTAATAAATCGAGCACAGTTCTTGGAAAAATGATGGCATTCCCTGCATTACACAGTCTTATGCTATAAACTGGGCTTACTTCTAGCTGGGCCAGATTTTCTTTATGACATTTTGGGTTGCTCCCAGCTGCATTCGAACAAATATCCAGAGTTCCTATGTAATCTTGCTTCAGTTAAGCTTAATTATAGTTAATGATGAGCTTGGTAGCAATGTGTTTTTTTCAAACCTAAGATGCCTTTGAGCTGTAAACGGTGTCGTTGACAGGGGGAGTTATTGCTGTTGTTTTAATACATTCTTCAGGGGAAAATCTCCTGCTTTGATGGTCCCTAAAAGAAAAGGAGTTTCCATGACATTAAGGTCTAATAGCATAATGCACCAATGCCAAGGGCTTTAGGGAGCCATAAAGGCAGCAAGACAACTGCTTGAAGGTACATGTCTGGTTGCCTGGCCAACTATAATGTAGTCAAAACTGAATGATCCCAAGGGAACAGAGCTGTCAATTAAGAGCTGGCTTGCTATAGCCAAAGTAACCAGCAAGAGAGACATAAACAGACTTCTCGTCAGTCTCCAGTAACTAGTGCTTTGATGTCAACAAATTGTTTAGTTTTTAGATCATGTTCGTTTGTTGTCTGGACTTGGCTGGAAGAGTCTTCTGGTCTTCTTTCTTCGTGGCCTCAAGCATGTCTTTCTATTTCCATTTGTCATGGGTTGTCTCCAGCTTGAGCTATGAATTTTGTGGCTTCCATGATATTTTCCATTGCTATTTTGTCACAGCAGAAGGTTCAGAGTAGCCCACACAGGCTGCAGATAAAAAGGAAGGAGACAGACATGTGGAAAGAGGCTTCCTCACCCTCTCTCTTCAGTGGCTTTTTCAGTATCTGAACTGGCATTTTCATTCACACAGCATAACTTCCAGGATTACCGTGCCTTCCCTAAATTTTCCCTATCAATAAAAATAACATCAATATTAGTCAATATTGTGCTGAAAGTATTTAGGCTGTGTAAAAGCAAGATAAGTAAGCAAGCTCTGTTGACATGTTCTGTTCCATCTCCATCATTAGGGATGGAATCCCATCTTGGCAAAATCTAATGCAAACTGATCGGATCCTTTGCTCCCAAGAAAACTATAAATCATAATGCTCTTCTCTTCTAATCCCAAAAGTCTAGACATTATTTAAAAATGATGTTTTTAGGCTATGATGAGCTTGGAAACACCTAGTTTGAAATAATGCATATTTGAATACTAAATATAGTATTCAAAATGCATACTTTTAACAATAGATTTTATATGCAGGATAAATACAGTTTAAAGGGAGAAGGGGACAGAATAAGGATAACAATAAAAAGAGTATTTAGAATTGACCAGACCAAAAATATTAAAAATAAAATCTATCTATCTATCTATCTATCTATCTATCTATCTATCTATCTATCTATCTATCTATCCATCCATCCATCCATCCATCCATCTATCACCTATCACCTATCACCTATCACCTATCTATCTATCTATCTATCTATCTATCTATCTATCTATCTATCTATCTATCTATCTGTATCATCATAGTTTTTGTGGAATGATTTTCCAGGAAAAAAGCTTCATGAATGCTACTTTTGAGTTATTTATAAAAATAATCAAGGCAAGATATAAAGTAAAGTAGGTAAGGTAGGGTAAGTAAGGTAGAGTAAAATAAAGTAAATTAAAAGAGTAAAGTAAAAAAATAAAGTATACTAGTATAGTATAGTGTAATATAGTATAGTATTAGTATAGATTCAGAATAGTAGTAGTATAATATAGTATTAGTATAGTATAGTATAGTATAGTATAGTATAGTATAGTAGTGTAGTGTAGTGTAGTGTAGTGTAGTGTAGAGTAGAGTAGAGTAGAGTAGAGCAGAGCAGAGTAGAATAGAGTGCAAAGTAAAAAGTAATATATGGGAACTCTTCAATAAATGGTTTATTTTTATTCAGATCCTTAAAAAGCAAACTCCCAAAAAAGGGGAAATACAAAAACAAAGTAAAACTAGACGAGGAAGAAAAAAACAGAAAACAAATGTGCATAAAAAGAAAAAAATCTGTCCAGGGGAAAAAATCCTTGATTGGTGCTTAATAACAAAGCTTTTCATTAAAAATTTTAACCTGGATCTTTCCCAACAACTGGATCCCATTCCCCAAATCATAAGTCTCTGTTATGGATACCCCCACACCATCTGTTGTTCAAAAAGATATCTTACAAGTTGAAATGTCACATCTCTTAATATTTGTTTTCCAGTTAGTCCATTTCCCAATCTTCATCAATCTGGTTAGAAAAGTCCAGTTCATCACTCACCAGTTCAGTCATCTCTAAGTCTTTAGAATCCATGCCCCTTTCAGCCTTTTCCAACCAGCTTGCAGTTTTCAGACCAGACTCCTTCTCCTTCAAATCTGCCAGCAACAAATTAGATTCCAATCATCTGATTGTAAGTCTGGTTCAGCTGCTGTTACCTGTATCTGAATATAATCTTTGGGTTGATTTAAAACCATTGTTATTTTATTAAACATTTTTTCTAAATTTTCTGGTTGAAATTGTAAATTGAAAAGCATTTTTTCCAAAGGCTTCCCAAAAAACATATCCTTAAGTTGATTCATTGCTTGCATGATCCTTGTAGTGAAAATCCAATACAAATGTAAATCACATGAGATCACTTTCACTCCCCAGGAAATCAGCATTGACTTCCATATGGAGAAAGTGATTTGCAACAAACATAATAAAGTAGTAAAAAAAAAATCAGTTTAAAATTCAGCAAGGGGTTAAATTAAATCAGCATACAACCAGTCAATCAACATTTAAAAATAAAAATCAAAGTAAAAAAAGGAAATGTCAGAATGTGCAGTTAAAACTGAGGCATGCTTAAAACAAACAAACAGCTAAAAGGAAAAGATGGAGACCCCAGCCCTCCAGCCACTTCTACCAAAAATTGCAACCATCAAGATTGCTCTTCTCAGGTAGATCCATAGTTATCTGACAATTGTCTTGGGTCACCTCTAGTTGCTCCTTTTTGATTTTGGAGCACATGCTGCCAAAGAGCCAGCTTTGGGAGAAAAATCAGCTGTTTGTTAGCAGGAGAAAAAAATTGCCCTGCTGCTCAGCTCTCTATCTTTGGAGAACTCCCCATAAAGTATGGAAAATCTTGATAGATGCAAGTCATTTAATCTGTATTTCCCAATCTTTTGTCTGTTTAAAATACTCTCTCCCATTCCTCTTTTGTGTGTGTTTGTGTGTGTGTGTGTGTGTGTGTGTGTGATAAGCGAACTAAGTGGGAGATTTTTTGAATTGTCAAATTTCAAGCAGGGATTGAATTCAATAGCCCCTAAATGGCTAGCCCAAAACATTTTGTGGTTTGAAACAAAGACAACAATGGTTGTTTCCTTTCTCCTTCTTCTACAGAGGAGGACAGGGGATAGTGCTTTAAATGGATGGTATATTTACTGGTTCTCCCACCTATAAATGATCTTTGACCATCAGCACCAGCCTTCCAAAGTGGCAACCTCCTTCTGCCTATTCTTAGCAAGCACTCCTATGTTAATATTTCCATAAGTAATTTTCTTTGAGAAAAAAAAAACACCAAACACCTGCTTATTTCAGTGAAAAATTATTCATGGTCTTTTAGTGCTGAGAAAACCAGCATCATGCCCAAATTCCAAAAGCCAATCCTGATTGCCAACTGAGTGAAAGTTTTGTTATAGTCTTCCCTAGACCTAGAGATTAATCAGGCTAAAGAAGAGGATTAACCTTAGTGCTAGAAATAGGTAAGCAAGAAAAGGTGTCACGGAAAAGGTCTAGTAGTAGAAAAAGGAAGATGCATCTGGAACCAAAAATTGCTCTCTCAGATTTATTAATCTGAGACAAAAGTCTTGACAGCACAAGGAAGACATTTTTGTGTGTGTTTTAGTCACACCCCATTCCCTTGTCCATTCCACTGGGGAATTTATCTGCCCCCTGACCCATGTATGGATCTCTGCTATTTTATTACATGATAAGATTTCTGGTAAGGAGGAGCAAACCCAGAATCTTTGATCTTGCCAAAGATAGGATGTTTTCTTCCGTTCATACTAGCTTCTCAACCAAGTAAGCCAGTGCAGGATTTGTTAGCTCATGATCACTTTCTGTGTAAATAGAAAGGAGATTGCATAGCTGGTCACACATGCTTAGCAAAGATAATTGATTGGGGTAGGGAGGTGGGATGTGTTCAGGGAGCTTGAACAGAGAACTACCCACTTTCCTGAACTGTATTCAAGGTGAAGCATGTACTGTATTAATCTAGCCAATATGTTTTGAGCCTTGCTTCACCCTCTCAGTTTTTAGTATTGGTATCAGTGTTAGATTCAGTGACTCTGCGGAAACAGGGAAAGAAGGCTTGGTGATGGAGGCTGACAAGCTACAGAGTCACAGAGATTAAAGGGACCAATTTTACCAGCAAACATTACAAATACCCAACTTGCTTAAGTGAAGCCAATTATTGTATTATTGCCTCCTTTGCACTATGCACAGTAGGGATGTCACTGGATAATGGTTTGCATGTAGAGTTAATCACTTTGATGCATTTCTGACTGATCCCAGCAAATTATGTTTTGGTTCCACTATATTAAACACAAGAGCAGAGGATTATCATTAATAAATCTAAGGCACAGCATGCATAAATCTTGAATAAATCAAATATCAATTACATAGGCAGTATCTGTTGACATCTGCTTTCATCAAATAATATATTTGAAATAGGTTATATTCTACTTTACTAGAGTTCAAGGAATACATGCGTAGACCCGGAGCTCCTAAGAGTTGGGTTTATCTAGGCATGCTGTTGCATGCAGACCCTTTTTATTGCCGTTTATTTTTATATATAAATAGGTCATTGGTTTCACATGGTAGCTCGCCTGACATGAAGAGAAGATTTATATTGTATGGGGGAAAGCTCTGGTGTGCCATTTCTGCATGGAGATGTATGAACCAGTTATTGCTAAATTCCATTTTAAAGTAATTTATGACTGTGTGGCTTCTTGGATTCCTATGTCTTGTCAAATGTTTTTCTCCCATGGGGTGGAGCTGCCTTGGGATTGAGGGGTGGTTGTGAAAGCAGGTGAAGAGGATGGAATTTGATCAATGGCTGATTTCAAGGGAATTGTGGAGAGCAGGGATTAAAAATGGGCAGAGCCCATGAAATGAAGAGCACTCAAAAGCCTGTGGGCAGGGTGAGTATATACCTCTGCATGCAGGGCCTCATCTCCCACAAACAGGCTGGGCGTTTCACGGCCTCCTCTGCTTGCAGGAACAAGCCCTTGAGGAGTCTTATGGAAGCAGTTCCCTCCCCATCCTTGTACTTTTTTTCTTTCTTCAGAATGTCAACATGTTGGTCAGCCAAAGCCCATATAGAGCTTTCTGAAAAAATGGACCCAGTCCTAAAGTACTTAGATAAGATCATGGCCTCTAACTAGCCAGGACACCCAGGTAGTACCTCCCAGTTTATGATACTATATTTGTGGCTAAAGGGAGGCCACGTTACTTTGGTTAACTGCCTAGTAACTTTTTTTCTGGGGGGAGGGGGATCATTTTAGAAAAAAAGCCTTCCCAAAGGAAGCTTCCAAATTAAATAAAAAAAATGCAATTAAAAGCTTAATTTTTAAAAAAGTGCAGTAAATCAAGGGACTCATTAAAGCAGGAATCTAACTTAAAATAGAGGCTGTGATCAGTTGTCTCCCTAGAGAGAGTTCCTTAATCACAGTGTCACTTTCTAAATATAACATTATCCTATATGCTCCTCATGAGCTACTTTTCTGAAAATGGAGCTTTTCATGATAGCACCCACTCAAAATGGAAAGAGATCTGCAAGCTTTTCCCCAGGAGACACCGATTTGGCAAGAGTACTGCATAATCCTCATCAGGATCCTTCCCCCATTCACATTGGCCAATAATATTTCCACATCCTCCTATACCCTTCCTGCACATAATCACTTGCTTGAGCTAAGGTCCTGCCCTGTCCGGAAGCCTGAACTGTGGGGCTGATTTGTGGCAAACTTACCGCCGGATTTGCCCTAGAGAAAGAAGGTTAGTTTAGGGAAAGGATTTTCTTCTCATATTATTATTCTCCTGAGGCTCCTGAAAGGAGTCCTTTTTAGAAAAGAATAATAATGTACGCAAGCCATCCTCATATGATAGAACATGAAATGTAAGGTGTGATTAACTGTTTTAGGAATTACTCATTCACATACTGGACCTTCTATCACAGTTTTCCCTATATCCTCTCCTCTCCTCTCCTCTCCTCTCCTCTCCTATCCCCACAGACTGTATAGGTATACGTAGAACATTATTGCTGAATGAGATCTCTCATAGCATATACTGATGTGGGACCTCTCTGCATATCTTTGATATACAAACTTGATGGATTGATTATACTGTATATATTTTCTGCATTTCTACTCCATACTTTAGCAGGAAATCCATCCAGGCCAATTAAAAAAGATAGTCCTCAGGCTTATGATTTAAAAAGGCATGCCATGACACAAAAGGAACAAGGACTATAGCTGGAAAAAGGGAATAAGAATAATGAGGTCCCCATTGTTATTGTTATGAGGAACTTCCACTGCCTGCTGGGTTTGCTGCAAGAGGACCATCATGAGAGAGATAAAACCTGATGGAGCCAGGCTAGTTACTGGTGGATCTGCTCCTTTCTATTCTAATGCTGCAATCCAGAGGAAAAATTGAAAGGGATCAGAGATGCACCCAAAAGAGCCAATGGGCTCTTGCCAAGTCCAGAGCTGGCTGTGACTATGCAAGCTCTTACATGCATCTGCTATAGATGTGAACTATCATCCAACTCAGTTTGGAAGGTTGGGCTGCCTAGTTTTGTTGTTGCTACTTTACTCTTGAATCATAGGTCATTTTTCAAGGAAGCATCACACCCAACACATAGTCATTTGTCTAGAGGGGATGAGACAAAGGTGCTCACAATAACATTTTCTTTTTCAGAAACAGAAATTCAGTCATCTTGCAGGAATTCCAGAGAAGGCCTTTCCTTGGCGAGATGAAACGTGTTGCCTTCTGAAACAAATACTTAGAAGAGAAGAGGAGAATGCAAACAGGGCACCAAGGAACAAGCTGGAGACATCATCATGGTTTTTGATTCCCACTTTCCCAAAATTACACCTATGAGAAGGACTTTAGGATGGAAAAAGGTTCCACTCCTTTTCCTGAGTTTGTCTCATTTTCCTACCTTAGCTGCTTAATATGTCTGTCGTGTTTTCATCCTAAGTTTTGTTTTTGAAATGTCACCTTTGCCCCACTTGTCTTCTGAGTGGTTTGGAGGAGTGATGTGTATGCTTTCAAACTAAGCATTAAAAATCACACTAAAGAGGAATCTTTCCTTTGTCATTCTTCCACTCAAGGTAACTCAACAAAGAGCAAAATGCTGTAAACGTACAGTACAGAAATGTGCATTACAAAATATCACCCAAAATATAACTAACATAATTATTATGATGCCAAGAATAACGTGCCAAATTAAACAGCAGCAGCATAAAATGCCATTGTTCAACACTTGAAATGATAGAAAAACCAACTAAACAAATTTTATTCGACTCATAGACCTACCACAATTCAGGTTCAGAAGTCCCATTGAAATGGGACAGTTTTTGATTGATATCTTAAAGCACACATGCACAAATGTAGTGTACATTCTGGCTTTTTATTTGCCATTCAACTATCTAACAGTGTAAGACAAGATATTTGCAATTCACCCTCCAGAGAGGTTTCGTTTCTTCCAGGTAGATTCATTTGGTAGCAAATGGTCCTTCCAGTACCCTGATGCTGGAATATGAATTTTTCACTAGAGATTGCCTAGAATCTCCTGGCAGAGTGGAAAATGGAAGAGAAACACCACAACTTGCAGCAGTGGTGTTAAAAGGATGCCATTACTATGGTCAGTAGAACACAACCAATAAAATGCTTTGAAATCTTGCTCTACGCAACACTAGGCAAAACAGGGCTGATATTTAGGATAGAAAGAATGGCTTCCCAACAATTTAAAGGGGTCAGAAGCATAGCTTGTAATAGGTATTAACTGATGAGAAGAAATTTTTCTCTTGGAAGAATTAAGGTTGCTCGAAGAATTCATTCTCAGTGAATTCAATGTGAACTAACCTTTTCTACACCTTCTGCATTTATGTCTAGGTAGGAACATCGCTATTGATCAAATGTTGCATTTCTCTGTTGCAAAGACAATTCTCTGTTCCCTGAATATATCAACATGTGCTCAAATAGGTATTCTGAAATAGAACAAGTTTAACTATATAACTAAGTGAACTTTTCCATGCAGATTAAAATATAAAATGAAATTGCAGGTAAATGCAGCAATTGAATGGAACAGATTTATAAGTACGTTCCCACTATGGCAAGCAGATAATAAATTGTTTTGCCCATCTCCATATTGATAAATTAGGCTCCCATCTTTACCCTGGAGTCTTTTTGAATTCATTCCAGCTGATTTCTGATTAGACATGTCTGAGATTTTGCTACAAAACACTTTGAAATATTAAAGATTTAAAGCTTAAGACTTCTGGGGTATGATTTGGTAAAATTCGAAGAAGGTATATGTGGTTGGGGGAAGGGTTATGTGATCAGTAATAGGATATAAATCATACTGAAACCTTTCATGTATTTTCTTCTACTGCAATATTATTAAAAGTGTGTAACAACAAGTCTCGTGATTCCTTAGAGAATGGGATATTTATACTGGTTTAAACTCTTCTAGATTAGAATCCACTTCATTTAAATCTTCCACTTCTGTGACAGTTACCCCAAAGGAAGATGTGGATGTCAGTCTCTTGATGGTCAGCATTACATATCACATGGTCTGCTGTGTCACAGGGTTTTTTTGTGATCACAGAAAGGTAAGAATCACAGCAGAGTATTTCAGGAAGATCATTTGTCATACTCTGGAAAGTAGCATGAGAAGAAATTCTCCATTCCATCATTGGAAGGGATTCCTCATATATATCCTTCAGGATTCTAACAATTTTGTTACTGTTAATTTGATCAAACATTTTTAAAAGAATGCACCACTGTTGAAATGGTGCACTTTAACCATCCTTTTCTGTCACGAGAAGGAATTTTAGTGCTTTTTAATTTTTTTATTACTCCAACATTAGCTGAACTTATTTTTAGTTGATATCAAGATCTCATTCCTTCTTCGAACCTTGTTATGGTGCCTGAAACAGACAGTGTTTCAGTCTTGTGTGTGTGCATTTATTAACATGGACAGTTGCTACATCCATAGGACTGAAACCAGATTTCATGCATAGTTAATGATATATGGTTGGCTTTTCGTTGTTACACCTGTGCAAACATGGGTGTAGATAAGTGAAAGCTTGAATGGATTTAACTTTCTCATAAATGTGGGAGTGGTTTTTGATTCCTAAGTAAATTGAATCTAGAGTACAGTATAGTCTATTAAAGTCAGTGAAATGTTTTGCCATTGATTCTAGGGGAAGGAACATGAATTACACTCCATATAAATACATTAATGAGGCAACTTTACCCACACATAATAATAAAGACTACATTAAAAAAAATCACTTGAGGGGTATTTGGAATAATTTTGTGAATCCCGATGCTTCATTTGTGACACCAGTGCCAAAACTAAGTGGGTTGAATGACTGAAATTAAATTGAGAGGAAATATCTTGCATGAAGTTTGACTTACCATTTTGATATCTTTTTTACAATCATGTTGAATTATCCCATTTTGGGAATTTCCCAGTCCTGAAGAATGACAAGGAAACATCATCTTAAAGAGTAGTGTAAAAAGATAAGCCAATTGACACACTCCAGGTCCTTAGGAAGGGGTTCTAACAAGCACCACAGAATATATATGGGTTGATTTGTGCATCTTAAACCTGCATATGTATGCACAGTTAATGTCAGAAGGAACAGATGGTGAATAAGGCTTTCTCTATCTCCCTAGAGGGAATGTTTTTCTTCTTTCATTTATTTAAAATTCGTCAAGGTGTCCAGCACAACAGTACAGTCATAAATGTCATATACTATGTAACATAAGCAATGAAACAGCATCAATATGGAATAGCTCACACAGGAGCTGACAATATTAACAGTTGAGCTGTTCAGACAAACAAGAATGCTCTTGATCTGACCTAACAAATATTGCAGTTTTGGCACCTGTTAAATGTCTGTTGGGAGGAATTTTTGCACTGTATTTTCCTTTTTTAGCTAGGAATTTAAACTGGCAGACACTGTTGGCTTAGATGCTATGTCCTTATTGTAGTTTATGGAAAGAAAAACTTCCCACACTTTTTCTTACGGTCTACTCCTTATATGTTCTCATTATGCTTGTGTCTTTTTTCATCACAAGATACTATAGATGTCCATGCTGAAGCATATGTGAAACATATGGCTTGGACCTTTTACTAAATTTCAGTTTGCTAGACTGAGTTGCAGGTAAGCAACTCACGACCGCAGGGAGCAGTTCTTGAACTGAAACACATATTCTTCCAAATGCATGGTTCTCTGATTTTTTGCATGGTAATTCTCCAATTCAGAAGGCATACAAAACTACAACGTTAAGAGAATATCTCCCCCTCAAACTTTGTATGTTAGTGAATGTAGACTACACAATTTAATTAGAGGAGGAGAATGCCTTCATTAGACAAAACTGTGGACAAAATATATATTAGGAGAAATGTACATATAAACATTGAGGTTTTGCGCAAAGTTTATGGGGAAAATCATTGACATGAAATAAAAAGAAATGAAGACAGAAAAACAATCAGAGCTACGAACATCAGCCTCATCAGTTTCTAATCCTAAAGAAAGGATTTCATTCTTCTAATAGTTTTATTGTGGCTTCTGAGAAATGTGTGGATCAACCTGAAGCATACCTAGATTTGGGGTTCTATTATTAAATTGAATGTATGCCTAAAAATAAAAAGCAAGCAAAACTCATTTACTGGGCAATACAGGCCTAAGAATGACATCATTGGAAGCCAATCAGAAAATGCACATTCCTTCCAGCTTTCTATAGCCATTGATGTCATCATTTTCTGAAAAGTATTTGATACCAGAGCTGTGTTCTCCCAGATGTGGTTTCACCCATGACCCTACATGGTTCTTGTAGAAACAGCTTACTCAGATCTACTTGTTTCAGAATGTAAATCATAAAAGAAATCCAAACAAGCAAAAAAGAAAAGAAAAATCAAAGCTTACTCTTGCCGTCCTGTTACTTAAGTTCTTATCACTAGTAACAGAATATCAAGTTTTAACACTTGAAATCTCAAAAGGCAGGCTTTCCCTCCTCTCAAGGAGAATATGGATGTGAAATTTTGCTTTATTGTATTGGCTTAAAACTAACTCCTTAAAAACAAGTGGATTTATTCTTGAAAAAGTTGTGTTTCTCTTCTGTTCCCATGTGAACAATTATTTTAAACAGCTCTAGAGAGAAAGAACATTCTGGGAATGCTAGCAAGAAATATGATAATGATGTCGCACTGGTTACATCACATTCCTGGATTGCAATGTCACTGGTGGGATGTTATTGCTTAGACATTGAGTAGGATGTTAGAAATTGAAATGTTTTCTTCCTTACATTTAGCTGTTTTCTTGAGCTTGCTCATCGCTTTTCATTAACCAATAGCAATGGCACTTAGACTTATACACCACTTCACAGTACTTTACAGCCCTTTCTAAGTGGTTTAGAGTCAGCCTATTGCCCCCAACAATCTGAGTCCTCATTTTACCCACCAGGATGGAAGGCTGAGTCAATCTTGAGCCTGGTGAGATTCGAACTGGCAAATCGCTAGCAGATGGCAGTCAGCAGAAATATCCTGCAATACTGCACTCTCACCACTGTGTCACCATAGTAAAATGTGGTTGACCAGTTGTTTTGCCTTTTCCAACATTGCACTTCAGCAATGCACTTCAACATTGCACTTCAGCAATGACAAGGTCTAGTTCAACAGACATTGTTAACAACAACGGCAGAAGGCCTCTAACAGATGCAGGTGATCTTTTTTGTGACTCTTTCTCTTGAGAAATGAGAATTGAAATCCAGAGGTAATCCCCATTTGTTGAAAGCACTGCATCAGCTACAGACTGGTCTCAAAATAAGAGAACAACAAAAGTTGGAAGGGATCTCTTCTAGTCCAACCTCCTGTTCAAGCAGAAAAGCCTATACAATTTCAGACAAATGGTTGTCCAATCTCTTCTTTAAAAAATTGTTGCACTGATTAATTATTCAGGATATTTGTTCTTAGTTCTAGGTTGCTTCTATCCTTGATTAATTTCCATCCTTTGCTTCTTGTCCTGCCTTCTAGTGCTTTGGAAAATAGGTTGACCTCCTCTTCTTGCATTAACTTAAACAATGCCATTGCCAGCACTTTCCTATTTAGCTAATGGGAATTCCCGCCTTCTAATCTTTCTTTCTTTCTTTCTTTTATTAGATTTATATACCGCCCTACTCCCGAAGGAT
This sequence comes from Pantherophis guttatus, assembly GCF_059756535.1. Taxonomy (NCBI): domain Eukaryota; kingdom Metazoa; phylum Chordata; class Lepidosauria; order Squamata; family Colubridae; genus Pantherophis; species Pantherophis guttatus. Next base: position 193,658,807 of record NC_142063.1, read on the forward strand.
TCAGGGCAGTGAACAGGCACAAAATAAAATACATAGATACAAAAGTTAAAAGATATAATTAAAACCAGATTAAATAATTTAGCCCGAGACAATTTAAAAAATCCCAATAATTTAAAACAGATTAAAATTTCGATTTAAAAGAATTTTAAAACAGGGGAGAAAATTAGGCCAGGCCGGCTTGCTGGAATAGAAGAATCTTAAGAGCACGGCGGAAAGTGCGTAGATCCGGGATCCTCCGTATCTCTGGGGGGAGCTCGTTCCAGATAGTGGGTGCCCCCACAGTGCCAGTCGACATTGTTTAGCTGACGGCACCCGGAGGAGCCCCTCTCTATGAGAGCGTACCGGCCGGTGGGAGGCTGCTTGTGGTAGTAGGCGGTCCCATAAATAACCAGGTCCTAAGCCATGGAGCGCTCTAAAGGTGGTAACCAGAACTTGAAGCCCACCCGGAAGACCACCGGGAGCCAGTGCAGCTCGCGCAGGAGAGGTGTCACACGGGAGTGCCATGTTGCTCCCATAACCACCCACGCGGCCTCACTCTGCACCAGTTGGAGCCTCCGGGTGCTCCTCAAGGGGAGCCCCATGTAGAGAGCATTGCAGTAGTCCAGGCGGGAAGTGACGAGGGCATGAGTGACTGTGTGTAGGGAGTCCCGATCCAGAAAGGACTAATCGGGACTAATGATTGTGGGCTTCAGAAACAAAACCTGCATTTTCCCATTTTGCTATTTTTAACTGGGAGAAAGGACAATCGTTTTGTTCTGCAAATCATATTTGAAGACTACTTTTTGGGCCCTGTTGTTGATGGACCTGCTTGAAATCAAACACTACTGAATATAATGGAGTGTAATTCTGAACTAACATGTCCAACTTGCTGCCTTATAAAATTTGGAAGGGAGGGATTCACTCTATTTTCTTCAGTATCTAGAAGATGAAGAGACATTAATGTGAATAGTATTGATTTGAAACAATTGATCATTGGAGGGGTATAGAAGGTGGAATCATCATAATTGTCAAAGGCTGATTATATTGAGAGAATCCTCTGGTGATAAGAGACAGCATCAATTGTGTTTTTAATACAAATTTCACAGACTCCCAGCTATGATAAAATAGTATGATGGAGAAACAAAGCTGCAGCCTTTCTTTCTATTCAAACATTTAACTGCTTTGGCTTTCAAATGGCCCAGGAATTAGCCAGTCTGAGAAAATGGGATAACTGGATTAACCAAGAAGTGATGTCATGCCATAGCTTCTCATTGGATTTGAGCCATAAAGGAACTGGGCTTCATCAAGGCTTTGCATTTCACTGTATTAAAGATGTAACACATGCAGTTTTAACCCCGTGGAAGTCTATTTTGAAGTATGTTCAGGACTCTACTAGTGTTTAAGGTATTTGTGCCTTTGAGTCAATGTTGACTCCTGGCAAATGCCTAGACTAGTCCTTGCAATTTTCTTGGCAAGAAGTGGCTTGCCTTTGTCTTCTTCTCCTCTCTAGGGCTGAAAGAGAGTAACTAGCACAAGGTCACCCAGCTGGCTTCGTGCCTAGGTTGGAACAAAACTCAGTCTCCTAATTATCAGCTAGTCTTACCCCTTTACAGTATGGATAAAATGATTTTTTAAAGACATACATCCAGTACAAACATACTTAGAAGCGACTCCCACCAAACTGAAAGGCATTTGCTCCTGCGTAAATCTTTTTGGGATCTGCATATTGCATTGGCTTATATCTGATATCTGTCTTTTTCAAATGCATATCTTTTCTAAGATGTTTTATCTCGTAAATCAGGAGTCTGGATAGCTCTGCAGACAAGGCACTGTAATTTAACACCAGCTGTCTGCAATTAAAGTAAGTTTGAATCTTGCCAGGCTCAAGGTTGACTCAGCCTTCCATCCTTTCTAAGGTAGGTAAATTGAAGACCCAGTTTGTGGGGGCAATAAGCTGACTTTGTATAAAAAATATACAAAAGTATGAAGGCTATTGCTTAACACACTGTAAGCTGCCCTGAGTCTCCGGAGAAGGGCAGCATATAACTCAAATTAAAAAAAACCAAAAAAACTGATCTTCTAAGTCATAAGCATTGTTGCTTATTGAGTATTCTATAAAACTGATAGATACATAAATAAATGAAATAGAGGGAAATGATAGGGAATCTATATAATTTCCCGAAAGCTAGATTTGCATAGGAACCACAAAAACACCAGAGAGGTTGGTTGGAATTTGGGCAGAGTGGATGGGTGTGGATGGTATGTTTTGGCTTTTGGTCCAGTGTTTGATATTGTTTCTCCACATGGCTTTTTAAAGAAGAGAAGACAGATGCTGTACTTTGGAAGCAGTCTGGCAGAACAATATTATGTATTATGTATATTATGTAGCTACTGGTTCTCCCCGGTTTGGGTGAGCCGGTAGTGGAAATGGTGAGGTGAGAGTGAACCGGTTCTCTCTGACGGTTAGCTTGACCTTCCCACCCGCCCTTGCGTTATACATACCTTATATTTAGTCGTTTTTAGCCCAGCTGAAAGGCATGGGAGAGCGGATTGCCGTGTCTCAGCTGTTCCCTAATACACTGAGCGCAAAGTACATGCATGAAGCGAACCAGTGGTAACATCGGTTGAAAACCATCACTGCCTATCTGTCTTAACTGTAGTCTTGTAAGGAAGAAAAAGCATGTGAGGTTAGGAATGGATTAAAAAAAAATTCAGTTCATTTCCAAATACCATCTTCATTCATTTGAGATTAATCTAAAATATCAACTTTTCTTTCTTTTCTCCCTCTTTTTTTCTTTCTCTCTCTCTCTCTCTCTCTTGGTGTCTGTGTGCTTTTACGTGTGGGAGGCATACAATTTGAAATTTCATCACATTGTCGAAGACATTTCAAAATGCTTCTTGCACTTTATTTATTTATTTGTTTGTCACAGAGTGTCTCTGCCCACTCAGAGCAACTTGGATGGCATGCAGATTAAAAACATTTAAAGAAATCAAGTAACAATCAGAACTGTTAAAAAGAAAAAAAAAGATAGTTGAGCAAAGAAGCAGCAATACCACCACCACAAAAGCATCATATAAGGAGCCCACACCATTTCTTAACCTGACACCTGTGGGCAAAGCTATGCCTTGAAGGTTTATCTAAAAGAGAATAGGACTGGGACTGTTCAGATCTCCCAAAAATGCTGTTCTGGGGGGATGGGGGCAGGTTCTGAGATAGAGAAGACATATCTCCAGATTCCCATTGGATGACATTGCTTGGAAGACAGGACTCAAAGTATGCTCACTGTTCATATCATATAGAAATGGCAGATACCACAAAAAAAGATGGCCCATCAAATAACAAGGCACTCTTCCAGGGCATTTTTGATGACAACCATTGCATTGAAAGATATGTGCATTCATCATATTTACTACTGCAGTTGATATCCTGAAAGTAGGAAAGTGTAATTTGCAATATTTGAAAGTAAATGAAAAAAATATTATATTTTTATTACTGCTCTTTACTGGTTTTATCTTACAGGTATTGATTCAGAAATAAGTTCTCCAACATCCAGTGATGCTTATTCCCAATAAGTGATGATCATGATGATGATCATGGTGACAATAACTGTAGGAGAAGACAATCTTCTCCTAGTTCAAAATTTGGGAAGGGAGAAAGCTATATTCTGCAAATAAGTTTAGGTATTCTTTTCACCCTATTAACTGTATTTAAGCGATATATTAATACACATACGCAAACACATACACATACACCAGAGGTGGTATTCAGCAGGTTCTGACCAGTTCTGGAGAATCGGTAGTGGACATTTTGAGTAGTTCGGAGAACCAGTAAATACCACCTCTGAATGGCCCGCCCCCATCTATTCTCTGCTTCCTGAGTCCCAGCTGATCAGGAGGAAATGGGGATTTTGCAGTAACCTTCTCCTGATGTGGGGTGGGAATGGAGATTTTACAGTATCCTTCCCCTGCCATGCCCACCAAGCCATGCCACGTCCACCAAGCCACGCCCACAGAATCAGTAGTAAAAAAATTTGAATCCCACCACTGACATACACATACATATACATCAGTGGTGGGTTTCAAATTTTTTACTACCGGTTCTATGGGTGTGGCTTGGTGGGCATGGCATGGCTTGGTGGGCGTGGCTTGGTGGGCATAACAGGGGAAGGATACTGTAAAATCTCCATTCCCTCCCCAATCCAGGGGAAGGATACTGTAAAATCCCCATTCCCTCCCCAATCCAGGGGAAAGTTACTGCAAAATCCCCATTTCCTCCTGATCAGCTGGGACTCAGGAAGCAGAGAATAGATGGGGGCGGGCATTCAGAGGTGGTATTTACTGGTTCTCCAAACTACTCAAAATGTCCACTACCGATTCTCCAGAACTGGTCAGAACCTGCTGAAAACAAACTCTGATATACATGTACAAATACATAGAGAGATAAGAGAGGAGACAGAGAGGGGGAGAGAGAGAGAGAGAAAGAGAGAGGGGGGAAAATTCATATTCACATTTCATTGTAATGTAAGAGTTAAGGTATTCAATTGGAACTAAGGAAGCCCATTTAAACCTGAAGTTCACTCAGTGTAACTTTGTACCTGCTGCTGTATCTCACTTCTCAGATTAAAATGAAGGGACTCCCACATAGGAACTGCCTTTTATTCCAAAAGCACAAACAGGGTACTAATTAATTACTCACAGAAAAAACAAACAAACCCTACTGTGTTGTACATTTAAATGTAATGTAGTTGAGCAATATGGAATGGTCAAAAATAATTAAAGCATTTTTTCCCTCCTCACAGAAAATCTTAAAAACGAACTACTTTGTAATAATAACCAGCAGCCTAGCAGAGAACGAACTGTCCATGGGATGGTTTGGACAGATACCAGTGTTTTCCTTTACTTGGTTGAATCAGGCTCAAATTAGAAGAAGATACGCAGAGCTTACTAGCAAAATTAATAACTTTAAAGCAGGTTTACTGATTTATTAATACATCTATCAAAATGGTTAAAGATTTTCCGTGGTAGATAAGCAGCTGAAATTTAGTTCCCACCCAGATTGAGAGATTCTGATGATCACAAAGCTTTGAAAATGAGATTTCCCACACTAAATGAAAACGAGGATATGGGATATAAGAGCAGCTGGTTTTTCAGCAGAGAGAAAGTGAAGCCATTCTTACGATGGCTCATATATTTTGACTGTGTGACAGCAAAGAGGCCTGTAGGAAAAGTTCTTTCATCCACTTTAAACATTTGTTAGCCTGAGATGAGGAGGAGAATTCCAAAGGCAGGGAGAAATTTATTTGTATTATTGCAGAATGTAGACTGTATTGACCAGTTTCCAATCATCAGACACTGCAAGAAAATAGCCAGCCATTTCTCCCTTGCTTTCTGTGTGTAATGCACCACATAGGATCATTATAATAGCAATGTACCCACTGAATGAATACTGAACAATGGAGAATTGCAAACTTGAAAGACCAAAAGAAAGCGATGCAGAATTACTGACTGGCCAATCTGTGGCTGGGAACATCATCCGCACTCTAGAGACAGATCAGTCTATAAGGCCAGCACTTTTATTAAATTAATTGCAAGACATTTGCCAAAATCACCACCAATTTTTGGTGCCAGGAAAAACGTGATGCTTTGATAGCAATGGTAGTTTAAACCATGAGATGTGCTCCAGACCATCATCCCCTGTTGAACTTCCTATGCATCTGGTTATACCTTTTGCCATCTCTAGAATTTTCACCAGTTAATGTACAAAGGCATCCTTCAGCATCCCTTCCCACCCCCAAGAATAACCTGGGCTAAGGGAGAATCATAACTAAAAGTCATTGAATGCCTTGCATACTTTATTTATGTACAGCCAGTTAATATGGACTCATAGCAGTGTATAATAAAAAACAAAACAATAATAACAGAAGAATAAAATCAAAATTAAAACCATGGCAACATTTCATAAATTGATACATGCAGAAATCATAGAAATAAGCAGTACACAGATGACAGAGCTTAAATGATCTTCTGAATGATACAATTTCTAAGGCTTTTGTAAAGGTTAGAAGAGATGGTGGCATCTGGATTTCTAGTGGGAAGGTGCTCCACAAAGCAAGCAACACTAATGAGAAATAAACTGTTCTTGTTCTCCTCTGGATTTGACATGGGGGAAGGGACTTCAGTAGCCCAAATTGAGATATCCATGTTGGTCAGGTGGGATCTATTTGAAGGAGAAGGTCTTGCAGGTACCAATGTGCCAAGTCATGCAAGGCTTTAAAAGCCAAAGTGAGCATTTTTAATTGGGTCCATAAGCCTATCATGCCTTCTTTGACATGCACTTGCTCCTTGGAATGGCACCCCTTCAGGGGAATGTGTTGTCTTGACCCTAATGTCCTTTTAATGAGCCTTGAAGACTTGACTTTTCCCCCATCAAGATCTTGGGATGAGGAATTGTTTTTTGGATTTCTTTTTATTATTAGGACTGACTTCTTTTTGGCTTCTGTTATTTTGATCTGGTCTTGATATTTTACTGGATTTTTTTTTTATTTTTTTGTATTGACTGCTTTTATTGTAAGCATCTCAGAACTGGTTGAGTTGGGTGGCTCTGTGAAACTTGATTAAATAAATAAACAATGAATTAATTGCTAATGCAGAGTCTGCAGCATCAGTGTTACATCTGAATAGTGGCTCTCGCCCACCAGCAAGCAGCCAACAAAAACCTAGCATATGGTATAAACAATCAAATCTTTCAGATGACTTAAACACACAGCAAAGGAAAGTGATGCTCTGCCCTTTTGAGAATGTGACATATTAGAATGAAGATGGAGAAAGGGTCTGCATAATTAAATTTCCTTTTGTGTAAAAATAAATTCTATACATACACATGCTGGGGATGAGCAAATTTCTTGAGGATAAACCTTAACTGCTGGTCTCTGAACTTGCTTAATCACAGTACCAATCTTTGCATCTGGGAGAAACTTTACTAACTTTTTGTTCGTAGGACTGACTAGAGTTAACATTTTTCAGAAATTAGACTTTTCTCCAGAACTCTGCCTTATTGTTCTGGTGAGGAGATGCATGTCTTGGTTCTAGCTCACATACATGTAAAGATATGAAGTTAACTTTAAAAATTGTGTGCAGATTCTACTGAGATCGTCCCAAAGGTGCTTTTTCAGGAGGCAACTAGACTTTTTTGTTTTTTCTTTTGAAGACATTTTGCTTCTCATCCAAAAAGCTTCTTCAGCTCTGACAGGATCGTGGGGAATGGAAGGATTTATATTCCTTGCAGACACTGGTAATTTGCATCCTTTTAGAGGGTCATTGAAGCACTTGGAGGTTTATCTGTGTCCTCAGGGTCACCCGAGTAGTGTTCCTGGTTCCTGCAGTCTGCAATTTTTCCTCTGGAAATCCATTCCTACTCCCACACCATTCAAAGGGTGTTCCTCCCAAATCGTATAGCTAAAAGTCTGTAGAGATTCTCAGTCATCCAGGTCATGGTTGTCCCAAAGGTGCTTTTTGGACAACCTTGACCTGGATAACTGAGAAACTCTACAGACTTATTGCCACTGAGATATTTCAATCATATGTCTAGGGAAGGGGAAACTATTGTAAAGAAATAAATAAAGTGGCAGGCTTTGTTGTGAAAACAGAAATATTATTATGATGCTGTTGTGATCTGTGTTGACTAACATATCAGAGCTCCCTATATCCACATCTCTCTTCCTGACACACTAATTTTCCAGTGGTGAATGCATTTAAATCAAGGGCAGTTCTTAACGTAATTTCTTAATAGATGGCTCGTCCACGTGAAAGTTACATAGAACCTTATCAAAATTCTTCAGATTTTCAGAAGTCATACCAAGTAAGTGAAAAAGCACTAGATACATGCTGAAGTGCATGCTCTTCATCCCATGTTAAATGTAAAGGTAAAGGTTCCCCTCGCACATATGTGCTAGTCATTCCTAACTCTAGGGAGCAGTGCTCATCTCCATTTCAAAGCCAAACAGCCAGCGCTGTCCGAAGACATCTCCATAGTCATGTGGCCGGCATGATTAAATGGCAAAGGCGCACGGAATGCTGTTACCTTCCCACCAAAGGTGGTCCCTATTTTTCTACTTGCATTTTTTACGTGCTTTCGAACTGGTAGGTTGGCAGAAGCTGGGATAAGTAACAGGAGCTCACCCTGTTACACGGCACTGGGGATTCAAACCACTGAACTGCCAACCTTTTGATTGATAAGCTCAGAATCTTAGCCACTGAGCCACCGCATCCCTCTCATCCTATGTTAGATTCCTATTAATTGTGCAGAAATAATTTATCATGCTTAAGACCAGCTGTTTTTCCATGCAGGGCAACATTTCTTCTGACATTGCTCCTACTACAAAATGAGGCCAAAACAATGGAATTCTACTTTCCATTATCCATAACTTGAACAAAGAGATCCACCTTCATCAGCTATCGAATGCCAAAACATTTGCATTCATGAACTTTAATTTAAAAATAAGCAAATACAAAACAGAACAATGACTTAACTATTGTGCACACAATCTCTTTCCATGGCAAATCCAGTTTTCCTTTGTACAGAAACAACAGATTACTATCAAGGAAACAGAACCGGACCAAATCTGTTTCAGGGCTTCTCTTTCAACTTACATAGTTAGACTGCTCCTAGGAGAACTGGAATGAACTCTGTGAGGTAAGAGTGGTACCTGCCTCCTTATCCTGTCAAATACCTGGAGGGGAAATGATGCAAGCCTCACCTCACTGGTTATCATTATTATGTCATCCAGATCAATCATTTGCAGCTCAAATGCATTGTAAATGCAGCTTTGATCATTCGTTACACTTTGTTAGTATTTATCAGTTCCAGGACTGTTTTAATCTGAAACAGCAAAGCAAGAAAGCCTAGTCACCAAGTGTAGTCTCTTAATTTTAAATATACATATTTTTTCTTACGCACACACATACACACCCAAACAATGTTGAACTATTGAATACAAGCTGCACAAAGAAAACATGACAAAAATAATGGCAAGAGTAAAACTTTAATGAATGACAGGCAAATGGGTATCCACCAAGACGGCTCCTTTAGAATCAAGGGGCTCTCTCAACAACAATCCCCTGAAAGAATTCAAGCTGTATGGAGAATTAAAGCAGGTTCACACAATGCAAGATTTTGTTACATGAAACTGGCATCACATGTCAGTCGTTCTGAAGTGGGAGCGTTCATATTTACAGAAAGATAAACATGGCAAATTGTCTGAGTTGAATAGCTGATCCCTTCTTACATAAATAACTGCAGTGGAAACATCCAAGAGCATAAACTTAACTACAATTTAAATTCATACTCCATTTGCAATCAGCTCCCCTTTTCCTTCTGCTTATGAAAATCTGGTCATCTCAAGAGGGTTGGGGAAATCAGTTGTTTGCACTTTCAATCCAGGTTTTGGTACATTGAAAGAAACAACAAGGGAAAGATTGGGCCAAAGCTCAATGGAAAATTAAATGCTTTTGAATGTTGATTTCAACAGAAAAAATACTTTTATATATATGACTCATCAAACTAAAAGGGAATCACTTGCTTTGAACTAGTGTATTGAAAGAATAAGAAAGGGATATCAGTTCCTAGTTCTCATCAAGAATTCAAGTCTCCTTTTAAGTAACAGTAACAGAGTTAGAAGGTACCTTGGAGGTCATCTAGTCCAACCCCCTGCTCATGCAGGAGACCTATACTAGGGATTCGAACCACCGAACTGCTGATCTTTCTGATCAACAAGCTCAGCATCTTAGCCACTGAACCACCTAGAAGTCTCTGAATAGAAATAAATACCTCCCAAATCTACTCTCTTAATTACTAAATATAATATGATCACAAGGGGCTGATGGGGCAACATTTGACTTTATGTTTATATTTATACACATTCATCCTTCTGTTTACATGTACCATCTAGACTTGCACGGGAAACATCCAAACCCTGTTGAATTACAAAAAAGAAGTGTTTCAGTTATAGAATTTAAAATTCCTTTCCTGTAAATATCTTGGAGAAATTTGAATTGTGCTAAGCAAGCTATCAAGAAATGGTTGCTACTGGAAATCATATCTATAGGTAATTTAGTGGGCTATATCTGTTCTGCAAGTGTGTATATTTGTATTTGTATGTCTGGAATAGGGCAGTACCTCCCTTCCAAACTTTATGATTAATTTTTTTTATTTTTTTTTTACTTTTTCTTAGTTTGGATTACCAAAGTCCAAAGTTATGTTCCATCTCAAACACAGGGGCCTTCCATGCCACTCTGGTTTGCAGCACTACATCCTATGAAACAATTTTAGGCTCACCTGTCAGTCCATCAAAAAATTGATACTTAAGTTTTTCTAAAAGTCAAACAAGATGGTGCCATCTGGATTTCTAGTGGGAAGCTGCTCCACAGGGTAGGCACCACTAATGAGAAACAAATTGTTTTTGCTTTCCTCAGATCTGACATGGAGGAAGATACTTCAGCAGCCCAAATTGATATGCTTATACTAGACAGATGGGGTACGTTTATGATGTAGAAGGGGCTTATACATATCATAAAGGTATGATAGGGATCTGGAACACATGTTGTAGGCACTCTCACAACATCATTGCTGTGATTGAGCTTATCTGTTCATTCTATGGCTACATGATGAATGAGTGTGGTCTGCTACTTAAATTCCCATTTTCTAGAAAACCAACTGTGGAGGTTGTTATCCACAATGATCTTGAGACCTTAGGATGTTGTACAACTCACCTCTATCTTGTCTTTGGACATTATTGTCCTCAGCACAGAAAGCTGCTGTTTTTAATTTTCTGGAATAAAGATGATGCTTGAGACTGGTCTTTCTTCTATATCAGGGCAGCCTATACATAAAAATGTAGAGAGAGGTAGGTCCTTTGTTTTGATGCATACTCATTCTCCACTTCTTCAAAAACAATGAAACTCAGTTTCAGCAGAAAGCTTGGCAGGTGCCAAGAGAAGACTCTCCAACACTTTGTTGCCAATGGGCATCAGGATGCCCAGACTGCTTTGAGTTTTTAAGAGCTGATTCTAGGGAAACTGCCAAAGTAACTCTGCACTCTCTGACAGTAGGGAATCTTCTCAGCCAAGATGTTTTAGCTGCCTTCCCCCACCCGCTGGGCCCTTGAATAAGTGGCATTTTAATCTACGCTCATTCACAAAGAAAATTGCAGCAGGGCAATGTTTCAACAATATACAGCAGTGTATATGATTTGTTCCTTTGAAGGGCAATATCTGCCAAACAAACTCAGCATTCAAGAGGCCACAATTTTGTAACCAGCAACAGATTGAGGCAATGAACGGAGTTGAAGAAAAACAGGTTAAAATGAGTTCAGCATTGTGTGGTTTTTATTCAAAATATTTCCTACTGTAAAAAATTAAATTGGAACGGGACAGGAGGAAGGGAGGGTGTGTAAAGAAAGATACATATGAGTGTACAATTTTATAAGACATTCTGCTTCTGTGATCTTCAAGTGTTGAACCAAGTAAGAAACCTTTCTGAAACAAATACTTTACATGCCTGGTTCAGTAAAACTTTGCTAAGATATCTAGCTTCCTAAAACATAAAGATCTAAGAAATGTATTTTGGGGCAGACTAAAAATCTAGCCTTCTAATTTCATAGTGACTAAGAGAATAACAATGGGAAGTCCCAAAACAAGGCCTGAGTATACTAATACTTAGCCAAATATGTTTGCCAGGAAACAGTTCTGAGAGTATTGGCTTTGATACAACCTGTGCTGGATGTGGGGGGTAAAAAAACCCCCCCAATATCAGGCTTTACTGCCCAGAAATGTTTCCTGAACCACCAATCTTATATGTTTAGAACAGCAAGATACTCAACGTTATAGTATCCAAGTTGAGAAGAGCTTTAACACTGGCTTGATCTAATGCTCTTCCTTTAATCATTTTGGAAGACAGATACAAACAAAAAATATCCCTAAACTGCTTAATTATGTCCCTGTGATAACAGGTGCTATAGAATCTATTGCCCATATTTTACTCCACTGCTGCCTGAATATAGATACTAGACAACCTGTGTCCAGTTGGCTCATCATTTCAGAGATCTTTCCTTAGCTAAACAGAGAAACCGAATCCATAGGCAAAAAAACAGTGGGAACCAGAGTGACATCTGACTTCCTGCTGGCTTCCCCATTGAGCTTCCTTATGGGAAGCTAGCAGGGAACATCAGAAATTTATTTTCCTTCCTTCCTTCCTTCCTTCCTTCCTTCCTTCCTTCCTTCCTTCCTTCCTTCCTTCCTTCCTTCCTTCCTTCCTTCTTTCCCGCCTCTGCCTGCCTGCCTGCCTTCTTCCTTCTCTTCTCTTCCCTTTTCATTAGGCAGATAAATGGCTGCTGCTGAGTGGGAGAAGGAGTGAGGGATCACAAGAGAGGCTGGGAAACTACATTCCTTGAGAGCAGCAATAACCTGGCAGAGCTGAAGCAGCAGCAGCCTGGCACCACAGAAGCTTACCTCAACTTCCCAAAATTTCATTTCCTTAGGAGTCATGGTTTCCCTAATTTTGGATTTGAGCTACTTTGTTTCAAAAATGATCGCCCTGTGATATACTGTTTCACCCAGTTAAAGGTTATGGGAACAAGAATTTTAATACTACATACCCATGTTTTCCTCAAAATAAGACCCTGTCTTATACTTTTTTCCACCAAAAAAGGCACCAGGTCTTATTTTCGGGAGGAGGTATTGTCCACTGACTCACCTAACTTGCGCATGTCACCCCTGCCCTCCTTTTCGCCTTCAGAAACTTCTTCAGCTTATTTTGGGGATAAGACCCCGCCCACTCCAAGGTGCACAGGTAAAAATTAAGCTAAGCTGGAGATGGGGGGGGGTGGAGCTGCCCTACTATTTACCTTTGGATAGTTGCAGCCAGGCCTCGCACACCTCAGTGCCTTTCTTCTGCAGCCAGCAAGGCTTTCCTGAAGGCCTCTGTAGCCGATAACAGAGCTCAGGATCCAACTGGAGCTTAATTTTAGCTTAATTTTTCCAATTTAGCTTAATTTTTACCCGTGCACCTTGGAGTGGGAGGGGTCTTAATTAGGGATTATTTTGTGGATAAGGCTTATATTGGGCACACGTGTAACAATCAAGCTAGGACTTAGTTTTTGAGTAGGTCGTATTTTGGGGAAAACACAGGTAGATTAGAATTCATATTATTTTCCCTCACTTGGTAAAATACCTAAGTCAATCTGATACTTTCTACCTACAAATTCTGCTTTTTGATCAAAGGGGCTCTATCTCTCTAGTTATTGCCAAGTTTGGTTAGGCTGCTAGTAAGACAAATCTTTCACCTTTTATTGTTCACATTTTTAGCTGCCCATGTCCCTTTAATTATATTAAAAGTTTTAAACAAGGAGATAAAAACTAATATAAATTGATATAAAGTAAGGAAGAAAAAAAGAAAAAGAAATAAAAAGAAAAGGAAAAAATTGAATAATAGAAAAGAAAGAAAAAAAGTTATAATGAAGTGGCTTCCAATAATCTCCACAGCAGATACAAATATATTTTAATCTCAAATTACATCATATTACACTTCTTTCTATAATCTGTCCTTCTAGTCAGCAAAACCACAAATAAAAAGTTCATCCCCCCCCCATTTTTACACATAAGGTTTCTTGTCCCCAATAAACATAAATAATGTCTTTTCTCTAAGCAAAAAAGTCAATTTATAAATTTCAGCAATTTTATCAACCATTCCTTCATAGTGGATGGTGTTAAATCTTTCCATCTATGTGCGTATAGTACAGTAAAGTCGCAAAACACTTCCATGGCTTTTTTCTAGCTGTTTATCGATTAACCCTAAAAAGAAAAGTTCTGGCTTCAATTGAATATTAATTTTTAAAACCCCCAGTATCAAAATCTGTATTTGAACGGTTGTAACTTGAGGATTCATTTGCAAAACATTCTGATTTATAACAAATGTTTTCAATACAATTGTTCCAGTTTACATACTGTACAACTAGATATGAGTTTCAGTTATGCCACTGATCTTGTCACAAGCTTTCTGGAGATCTCCTTTTCTAGGCTCTTGTTATTATAGCTTTTCTTTTTTGCAGTTAATTTTCCTAGAAGGAATAGAAATTGCTCTTTGGCATGACACAACATAAAAATATATTATTAAAGCTTGACTCTTTGGGTTAGATAACATTTTACAAAAATGAGGCATCTGCAGTTTTGTGAAATGTTATCTTACATATTTCAGTAGTATAGATTCACTTACATCCATTGGCTGTGGGTTATGCCTGGATCCTTCCCTGAAGTACCCCCAAATTCTTCCATGAGAATTCAGCCACAGAATAGCTGATATCCAGCTGAGCTGCTTTATATATGTTTTATAAAAGGTCAATGTGCATGAACTAAGTGTCAACACATCTGTTTTGCTTCTTCAGTCTCTACCAAACACACATACACAAAGGTCATTTTTTGTGTCTGGCCTCTGGTAGCCCTTAGAGGCCATAGCATTTTTTAAAAAAATTAAATAATGTGTACCTGTCAAGCAGAGAAAAGGTGTGCACTTTTACACAGAAGTGGTACAGCCTAAAATTCTAGAACCATGCATATTATATGATTGTCAAGTTGGAAAAATACAGAATCTTGCACATTTAAGCTAACAATTATATAGTTTTGCAAAGACATTTTGGATTAATAATTTCTTAATCCTTTAATATTTATTTCTAGTTGTCTTTTTGACTAGAAGCCATAGATGATCTGTTAACAGCTATGATATATGGAAATATTTTATATTTAAAGGGCAGGTGGGTTTATTCAGTATTCCAACAAGTAAAGGCCGATCCTATGTCAACTGTTCATCTTGCTCAAGAAGATAACTGGCTTGCAAGCTCAGACAAGTGTGGTGCTAATACTTTTTTCTGCACTTTTTTCTGCTACTCTCATTTAATATGAAATAGAGGAAGAATTAAGATAGAAGCCACAGATAAGGTAACAACAGCAATCTGTTTAATAACAATGCATCTTAAGAAAATAAAATTGGGACCTTCAGTTGCCTTTCAGTAGACACACTGAGCAAAGTTATTGATTGTCCTCTCGTTCTATGCTGAGATGCAATATATTTCAATTTACGTTATAATAAATATTTTCAAATTGCACCTGTTCATATAAATCAGCATATATACCTTGTTTACAAACAGGTGCTCTTTTTTGGTCCTCTTTTAT
The DNA here is from genome assembly GCF_059756535.1 of Pantherophis guttatus. Classification (NCBI taxonomy): domain Eukaryota; kingdom Metazoa; phylum Chordata; class Lepidosauria; order Squamata; family Colubridae; genus Pantherophis; species Pantherophis guttatus. Next base: position 193,674,005 of record NC_142063.1, read on the forward strand.
GGTAATAGATTTTACTTTTAGGGTGGTGCAGACATGGACTGCCTACCTCTCTGTCTAATCTATGAGACTGGCAAATAAATTTTTGATTAAATTGTGTGCTTATGTGGATATGTGCGAGACAACAAAAATTGTTTAGAAGATGAAACAAGAGCTTGAAAATTAATAAGAAGCCAGGATGATACTTGCTGCAGAGGACAGAAGAAAAAGTTGAAAGTAAGAAGCAGCTGAGCGAAGATAAACTGATCTGAAAATAAGAAAGATTAGAGCTACCCTGGGTATTGGGGAGCAGGTGGATCCCCTTCCAGATAAGGCACTGATTTAAGTGACACATCACTTTCTAAAGATGCTTTTGTGGAACCAAAAAAGCATTCTTGGGGGGGGAGGGGAGTGGTGCTTGAGGTTAGTGCTTAGTTTCACAGCATACCTGCTATGATTTTTTTAAAGAGCCGAGGTGGTGCAGTGGTTAGAGTGCAGTACTGCAGGCTACTTCTGTTGATCACCAGCTGCCAGTAGTTTGGCATATCGAATCTCACCAGGCTCAAGGTTGACTCAGCCTTCCATCCTTCTGAGGTGAGTAAAATGAGGACCCAGATTGTTGGACGCAATATGCTGACTCTGTAAACCGCTTAGAGAGGACTGTAAAGCAATGTGAAGCGGTATATAAGTCTAAGTGCTATTGCTATTAATAATCAATGGAATCTAACATAAAATAAGATGGAACATGGGGTAATTGATTGCCAGGGTGTCATGAAACCTGTGTGAATTCCTCAAGTATCAAACTGCAGATTCAGGTTCTAGACAGGTTCCTCCACAAAGCATTGTCTGGTCTGGTCTGATGTGTCCATTCCCTTTGCATGTTTTAGAACAAATCCTAGCCTCATCCCCCTTCTTAAAAGAAATTTCATGTAAGCAAATGAGGGAACAAAACAACCCTACCTTTCTCATTTGCTCCCCAATGAGGCAACAGTGCTTGAAGATAATATTTGTAGGTTATGACTTCTGAATATGTTTTGGACTGTGAGTATTTCGAGCTATAATAAGAGGGACTTAAGATTCATTTTTTTAAGCAAAACTGATTGTCTTCTGAAAAGCTACCCCCTTTCATAGGAATAATTATTATTGTACACACTAAAATCCAAATGTATATTTTCTCTGCTTCTTTTATTTACAACTTAAAGTGCTTTCCCCAGTAAATCAACAAATATGAGTATTCATGTCACCAAGTACTGATGATTAAAAATAATTACTTTAATGGTAGCTGGCCTGGTGCCAAACATGATTAGGAGCTGCATTTCAAGCATGATAGTAGATAATTTACATTTCCTTTCAACTAATTCCAAACTACTCTTAATGGATTCTATTTTAGTTTTTATGAATTAATAGAAATTTAGTGCCCGGTCGTCTATATTTCAGTCACAATTTGTTCACGTCCGTAGAATTGTCCTCAAAAAGAAAAGTGCACCACGACAACTCTCCCCCTCTGAGAACCCAAATTCCTTACTTGTATTCTTATGAAAGGCAAATTGGGAAGAACATCTTTCTTTCTTGACACTTGTTAATTCACTAAGGAAAAAAGAAAGCAGACATCCTGTATGTTGCATTTGTTTAACAGAATCTAATAAGATAAACAGGTTGAGTCTTGCCTGGTATTTGTTTTCCAACGTTCAGATTGATCAATACACCTGGTTCTGGTGCCAGAAAGGATGTTTCCTGTGTCTTTTGCTCCAGGGCTGGCCTCAGGTTTAAAAGCATCTTGAGCTAGGAATCTTCTTATAACAAGTCTCCCAGGGCTACCCCCTCTAGAGATCTTCTAGCATTATTATCCAGGGTCTAGATATGCATGGTGGGCAAACAGTAATAGCCACCTGACTCAACATTTCTATTATCAGTGCTAGGCCAAGGGCAATTATTATCTTTACATTTAGAGAACATAAAGAGAAGGCCCAGGGAGGAAGAACATGACAGGGACTGTTGACATCTTTCTGATTCACAGCAACAAAGTGAAATGCAGATGCTTTAACCATAATGGCAAAAGTGTGGGAAGCTAGCGGCTATTGTGGTGGACACTCCATCTCATCATCATGCTGAGTTAATGCTGAAGTCAAGAATGACCCTCATTCTTCTTTCTGTTTCTGTCTGTCTATCTAGATACACTGGAATGTCTTCATATTTTTAATTTCATGTCTTAATACATCTCTTATTGTTGCAGCTCCTGTTATAACTTTATGATTTGTTTCAAATGTATTTGGTGTTTATTGTAATATTATCAATACATTTATTTACATTTATCTTAGAAGATGATAGATGATAGATAGATAGATAGATAGATAGATAGATAGATAGATAGATAGATAGATAGATAGGCAGGCAGGCAGGCAGGCAGGCAGGCAGGCAGGCAGGCAGACAGACAGACAGACAGACAGACAGACAGACAGATGGATGATAGAGAGACAGGCACATTGTTAACAGAGAATAGTTGTAGGTTTTTGGAGTTGGTCATGGTGAGTTGCCTTGGCCTCTGCCAAACCATTTGGAGGCTTCAGTCAAGGACAAGTCACATGCTGGGAAAACAATAAGATAATACAACATTAATAAGAGTTCCTTAATAAGATAGATAGATAGATAGATAGATAGATAGATAGATAGATAGATAGATAGATAGATAGATGATAAGATAATTTTGTACTTTGATTTCTTATCATATCATGGTGGTTAATAAAAACATAGTATCTTCTCTGGTGGTTGCAGTGGAAGAATATTTTGAGGATGCTCATATATTTTCTTAAGACTGAAACCTCCCAGTTTCAGAGGCTGGCCTGAGCACAGGATTGCACTTTGCCAAAAACAGAGAAGTGGGAATTTAATGAATCTTACACATTATGGCCTTGTACTGGTTTAAGCAAAAAAAAAAATAAAAAAAAAATCTGGATGATTTGCAGCATAGGAAAAATCAGCAAATGATCAAAAGCTTTTCTCGCTACAGTTCTCAGGGAGAGAGAGGGAAGGAGGGAGGGAGAGAGAGAGAGAAAGATTGATATTACAGAAGTTCCTTACCCCAATTTATAGCCCATGGATAGCCGGTATTTAAAAAAGAATGCTATAATGGCTAATTATATTTTGCCTCTCAAAAAGGTAGTCACCAGAAAGTGAGGAAGGAAGAATAAGCTTTCTCCCAAATAATTTAATCCCTGGGCCATCTTAGACGCATTGAGAATATCATAACATAGGGAGATACATATTTTCTTTGTAATCTTCCTTCTCAGAGTGGGAAATTCTCTTGAATTCAGGGTTGATGTCCTTTAGGTAAATACAATAATCTCCTATAAGCAAGAGCCGATTAACGTGAGCCAGTCCTGAGCTGGTGACCTGGGGTGTCTAAGGAACTGGTTTCTATGTACTCAAGACTGATGTGACAAGCAGTTTGCCTACAGCTTTTGAAGTCTTCATCTTGATTGATAAGGTTCTCGTTCATCTTAATGGGTTGACTGAATATAGTCATCTAGTAAGGTGAGTGAACAATGAACTCACACAGTTTCTATGCCAATGGTTCCACATGAAGTGGCTCTATTGCTTTCAATTTTTTCCGCTTTTTATTAAAAAAATCTGGAGAAATCTAAGTTGAAACATGCTTTGTCTGTGCAAGATAACTAGGGTCACAATCCAGAAAGAAAATGAAAATTACTGCTCCTTTTTCTCTTTTGTCCACTACTAGTGATAAAAATCTCATACACCCCCCCCCCAAATTGTCCTGCAGCCAATAAATCTACACATGAAGATTCTATGAATTTATATTAATCAAGAGCTCAATTACATGAATATTAATCAACAACACAATCACATGAATATTACACACATATATTATATAGAATGCATTCATAGATAACTATATACTATAAATGACTGAAATTAACTAGTGTGTGTATGGGGGAGGAATGTTTTGGTGTGCAAAACAGGAACAAGAGATGAAATTATTTTATGCATGAATGATGTTAAGTAAGTCTTAACAGTGCTAGGTGACTCTCCAAACAAACCTACAGGATGCTAGCACCAGAAAACAAGTATTTTTTTCCTGTGGTTTAGCTCTTAGCTAAGATTACAGTGGAATAGCTGATGTTCGCTATTCCACTGTAATCTTAGCTAAGAGCTAAACAAGAGGAAAAAATATACTTGTCTTTTGGTGCTAGCATCTTGTAGGTTTGTTTGGAGAGTCACCTAGCACTGGAAAATGTTTTTTCTAGTCTTGGCTGCTACCCTCCTCACTTGCACATTGCCTTCCTCTTAAAATGTGATACCTGAAGTAGGATATAATTTTTTAAATGTGTCCTTATGTTGTTTTTGTTCATCAGGTAGACATGAGGGACACATTAGTAAATATTTACCAGTTTAGGTTACTATGGGATATGTGAAATAATATAATGCTTTGGGGAAATGGCCAGGAAATAAATTTTCTTTATAAATATGTGCTATAATATTCTTGAAAACCAGTCTGTTAAAATTTGCAGTTCTAATTGTTTCCGACCCAATGGAATGTTGGAAATAAATTGTGCAAATTAAGTTTGGGGAAAATGTCTATCTGCTTTATTGTCCATCAGCAGGATGGTTGTCTAACTTTTTTTAAAAAAAAATGGGGTCAAATTGGATGTTGGGGGAGGAGCCAGCAAAAGAAAGATTAAATTTGGAAATCGTCTGAATCCTGATGGGAATTTGGAGAAAAGTATTGAAGAAAAAAAATCCCCAAATGCAACCCTCTAGGAGAGGTGGTTGCACAGCAGCTCAGAATATTGTTGACTTTTTCACTCTTTCTTCCCAATCACACAACCGAGAGCAGAGTTGCTGTTAAGGGGCTGGGAAGAATTCTAGAAGCTGTGTTCTGCTTGCATTCCCTAACTTGTTATTTCTTCTAAGTGTTTGCTTACAAAGTGGCAGCTTCCTTGAGCTGTTCCATCAATAAGCCTCTGATTGCGAAAAACACTGCAAAGGGGCACTTGAAACTCCATGTTCAGTTAGTGATTTATTTGTGTTAATTTTCCACTTCAAAAAGGAACAATGAATAGCTACTGTAATAAGAGTTTTGTGTGATTTCCTATACAGTTCATTTTGTCATCTGCTGAATAGAGATCGGTAAGCTTTCAAAGCGCTTCAAGAATACCAACAAATACTTTATTATAGGTTTGCCTGTAGACACGTACGTTCAATAGAGAACATTAATACTGCATTTGGAAGCCATTGTACATAGTCTCCATGACTTTGTTGAAAAGAATGCTGGTGATTTTCTTGTTACTTTGTATTTTTAATTCAGAAGGCAATGTTACATGATATAGCGGCAGGGCAAACAGAAGAAAAAATTCCAGTAAACCTCCAACAGAAAGCTATTTCAAACAAAACAAGGTCCAAATTATTTAATGTAATATTATGGATATTAATTTAAACCATGGAAAAGTAATAATGGTAATAATAATGGACATGGCAGTATCTGAGTGCCAGAAGAAAAATAACTGAAGAAAGTCACATTTTGTACTAAATACAAAAACCTGCAATAGAGGTAGAATGACTATGGCAAAAGAAATAAAGATAGCACCAATAGTAACAAGCACCTTGGCTTGTGATCCCAAAACATCTGGAGCACCACTTGAACACCATTGGCAATGACAAAGTCCCTATCAGTCAATTACAAAAGGCAACTTTGCTTGGAACAGCTTACTTATTATGACGATACTTTAATACCATCAAGCAATACTATCTGTCTATCCCAGATGTTTGGGAAGGACTCAATAGGTGGATGAAAGTGCCAAATCCAGGCTAAACATCTGTGCAACTAATCATAATAATTCTATGCTTTCATTCAAAATCAAACCATAACATTAACATTTTCACAGTTAGATTTTTTTTAAGCAACATTGAGAGTTCCAGTTGTTAACATGTAAATGGACAAAATAGGGAAAGGTTACAACAGAATACTACAACTATAGTCTGAGTTGGAGATTGAAAAAAATACATATTGGAGAGGAAGGTTAATTTCAAATTATTCTGAACATTCAAATGTTTTCTGTTTATTTTTCATCTACTCATAGGACTGGTCTTTAGATAACAACAGGTATGATTATATAAGATAAAAGAACTCTATGAGAGTTTGAAGACCAACATCTTGGGGCATGGGACATGCCAAGCATGATGGAATTCTTGCAGCAGGGGACGATATGATACCTCCTTTTGTCATATACCTGATAGACTCTTTGGTATTCAAGTCAGCCATTCGCTTCCATCACATCTTCTCTGTATGAGAACCACCCTCATTTGGTTAGCGCTAATTCTAACCAAATGAGTTCTCACCAGCTCAATGTTGACTCCACTATCCATCCTTCCTAGGTCAGTTAAATGAGGACCCAGATTGTTGGGGGCAACATCTGTAAACCGCTTAGAGAGGGCTGTAAAGCACTGTGAAGTGGTGTATAAGTCTAAGTGCGATTGCTATTGCTAGCGCTTGCTATCCTTGCCTTTTCCTTTGGATAGAAAACACATCTTGCTTCTTCTTCCTACTGACATCTGAACGTCTCCACTGTAGTATCTATTATAAGTCTTGTATGGCATCTCAGATACAAACTTCAAGAATCTCCACCATGGATAACCTTCATATCCTTACTGTCTTTGTCTGGAAAGTTAGTATACAAGGCAAGGACAGTCAGATGACTTGTTTTTAATGTTTTTCTTGCTGTGTCCTGTGGTTGAACAAAAAGGATGCTACTTGCCTCCTTAGACTTGTTTTGCTTTTGCTCCAATTGAACTGGGGTGTGGGGCTGAATGAGTCCCTAGTTGCCATGCTATGTGCTATAGAGCAGAGGTTTCCAATTTTTTTCTCAGGCCAAGGATCACTGTTAGGTTTTGTTTTTTTTTAACTCCTGTAATCCTTGATCACAAGCAAATGTCCAGTGCCAGAAACCCATCAAGTTCTCATGGAACTCTAGAGTTATAAAAAACACAGTTTGAAAAATTTTATCTTTCTTTCTTTCTTTCTTTCTTTCTTTCTTTCTTTCTTTCTTTCTTTCTTTCTTTCTTTCTTTCTTTCTTTTTCTTCCTTCCTTCCTTCCTTCCTTCCTCCTCCCTCCCTCCCCCCTCCCTCCCTCATTTATTTATTTATTTATTTATTTATTTATTTATTTATTTATTTATTTATTTCATCACCCATCTCCCTTGTGTGACTCTGAGTGGCTGACAAGTTAAAACAGCAACATACATGTCATATATATATATATGCCAAAAAAACAGTAGTGATGCCTGATGTACAACATGCCAAATAGAATAGTCATCACACTGAAACCAACAGCTGTAGGTTTGGCTTCAGCCACTAGGGTTTTAATTTAACATTCAAAGATTTAAGAATGGGATTCTCTAAATTCACAGACTGCATATCTCTGGAACATCCTGCCCCAGCTACTATATGTCTAAATATTCAGAAAGTGCATAAGCCTACACCAACTGGGAGGAGAAAAAAAAAACACAACCATCATATTTCTTAGACTATGTAATGGAACTCACTCTGCATACAATATTAGCAATATGCATAATTCTATTTCTTCTTCATCTTTCTCTATATGACACAATTAATTCAATCTTTTATTTCTCATATTCTCTGTTCCTAGTAGGAGGGCTGAATCATATTTCAAGGAAAAAGAATGCTTAATTAAAACCATTGTTCTGTGATGTTTTCTCCTGCAAGACAAACTAAAAACTGTGGCCTGTCTGAGAGGTTTTACAGGCATCTTGACATTGGCAAGCTGTATGTGATCATCACTATTTTAGAAACTAAGAAGTTTGGTGCTGAATGTGTGTGTGTGTGTGAGAGAGAGAGAGAAGAAAGGTTAAGAGAGATCTCCTACTATTCTCCTGGAAGACCATCATTTTGCCTCTAACAGCTGGAATGTGTATTTCCAAAAATGGAGAAATAATAATACAAAACCCCACATCTTGCTCCTTCTTCCCATGAAATATTGGAAAAACCTTTATTGTAATCTAACATGATTTGGTTCCTGATAAGACATAATTTGCATATTTGATGGGTCTTCCTTATTCCATTTTGGCCTTGCAAGTAGGTATATACATGACTCCAAAATCACACTTACATTTCCCCCCTCCTTTCCCCCCTTTTAACCCTACCCAAATTGTTTGATGACATGTTGAAACTTGCAACCATTTTACATAACTCCAATTTATCTGACATTTGTAGATTCTGGACTCCTTTTCTTTTGGCCAGCACAGAATTGTGACCCACCCCACTCAAAAAAATGGGTGGGGGATGATTTCCTCTTGCTTGTCAGGACAATAGACTGCATAATGAAGTATATCATGGTTGTGTTCAGAAGTTATTGCAAAAATTTCTTAACAACAGCAATGTGATTAAAAGTGGTGATGGGATCTTCGCATGTTCTCCCTTGCTTCTTGGCCATTGGCATCAATTAAGTTCAACAAATGTGGAGGATTAGAAAGTCCCCATCTCCATACTGTAAGGAGATACTCATTGAAAGAATCATGCATCCAAATTCCAGGGACTCTTACATGTAACAGAATACTGGATGGGAATGCATTGTGAATGCAAGACTTTAAGCATGGCACTTGGCAACACTTGACCCTAAGAATTAATCAAGACTTCATTCATCTGTGCAAGATACGACATATGTAAGTGACATAAGCTGAATATGTGTTTGGTTGTTGAATTTTGGAGCCCTCGTTCGATCGATAATTTATTTTGAATTTAACCAGCTCAGGTTGGAGGAAAAGCAAACAAAAGAACCCCTGGGGAGTTTTGTTTGTTTCAAACTTTTGAGGCCTCGGAGACCCAGGCTTCCAGTTGTGCTTGCTAGAAGTCATTGAAAATTGGCAACCCAGTTGGTGACCCAACACAACGTGATTATAAGCCTTGGCAGACAGTGAATACTGCCAGCCACCTGGACAATTCCTTTGCTTTCTTTAGATTTTAGACAGCCTTCCCCCCCCCACTTTTTTTTTCTCTTTTACTTTTTTTTTTTTTACTCTTTCTCTCTCCTTTCATTACTAGTGTTTGCTGCTGTTGCTGGAAATATTTTCAAAGTGGAACACAATGTTTTGAGTTGCCCAGCCAGAATTTAACTGTCCTTTTTCAGTGTTGCCAAACTTCCTGTTTTCAGCAAAAAAAAACCAAAAAAAAAAAAAAAAAACCAAACCCATAATTTATTATCGTGGTGGTTCTTTAGAATTCAAAAGATTTTTCAGGCACAATCATCACCGCCCCTCCCCAAACTTGGCTTTTCACATCTTTTCAAAGAATAAACTTGCCGGCTTCCTCTTAATTATTCTTCCTGTCTAATAGCACAGAAATAAATTTAACCTTTGCAATTGCAAGCGAGATGCAGAAAGTGTTTTAATTATTCACCAATTTGTCAACCCAAACTTAAAAGAACAGGGGATTATTTTTCAAGTGCTGGAGAATAGTGGTATGCTAGCCTTCTTTAATTTCTCAGGTGCTTTGGCAGTATGTGCAGTTGTGGTTCTCTGAAAGCCAGTTTCAAATAAGCCACAGATTCAAACCTTCCTGGTCAGCTCTATAATGAGTTCATCAATCAACAGCAGATTCAAGACACAATGTGGCGATAGGCATCTTGGCACCCCCGCCCCCCCCGCTTCGTCTAATATGAGGAGAATTCATTGAAAGTCTCTGCAGAAAAGCAGAATTTAAAAGCAGTTCGGGAACATGCACCTGCTCCTTCCAATCTCTTCAACTGAAATGAGGGCTACATATCTGGGAACGAGAGTGCAAGTGGCTGGCAAGAAATATCTTTGTCCTTCAAATATGTCGGAAAACATTCAGGAATGCAGAGACTGAGAGGCCCAGCAGTGAGTTAATTGCAGCACCTGTCCCCACCGTCTTCTCATGCTTGGGGCAACCTATCAGATCTGGTCTGCAAAAATCCAGAAGGCTGATAGATGGCAGAAAGTGATGCAGGAAACTCGGTCTCTCTGCTGCCATCTAGGGGGCATCCAAATTTTTGTATGGATCTAATATCTGATAGCCCTAATGTTATGCAAGGTTTGTGCCACTGTTTTATGTCTGTTGAAGACAATGGCATAGAAAAAGGGAGAACGCGAGAAACACAAAGCATCAAAATAACTCATGTTTTACTGCTTGATTTTTCTACCTTGAATGGAAAGCATCAGTTCTATCAATCATTTCAAACTGTAGGATTCTATCCACCGTTCTGCCTTATCATCACCATTGTTGGTGATGAAAGAAAGAAAGATACAGTGTAAGATGTGATAATAATTTGCACAATATACCCATCCATTTTTGTTGTATGTATGCTACTGGCTATTGAGTTTGTTTGACAGTTCACATAGTTTATTAGGAAAATAATCCTAGATTCTAGAACAGGAATCTACACTGAATGATGCTTTCCATCTTCCAGTTCAGTGTTTTCTGCACTGACTGGCAGCAGCTTTGAGAGATTTCAGATGGGAGAGTTTCTGTGGTCAAGATAGTTAAGAGGGGCTAAAGACTGATCTTGGGACTTCAGCATGCCTAGTAGGTGCTCCAATCCTGAACGTAGGCCTTCTTTTCATCTTGGAAGCACCAAGGACCATTCAATAGAAATCAGCAACAGAGTAAGTAGGATTTTTTTTCCAGTGGTGATAAAGACAAAATAATCTAACTGGTCAGATTTTGGAGATCTTTTACTTTCAGAAAGTGGGCTAACCACATTTTTCATCAGTTCACATAACTTTTGTATTATTTGAATTTTGTATTGCATTTGTAGCTGAATATTTTTTCCTGGAATTGTATATTTTACATCTGAATGTTTACTTTACTTATACTGATAGCATCAGGTAAGAATTCTACGGTTCAGTTGTAAAACCGCAATTCCAATAATTCTAATGATCTAGCAGATTCCTATTAACTTTGTAGTAGTAATAGTACTTAGACTTATATACCGCTTAATAGTGCTTTACATCCCTCTCTAAGTGTTTACACAGTCGGCATATTGTCCCCAACAATCTGGGTCCTCATTTTACCAACTTTGGAAGGATGAAAGGCTGAGTCAATCTTGAGGTGATCAGGATCGAACTGCTGGCAGTGGGAATGCAGAATCAGTCTGCAATTCTGCATTCTAACCACTGTTGCACCAAGGCTGTTAGATAATCTTGTCCATGAGAATTTGGTATGCTTGGCATTCTATGTTGATTTTCTCTTCATTGACTCCAGGCAATATATTTTTCCATAGATTCCAGGTAATATATTTCTGCTTGGGTCTAAAAGAACCATTTTCTGATCAAAGAGACTGTTTGATATTTGGTGTCACTCATGGATGGAAAATACCATCACAAATCTTTCAAAAGACACTGCACTTTTCTTTTCAGATATGTCCCCTCATTCAATATCCCTACTATAGCCTTTCACTTTTAGTGGCAATGACATTTAACTTTGCTATCCAAAACATACTTGATCTTTTGGTTCCAACCTCTGAAAAACAAAATCCTAGAAAGGAATCCTTCTCCACACGCTACTTCAGGAACAATTTAAAAAAAAATTCCACTAGCATAATTCTGCATTTTTTTTCTTTCTCTTTTATTCTTAAACCTATAGTTAGTCAATTATAAAATATACCATGCATTCTGTGTCATAATTAGAACCAAAATATTATCTTAAAGTATCATAAAATCTATGCTAAAGGTTAGGGTTGCTTCATCCTTTGGTAAATAAAAATATTTCCTTTTCCAGGATGCACGTTAGACATTTCCAAAAGTTAATGGAATAATATCCCTTTTCCAGTTTCTCAGTATTATCAAAGCTTTTAGCCAACTCCCATGCATGATAGAACCAAAATTCTTCATAGACAGTCAGATTCCAGAGGTCTGATATATAATTCAACATCCATTGACATCTTTAAGTTTTAAACATCTCCTCATAAATCTACTTATATACAATAAAATACTATTCCAAAAAGTGTTAAAGGTACACAGGGCCATATCACATGGGTTATTGAACCCTCAAAATCTTTTACATTTCCAGCAAAAAAAAAAAAGTCTTATTTTTCTATGTTTTTTGGAAGCCCAATATCCTCTGAATACATTTTTGATTAATTAGTATTAATCTCAAATCAGTCAATACCTTTTGAACATTTTCAAGAACATAAAGCCATTGATGTGGCAATAACAGATATTCCAGTTCTTTGGTTCATATTTGATGTATCCCAGTAACATCTACTTTAAAAACATTCTTGAATTTTTGATAAAGATATTTTATGGGTTTAACTTCTGTCATGAATTCCCCCAAATAAAGAAGCATATGAGGTGCCTTTGAAGAGACCAAACAATCTGCCCCATATTGAGTCATTAAAACCTGCTTATATTGAAAATACTGCGAGCTAGGAAAACCACATTCAGTCCGAAGTAAAAAAAAAAAAGTCCTTAAAAGTAATCATTACATTGTAATTGATTCAAAGCTGCAATCCCAGCTTCCTCCCAGAATTTCCAATAAAACATTTTGCTATTTATTTTTAAAGTAGAATTTTTCCAAAACGTTAAATATTCATGGGTCTCATTATCAAAATCCAATCTGTGACCCAATATTGGTCAAAGATTCTTTGCTGTCTTTAACTCTTTCCTTTCCAGCTATCTTTATAATATTTTTCTCTCATTCTTATTCTCTCCTTATAGCCATTTAGCTTTCATTCTATTGGGCAAGTCATCTATCTTCTAATTTTTTACATACCACATTCATTCTTTCTAATTTTCTTCTCATTTCTTTCACTTTCCCCCCCTTTTCTTCCTCTTTTCGCACATTTGTCACTTTTGTTTTCCTCATTAGTTTCCTCCATGTTTCATCATAAGCAATCAAATAAATCAGATATACATTTTGTTCTATGGGTTTTATGGTTAGGGATATTTATGTATTCAAACCCACCTATTCCTAAGCAGATAGGACACTGCTCACCTGCCTCATTCTTTCTTTGGTCTCTGAATGATCCAATATCATTTTATGTAATATCCATTTTATTCCCACTCATTTATTCATGCCGTATAGTATGAATTCACTTCTGGTAATTTCACTATCACCAATCACTGAAGTATAACATGAGCTATCACAATCCGTGGATTCCAACTTCCATTCACATCTATGGCAACTTAGATGACACCCATTTATGCTTTCTGCCATTAGCCCATTCATATATAATTAAACTCATAACCCTACCTTCCTACAAGCATTCATCAACTGTACTGCACAAAAATCAGACCACTTTCATACATGTCTGTCCTTTCTCTTTCACAGAAATACAGCATACTCTTTTTCTTTCTTTCATTTCATTGTCATGACATTGGTCATGTACCACCCTACATGGTTAATGTAATTAAATTGGGAAATTAAAAGTGGAGGTGAACTACTAGTCAACATGAAAAATGAGTTATATAATTATGATCAACAACAACTAGATAACAAACGCAAGCAGGTTGTTGTTTAATGCGGCTCCCTATTAAGAACAAAATAAAATTCCAAAATATTATTTATCAGGTAGATAACCCCGAAACTGTAACAGAAACTGTAACACCATTGAAAGGAATGTTTCTCTGACACATTTCCTTCCTTAGCTTAATAGCTACAGACTTCGTCAAGAACTAAACATCCTTTTTTAAGGAGAAAAACTTATAGGACAGAGCAAAAATGAATGTTGACCCAATGGTTTCAAAGTTTTTTTATTTAGAATATTTGACTTTCAGTTGTTTTGCTCAAATTTGTGGGGAATGCTTACCATTTTGTTATCTTAAGATCATTTTTATCTCACTGATTCAGTGAGGTATAAGAAGAGAGGGAAGTTAAACACAAACATACAGTTCCTGCAAAATTCTATTACAATAGTCTATCTTCATAAAGCATAGTTGGAGAATTCCTGTATATGAATGAAGGCAAATTCATTCCTGTACAGTCAGTTTCTTGATCTGGTCTACCTTGTAGAGCTGACAGCTTTTTACAGAGAAAACCTTTTCATTCTTTGCTATTTGACCCCAACTTCTAATATTTTTTTTAAAAAAACTGATATATTTCTAATGCTACATCGGTGTTAATGTTGGATGATCACATAGACAGTTCTAGTAGTTCTAAAGAAGAAAAAAAATCTGTTCTTTAATGAATCTTCTGTTGAGTTAATAATCCTAACAATTAACAATAGTAGCTCTTCAACAATTTTTTTTTAAAGAAAGTCTTGGTCAACCTAGAATCTAAGTACAACTGCACTTTTATTCCCACCTATCAAAATAAATACATTTTTTTCATAATTTATGTATTTTTTCATAATGTAGATTTCATTCTACATGTCACTGTATAGATTTGCTATAGTAAAATTCTCATATGTGTTTCTAGTTGGGCCCATAGAAACTCAAATTAGACAATGTTTTTAAAATATCCTTTAATGTTATTTACAATAAAAAAATATTTAATTAAATTATCTTGGAACCAGAATTGCATAATTTCTCATTAGAGCAGTTTTCCAATATATGTATTACAGTATGGAAATATTGAAATCTCATCTTGTTTTCCAAGCCCTTAACTCTATATACTGTATGTGGCTAGATAACAATGACATCTTTATCCTCTAAGATGTCATTTGGGTTATCAAATGATAGATGATGCAACAATGCACTACTGAACATATTTTTAAAACATTGAATGCATATAGTTTAAAGAAAAAAAAAGGTAGTATTAAAAATTATACCAGGTTTAAGGCCAGCAGCTTTCTATTTATAAGGCACATTTTATAACCAATGTGCTATTAGTGGTAAATGTGTAGCCCTAGACATGATCATCATTGACTTCAGCTGGGGTGGGGCAAAGCTGCCCTTGGGAAGTAGCCTATGCACCAGCAATAGGAGTACTTGAGAAAATAAAGAAGGAGAAAAAGTACTTGGAAAAAACACAGACACAAATTGCAAATGCAATGGGAGAGAGGTGTATGGAATGGTATCAAGACTGCTTGGTAGTCCATTCTGAGAGTGGGATAATTGAGCAGTAGGGATAAGTCCTCAAGTCAGTTTGATTGCTAGGCTCCACCTGGTTTGAGGGATCTCCCTTCCTCATCAGCCCACATTTTTGTATGACAGTAAGAACAAAAAGATAGCACTTAACATTTTCCTTATATTTCTTGGTGTGTAATATAATTCTTTCCATCCAGCACGTTTAGCTTAGGAGGAGCTTGATGGACTTCTTTCAATCAGAAGTAGGGGAAGTTGGACATTTCCTTTAGCCTCAAGTAAATTAAAAATCACCCTCAATTGCCCCAATCTATGCTGCATTTGAACTTTTGGTTGAGTTGCAGCATATACAGTACAAACTCACTAAACTGTCACCAGTAAGCAGAATACTAATCAAGTAATAATCTATTTATTACTAAAAGGAGTGGTTATAAGTCAGAATTGGACAACTCACAGTATGGGAGCGATGTGTGCCTCCCCAGATCTATTTTTTTTTATTTATTTATTTATAATTTGATTTATATGCCGCCCTTCTCCGAAGACTCAGGGCGGCTTACAATGTGCTCAGCAATATTTCTGCTACATACTTTCTTCAGATGACTTCACTGAATTTGATAGTAAAATAATTTTCAGGGGCATGATATTTTTTCATTAAAAAATAATCTAGAATAAGTATTCAAAGCATCTATTCTAGAGTTCCCCAGTCCTCATAAAGAACAGAATTTTTGCTTCATTCCCCTCTGGGAATTTCATCACTAATTCTGTTAAACCCTGAGAAGCCCAAGCTAACATATAAAATAAATCAATGCAGCCCTCAACTAAAAAAAAAAAAGTTGTCTGTTCCCTTGTAAACAAATTCTTAGAAGTACTTGGAATAAACCTATTGAAATCAATAGAGTTATGCTTAAGATTAACATAACGCCCAGATATTTGAATTAAATTATTCTTAAATTTAATTCCATTTTAGTTGTGATGAGGATTCTCTAAATCACATCTTTTGATAGTGATGGGGGGGGTTCCTACAAATAATTGAATTTATTTATTTAAAACATTTCTGCACTGGTTTTGAACAGAAGTGTATCTCCTAGAACAGGGGTGGGCAAATGTGGCTCTTTTAAAACCTGTGGACTTCAACTACCAGAATTCCTGAGACAGCTTGGCTGTCTCAGGAATTCTGAGAGTTGAAGTCCACAGGTTGTAAAAGAGCCACATTTGCCCACCCTGTCCTAGAAGAACTGCAGTAATTCCAACACACATTAACAACCCAGCACTATAAAATATTTTTTTTAAAAAAAGAACTTTCCACTAGCAGCAATGCTCACATAGTCCTCAATGGTAGTTCCACATATAGCATTGTAGCAGACAGCTTGGGCAGGGGGTTGAACTAGAAGGCCTCCAAGCCAGATCTTTGAACAAGCTGAATATCAAAATAACAGAGTTGGAAGAAGATGAAAGGAGATGCAGAATTTCCAGTTAACTTGTTCAGTGCCCAAAGTTTCAAAATCTGCATACTCCCAAGCAAATGACACTGACAGACGTCCATGAGGTCAGCACTAATGAGAAATTGATGAGATGTGCAAGCTAGCTTGTTGTGTGGAAGTCTTGTGGGAGAAAGCAAAACTCCTGGACAGATGCAGGCATACTTACAAATGGGGGTTGGGCAGAGAAATGACTGCATGGAAGGAGAAGAATAAAGCTGCGATTCTATGACAAAATTAGCATGCTTGGATCCATCTGTTTGAATAGACTTAAATCAGCAAACTACACAGAACTGAGTTGTAGAATCAAAGCAATTGCATTTATTTCTGTAGGACTGCATTTGCCTGCATTAGTTCCCCTAATACAGGGAGATTTTTGTTCAATATTAACTCATCAACATTACTTAGATTATCCATATAAACCTATGCTTGTCTACTCAGAAATAAGTTATATCCAATAAGGCTAACCATAGTTGAGGTATATTTAGTATTGCACTGTTATTTGGATTTTCAACCATCAATAGACTTAGAGCAACAATTGCTGTTTGAAATCATAAACCTGGGATGTAGCCAAATACAAAAAACAGTCATTTCCTTATCCGCCCCCCCTCTTTTGCTCCATACCAGGAGTAAGCAATCTGATGCTTTCCATATGTTTCAGAGTGCAACTCCCACAATCCTTTGTGTTGGTCATAATAGCTGGAGATGAGGAGAACTGAAGTCCAGGTACACGATTGCTTTCCCCTAACTTAAACCTTCTAACTTCTCAGAACTTTCCTTTTTTTCAATACATATCAATAGGGTGAGAGGAAAAGACATTTTATTTATTCATGCAAGTTCCTTCATGATACTTTTCTTTAAATAGCACAGACTGTGTTCATTGGACCATGATTTAAGGTCAATGTGCATTGAGTTGCAGCCTTAGAAGTTTCAAGATGTCTCTCCCTGCATGTCCAAAGATACTGCTGGGTTTCTTAGATATGCACATTCCAATCCAGTGGATGCTAATGTCTTGGGAAAGGCTTTATAGCAGAGCTGGAGGGGGGAAAAAATCATGCAGCCTCTGCCAATCTGCACAAGCTAGAGATGTTATCTTATATGTATATTTCTTTTTTTTTTTTCACTTAACATGACGCTTCACTTTGATCTGCGCTTCTCACATCTGACAAAGGCCTGGAATTTGCATGTTAGCAATGGGGAGAAGAATTTAGATCTTACATGGTAAAATGTGTTTCTGTAAATTTCAGAAAATGTCCAAATGTCTGACACAATTCAGGTAAAATATGCACTCTCTCAGACCCACCAGGTAGCCTGTTTTATAGTGCCATAAAGTCATTTTCAAGTATAATAATAGATTGGAGAATCCATTAATGTATTATTATTAGTTGTATCAGTAATATTATCATAGTTGTTCTGGTCTTGATCTTATTTTTACCTACTGCCTTTCTTCTCAAAGGTATCATGTTTGAGAACAACACAATCAAAGTATACAAGGAAGTGCTTAAGAAGCAAAATTATTTAAGAAGCAAAAAACTAATAAGCTAATCATAATAACCTAGAGAATAAAAATGATCAGATAAAAAAATTGGCTGTGTTTTTTAAATAGTAAAAAGAGTAGAAATTTGACTATTAAAAAAAAAATAGTGGAAGGGTAGGACACCTGAAAGGGGGCTACTATCTAAATTTACATCTCTGCATTGTTTTCTGTCTTCATGTTACATATACAATAATTACCTTTTATTCAATATGGGGCCATTATCATATTAGAACAATACAGTGGGACTTGCAATTACAAATTCTGCTCCCTCAACCCTGTGCAGTCGCTATGCTGTTTATCCAGTCCTTATGCACAGAGCAAAGTATTTTAATAAGGTTAAGTCAACCGGGACAATATAAAATTCTTGAAGCCCAAAAAAGGAATGGATCCATTTACCTTATTATAATAACTGATCCTGTAGCCTGATGTTCTAAGATATTTAGGATAGGGGTGGGGAAACCTGTAATCTATCAGAAGTTGTTGAACTACTAATCACATAAATTTTAGATAGCTTGTCCAATGATGAGGGATGCTGGGACTTGCAGTGGGACTACAGGGAAATGTATGCATTGGTCAAGGGAAGGATGGGAGTGGGGTTAGATTATACTCTAGCACTATTGCTTTATCTGCTGAGAAGCATGAAGCTAGAATATACCAATAGAAACAGGGCACTACCAATCAGATGAAAGAGCCATCTAATTCAGCCTTCTATTTTTACATGTAGAGAACCCAATGCTTCTGAGAGCCTTTGAAGATGTGCCCTAAACAGACCTGATAGACAGATCCACTATTCAACATTTACTCTTTATCTCCTTTAAAGCCATCTAGCCCAATGGTTATCACTACATCTTGTTTTGATGATATACTAACATGAAGATCATGTAGTGTGAAAACACACACTGAAACTTTTGGGAGTTGTATAAATGTTCTCCAATGCAGCTGATTGTGTCTACTATTTCTGTGTTTGTACAACCCTAGATATTTGTGTGGTATAGTGGTTACCAGCCTTCCTCAATCATAGAAGTTCACTGGGTAACTTTAACCTAGTCACTGTCACTCTGCTCAACCCACTTCATAGGAATGTTACTGTGGAATAAAATTAGGATATACAACACTTTGAGCTGTAGGAGGAAAAAAAGAACATAAATTCAATCATAACTAAACAAACAAATAAAAAGATGTATGGTGACAGCTTCTGGAAGAAAGGTGAGATGCTGAATGAATGAATGAATGAATATTGATCAGCCTCTTAGTTATAACCATTCAATAAGTGCATTTGCTTCCCCCCCTCCCGTCTTCAGAATGGCATTTCTTGACTAAGATTTTTATTCTGTTTCATTTTATTGTCATTTTTTTTTCTTTAAAAACCTGCAGTGCCATAACAGGATAGAATATAGTGCAGATGTCTGCTAAAGCTTCAGTTATAACTGTGGGCCATTGTCCTGCTCTAATAAGTCAGTGGTCCCTTGAATCTAATGATGAAAGCTGGTAGCATTGCTAAGTACAGAAAAAACATTGAGCTCCAGCCCACAATGAAAGCCCCGCTGAGAAGACCAAATGCTCCCAACCTTAAGTGGGGAATGAATGTCTTTACTTCTCCCCGGGGTTCAAACAGCCCAGCATTTGGTAAATGTTTAACAAGAAGAATTCACCTTCCCATTTGCTCCTTTCCCCCACTCCCGCCCTCTTATAAAGGAAATTAACAAATTTGATTTAACAAGACATGTTGGATTAACACACCCACCCTAGTAATCCATCAATTAAAACCCTGCCTCCTCTTCCCAGTCTAACACCCTACTGCATTTGTGCGATAACAGGAGTGCCAATGCAATTAGCCATGTGGTTTTATGCTTGCAATTTCTCTTCCATCAGTATGTCCTTTGAAGAAGCAAAGGAAGCTTTTTCATAGGCTTAGCCAGTTTTCTCTCATATTGTTGTGTTTCCAGAACATTATAGCCCCATTTATTCATGCAACATATTTTAATGAACATTTAGTATTGCTACAAAGCTGCTAATATCTTGTTAATTTGGCAAAGAAAGAGATTGAAAAACCTTCACCTATATTAGCTGCTTTTCTCCATGGTGCTTTTGCACATAGCTGTAGCACATGGGCAAAAATCATTGTCACATGGGTATGATAGAGTGAGAGGATAACTGACTTTTACCTAGGAAGACTGGGTACAAAAAAGAGTGTCCATACCATCCGGTTTTCTAGTTCAGCTACATACAGGAGCAGGCTCCTCAATTCAATTCTTCTCTGAAGGGAGGTGGAAATAAATTTGACCTGGAGATCTGTGAACACCCACTGTTAAATATTATTTCAACATAATGATTCTCAATCCTCATGGTAATCTCACAGGCCTGCAATAAACCCACATCCTTACATCATGTGTTAAAAATTTCTCTGGATGCACAGCAAAAATAAACGTTTGAGGATGGAGCCAATTGCTTCCCCTTTGGACCATGTGCTCACACGCTGATAAAAACAGAGGTCTACATAGCCGAATGACATGATCTTATGGAAGAGAAATGAGAGTGCACTAAGGAAAGAAAAACAAATAAGGCTGGGATAATTAAGAAGAATGTAGGAGCTTCCTATTTTGGACCTTTAATTACAAAAGAGAAGTGGCCCTCCAAAATTGTATCTCTGGCTAATGGCAAGGGATGGTGAGAGTTATAGTTCAGCCCAGTTGTGGGTTGCCCCCCGTTCACACCGGTTCTATAGAACCAGTAGTAAGACCGGTGGGAGGCTCCACCCACCGACCCCGACATCACCAAAACGCTTCTGCGCATGCGCAGAAGAAAGCGCGCATGAGCAAAGTGAGAGCATGCATGCGGCCCCGCTGCGAACTGGTAGTAAAGGTAAGTAGAACCCACCTCTGGTTCAGCCACATCTGGAGAACCACTTGTTCCCACAAGGGCAATGCTAATCTGTAGTCCTTTGATGTTGACATTGAAACATTTCAGCCTGATGCTATCCTATTATAGCCTATTTCATCAATGGTTGTGCAATGAGAAGCAGAATATTCACATACATTCCTCCATGACCACTAGGATACAAAAAATACAAAAACTTTGCATCCTGGCAAACATGTACAGTTTCTTCTCTTTCTGAAGACATTGCAAATCTGCCTTATTTTTTTTTTATCAAATATCACAGCAAAGATTTTTTTTTAAAAAAGCAAAATATTTTTTTAAATACCTAGTTGGCCAGTTGCAAAAACCACCATGCAGCTGATCACACTTTTCAATTTTCTCCATTTAAGCACAATATACGCATCTCTCTTCCAAACCTTTTGGTCTGTTCGTACATTTGTTGAAGTCTGCACATACACACATTCTACATTGGCCTATTTGTTTGCTAATATGAGAACAAGTTATGTGACATTCTATAAATTTCTTCCAATCGTTCTGAAAAGAAGGTGTGTTGCACCCCTGTCTTAGAAAGAAAAAAGTGAGAGGGAAGCTTCTGTAAATCACACCTCCAGAGGCAGTCTGTTGGATAGCTAATCAAGCTATACGTGAGAAGAATCACCTTTCAAATCTGCTTTCTTCTTATTTTCTTTGCGGAACAAATTTGAGCCTGGTCAGTATATTGAGCTGGAAGGTAGCCAAGAAAAATCTAGGTGGAGCAGGAGATGGAGTTTCATTTGGCAATTTGAGCCAATATAGTAGAATTCCTACAACAGGGTCAACAACAATAAGCAGCAAAATAAGTGATTTCTTTATTCCCAGTGAGACATAAACATGGGTGAAATTTCAATAATTCTCCAGATGAAGAACTGTGTCATTCTGTAAACATCAACAGCCAAACACTAATTAGGCCAGAAATTTATGATTTCCCAATTGTAAATTCAATGAAGTTACTCATCAGAATTATATAAATTCAAAATGCACATGTACAGTATATGTGGTACCTTGCTCAATAATAATAACTGTGAGAGGGATCTTGGAGTCCTAGTGGACAACCATTTAAATATGAACCAGCAGTGTGCAGCAGCTGCCAAAAAAGCCAACACAGTTCTACGCTTCATAAACAGAGGGATAGAATCAAGATCACGTGAAGTGTTAATACCACTTTATAAGGCCTTGGTAAGGCCACACTTGGAATACCACATCCAGTTTTGGTCACCACGATGTAAAAAAGATGTGGGGACTTTAGAAAGAGTGCAGAGAAGAGCAAAAAAGATGATTAGGGGACTGGAGGCTAAAACATATGAAAGAATGTTGCAGAAACTGGGTATGTCTAGTTTAATGAAAAGAAGAACTAGGGGAGACATGATAGCAGTGTTCCAATATCTCAGGGGCTGCCACAAAGAAGAGGGAGTCAAACTATTCTCCAAAGCACCTGAGGGTAGGACAAGAAGCAATGGGTGGAAACTAATCAAGGAGAGAAGCAACTTAGAACTAAGGAGAAATTTCCTGACAGTTAGAACAATTAATCAGTGGAACAACTTGCCTCCAGAAGTTGTGAATGCTCCAACACTGGAAGTTTTTAAGAAGATGTTGGATAACCATTTGTCTGAAGTGGTGTAGGGTTTCCTGCATAAGCAGGGGATTGGACTAGAAAACCTCCAAGGTCCCTTCCAGCTTATTCTATTCTATTCTATTCTATTCTATTCTATTCTATTCTATTCTATTCTATTCTATTCTATTCTATTCTATTCTATTCTATTCTATTCCAAGTCCTATATATCATAGAGCTATAATAAGATTTAAAAACATAATACAAATACAGCTGATGCCTACAATTTTTTTTATCACAATGGTAAGCAGAAGTCAACATTAGATGCAATATGAGGAACCTGTAGGGGTTTCTGAATTCCATTCCAGAAGGCTTAATCCCAAAAATTAATGAGGGTCTTTTAAGTATAAACCATATATGATAATGGAAACCTTGATAATAGACCAGGGGTCCCTAACCCTTGGTCCATGGACTGGCACTGGTCTGTAGCATGCCAGAAACTGGACTGCACAAACAAGAGAAGGCCCATTCATGGGATGCAGACACCATGCAAAACCACACTCCCTCCAGTCCACCTCTCTCCACAGAACCAGTCCCTGGTGCCCAAAAGGTTGGGGGCTAGCGTAATAGACCACTTACTGTTTGTTTGTTTGTTTGTTTGTTTGTTTGTTTGTTTGTTATATACACAGAGAAGGAAATCCATATTTGGGGTGCTTCTTTCAAGAATATCTTATTTAAGATTGACATAGAGGAAATTATTGCCCATCCCAATAAAATTGTGACATATTCAGCCGTCACTGCTCACTCTGCTGAAGACCTTCAACAACTTATGGACAGTTTTAGCATGGCCTGCCAAGACTTTGGACTAACAATCAGCCTGGAAAAAACACAAGTCACGGGTCAGGACGTGGATTCACCTCCCTGTATTACAATCTCTACACAAGAACTGGAGGTCATGCATGACTTTGTGTACCTTGGCTCAACTATCTCTGACACTCTCTCTTTAGATACTGAGCTGAATAAACGTATTGGTAAAGCGGCCACCACATTTTCCAGACTTACAAAGAGAGTATGGCTTAATAAGAAGCTGACAAAACATAAAAAGATCCAGGTCTATAGAGCCTGTGTCCTGAGCACACTCTTGTACTGAAGTGAGTCTTGGACCTTCTACGCATGGCAGGAGAAAAAGTTGAACACCTTTCATATGTGCTGTCTCTGACGAATTCTTGGCATCACCTGGCAAGACAAAGTTCTAAACAGTGCAGTCTTGGAACGTGCTGGAATTTCTAGTATGTATACACGATTGAAACAGCGATGTCTATGCTGGCTGGGGCATGTTGTGAGAATGGCTGATGGTTGGATTCCAAAAGATCTCCTGTATGGAGAACTAGTGCAGGGAAAGCGCCTCAGAGGGAGACCACAGCTGTGATATAAGGATATCTGCAAGAGGGACCTAAAGACCCTGGGAATGGACATTAACAACTGGGAAACCTTGACCTCCGATCGTTAAGCTTGGAGGCTAGAGACGCAGCATGGTCTTCTCCAATTCGAAGAGACACTTGTTCGGCAGGCCGAGGCAAAGAGGCAGTCCCGGAACCAGTGAAATCTGGGGGCTGGGCAGGGGACAGAATGTATCTGCCCTCAGTGTGAAAGGGATTGCCACTCTTGAATTGGCCTTTTACAGCTAGATGCTGTTTTAGGACCTCTTTCCAGAGCATGATACCATAGTCTCTTGAGACTGAAGGATGCCAACGGATCCAGCCAGGTACAAAGGAGAACAGGATTCATTCAGTTCCCAGATCCAAAGCTATTTGTCATCTTTGCCCCCTTGAACTTCTTTACCAGTTTGACTAAATGCTCTTAAACCACAACAAAAGTAATAGTTTTATATGGTAGCACTGAAACCATTGACTCCATTCTAAAAAACAACAGTGGTTCCCTCCCCCTCATCATGGCCTTTTGAAAATTAGTAAAAATGTGGCTAATCCATGAAGCCCTTGGTGATTAATGAGCACCCATTAACATAAATCTTAATTTGGATCTTGGATTATTATGAATATTGCTATTATTGTGGTTGTTGTTACTTTGTAAACTCTTAGTTCTTAATAATGGTTTACCACTTAGAGACCACTATGATAGACAGAGCAGATACATCATACAAGTAAAGATCATTCAATGTTATTTTATAATGTATCCGGACACTTGTTGCAATTTCTGAGCCAACACCAAAGGAAGCACAAATTAGCAACCTGAAATAAATCAGACTTGAGATTATCTGTGTATGATATACTGTGAACACCCAGCTTTTATCCAAGAATAACTGCAGCCAGTAGAAAGATGTCTGTATTGAAACATAGGATTATAGATTATAGAGTTAGAAGGGATTATACGGATCGTCTCCTCTAATTCTCTGCAACCTGAAGGAAAACCAGTTAAAGCATCCATGTCAGCCTCTTCAAGACAACCCAGATTAGGAAACCAATGCATGAAAATCAGTACTACTTGTAATATCAGAGCTGTAGTAACAAAACCCTGCTAATTCAAATGTGCACCTGCAGGAGCACTGGGGCATCCTTTTGGCAACACAGAGTTTTCCCAGACAGAGGCCCGGTTTAAGAGACTGCACAGTCCTGAGCTGGAGGGGATGGGGTAAGGGGTTCAGGGTAAAGGTAAAGGTCCCCCTCGCACATATGTGCTAGTCGTTCCTGACTCTAGGGGGCAGTGCTCATCTCCGTTTCAAAGCCTAAGAACCAGCGCTGTCCAAAGATGTCTCATGGTCATGTGGCTGGCATGACTAAACACCAAAGGTGCACGGAACGCTGTTACCTTCCCACCAAAGGTGATCCCAATTTTTTCTACTTGCATTTTTTATGTGCTTTCGAACTGGTACATTGACAGAAGCTGGGACAAGTAACGGGAGCTCACCCCATTATGTGGCACTAGGGATTCAAACTGCTGAACTGCCGAACTTTCGATCGACAAGCTCAGCGTCTTAGCCACTGAGCCACCGCATCCCTTTTAAGGTTCAGGGTAGCCACACTCTAAAAACTGTCAAGATGTATCTATGAAATAAGAAAGTTAAAGGTTTAGTTTGGCAAGATTCTGCTCATCAAGAGTAAGCAAATAAAGGATTGAACTTGATTGGATCTTGCTGTCTTGACTTTGGGCTTGACCTGACATGTTCTTTCTCCATTCCTTCCCTTCATCTCCATCAAAATTAGGCAGGGGCTTTCCTGAAGTGTTTACCTACATTACATTCTTGGATCAGGCTGAGGCCATTTGCTAGCAGTTCTTCCTCTTGTGTTTCAAGGCCCTTCCCTCTGTCCTCCCCATAATCCATGAGATTACGCTATCCAGCCTTCCCACCACTCTAAAAAGAAATCCCTCCAAGGTAGTGAACTCACAATCTCCACAAAAATAGTGTAGGGAAGATTTTATCATTGGGAAGTTTTTCCCTTATATTTAATTGAGTGTTAGGTAGCTGCAATTTAAACCTGTTATTTCCTGTCCTAGTTTCTGTAGTTGTGGAAAATTGTTATTAAAGAGGCATCTTCTGCCTTCCATTATAGTGATTGTTGTAGGGTTCTGTTAATCGTAATAGTTTATTGTTGTGGGGAAAATAGGAGGTGGAAACATTATAGACACCAATTGGAGTTATACAAAAATAAAGATGGCATATCAATCAACCGATCAACTAAAGAAATAAATGTCAAGAAAGCAGTCAGCATACAATGGCAAAGTGACAGTCATCTTTTACATTTAGCATTAATGTTTTTCCATGTGGACAACTTCAAATAGGAGAAGAAAGCATACCAATATTTTCTTGGCAAAGATTTTTATTTTATTTTATAGTTTATTTTTTTTAAATGTTTTATTATTTTATTCACATTTTTGAGACTGCCCCATCTCTTTGACAGTTCTGAGTGAACTATGAAAAAAAGGAAAATAATACCTAGAAAGAAGGTCACAGCCAACTTGAAGAACATTACGCCAACTAATGGAGTTGATAGGAGCCTTGATAGTACAGGGGTTTAGTGCACCCTGTTATTAACACAGCTGCCTGCAATTTCTGCTGGTTCGAATCTCTCCAAGGCTCAAGGTTGACTCAGCCTTCCATCCTTTCTAAGGTAGGTGAAATGAGGACCCAGTTTGTGGGGGCAATAAGCTGACTTTGTATAAAATATACAAAAGAATGAAGGCTATTGCTTAACGCATTGTAAGCCGCCCTGAGTCTCCGGAGAAGGGCGGCATATAAATCAAATTAAAAAAAAAAAAAAACTACAAAGCAACCATAATTAATAATGCCCCACCACATCTTGTTCCCAAGGCCTGGGAGAATGGCCAGGTTTTTACTGATTTCCTAATATCAAATCTATGGAATCTCTCACAGTGATGACAAAAAAAACAAATCAATCCCTAGGATACACATTCTCTCATTCCCCACCTCACCCCCATTAGGTAGGAATTGTAATATCTGCACACCCTAATCCTAATCCTAATCTTGGGGATTTGCTCAAGGATAACCTTTCTGAGTTCAACGTCCATTACTTCTGTTTAGATTTGTAAGCTTAGCATTATAAACTTTGGAAGGATTACCATAACTACTTAATCAGAAGATAGAATAATGCCGGAGCCAGATGGAAAGCCAAATTAGCAGGCAGTGAAAGAGGCAGTAGTAGCATCTGGGTGACTAAAATTGCAAAATGACAATCAAAAATAGGGGGAAGGGGACTCATACAGTAGTTGGCTTCCTGATTTAAAAACATCATTTGATTTGTTTAACAATTAAAATAAAACAACCCAGTAGTTTAAGTGCAGACAACCTTCTGATTTAAAAAGGAAGGGAGAAAATTCAAGTGAGTCATCAACTAAGACCTTAGAGTATCTGGTGATCTTCACTTCTTCCCCTATCCCATCATCACATTCTGTCTGCAAAAGCCTAATATTTTCAGTTATTCAGAAAGTGAATAAATGAATCTGAGTGCTCAACACTGAGTTGACTACCCATAAATGAAAACCACCTTTTCCTCCTGAGTAGTTTTTGTTCTCAGTACAGATTAGTAGTTTTGTGAGATGATGTGGAAATGTTCCTTATTATCATAGCTTTACTGCCTCCCCCATACATCTGTTCCAAAATTCATATTGAAATGGTCAGGCGTTTCAATACACCAGCATGTCTTGGAATTTTCATATTGTATCTGGTGCATTAAAATCTGGAAGGAAAGCTGGTACTCCTGAATTTACAATGGCACAGACTGTATAACATCTGGGGAGTTTTGCTCTATTGCCTTCCCCGTTGCTTTAAATCTAGGCTAAAGTTATGATGTGCATGAAAGGCTAAAGACCTTTGTATGTGCGTGGCAGGTGTTACTGCAAGCTGACTAAAAGCAAAGATTTTAGCAATCGATTCATTTTTCTTCCCTATAATCCTTGACAAAATGCATACATGGCTTGACTTTTCCTTCTTTGAAATAATCTTATTTCAAACTTTTATCAGACAACTCTTCAAATATGGACCTACTTATGCATTTTTTTTTTCCTGGAAGGGAGACTGTACGCTTTTTTTATTTTCTTCTAGTGAAACGACATCATTGCTGACTTTTTCTTTTTCCATATGTTAATCTGCTTGCACAGTTGACTAGAATCATTAACATAAGGTACGAGGGATAATAACCATAACCATAATCAAAATAATGTGGCATCAGGGACATTTATATTACATTAGCTTTGCAACTAAGCTCCCCCCATTAGATTAAAGCATTTATCAAAAGCCACTATCGCATGCTCTTGGTATTAGACTCTAATCAATGCTGATGAATGTCAATACTTCAGCAGCATCTGCAGTTTTAAGACTGAAATTCTGAAAGTGAAGTTCTGGATTCAAAACTCAGAATCATCTTCAGGAGCATCTTAAAGGGAAAGTTGCATGTTTTCCGGTCATTGGCATCTCCTGACAGTTTTTGGCAAGCATCAATATAAGACCTCAGAACCTGTCAGTTGTCAAGGTTTGTGCGATTTTAAGTTCAGTCACACAGGCACCTATCTAATCCTGTCAAATATGAAATACCATTGCATGTCAACTGTCAATTACAGTAAATTATCAAATAATGGAATCAGATACTGGTTGCCAAAGGTAGATACGGAATCCTTAACAATATTCATCCAATATATAAGCATTCTGGGAATATTGAGGAAATATCAGCACAAAACTTAAAAAGGAGAATTTTGAGGAAAATTTGGGGACGAATTAGTTTTAACCAGGTGACATTTGCAAACAAATTAGTTCTAATCATGTTTATTGTTTAGAGTAGATGCCTCTTGCAACCATCTAGTACCAACTACTTCCTAAACTAACTGACACTTAGTAGTTGATTAAATTTTTACCAATGCATTTATTCCCCTCCTGCTACAACCATTTTTCCCGTATAAATTCCTGTCATATTTCTTAATGGAGATAGACATAATCCTTGTTTTCTGCATGTCACCATGCCAGCAATATTTGCTTAAACTATACACATTGCAATCATTTTTTTACTATGATTCCCAAAATGTGAAAGACATGTTGATTTTTCAAAACGGAAAATAAAGCATTAGAATTACTAGATGCAATTTGATCACCCAGTTAAAACAGGTTTTTTTTCACAGCCTGCTAGTTTAATAAATTTATATGCCATCCAATTGCAATGCCTTTTGCAAGGTGGCTTGTAAAAATATATCAATATAAAATCATTACAAAACCTAGCAGCATAAAGTATATGTGTTTGTGATGGACATAAACTGAAATATTTTACTTGTATATTTGTATTGATTTCTAGTCTCATCCCAAGCCACTATATTTCCCAGGAGCTTAAATGATGTTTCCAAGAGTCTTGCAATTGCAACAGGTATAAATGTGTTAAGTAAATAATAAGAATCATTAAAACACACACAATATTACAATTTGCTGGTTCCCTGTATTGCTCTTTCCAATACAGGTAGTCCCGGACTTATGACCACAAGTGAGCCCAAAATGTCCATTGCTAAGCAAGTTAAGTTAAATGAATTGCATCCCATTTTACAACCTTTGCCACCCGCTGAAGTGACAGATAAACCTAAAATTACAATTTAAAATGGTTAAAATTTCACAATTACATGCCAAAGTGCCAAAATCCCATAAGAATATATATATATATATGAGAATGTTACATCCTATGCAAAAACCTAGACAGTTTCAGTGGCAATACACAATATTTCAGGGTTACAATCAGACTTTCATAAGAAATGATGATTTAATGAAAAAGGCAATTGGGAAAGGAGCACAAAAGAAATAAAATGGCAGTTAAAAGGCCAGTCTACATATCCTAGACACTGTGGAGTCT
Source organism: Pantherophis guttatus (assembly GCF_059756535.1). Lineage (NCBI taxonomy): Eukaryota > Metazoa > Chordata > Lepidosauria > Squamata > Colubridae > Pantherophis > Pantherophis guttatus. Next base: position 193,703,831 of record NC_142063.1, read on the forward strand.
ATCCCTCTGCAGACAATGTCTTGCCTCTTCTTTTCACACTTGCGACAAGAAAACTGGGTTTAGGAAATGTTTCTGATCTGCCTACATCCAATTATAAACAAGATAGCACTTGTAATGTATGTTGTAAAGCCACCCAGAATCACCTATGTGTTTCTTAAACTTTATTTATACATTTAATAAATAAAACCCAAGCGATGCATTAGGAGAAACTGAATTCATATTAAACAGCAGCTCCTCAAATCCTGCAGATCAGCGGGTCCCTAGTTATACAATCAGTGATGGGATCTTTTAGAAAGAGCTGAACAAAAGTCAGGCCAATACACTATTGGCCCTTTGGCTTTAATTTTAAGGATGGTGAAGTGCTATCCTGCTCCTTTAAGGGTAGGTTGGAAAAAGCTAGCTTTGTAACCTGACCTCATCGTGACCCCAAATAACTTCCTGGTTCCTTGGTCAGCGAAAGATTTATGAAAAGAACAAAGAAGAATGTGTCTATCCAAGCGGGAGAAAGAGAAAGAAGAAATGGAGGCAGACACTGTCCTTTTGGACCCAAGTACTTCAGTGCTTGTTCTCCTGTAATTACTTAGCCATTGAAGAAATAAAACCTTGGAAAAAAATCAATTTTGTACAAAATCAATATTTTAAACAATTTCAAGAGTTCTCATAATCTTAAATCCCTCTACGTTCTGTACGATCCAAGGCCTGGTCATCTTCAAAGTGAAGTGTTCCAATAATTTGAAACTGTTCTATACTGAAGAAGCACAAATATATCCATCTACTTCTACAAGGAAGCAATCTTGGAAATCTGAAGTATACTAATTATTTTAAATATCATCTCTGCCTAGGTTCCTTCCCTTCTTATCTATTTTGTCCTCACCCTCTGAACTATAATTTTTCAAATTAAAAGCATGTTTCACTGCCTGTAAAGAATTGCTGTTTCATTTTCTTCTGAGCTGCAAACCTATGCTTTTTAAGTATTTTTCCACCTCAGATGAATAATTCTTTAAAAAGGTACATATGGAAAAAAAAAGATTGTTCCCAAGTGGGTGGGTGTGTGGGCAGGGAGAAAAGAAAAGGTTTATTTTCTAGAACTTCATAAAAAGACTTAAATGTCTGCACTCATTGATATAAATACAAATAAACAAAGAAATCAAGAAAGGTTATGCCTACTATCCCTCAATCTAAAATAAACAAAAGGAGCAAAAATAAAAAATAAAAATGTAATGCATGCCATTCTAGAATTGGAAAATACTACAAGGTCTTAACATAAACCTACCTGGGAAAAAATGAATCAGACTCAAAAACATACCAAGGAGGAACTAGATAAATGTATCCACACAAGACTTCATAACTGGGGACATCACTCCAGAAAAGAACTCTCTCTTCACTGAACCCTTTCACTTTATTTGATTGACATACTGTAATCAGAAAAGGGTCTCCAAAGATGATATTGGGAACTGTGCAGATATTTGCAGAAGGAAGTGGTCCTTGAGGCCATTGAGTTAAAGGTCAATGTCCTACCTGTCAATGACTACTTCAGCTTCAACCACAACAATACACGAGCACACAATAGATACAAACTCAAGGTAAACTGCTCCAAACACGATTGCAGAAAATACAACTTCAGCAACAGAGGGGTCAATGCACTACCTGACTCTGTGATTTCTTCCCCAAATCCCCAAAACTTTAACCTTAGACCATCTACTGTTGACCTCACCCAGTGGTGAAATGTAAAATTTGTTACTACTGGTTCTGTGGGCGTGGCTTGGTGGTGGGGGGATAATGTGACTGGGTGGGCATGGCCAACCTTTTTTTTTTTTACTTTTAAAAGCATTTTTTCTACAACCTCTTCAGCTGAAGAGGTTTTAGAAAAAATGCTTTTAAAAGTAAAAAAAAAAAGAGCCTCTGATGATCTCGTGGCTCAGCTGGGCATGGGGGGGGCAGGAATTTTTGCTACCGGTTCTCCGAACCACCTGCCGCCTTCGCTACTGGATCAGGCGATCTGGTCCGAACCAGGAGCATTTCACCCCTGACCTCACCCCATTCCTAAGAGGTCTGTAAGGGGCGTGCATAAGCGCACCAACGTGCCTACCGTCCCTGTCCTAATGTCCCCATTTATTCATATCCATTTCATGTATTCATCATTATGTTTATACTTATATCTGTAATCTTATATATGCTTGACAAAATAAATAAATAAATAAATAAATAAATAAATAAACAAACAAACAAACAAATACATAAATAAATAAATAAAGATAAAACTTGCAACTGAGCCCAAATATGGACTGGAAATACTGAACAACTTTTTTTTTTTAAAAAAGTGCTTCTCGAAAATCATTTGGTAATTATGATAGACCCCTGAATACAAATTTAATTTCAGAATGACTGTATCATGTAGGAATCTTGAGAAATATAAAATTAACTTTGAATGAGTATAATATATTTAATCGCATAATGATTCTGATACTCTGCATGAGTTCAAGAGGGCCAAAAGTGTTTTGCTGCTGATTTTCATTTGCACTCAATATCCAATACATCTTGCTGTAGTGTCCAACAACAGTCAGCCAGCATTTATGGATTCCTGTTGCCCTGACACCATTTTTCCTTTGTGGCAATATCCTGGTGAAACCTTTCACCATGTTCATCAGTGATGGCATCTAGATTTTCGTGAAAGAAGTCCAAGTGTGAACGTAGAAAATGAATCTTCAGTGACATCTTACACTTCATGGTCTTGTATGCTGTAAGTTTTGTCAACCAGCTGAATGTAGTCTGGTGCTCTGTAGTTGCTAAGAAAATTCTCAACTGCATCCTTGAATGCTTTCCTGGCAATTTTCTCTGCCTCCACTAGCAGATCTTCAAACTGCTTGTCATTGATTACATATCTAATCCATGGATCAACAAAAATGCCTTCCTTAATCTTGGCATCATTATTCTTGAAAACATCTGTCTCAAATAACAAAAACCTTCCCCCCTTTCTTGATCATTGCTTTCACAAAATTTTTCATCAGTCCAAGTTTTATGAGAAGCTGAGACAAAAATATCTGGTTCATATGCCACATTTTCCTGTCTTGAAACCAAATTCTTTCAGAGTGGCAATTTTATTTTTATGTGATGCAACTTTCTTGCATGGCAATCCCATTCACATATGCAACAACAATACTTGGTATTTCTGAGCTGCATTCCAAGCAGCAGAGCCACTACTTTTAGATTTCCACAGATATTCCAGTTGTCCTTGGTGTACTAGATGTTCTTCAACAACAGATCCATGCCTTTGTATGTTTCTTTCATGTGTGCATTGTAACCAACAGCTGCCTGAAGCGCATACATTGCCATTGTGTAAAAACAGAAGATTTCTATAAAACAGTACATGATAGGTTAATTTACAGGTTATTTGTGTGATAAGCAGCCAAAAATCTGTAAGATACAATCAAAAGTGGCCAGGAAGCAAATTTTTTGTTCTCCAGTGAAATCAGTGCAGGGAACAATAATGTGAAATTGTCCTTCAAATGTTTTTGTTCCCTGCTGTTTTTCATACTCTAGGTCCATGATGGCGAACCTATGGCACATGTGCCACAGGTGGCACGTGCAACCATTCCTGTGGGCACGCGAGCCGTTGCCATAAATCAGCTCCACCATGCATGTGTGTGCGCCTCCTGCCGGCCAGCTGATTTTTGGGTCTTTGCCACGCATGCCGGAGACACGCACGCATGCCCATGCCACCCCTCCTTTCCCAGGAGTCTCCATGCAGCTTGTTTTGGATGCCAGATAAATACAGGGCTCACGCGGAGGTTCTGGGAGGGTGAAAAATGGGCCTACTGGAAGTCCAGAAATGGGCTGGTTTTGGCCTCCGGAGGCTTCAAGGAGACCTGCTAGGCCCAAAATGGGGTGCGAGGGGGTTGAGCACGCATGTGAGGGGGAGTGGGGGAGCGCGTGGGGTCGCACCTGCCAGCTCAGAGGGGTGAGACAGCATGGGGGGATTGTGTGCATATGTGCAGGGGGTGTGTGGCATACATGGGGGAATTGGATTATGGGTCTGGGCACACACGTGCACGCTATCACATGCATGCACACACTTTTGGCACCCGAGGAAAAAAAGGTTAGCCATCTCTGCTCTAGGTGGTTATAATTTGATGACTATACACCCTGGTGAAGGGTGTATAGTTGTTGTTGTTTTCTGGTACACATGAGTGCCCAATAACCTGGCTGTCTAGTTATCCTGTACTTTCTAGGCAGTATTTATTAAGTCAGCAAGCCAGGGAGGCTACAGACCACTGGAGAAATGACTATAGAATGAAAGACATGACTTGTATACACGTCCCTTGGCCTCCTAATAACTACATTAAATTCAGGATTGCCCTTGAGAATTTTGCAGTAACGTTCTACTTTTCCAAAGGTGGTAAAATGTCATGGCTACATTCTGAAAGATTGAACAATGCTTCAAACTCAGTTCCAGATCAAAAAGGGCTTTAGAATGGGAAAGAATTGAAATGTAGCAGCTACTGTATCTGCAATGTTCAATGACTTTTTCTAGGATTATTTGGTAGCTGCACCAGATAGCCTTTTTGAGGAAGGGGGTGTCTTCAAGTCAGTAATGCCGCCTCTCAATTGCCTGGATAAGTCCCTGCAGTTTTCTTGGAAAGGTTTTTCAGAAGTGGTTTGTTATTGCCTTCTTCCTAGGGCTGAGTGACTGGTCCAGGACCACCCATCTGGCTTTGTGGGACTAAAATTCACAGTCTTCCAATTTCTGATTTGCTGCCTTAACCACTGCACCAAACACAGTGTTTTCAAGTTACTGTTGACTTGTGGTATCTGCCTGGACAAGTCCCAGCAGTTTGGTGTTTGGTTTGGTTTTGGTTTTTTGGCAAGGTTTTTCAGAAGTGGTTTACCATTGCCTCCTTCCAAGGACTGAGAGAGAATGACTAGCCCAGGGGTCTGCAACCTTAAATACTCAAAGAGCCATTTGGACCCATTTCCTACAGAAAAGAAAACACTGGGAGCCACAAAAGCTAGGTGGGCATGGCCAACTCGATGTCACTCACTTCCACCATGACCCTCTAGCCACACCTACCCAGCCGGTCATTAGGGCAGAGAACCAGTTGTTAAAAAATACCAGGAACCACAAAATCCTTTTCACATATCTCTCACTCCCCCTCCCTCCCTCTCTCCCCCCTCTCCCTCTCTCTCTGTCTCTCTCTATGTCTCTCTCTCTCTCCCCCTCTCTCTGTATCTCACTGTCTCTGCCCTGGCCGCTTCTCCATCCCCCACAGTTACCCTTACCTTCTCAGGGCAGGCAAGGAGTGACTGGGAGGGGAGGGCGAGTGGCAGGGCCAGCCAGTGGTGGGATCACCTGACAGGGAGCCACAGCAGAGAGCCCAAAGAGCTGCATGCAGCTCCGGAGCTGCAGGTTGCTGACCCCTGGACTAGCCCAAGGTCATCGAGCAAGCTTCATGCCAAAGGAAGGACTAGAACTCAGGGTTCCCAGTTCCTAGCTTAACACCTTAACACCGAATGTACTCTCAAGCAGCCATAGAATTGTAGACAGGTGGCAGATTCATCCTCACTCACTCCAAAATCCATTTCCAAATTATTTCCTAAATGATGCATAGAATTAATTTCTTATGCATTAGATCAGGGGGGTCAAACTCGCGGGCCGCGGGTCAGATTTGTCACGCCCTGGCCACGCCCACCCCCAGTTTAGCAAAGGGGAGAAAAGTCATGATATGTCATGTGATGATGACGTGACGACATGAGTTTGACACCCTTACATTAGATAAAAGAAAGTTGTTAGAAAAATTGATAAAAGTACAGACAGAAAAATTCTGAATAATATAGGCATTATTAGCTGCCTGATTTTCAACCAGCTGAGATTTCAGAACCATTTTTCAGAAGACAATTCCACCCACACATCACTGCAGTTATTCAAAAGATTAGAAGCAACACTGTATTTTATGGAGATAAAGCAAAATTTAAAGGAACATTCTATATAGCCAGCTTACAAATTTATATATACAAATTATTATGTAGATAATATTGCCTGTAGTTGGCAGGCATTCAGCAAACTAAGCATAATTTTCAAGAACCATCTTCCCCTATGCCTGAAGAGAAAAGTTTTCGATCAGTGTGTGCTACCTGCTCTGACATATGCCGGTGAAACATGGACACTAACTTCACAATTGATACAAAAACTATGAGAGGTGCAAAGAGTCATAGGAAGATACATGCTCGACATTACAAGGCAAGACAGAAAGACCTGCGTGTGGAATAGAGAACAAACAAAACTATACGATATCATCAAGAGAATAAAAGAATTGCAATGGAAATGGGCTGGTCACATAGCAAGAAGAACTGATGACAGGTGGACCAAGGCCATCATAGAATGGATCCCATTTGATAAAAAGCATCCACAAAAGAGACTTAAAAAAAGATGGATTGACGAAATCAGCAAGTATTGTGGGCTCAGTTGGCAAAAGAAAGTTCAGGACCATATTGGTTGGAAACATGCAGAAAAGGCCTTCATCCTGCAGTGGACAGACAATGGCTAAAATGATGATGATGATTATGCAGATAATTTTAAGAAGCAAGTAATGATTTTAAATCAGTAATTAAAATGCTACTGTCGCTTCAAAATAGAAAAGCAAATTGTTACAGATCTTAAATAGGTCCTTTTCATTCTAATGACAGTCTCTTGGATGATTTATGACACATATTATTTTATATCAAAGAACAGTGTAATAGGTATTACCGAAGGTAATCTCTGTAGTGTCTGGAAAGGGATCTAAAGCTACAGTGCAACAATGAAGGCTGTATTTAAAATGCAAAACCCAAAGACATTATTATAGATTTGAGGTTATGTGAGTTATGCTGCAGCTTCTTCTGATCTCTTATATTACTATGGCAGCACAAAGGATGTTTGGGGGTATACTTTGCTAAGATAACAGATGGGGGAAATGAAATATAAAATCATGGTTTTATCATTTCTTTGGTGACAATTTCTGCATGAAAAAAGTTTCAAAATGCATATAATCTCAGAGCATATAATTGATATGAGAACTGAAGATATAAGATGCTTCTGAAATATGCTCATTTCTGTTATTTAAAGCTTTGCTCTATTGTGCAATAAAATGAAATGCTAAGATAATACATAGACTAATCAGACTAAGGAGCTTTCCAGAGAGGATTATTTTTATATCCATCCATGTAATGTTGAACGTTCTTGGTGGTTTTTTTAATCTAGCACTATGACTCAGGTGAAAATAAAAGGCTGAATCTAAACTCAAGATATATTCAGAATGCATTCTTGAAGTAAGTCAACAATTAAAATATAACATGCAATGTGGACTGGATCCAACTCAATTTTCCTGTGAATCTAGTGAAAAACTGCAGTAATATGGAGCAAATTATTTCTATGTGATTGCGTATGTTTATGGTAAAAAAAGAAATATTCTAAAAACTCAGAGCTCATTTTAGTCATTGTTTGATTGATTGCTTTTCTTTCTTTTTACAACCCTTTTATCGGCGTGGGGTCTGGGTGACTGAATGGAGCTGAGCATCTACTGGCCGGATGCCCCTCCTGATGCCTAAGTAGAGTTTGCAGCAGATGTTTTCTCCTTGTTCCCTGATAGAGAAACACCTATCGCTGCCTAAGATTGAACTCTCAGCTTCCCGAGTGTGAGGCGAGTGTCTTCACCTCTAGGCCACCTTGCTGTTCATTTGATTGATGAAACAAGTTAATGTGGCAGCCAAGCCACACACAGTGACACTGTGTCTTAGATGGAACTTAGTTCCATCTTTGCTCATGAGCAACAGACTTAAATATGGCTTATATCCTTTTTGGGATTTTTGGATTGAACAATTAGTGTTCAATCTGTGTAAGACAGTGAGGCTATGCACACTCGTTCTAACATTTACTGCACATTCTGCCTCCATACAAATCTCCTACCTTTAGCTCCAGATCTTGCTGGAAAAGATCTATCAATGAGTTCTATCAATGGACATGGAATTGACAGGCAATCATGGATCCTGATATAGCAAATGGTTATGCATAGAATTCATGTTCTGCTTTCCCTTTCAGAGAGGATAGGGAGAGTCCATGGATCTTAAACCAGGGATGTTGTCAGGCACAAAAGACCAATCTACATGTGAAGGTTCAATTTTAATGGTTTATTGTTAAAAGCCTATGCACAAGAATCTTCTCAATTAATGGTCAGCATCTAGTTAGAGTTAAATAAGGGTCAACGGCAGTCAAAGGGGGTTGGACTTAGTTTATTTGTAACTACATAGTGATTCTAGGCTGATCCCTCTTTTCACCCTTCCCCCTGGCTCTGCTAGTTTTTCTACAATCAAAGTCACAGTCCACACAATCTGCTGTATGTTCAGAAATATGCATTTAAAAAGTGGATATGGCTTAAAGGGAAATGCTAGCAGGAGGTGGGGGGGGCAAAGCAAGGAAAAAGAGAGAAATTAATATTTGATACATTCCACAAACTAATAAAATAGACTTCAGTCAAGTACTTCAAAGAAAAAGAACACAAAACCGTTACTAGGCAGCTTTTATCATCATTGCTCAAGCATTTCTTAAAATCGAAGATAAACTTTCTAAATCAGTCATTTATATACACATGCACCATTTGTCATTAAGTGCAGCATTAAAATTAAGGAAATGCTATAATTTAAAAGCTGAACAGTATTGCAATGTATTTCTGAAATTTAGTTTTGCATAAACCTCATCTGTGTGTCTTAAATATTTCATATTTAATAAGTAGGTCTGTTTTTTTTCCTAAACCAGCCTCACAGATACTTAAGGGATTGTTCCAAGCAATTGGTCACAAAATTTGCCAGCTCCCATTTCCACTTAATATTGCAGCGTATTCAGAGAGAAATTTTAAAAAATGGTCTGGTACAAAATATTTTTGCAGCCCCTCACTCTAAAGTTTGCAGCTATTTATTTATTTAGTGTATGGCAATGTTACATTAGCCAGGAGACAACAGTGTGGTTACAAAGTACTGTAGTTGTTTGGTTGCCGACAGTTTGCAACTATCTTGTGCCCAAAGCAAATGGCTGGGAAGGTTGACTGTGCCTTAGTGATTTATGCTTGATTGGGAATTATGGGGGAGATCTATGTTCCCTATGTAGCCAGCCATGAAGGTCATTGTTGGCTTTGTCTGTAACAGGATTAGGAAATGATTAGCAAGAAAGCAAGAAATGCTATAAAATCCTAAGTGAGCATCTCTCATATGACATTTTTCCTGAGTATCTTATGGCCATAGTTGATTCAACCTTCTTACTTTGGAAATCGCTTGCCAAATTTTGTTTTACAATGGGATATTCTAAGGATAGTAAAAATATTGATGTGGGCCTCTAAGTTTACTCTTAATTTCCAAGGTTACTGATGATGATGATGATGATGATGATGATGATGATGATGATGATGATAATAATAATAATAATAATAATAATAATAATAATAATAATAATAATAATATGGAACAACACCAGCAGAACTGCAAAAAACTGTGCTACTCAGAACATCATATATTTTAAGAAGGTACCTGGTTGATACCTAGGACGCTGGCAGCAACCTGTATCAATCATCAGCACCAGTCAATGGTATTTGTGACACATTTTTAAATGTTCAGTTGACTGAGTTTCATGTTTAGTGAATAAAAGAGATAATAATAATAATAAATCCACTGGCTTTAAACAATAACAAAAGTGGTGGGTCTCCAAAGCTATTTTAGCAACTGAGCATCTGTACTATCTTTCTGGGCTGGTTCATCTGGATGTTTAAGTTTGATACAACCTTATTGTGAAAGTTCTGACATCATCATACTAACCAGACTATCCAAGACAACCATAGATTTCTTCACTCAGCCTCATAAGAAAACCCAGCACTTTCTCTCTTGCTCTGGTTTGATGGAAGGGGCAGTTCCATCTTAAGAAGAACTTTAAGTTCTTCTTTCCTCCAACCTGACCAAGGCAGGTTGACTTGGTAGGCCCTTTGATCCACTTTGAAAGTCAAAAGATTTTCCCCAGACAGATGCCAACTCTTCCATATGTTAATCCTTCTGAAGTTGCATATCACTTGAAACAATCAAGATGCAAATGGCATTCTGTAGTTTGTTAAGCAAAGCAAAAAAAAAAAAAGGACCTTGGTCACTGTGTTGCAAGATTCCAAACTTCACTTCTTTTTCCAGCCAAATGCTGACTCGGCTACAGCTCTCAGCTCCTGATGAAAACAGATGGCTATTATTGCATAGCAACCAATAAAAATTAAATGCTCCTCCAGGTTCATTAGAAGACAGAGTCAGACACCACCTGTGAATTAATGTCTACCATCATATATTAAAAACAATTCAAAGTATCACTGCATGTCAAATGCTGCTATAATTATCTAACTTTAGCCAATATTTGCATATGCAGAGTGTATCTAGAATATATACAACATAAAAATTCAGGGACAAAATATTAGTAACAAGTAACTTTCAATTCTACATGCTTGTTATACCAAGAGTGGCAGAGGTATTACACAATGACCTACCTATTTCTTTGCTCTTATCCATATTTAAGAATGGCCCAGGCAAAAAGTAGGAAACATGTAAATGCCTAACAGGCTATAAAACATATTTCTACTTTCAATTGCCTGTTTTATTTGGGAGCATTATATTAGTGTCATAGGAATACTGTATGAAATTGTGCATGTGATTATACTTTTATTCACATTAACATAAAACTGCTGAACAAAGTAACAGCTTAAAACAAATGTGACTATTCCTAAGTATTTGAAAATGTAAAATTTTATATATTGGACAATTGCAGTGGTGGGTTTCTACCGGTTTGCACCAGTTTGTGTGAGCCGATAGCAGTGATGGTGAGTTGAGAGTGAACTGGTTCACTCCGCCCATCAGCTGGGCCCTCCCACCCGCCCCTGCGCTATACCTACTTATATTCATTTGTTTTTAGCCCAGCAGATAGGCATGATAGAGCAGATTGCCATGACTCAGCTGTTCTGAAATGCATTAAGCTTGCGCGGAGCAAAGCACATGCATGAAGTGAACCAGTTGTTACACCGATTGAAGCCCACCACTGGACAATCGGCCACAGAAATATCACCAAATGAACCGCCTGTTAAGAATATTCTTATTAATCACATTAAAAAAGCCTGATCAGAAATAATCAGTTTGTTGTATAATTATCAGAGGGTTATTCCCCAGACCATTTCTTGCTTTCTAAAGTAATTGTATATTTGTATTAGTTTGATATTTTGATGTGATCAAATGACCAAATCAATAAAGATTCCATTCCATTCCAGTTTCCTGTAGATTGTAGCTACAATAAAGTCAAATGCAGCCAAGCAGTTATGGGCTGCAACCAACTCTACAGTTGCCAACTCTCTTCATCGTGAAGCTCTATATTAACAATAAAACCAGAGCGGCAAATAGATGCGGCTGGTACATTGTCTTCACTTCATACGGTCACATATTGTATTAGCCTTTGGTTGTTGATCATTTAGGTCCCACTATAGCAACGGTATTGGGAATGCTGCTTTCTTGATAATAAGGGACAGCTTTGCCTTCTGTAGGGTTGATGCAGTTTTGGTTGCCATTACAGAAGAAATGTTTATTTATTTATTTTTATTTTTATTTTATTATTTTTATTTATGTTTATTTTTCATGTTTCTAGACTGCCCACCTCCCTCAAGGAGTTTGGTTTCCTTGGGGAAAAAAATGTCACTATGAGAAATAAATAATGAATTTTTTTCTCCAATGGAGCAATCTTCCTTTTCCCTTTCCCTTCCCTTTCCCTTCCCTTTCCCTTCCCTTTCTCTTCCCTTCCCCATTGCTTCCCTTCCCTTTCCGCCTTCCCCTCCCCCTTCTCTTCCCTTCCCATCCCTCCCCCTATCCCATCCCAATGTTTGAGTCTCAAACTAATCATTTCTGCAAAAAATGGTTTCTATTTGCAGTCCTTGGTAGTCCCTATTTGCAGTCCCTACAGTCCTATGGCCTTTGGGGGGAAAAAAATCACAGGAAATTATGCCATTTCACATTTCGCCTCTGATCTTAAATTAGCTTTAATCTGCACTCATAAACCTATTTTTCCCAGAGAAACCTACGGAAGAAAAAAAAGCATTGGGGGGTGTACAGGATTGCTAAGCCCAGCCAGGAGGACCCAAGGATCGCACATGAAATGATACCAGCTCCAGAAACGGCCTGAGATAATTGTCTCTCATTGCTTATAACATTTGAAAGAAAAGGGAATCAGAAATGGAGTGGAACAACATCATTTGCTTCTCCTTTACCTGCAGACTGCTGGAAGGAATACTTGTAGGTGAGATTTATCTGCAAGTGTTCAATATTTTGTATGCCTATTTTGAGAGGTGCCTCATTGAATCAGTGAGAGATTGGGTAAGAATTGCAACCTTCCCCAACATAATGACTTCTCAGGCATCTGGGACACTTATTCTTGTAACTGTGGTACAATATAGCTGGAAATCGCTAGATTGAGGAAAGCTTGGATATGGATCTATACCACTGATGGGTGATTTAAATAACCCTCAATTTTACTGCCCATCCCAATTGAAGATGATGGGATTTGATAGTTTAACAGCATCTGGAGGCCACAGGTGGCTACATTTTTTCTGACTTAATAGTTCTTGGAAACTTGGACGATTGCAGCTACTGTGTGAATTTGTCTGAATAGGGATTTTTAATTCTCAGCCTTATTATCACAAACAATGCCCTTTTGCCTAAAGGAGCATTCTATTGTTTTCCTTTCTGGAAATACAACCTTATTCCCCTGGAATGGGAGGACTACATCAATTGCCTAATACCTTCCATTTTATCATATTCATGTGGACCTGCATTTCCTAAACTAATATCCTCCCAATGTGAGTGCAACACCCAGAATTTCCAAATAATGTGGGATGGAAAAATTGGAAGTTATCAACTCAACACATCTGCAAAGACATCAGACTGGGGACACTGATGTAAGACCATTAAAGGTATGGGTACAAATATGTGCTCTGAACTAAATGAGCCCCTTCTCTCATAATCAGATGAAGTTGTAGCCAGAGACTTGGCAGTTGCAACGTAGTACAATCTGTCTGTCTGTTTCCCATTGTTACCATACATGGGGAACTTCCATTGCAAACCAAAGAACAGGCAGAATTCCTATCAATGTCACCCTTATTCTCTTTATTCGGGTTACTGTGTGCCCTGGGAGGACCTGGATCCATTGCAAATAATCAGAATACCTGGATTTTACACTGGAGTCAGATGTGGATGATATAAAGGGTGGGCAGCTAGGACTGCCTATTAGCACATGTGTTTCTGAGGTATCTTTACCCTAGACATTGCTGAATCCCAAAAAGAGAGTTAAAACCAGGGAAGAAGAATCCACTGCAAAACAAAACGGGGTGGGTGGGTTGTAATTCACTTGGAGAAATGGCTACTGCCAACCTTAAAAAGTTGGCAACAAACTTTAGTAAATCAGGCAATAAATATTTAACGGTATAAATTGCCACTTACATACAAGAATGTATAAACTGCAGCTATTCACTTGAAAATCCCGACTCTATTCTGAGTTGAGAGGTCAGTGTTTGTTTGTTTTTTACAGCAAGATTCTTAACACCTTTCACTGTGCCCAGTTTTCACTCATTGTGGACTTCTGGTTATTATCCAAAATTCATCTCTCTACTCATTTAATCAAATCTCTGCAAAGGGGCAACAGGACAAATTAACTTGCATTTAATATGAACGGAGTGATGGTAAAAACCCTTCCGCATCTTCTTTTTCTTCTCACCATCCTTTTTTTCTTTGAGTTTGAGTTGGGCCATTATTTATTTATTTACTTGCGGCATAGTATTATTTGTACAATTTGTAACCTAGGAACATTACTGCTTTAAGAGAGAAAAAATTTAAACTCTCAGAAAATTACTCTCAGTCTAACGAGTTCTTTTCCACTGAATACAGACATCATTAGGGGATGGCTATAGCCCTGGGCTATGCATGAACTTTTTCTTCTAACTGTACACTTTATGTATAATTTAGCTTTCTTGCCTAAATTATTCAAGCAAATAGTGAGTGAAAATAATGGAGTTCACTGAAACCTTCCAGAGTATTAGAATAAAACAGTTTTTTACGTTGATTTGAATTTTTAAGCTTTTTAATCATGGATTTCAAATGGAATACAAATGTGTTTGACTCATCTTAGCTTCCTCCCCTTGTGCCCCTTTCTTTCCTTTTTCTTCTCCCTCCCTTTCTTTGCAGGAAAAGAAAGCAAGGCAAAGACCTGTCCTTAGCAAATACATTATCAATTAATAAATGCTGCTAAAGTATGAAGCTACCTGAGACAGGAAGCTTAAGATCACAGAGCAGAACCTATCAAATTAAGAGCCTTTTTAGTACTTGATGGTCTCCATTTTTCAGTAAGTATCCTTAGTTTTTCTAATCCTCCTTTTTCCCCCCAGGTAGAGAACAGAGTTTCTACTAAGTTGTTATCAAAGGTGCAATTCCATGGATGAGTTCTCAAAAGCGTTCTATTGATATATGGGATCTAACAGTTGCTCAGGACCTGGTTGCCATTTAAAGAAAACCACGTTTTCCCCTTTGTTCAACTATGATGTTTGGTTGGGGGAATAATGTTCCTCTTGCAGCAGAGTAGAAGTGAGATCACAGGCTGACAAGCAAGGTGATCAATTCCGTCAGGGTGAGTAGTGTTTCAGTAACAGGGAAACTGATTCAAATGGTTCTAGTCCTATCAAGACCAATGCTGCCTCCTGATCAGCTCAGAAGGTGGAAAATCCCCATTCAAGTCCAAAGTTCATCAGTATCTTTGGGCCATCGCTATCATACCACCAAGTTCATCTTGCAGGTAATTATTATGAGTGTAAATTGAAGGTTAGCCTCATGTAAATCACCTTGATGTCTTTAGAGGAAAGATAGTATAGAAATGTTACATTTCCCTGCTTTAAGTAAGAAGCTATTTATCCAAAGCTGTTCTTTGTAAAACCAAATAAAGTCTATACTAAAGACTATACTACAATTTCTGGGTGTTTTCCCACACACAGGACAGCTAAGGACAGTTCTGTGCCTGATTTTATTTTCCTGCAAGGGGACAGAGAAGAAAAAGGAAAGAAAGGGGCATGGACACATTTGTATTCCATTTGAAATCCATGATTAAAAAGCTTAAAAAATCAAATCAATGTAAAAGTCACCCTACTTAGTTTCAGCAATAGCACCACTCAATGATAAAAGGTTTGCAAAGGTCACAAAAGGGAAGTTGGCACTACAGGTAAACAATAGGTAGCCCAATAAGTGTAGATTTGGTTTCCTTATGCTATGTGAATGATTTCATTGCCTGAAGCTGGATTCACATACTACATAGATAACCCATGACACAGTTTGCATGTTTTTAACTTAGCGTGTTTATAAACTCAGCCGATTTTTATTATTCAATAAAAATGACTAAGCATCATTTAGTAATTTGTGAACCCAATCTAAACTTGGACCCAACTTATTTAAAATGTGTAATGATTTCCTCCCTCTGAAAGACTTCAAGAAAGCTAACAAACATTCAGTTAAGGCCTACAATAAAAGAGAACAATAATAACAAGATCAATGATTTGAAAACATCAGGGATTAAAACAGTAATCAAAAAGGCATCCAATCAAATACTTAAAACAGCTTCCATCAGAGTTAAGACACTTATGCAAAAACCTTCCTAAATTGAAAGTTTCTAGCTCATTAGTAAGCTAGCCTAGAGGACTTTCCTTGCAGGAAGTTCTAAAGCTCAGTGCAAACACAGAAAATGTCTTCTCGGTGGTCTCACTGCATTTCAATGGCAGCTGGAACACAAAGCAGAGAGTTTATTGATAAATAGACTAGCTACAGGAAAAGGTTCCTTCAGCTAGCCTTGTAATCAAAATCAGTGCTGGGAGAGGACTGTGGGATTCAGATCTATAATCTTAAATTGGGAGGACCTCAATTAATGTTAGAGTCAGACTCAAATCAGCATGCAAACTGGTTAAGGTTAAAGTGGTCTTAAATATAAGAATGTTCCTCGTGTTGAGCTTCTGACCCAATCATTTATCAATATCTGGTACAGAGAAGAAGGATAAGGAAAAAACAGTGGGGAGAAGATCCTTGAAGGGAAGAGAAAGGTAAGAGAAAGTCAGTCAGAGAAAGAAAATAGTGGGGAATGTTGAGGTGGGGGGAAGAAAATGTTGGCCCTTATCCTTAGCAGCCCTTCATCCTGTTATCCTTAAAAAAATATTTAAGTTGATTTGAAATGGGGTAACTACCATCATGTGCATGTTGGGGCTTGGTCACAGTTTGGGTAAGCCTAAAATGAATGCTTGATGTTCCGAAAGTATGTCAGACAATTGATCCTCAAAATATTAGCAAAACCAATTGAAGCTATGAGACCCCAAACAAGACATGAGGCAACCATTGGCCTTTCCCTAGTTGACAAATTAAATAATTTGAGAAAGTTCTCATTATATATTAGAACCACTGTACAAGTAGGGGACATTTATGGTTAGTTTTCATCATAATCCCGGTTGGGTCTAGGACAACTCACCATGGCCAATTTGACACGGCCAATTCGCTGCGAGACAACTCAGCCTGGACAACTCACTGTGGGACAAGAGTTACACTAATATTGAAGAAATGGTGGAATAAGAATCATTAAAGAAAGAATGCCGAAGGAAGGACAAAATGAATTGTGAATGACAAAAATTAAAATATTTTAAAAATTATTTTAAATAATTAAATTGAATTATTGAATTGTTCTACAGTCCTACAGTGAGTTGTCTCATGGCAAATTGGCCATGACGAGTTGGCCACAATGAATTGGCCATGGCAACTTGGCCATGGTGAAATGACTACGGCAAGTTGGCTGTGGCAAATTGTCTCATTCCATGTAGAAGGAAATCAAAGGTAAAAGGCAACCTGATTCAGTATGAGTTGCTTTGAGATTCAATTTTAAAAAAGATCTGTCTAGATTCTTCTCCCAAATGTCTGACACTCGCTCTCTCTCTACACCCACACAAACACTGTCAGCTGGCATGAGTCACCATCATTTTGATTGTGGGTGGATGGATGGACAGATCAATGGACAGACATATAGATTTCAGGGTTATGGTCTCCAGGCTCCAAGCCTTGCAACTCTGAAATCAGTTACTTCTTTCCCTTTACCACTACAGAAGTTTTATGGCTATGAAAAGGGAGTCAGTTGTTTTTTGATTGGACTAATAATTAGTTCATAGCCTTATTATTTGATCCTAGTCTCATTACAGCTGGGATTTTCAGATTAGTATTTGTTGTATTTTAAGTATATATGTAATGTATATAGGTAGTCCTCAACTTATGACTACAATTGAGTCCAAAATTTCTGTTTATAAAGAGACCTTTGTTAAATGAGTTTTGCCCCATTTTACGACCTTTCTTGCCACAGCTGTTAAATGAATCACTGTAGTTACTAGGTTAGTAACAGTGAATCTGGCTTCCCCATTGGCTTTGCTTGTCAGAAGGTTGCAAAAGGTGATCATATGACCCCAGGACACTGTGACCATCATAAATATGAGCATTTGCCAAGCGTCTGAATTTTGATCACATGGCTATGAGGATGCTGTAATGGTCATAATTGTAAAAAATGGTCATAAGTTACTTTTTTCAGTGCCGTTGTAACTTTGAACTGTCAGAAAACAAATTGTTATAAATCGAGGACTACCTGTAATATAAATAATAAATACATAACACATAATGCATAGGTGAATAAAAATGCTAAATCCATTCTAAACATCTGGCTGAATGTGCAACTAACCATAATAACCAATTGCATTAACTCATTCCAGTTTGCAAATGTGCTTTATTGGGACGATTTGGTTAAAGTGTTGTTGAATTAAATAACCTATTTGAAGTTTCATAGAGCCTACAGTAGGTTGTTATGAAATATTTTAATGTTTTTTGATTTAGAGAAAACCTATGAAAATTGGATAGGTTTGCAATAATAAACATTTTGCACAAAAAGTTGGCTCTGACTGTAACAATATGATATATAATTACAGTGTTTATTAGAATAAATTGAATGTCTAGAAAATAGCTCATCACTGAGCAAGAACTAAAAGAGAGAGAGAGAGATGATATCATCTTGCTATGTAATAGCTTTATAGATAAATCTATAAGATAGGCTTGTGATGACTTTAAAAGTGTGCCAGTCGGGGGTGTGATTGTATATGTAGTTTGGGATGCAAATTAGGCCCGTGGCTGGCTGACATCCTGAGTGATTTGCAGCTGTTAGAATGTATATTGTAATGAGGAGCATAATTCTGAAAATTAATGTATCAAAGACTGAGATAGTTGTGTTTGACAGGGAAAATGAAGTGAACAATTGCAGCAGCAAGTGACTAAATTGGTGTACCTTGGAAGAATGTTTATTAAAGATGAGAAATGTATATGGAGATTTTAAATAATTTTTAAAAGATAATGGAAGCAATGTAGCAAGGAATGCATGTCAAAAGAAGAAAAATGGCTGTCCATAAGAGCATACTTCTGCCCACTGTATTACATGGAAGTGGGGAAAAAAATAAGGAGAAACATAAAATAAGTTGAATAAAGTGGGAATGAGGTACTTAAGAATTGTCTGTGTAGTAAAACACGAATGGAAACAGTTAAGAATGATTGGATGCTGGATGAATGTGGATTGAAAAGGAAAGTGAATAACCAGTAAAAAAAAAGAAGTACATTGAGATAATTTGGCCATCTAGATTTTTTTAAATTATTTATTAGATTTATAAGCCACCCAACTCAAGTTATGTTACTCTGAATGATGTACAACAGAAAACAAACAATAAACAAACAAACAAAAAACAAGCAATGTGAAGAAAATACATTGTATAAATGTATTATAAATAAACACAATAAAAAATACCAAAAGGAGACTATATTCAACTCTATCTAAACAGTTGGGTAAGACTTTTAATGACTTTTAAGATGAGAATTTACTCCGAAGACATATTTAAAGGAAGCGTGAATGGGTTGGGAGGAAAGGGGAAATGGAGAAAGTGTGTTTGAATGGATTTTAGAAATCCAAAAAAGAAACAGAGGAAACAGGTGAAAAGCTTAAAAAAGAAAATATAACCTGGTGTATGAAGCAATTTACAGATGGGGTGGAAACAAGGATGTTTTTTAAGGAGAAAAAAGAATAGAGCAGTATAGTAAATGCACTGAGGACAATCCAGATTTACCTTTTCAAATTACCTTTTCTTTCTGCTGCCTCCTTCCTGTAGTCCTCTGCTTGTTATTTCTTATTTATTTTCCATGCATTGCATAATGTTGCATATCCTGAAATCTAGCAGTACAATAACTAGAGTCTAGAACAACTCACCTCAGACAACTTGCCATGGCCATCTCACCAAGAATATGCCTGTGAATGTGTATATATGTAACTTAGAGGTTTTTTTTCTCCATATTTGTGCCTTATGTTTAGTATTGGTCAAAAGGAGAGGAGAAGGGCATTACAAGGTAGAAAAAAAAGCTGCTTTTTTTTTTAAGATTCCAAAGATATGACAGCATTGGGAATGAACTCTTCGTAATTACAGAGCTTATGTTTTCTTGTGTGTTAATTATTCAAAGTGCTCATTTCGGCTGCAGACAAATGCCCTGAGGCCTGGTCACATCAAATTTCATATTAGACATCTTAATAAAGCTAATAATAAATATTTAGTACTGCAAGCAAAGCTCATGAATTCTTGTAAGAGATGAACCACTTTGGCCTGCTGGGAGTTGAAGCTCAGCAATCTAGAGAATTACTGGTTCTTCTCCCTCCTGTAACACAAACCAATCTCAGTATACTTTTGTTGTTGCTCTAGTTTGAAATCCTCTTCCTAGTGCACATGTGACTAATGCTATCTCTGACTGAAGGAGTCACTGGGGATACACAGTGCCAAGTAAATGTGTTTACAGGTAGTCCTCAGGTTACAACTAGTCGCTCAGCGACTATTCAAAGTAATGATGGCTCTTTCTTTTTATCTCTTCTTTTTGCACCTTTGATCTTTCCTTCCTTCTTCTTTTTTTCTTTCTTTACTTTGCATTAGTTTTTGTTAGTTTTTAATCTTCTTTTTAAAATGTTTAATAACATTTATATAAATATATAAAAAAAACAAAATTACAATGGCAGAGGGTTGGATCTCATGGTTGGACCTCCCATGTCCCTTCCAGCCCTATCATTCTGAATTCTAGGGTACTGAATTGCATCCTGTCCTTGGAATATCAGATATCACAACCTCTCCATGACACAATTGTGATTAAGACATTAGAGTACAGCAAATTGCAATCATGTGAGGTTCTCTGGAGGCTTCCCATAAGCAAAATCAATGGGAAACCCAGCTGGAAGTCAGAAGTTGCTCCCACTCCTGCAGTTTTTTTCCCCCCTGCAGGAGTGGGAGCAATTTCTGTAGTGCTCCCACAGCACCTGTGCATCTGCCAGTCTGATTGCCTGGGACTCCTGCTTCTTCCCCTTAACATCCCAAGAAATCCTGAAGTCATGTTGGCAACCAGGGCTACCAGGATTGCCATGTGACATCACACTTTATGATTACAATGCTTAGCAACAGAAATTCGGACCCCCAAATTGCCATGACAACCTGAGGATTGTTATAAAGAAGTTTTTAAATGATGAAGCCATCATTTTGGAGAAGGGGGAGAATTTGCTTGACACTCTGATGCTGTGTGTACCTGTCCCCCTGAAAATAAGACCCCGTCTTATATTTTTTTGAACCCTGAAATAAGTGCTTAGCCTTATTGCCATGCGCTCAAAAGCCCGATAAGGCTTATTATCAGGGGATGTCTTATTTTGGGGGGGAAACAGGGTACTACTTGCTGGAGTAGTCAACTCAAGCCCATAGATCACAGGTAGCGTGCTTGACTCTCATTTGAATTTTTTCATCCATATAATTTAAAGACTAGTTGACATAATGCTTAAATTCTATTAATTTCAAAGGAACTCAAAAGCAAGTTGAATTGCGTATATAAGCTTGCTGATTTGGGTGCGTATTTGTGTGCAGTCTGACTGATGTGCCTCCATTATGATGAAAGTCAAATGAAAATTTATAGAAATCCGTCTGTCTGTAAGTCTGAGATTAGTTTCAAGGTTTTAAGGTGTTGAGGCATGAGTGTTATTGCTGAGGTTTAGTAACCCAACTTCATAAAGTTAAACTTCCAGAAATGGAGGTACTCGGAAATTCTGCTCAAGGCTAGAATGAGCAGGGGTTTAATGTGAAGCCTTGATAGGAGCTCAGATACAGAACAGCCAATCTTTGTGGTCCACAAGGCTGAGATTAGAAATGACTCAAGTGCATCCATGCTTACGATGAAGAGCTGATCCAATTCTTAGTAAACCTAGCCTGTGGCTCAAGCTTTTTTTAAACAGATGCTTCTTAGGCCTCCATATGATTCCAGTTCCATCATACTAAAATTACCACCTTAGGATTCCTCGGAGGCTCACTCTAATAACCATCTAGAAGTTGGATATTAATCTGCATTTTGTCCATCCAGACGTGCCCAGAACTTTTCATTTAAACAATTATTAAGTGATACTGAGTAATGTATTTTTTTTTTTTAAAAAAAAACTAGTTTAAACAAGTAAGAATTTTTACTAGTATAATGAAATGAGAAATATTCCAACTTCAATTCTGTACTGATCATCAAAATCTGATTCTGAATTAGCTTTAATCTGGCCACATTTTTAATGTTTATTTTGCCTTGACCTTTGCTAAGGTGATACTCTGAATTTATTTGCTCTCATTTGGAAATGATGAATAATAACTCTTTCATAGGGAGCCACAAGGACTGTGCAAAATGGGCATTGTTCATAATGGGCATTAGCTTGATTCCAATCTGCCAGTCTTACTAATATATTGCCTGAAGCAATGTCCTCTTTCTTCCTAATGATAGGGATGGCCTGATACTTTACTATTGCAGAGTGGGAAAGGACATTGATGTGGTTTTCTGTTGCACACCTCTCCATTGCATTGGAGATTCTCTGGCTTCAGAGAAGAGAGCTTTATCAGAGGAAGTGGTGCTTTGTGTTTTAATTGAATCTCAAGAAGACAGGAAAACAAGATCAAGCACTCATCCTCATTTTTGGGCAGTAAATTAAGTGGCAGAACTATATAATATACCTCTGAAGATTTTTCCAACTTTGAAAGAGAGAGAGAGAAAAAATAATCTTTGGTCCCAAACTGAATAAGAACAACCCCTCCACCCAAAAAAGAAGGTTCATGTTCAACATTAATATTCTTTGCATTTAACATAGCTGTACAAAGAGAAAGTGCTTTCGTGTTCTCACAATACAAATTATCTTTTTTCAAACATAAAATGTCACACCGGCCCATCACTGAATAACCCTGCATCTTAAGCTATAAATAAATCTGTATTAAAATGAAGCTGGGGAGCTGGGGAGAAATGAGAACTCAGTGTTCTCTTTTCATCCAATCTATTAATTAAAAACCAGAGAATTAGATAGTGAAGTCCCTTGATAGAATTACATTATTTCCCACAGAATTCAAATTTGCCAAAGCCCATTGCAACATCACACATGAGAATTACATTTCCAACGTGGTTAAATATATCAGATGGCTACAGGTAGGCATAGCAGAGCCCAGCTCCCCAATTACCCTCTTTCCCCCCTAAGAATTAATGCTTTACATAGCCACAAATCCTTTCTGGTATCTCAATTGTTTCTATTTCGTCCACATTCTTCTTTCCCAATAAGCACAGATACTGAATTGTTTTTTTTTCCTTTTGTGTGTTTGTGTATGTAGAACGTGTCAGAGAAGTTCAGTTTCTCTCTGTGAGAAAGTGCTACAACAAGGAATATTGAAACATTTAGTAAAAGACCAACAATATTTTTAATGAACTGTTTTGCACTAAAAAAACCCCAGTACTGGATTGTTCCAACACAACACAGCCTGAGTTTCCAGGGATGTATCCAGTAGTGGGTTTCACTTACCTTCACTACCGGTTCAGAACTGTGACTGCGCGTGCACGCTCACTTTGCTCACGCATGGCACTTCTGTGCATGCGCAGAACTTTCTGCACATACGCAGAGCATCTGTGATGATGTCTAGGGGGTTAGGCAGAGCCTCCTGCCGATACCGCTACCGCTTCGCCCGAAGCGGGGCGAACCGGTAGAAACCCACCACTGGATGTATCTCAATTCTTGGTGAAACCCCAGAATCTCTCCAAAGTTAACAATGAATTTCATTTGGAGGTGCAGGTGGTGGATTTATCTGAAATAATCACGATTGTGTACTCAGTTAATGTTTAATTAAATGTCTATTTCAAACACATTAGATCAATTATACGCTTTGCCCTGACTTCACCTATTTCTTGCTCCCAAGTAAGATCCACAAAAATGAAGAATATGTGGCTTGTAACCTGAAAACAGATAGATACTCCCATTTCATCTAAATGCACAGAAGAGGTGGGTTTCAGCAGGTTCTGACCAGTTCTGGAGAACCAGTAGCGGAAATTTTGAGTAGTTCAGAGAACCGGTAAATATCATCTCTGACTGGCCCTGCCCCCATCTATTCTCTGCTTCCCGAGTCCCAGCTGATCGGGAGGAAATGAGGATTTTGCAGTAACCTTTCCCTGGACTGGGGAGGGAATGGAGATTTTACAGTATCCTTCCCCTGCCACCCCCACCAAGCCATGCCACGCCCACCAAGCCATGCCCACAGAACCGGGAGTAAAAAAAATTTGAATCCCATCACTGATACACAGGTTGATGAGTCAGGCCTCTTCAGTGCCCTATAAAGCAGTTTTATCTTTTGCAAGGGTTCAAAAACTGACCAGACTTTTGTTTGGCATCCACATGCATGCAGAAGCAGACTGCAGGAGCATTTGAAACAACCACACACACACCTTGTAAAATGTGTGGCAGCTTCAATGTTAAGTTTTGACTGTTTTGCACAGCCCTGTCACGTGGGAAGTTATCATATGGAACACTTCAGATAATTGAATTAAAGTGAAATGAAATCATTTCTCATTACATATCTTGTAAGAAGAGAGCCAGTTAGGTGTAGTGGTGAAGACACCAGGCTAGAAAGTGGGAGACTTTGAGTTCTAGTCCTGCCACTAGGGTTGTAGTCTTCTATAAATGCTCACTTTGAGGCATCTTTTTTAATAGATCTGGATGGGGATATGAGGAAGGATTAGGAGATTTAAAACAAGTTGAGATGTGTGTGTGGGGGGGAATTTATGCACATGATAGGGGAGAAAGAATTTTTTATTTTTATTATCAATTTAATTTAATTTAATTAATCATATTTCTATGCCGCCCAACTCCCAAGGGACTCTGGGCAGCTTACAACAAAAATAATACAAACAATGAACATATTTTTTTTAAAAAAAGAAACATTATAAAAGCATTCTAAAAACATTAAAAACACATGCACACCATTCATGGCCTGATCTCGCAAGATTGCAACAGCGAGATCAACGGCCCCAGGCCTGCCGGAAAAGCCAGGTCTTCACCGCTTTCCGGAAGGCCAATAGGGTGGGGGTAATCCGGACCTCAGGAGGTAACTGGTTCCAGAGAGCTGGGGCAGCCACAGAGAAGGTCCTCCCACGCGGGCCCACCCGTCGGCATTGTTTAGCTGACGGGACCCGGAGGAGACCAATTCTGTGGGATCTTACCGGTCGCTGGGAGCTATGTGGTAGAAGGCGGTCTCGAAGATAGCCTGGCCCTGAGCCATGTAGGGCTTTAAAGGTAATAATCAACACCTTGAATCAAATATGATTGGTCGCATGGTCAGCCAGATATTTAGGCAGGATTTGGCATTTTGATTCACCTTTCGAGCCCTTCCCAAAGGTCAGGTTTAGAGTGGTCAGGCTAGTAATTCACTGGGGGTTGTTGTAATGGATGGTTGCATAATCAGTGAGATATTTAGATCAGACTTGACATTTTTATCTACAAATTGAGACCTTCCTAGGGATCTAGGACAGGCAGATGTTGTTATTTGATGATGTTAAAGGTATTGTTGCAGGATGCAAGCTGTTCCAAGTAAAGCTGCCTTTTGCAATTGACTGGTGGTGATTTTGTCAGTGCCCATGGTATTCAGTGGAACTTCCAGATTATTTGGGATTGCAGCCAAAGCACCAATTGCTATTGGTACTAGCTTTGCTTTCTTATTATTATTCACTGAATAGAAAATAAAGTTGAGGGGAAAAATAATCTTTAATTCTCTGCCAGCTTTATTCTGTACAGCTGGCATTCTGTACTAGCTTCATGCACTGAGCAAGCAAGACAGCGGATGCAGTTCATTGAGAAGCAATGATTCAATAACTGGCTCTGAAAATGACAGCATTACAGCTAATTGTATGCCATGCAAACTAATGTCAGGATTTTTGAACTGGCAGCACATTGATAGTGCTGTCATGCACATCTTCAAGCCAGTTGTTCTTTTCTGCAAAGTTTCTCTCTTTTTTCTTGGTATTGTCTCACAAATTGAGATGGGCCTTTGTTCTAATTATCTAATAACCATAACATGAAAGCATGCTGTGATCAGTAATAGTCTGCAACTTGTGAACAAGATTACCTTACCTAGCACCCTCTAAATCAGAGGTGTCAAACTCAATTTCATTGAGGGCCACATCAGGATTGGGTTTGACCTTGGAGGGCTGGGTCGGGGTGTGGAGTGGGCGTGGCCATGGTGGGTGTGGCTATAGTGGGTGTGACACAGAACCACATCTCCGCAGACATGGTTTTATAAACTTATAAAAATAGGGAGGCGTACATTTCTGTGATTGTGTTTTTTTGATACTTACTTGATCTACTTGATCACCTTCTGAGAGAGAGACCAGATCAAGAAACTGACTCCATAGGAAGACTAGAACTATAAATTATTGACATATGCTAGTAGCAGAATTTTGCAAGCCTGAAAGGTAAAATGTTTTACTTTTCCTCCTTTTTATGTTTGTTTATGTTTATGTTTATTTAATTTATATACCGCCCTACTCCCGAAGGACTCAGGGCGGTGCACAGCCACAGGATAAAAACACATAAATACAAAATTTAAAACTGAATAAAACCGAATTAAACAATTTGGCCGAAGACAGATTTAAAACACCCAATAAATTAAGAACGAATTAAAATTTGCGTTTTAAAAAGGGGGGAAAGGGAAAAATTAGGCCAGGCCAGCCTGATGGAATAAGAAGGTTTTGAGAGCGCGGTGGAAAGTGCGTAGATCCGGGATCCTCCGTATCTCCGGGGTAGCTCATTCCAGATAGTAGGTGCCCCCACAGAGAAGGCTCTCCCGCTGGGGGCCACCAGTCGACATTGTTTGGCAGACGGCACCTGGAGGAGCCCCTCTCTATGAGAGCGTACCGGCCGGTGGGAGGCTACTGGTGGCAGCAGGCGGTCCCATAGATAACCAGGTCCTAAGCCATGGAGCACTCTAAAGGTGGTAACCAAGACCTTGAAGCGCACACGGAAGACCACCGGGAGCCAGTGCAGTTCACGCAGGAGAGGTGTTACATGGGAACGCCATGTTGCTCCCATAACCACCCGTGCGGCCGCACTCTGTGCCAGTTGGAGCCTCCGGGTGCTCCTCAAGGGGAGCCTCATGTAGAGAGCATTGCAGTAGTCCAGGCGGGAAGTGACGAGGGCATGAGTGACCATGCGTAAGGAGTCCCGATCCAGAAAGTGACGCAACTGGCGAATCAGGCAAACCTGCTGAAAAATCCTCCTGGTCATGGCTGTCACATGCTCTTCTAAAGACAGCCGTGAATCCAGGAGGACGCCCAAGTTGTGAGCCCTCTCTGTGGGGGCCAGCGATTCGCCCCCAGTAGTCAGTGATGGCACCAACTGACTATATCGGGACGTTGGAAACCACAGCCACTCGGTCTTGGATGGGTTGAGCCTGAGCCTGTTTCTCCCCATCCAGATCCGCACGGCCTCCAGGCACTGGGACATCATTTCAGGGCATCGTTGGGGTGGTCCAGGGTGGAGATGTGCAGCTGAGTATCATCAGCATACTGATGGTACTTCACCCCGAAACCACGGATGATCTCGCCCAGCAGCTTTACATAAATGTTGAACAGAAGGGGCAAGAGGACTGATCCTTGTGGCACCCCACATATGAGGCACTTCGGGGTCGACCTCTGCCCCCGTGCCAACACAGACTGCAACCAGTCTCGGAGGGAAAGGAGGAGAACCACTGCAACACAGTGCCCCCCACTCCTAACTCTTCCAACCGGTGCAGCATGATACCATGGTCGATGGTATCCAAAGCCACTGAGAGATCTAATAGGACCAGGACAGAGGAGCAACCTGTATCCCGAGCCCTCCAGAGATCATCAACCAACGCGACCAATGCTGTTTCCGTGCTGTACCCAGGCCTGAAGCCCAACTGGAACAGATCCAGATACACCGTTTCATCCAGGTGCTGGGGGAGCTGTCGCGCAACCACACTCTCAACAACCTTCACCACAAAGCGAAGGTTGGAGACCAGACGATAATTAGACAACACTGCTGGGTCCAGGGAAGGCTTCTTGAGGAGAGGCCTCACCACCGCCTCTTTCAAGGTGGCGGGGAAGTCACCCTCACTCAATGAAGCATTTATAATCCCCTGGAGCCAGCCTCGCATCACCTCCCAAGAAGCCAGCACTAACCAGAAGGGACACAGGTCCAACAAACATGTGGTCGCACTCAGTCTACCCAGAATCCTGTCCATGTCATCAGGAGTCACAGGATCAAACTCATCCCAGATAACATTCTCAAGACCTGCCTCAGTCATAACCTTCTGAGTCAAGGACGGCCTTCTGCAGTACTCCAGAGGCCCTATTTTGGCCCTGGAAGGCCTCCTGGACCACTCTGGAAGCCAAAAGCAGTTGTGGGGGGACACATGCCTCTCCCGCACCCCATTTTTGCTAGCAGAGGCACCATGGACTGGTCCTTTGCTGTTTCCGGACCAGCCCTATGGGCCAGATCTAAGCACCCTACGGGCCAGATTTGGCCCTCAGGCCTTGAGTTTGACACCCCTGCTCTAAATCTTAACATCTTCAAGCAGGAGGGAAAGTCAAACACTTATAGAACAAGTGTAATTGGGGCCAGTACCCATTACAGGATTGATATTCCATTGTTTGACAGAAGATATTATGTATATTAGAAACTAAAATGCAGCAGCTGGCCTTAGCAGTATTATATTGGTGCACTTAAATATTCTTTGAAAGAACCCTATGCCCATCTTTTATTCTCTTGCTCTAGTATGATTTTTATTTGGAGCAAAATCACTTCCTCTCCCGTATAAGTGAACATTTCTTTTTCCCAAAGTTTCATGGAGAAAATGTTCATTCTAACTATCAGAGCCTAAGGACTCCTGGTAACTAGATAGACACATCCATTTCTTGGTAACAGTAGTGGTTTGCCATTATCTTCTTCTAATAAGGTGTTTTTTTCCATCTTCCTGGTCTTAAAATGTTGGTAGTGAGACAAAACGTAGATGGCATGGAATGACTCTGAAGGACAGTGGGCAGATCCTTTCAGTAGCTTGAGAGCAGCTTGAGCCTATTCAATTGTCTTTGATTTGCTGAATTTCAAATACATCTGTTTTCTGGTATTAGTGACACCAGAACTACGCTAAGCCCACTTTCAAAGGAACCAGATGCCCCATGTCATCCCAGAATGCCTGTAGTTAATCATGGCTACTTTCTTTGCTGGCTTGTCCAAAGTCTCACTGCTGTTGTACAGCAAATCCAATCTTGAGATGGTTCCCTAGGGAACATGAACAAACAGCATGTTTAACTTTTTGAGCAGTTTGAGCTTCAGAGAAAGAGAACTTACATGCAAGAAAAATTGGAATAGTTTAAGAATTCCATATAAATTGTTACATTAATGAATTGCATGGTCTAGCTAGAACATTCAAAGTCAAACTTTAGAGTCAGATTCATGCATCCATACAGAACTTTAAATGTATTATTTACCATTCTATAAGACTATTTCTTTCTTTTAATAAATGCAATATTGGTTATAAAATAGATCAAGATTTTTTTGAAATCATGAACATTAATCTATTTTATACCGGAATATAAATAATAAAAAGGCAGTGGTTTAATTACAGTGTTATAATGCTTTTAGAGTTGAAAGGATCATAATTTGGGGTTGTGCTACTGTATTCTTCAAAGGGGTCCTTCAATTTAACATTATTATAGTATATAATAGGTGTGAAGGACTCCTTCAAAGCTTCATTTCAAAGTAAAATGACCATCTCTCTTTAACAAAGAGAGATGCATGATTGTATTACTTTGCTTTGCTCTGCTTTACAAAATTTTTGATGAACAATGTGAAATGTATATTTTACTTTCTCCAACCAGCTCACCATCTCTGGCACAGCTTTGGCAAGCACAGCAAAAGATGTAGTGCTAGCATAGAAGTCTCTTCTGACATGAGCAGGTGAAAGACGAAAGGAAAAAGTTCCAAAGTGGTACACATTTGGTTTATGTTAAATTTTTGGGTTAATCATAGTATCTCAACAGCAAATAGCTGTTGAAATTTGGCAAAGAAAGGAAAGGAGAGAAGGAAGGAAGGAAGGAAGGAAGGAAGGAAGGAAGGAAGGAAGGAAGGAAGGAAGGATAACCCCAACAAGCAAAGTCACAATTTGTATCTTTCTTTTCTCTGTCAATCAATACAGAATAACAGCACTAAATGGAATGTTCACTAAGTCCTTGCACTAAATGGATTTTTCAAGAACGAGATAAGGGGGAAAAAATGTTCCGTTTTCATCATTCAGTGCAACTTATTTCAGAGTGTTCATGCTATATAATGTTTAGTTTTTCAGGATATCATCTTTTTTAACAGGAATGTCTTTAGACCAGACATAAGCTCCAGTTAACTATTCCTGGAAAATAAAACTGGTGGATTGTGGTAAAGGTAACCTACAGAGGAGGTTATAGGGGGTGCAAGCATCCTAGGGGGTGCAAGGAACAGACATGGGGATGCGATGAAGGGCTAAATTGTCATGGAAACCATTTGGTAAGAAAACTCACTACATGCCTCCAAAAGCCGCTTATATTTGAAGTACAATACAGTCCATGATTGCCAATGGAAAGTTCTAGCCAAAATTGCCAATGAGGTAGGATTTAATTCAGTGGCTGTGTTTCTACGGTTTCAATATGCCATTCATACAGTGGCCCTCCCTGAAGACTTTGGGGGATGGGATTTCAGTCTTTTATTCAGTCCCCTAGTATCCCTCCAAACTGGGAGACTCTTACTATAAACCACTTTCTGTTAGAGTGGGGTAATTGTCAAGTCCATAGAAAAAGTAACTTAGCATATTCTTTTTAAATGTACAAGATTTTTTCTCCTTGATGTAATACTCTATCCTAGAGACTCTGTGGCCATGCTGGCTGGAAACGATGGGAGTTGCAATCCAATACATCTGGAGGGCAGCAGGACAGAAAGAGCTATCTCAGTTAAAAAAGCTGTTTTTTTTTCCCATCACGCTGAGAAGTTTTCCCTGTTCCCTGCTCTGAATATCATGCTTCCTGTTCCCACATTAGTGAAACCTACATTGTGCCCCAGAGTTTTTCTATTTGTAATATGTAAGTTGTTTTCAGCATGTGTTGCAGAGAAAAAGAATTTAGTGAAAAATAAAAATAAATGGTATTTTAAAAATTAAATGCATGGAGGGTATGATATAAAGAGAACTATGAGTGGCTTCTGTTTCAGCAGCATTTTACAGGGTTTAATAACAGAAAATGCAGAATAATGGACTTCCCCAAAGGATTTTTTTTTTAAAAAAAGCCTAATGATTTTTTTTAGCAGTTTTCACTAGATGACTCTTCAAACAGAGGCCACTTGTAACACTTCAGATAATTCTGCTATCAAATAACTCTACCATGGTGAGAAGTCTGCGGTTTAAAAAAAATAAAAATTAGCACTTGTAATAACAAATTTTGGAGAGGATTATGCTGTCATAAACAGACCCAGCAGGGGTTTCAACTGCAGAGAAAATTAAAATGCCCCACTTCTGGTTCTCATTGCTAGAAAACAGTACCAGTTTGTGGAATAAAATTTAACTGACTGATGTCTCTTCCTGGACCTTGTCTTTTTGCATTCTTTCTTCATTGTATATTTTCTCATTGTGATGTAATAGCACTCCAGCCAATCAAGAGAAGGCAAATAAGAAAAGGAAGATGTTCAATATTTGAAATCACTGCTGTATTTATTTATTTATTTATTTTATTTGTCAAGAACGTATTTGGTAATAAGTATAAGCATGGATTGGATACATAAAATAGGTAACATTAGGTAAGAAACATTAGGAGAGGGATGGTAGGCACGCTGGTGCTCTTATGCATGCCCCTTACAGACATCTTAGGAATGGGGTGAGGTCAACAATAGACAGTCTTAGGTTAAAATTTTGGGGGTTTGGGGATGAAACCACAGAGTCAGGTAGTGCATTCCAGGCATTGACACTCTGTTGCTGAAGTCATACTTTCTGCAATCGAGTTTGGAGCGGTTCACTTTAAGTTTGTATCTATTGTGTGCTTGTGTATTGTTGTGGTTGAAGCTGAAGTAGTCATTGACAGGTAGGACATTGTAGCAGATAATTTTATGAGCTATGCTTAGGTCATACTGAAGGCGGCGTAGTTCTAAATTTTCTAAGCCCAGAATTTCAAGTCTGGTGGCATAAGGTATTTTGTTGCGAGCAGAGGAATGGAGAACTCTTCTTGTGAAATATTTCTGGACACGTTCAATTGTATTAATGTCTGATATGCAGTGAGGGTTCCAGACAGATGAGCTGTATTCGAGAATTGGTCTAGCAAATGTTTTGTATGCTCTGGTTAGTAGTGTCATTATATGTTAGTAGTATGCATTTCTGATCAGAGGAGGGTTTCAGCAGGTTCTGACCAGTTTTGGAGACCTGGTAGCGGAAATTTTGAGTAGTTCAGAGAACCGGTAGTAAAAATTCTGACTGGCCCTGCCCCCATCTATTATCTGCCTCCCAAGTCCCAGCTGATCAGGAGGAAATGGGGATTTTGCACTAACCTACCCCTGGATTGGGGAGGGAATGGAGATTTTACAGTATCCTTCCCCTGCCACGCCCACCAAGCCACACCCACAGAACTGGTAGTAAAAAAAATTGAAACCCACCACTGTTTCTGATAGCCAAGGCGTAAATGACTAAAATATAGCTGGATACCATTTTATTCAAAAGTTGTTCCAGTGACACCTATTAAAGATATTGGATTTTGGATGCCATCAATCAGGGGAGTTTCCAATCACAAAATGCAACTTGCATTCATTCCTATGAGGTTTGTATACTGGGTAGGTTCTGTTGGAAACCAATTCTTTGCCATTTTTTTTTAGTCCTATTGACCACTAGGCTTTTTGCTCCTCTCTGAGCCTTGACTCTGCTTTCTTCTACTTGGAAGACAGCTACTCTTATAATCTGAACCTCTTCAGCTTAATTTCTACACAAAAAATGGTGTAGATTTCCACCACACTTGGAATACTGCATCCAGTTCTGATTGCCACAATATAAAAAAGAAGTTGAGACTCTGGAAAAAGGGCAGAGAAGGGCAACAAGAATGATTAGGGATCTGGAGGCTAAAACATATGAAAAATGGTTACATAAATTGGGTTTGTCTAGTCTGATGAAAAGAAGGACTAGAGGTTACATGATAGCAGTATTCCAATATTTGAGGGGTTCCTACAAAGATCAGGGGCTCAAACTATTTTCCAAAGCACTAAAGGGCAAGATGAGAAACAATGAATAGAAACTAACCAAGGAGAGAAACAATCTAGAACTAAGGAGAAATTACGTAACTATAACAGCAATCAACCAATGGAACAGCTTACCTTCAGAAGTTGTGGGTGCTCCATCACTGTAGGCTTTCAAAAGGAGACTGGACCATTTGTCTGAAATGGTATAGGATCGGGGGTTGGATTAGAAGACCCCCGAGGTCCCTTCCAACTCTATTATTCTACGTTCTCTGTTCTATTCTCGCTCCCACCTCCACCCTACAAAGCTGAGCAAATTACTCTCAGAATATATAATTTCTTTAGTATATATAATGTCCTTTTACATTTTATGCATAGTGTCTAGATCCTCTAGATGTTTTTAATGGCCTTAATTTCTATTCAGATTTGTATACGCGGCTAAACTTGGACTCATGGTGAATGAAGTAGAAGATTCCAACAGCGCTTACCCCAAAATTTCTCTTTACAATCATTAGTGAATTATTTATTCATGCTGAGTGAATGTGCTGGCTGAAGGCATCCCTAATTCTACTACAATCTTCCTCTCCATTCTGTGGCCTTTCTGATCCCCTGCACTTCCATAATTTTCAGCCAATGTAGCCTGGAATTATTCTACCTTCAAGACAGAATTCCCTTGAATTTCAAAAGTAGAATGTAAATGGTTGATCTGAACACTAGGAATTGGAAGACATGAAGCTGCAAAACAAACTAAGTTTAGAAATGTGACATATAAATAAATAAATCTACAGGTGAAACTCAAAAAAATAGAATATCGTGCAAAAGTTTATTTATTTCAGTAATGCAACTTAAAAGGTGAAACTAATATATGAGATAGACTCATTACATGCAAAGCGAGATAGTTCAAGCCTCGATTTGTCATAATTTTGATGATTATGGCTTACAGCTCATGAAAACCCCAAATTCACAATCTCAAAAAATTAGAATATTGTGAAAAGGTTCAATATTCTAGGCTCAAAGTGTCCCACTCTAATCAGCTAAGTAAGCCATAACACCTGCAAAGGGTTCCTGAGCCTTTAAATGGTCTCTCAGTCTAGTTCAGTAGGAATCACAATCATGGGAAAGACTACTGACCTGACAGTTGTGCAGAAAACCATCAATGACACCCTCCATAAGGAGGGAAAGCCTCAAAAGGTAATTGCAAAAGAAGTTGGATGTTCCCAAAGTGCTATATCAAAGCACATTAATAGAAAGTTATGTGGAAGGGAAAAGTGTGAAGGAAAAAGGTGCACAAGCAGCAGGGATGACCGCAGCCTGGAAAAGGCCATTCAAAAGTGTTGGAGACTTTCACAAGGAGTGGACTGGACATGGGCTTCAAATGCCGTATTCCTCTTGTCAAGCTGCTCCTGAACAACAACGTCAGAAGTGTCTTACCTGGGCTAAAGAAAAAAAGCTGGTCTGTTGCTCAGTGATCCAAAGTCCTCTTTTCTGATGAGAGCAACTTTTGCATCTCATTTGGAAACCAAGGACCCAGAGTCTGGAGGAAGAATGGAGAGGCACACACTGCAAGTTGCTTGAAGTCCAGTGTGAAGTTTCCACAGTCTGTGTTGATTTGGGGAGCCATGTCATCTGCTGGTGTTGGTCCACTGTGCTTCATTAAGTCCAGGGTCAACGTAGCCGTCTACCAGGAGATTTTGGAGCACTTCATGCTTCCTTCTGCAGACGAGCTTTATGGGGATGCTGACTTCATTTTCCAGCAGGACTTGGCACCTGCCCACACTGCCAAAAGTACCAAAACCTGGTTCAATGACCATGGGATTACTGTGCTTGATTGGCCAGCAAATTCGCCTGACCTGAACCCCATAGAGAATCTATGGGGCATTGCCAAGAGAAAGATGAGAGACATGAGACAGAACAATGCAGAAGAGCTGAAGGCCACTATTGAAGCATCCTGGTCTTCCATAACACTTCAGCAGTGCCACAGGCTGATAACATCTATGCCATGCCGCATTGAGGCAGTAATTGATGCAAAAGGGGCCCAAACCAAGTACTGAGTACATATGCATGCTTATACTTTTCAGAGGTCCGATATTGTTCTATGTACAATCCTTGTTTTATTGATTTCATGTAATATTCTAATTTTCTGAGATTGTGAATTTGGGGTTTTCATGAGCTGTAAGCCATAATCATCAAACTTATGATAAATCAAGGCTTGAACTATCTCGCTTTGCATGTAATGAGTCTATCTCATATATTAGTTTCACCTTTTAAGTTGCATTACTGAAATAAATGAACTTTTGCACGATATTCTAATTTTTCGAGTTTCACCTGTATTTTAGCAGATGCTTTCTTTTTCCCAAGACTGCCTAGAAACTATTCATTACACTTTATCCATGTTGACTTGAAAAGCCTTTCCTCTTTAATTAATCTTACTCCAACCCAGCCCTTGTGATGACAGAAATGCCCTTTCCGCATTTACATTTTATAATCTTAGTAATTCCAATATTCTACCTTGATTAACTGATGTTGATCTTATCTTGTTCCAAGCCCATGACTTCGTCAACCTGATAGAAATCTCTCATATCCTGGAAAGGGTCCAGTATTTTCCTGGCTAAGCTAATTCAAAGCCATATTTGTATAAAATTCATTATTTTGGAGATCTATGTTCAATGGACCAGGCTAACCTTGGTGGGTTGATGGCTTGATGATTTCTTGGGCATGAGTATCTTGGGGAGGTGTGAAATACTTGGCATTGAATAGTTAATTACCAATAAGCATCTCTAAATACTTTCCCCACAGCAATGAAAACAGTACTTTTTGTTAGCAAGCTAGGTAGCAATAACAGATCTGCACGTATTATCCTGAAAAGCTGTTTGGTTCATACAATAAGGACTGAGTTAGACAAGGATCCTTGGAGAAGAAAAATCCAAAGAATTGCTAGCATAAGGATAGCTGATCTTGACTTCTTCTTTTTTTTAGTTTTGAGGGTTTTGTTTGTTTGCTTGTTTTGCTGGCTGGAATTTTGCTGTATGGAAAGCTATAGAGTAGAATAAGTTCTGAATTCTGAAATTATGAGCTGGGGATGAGACAAGGTCAACATCATAAGTTCCATGGGATAAAGTTAGAGTTGCCAGACTATCCCAGGGATATAATCAATAACTAATGAAA
Source organism: Pantherophis guttatus (assembly GCF_059756535.1). Taxonomy (NCBI): domain Eukaryota; kingdom Metazoa; phylum Chordata; class Lepidosauria; order Squamata; family Colubridae; genus Pantherophis; species Pantherophis guttatus. Next base: position 193,739,721 of record NC_142063.1, read on the forward strand.
AAAAAGTCCTTGCTGTCTTATCTTCATCCAGGATTTGATCATGTATACTTTACTTGGCTCAGCCAGCACCATTTCTCATTGATTATTGCAAGCTGAAAACTATCTAGAGAGATTTTTATCTGTGTGGATTCATATCTGGAATGCTCTGGTGGGCTGTTTGGCCAATGTGCATCTAGCTGTAAGACTAGATCCACACATCACATAGAGCCATAAGGTAGCTTTTAGCTGAGAGAAATGGCTATACTCAGCTGCTGGGGGTCTATTGGGACAATATTTAAGCCAAAGCAAATGTCCCCATATTGAGTTAGAGTTATTTAATGCATTAATTATATAACTTTCTTATTTTAATTTTCAGTAATCTAAGTTTGTGGGAGTCCGTTGCTGACAAAAAACACTGCCTGCACAGAAAACTTAAATCTTCCCTGCTTCTTGCTCTATTCTAGTTGAGGTTTTATTTCTTTTTTTCCTGTTTTTTATGACCCTACAAAAGAGAGAGAAAACTACTAAACAAGTAGGCGCACGGGGAGGAGTTAAACTTTCTTTTAACTCTCAGAATCAATCATCTCTACACATAAACTGCCATAATAAAAAAAAAAATAAGGGAGCCACACACAATACATTTAGGGTATTCATTCGAAAGTTTGCAGATCTGAAAATTATATGTTTCCTAAAGTCCGGTGTGTGTGTGTGTGTGTGTGTGTGTGTGTGTGTGTGTGTGAGCAAATCTCGCCTAAATGTTTTGAAAAGTGGATTTTTTATTTAAAAAAGGGCCTACATCTTGCATGTGGACCATTTAAAATAAAATAACTTTTTGTTGGCCTGGAAAAAAAAATGCCTTGATTCAGCATCAGTTCTGGACTAGCCATTCCAGATACAGCTATGACTCCTCTTCTGCATCAGATAGACTTACCAAGTTTACAGATGATCAGATAAGCATATAGTATGAATTTGGATATGCATCAGTAATTACTGCATGCATAGATCTTGCCCACTTAACTGTTATACTTCTAAATACTTTTTTGTTTTTAAGAAGCAAAGCATCTTCTGAGTTTCACCCTTTGAGTTGGTGGCCTGGCCAAGTTCAGAAAGATATTATTTGTGTTACTTTGAATGGAAGCTGCCTTTCATACCAAAATACAAAAGCACTAGGCCCTTGGCATGTGTTGGGAATATCCAGATTACTTGAATAGTGGTTGTGCTGGCTGGGTATTTTGGGAGTAGAAGTCACAACATATCTAGTGGACATCAGGTTAGGCCAAGTTGTGCTTCTCAGTTGTATTTGCCTAAAATGAGTACCCGTGGTTCATTAACACATAATTTGCTAAATTAGCCTAGTTACCTAGGTTCCCTGGACATACTACCCTGTTTCCCCCAAAATAAGACATCCCCTGATAATAAGACTGATTGGGCTTTTGAGGGCATGGGAATAAGGCCAAGCACTTATTTCAGGGTTCAAAAAAAAATATAAGACAGGGTCTTATTTTTGGAGAAACACAGTATAAACTGTGCATGCCAACTGATTTCACAGAACAACAATGTAGCTAGTTTGCAATTCAGTACATTTGTGAATATAGCTATTCTCTAGTCTCTTCTTTTTTCACAAGCAAAAAGAATGCTGCTTTTCTCAAAGAAAATATATTGGCATATCTTGTATTTGATTGACATATCTAGAGTGAAATAGGAACCAGCTTTTTCCTAACATGGCTTAGGTCCGGGGTACTTGCAGGACCATCTCCTGCCTGCTTCCCACCATCCTGTCTGCTCCCATAGGACTGCTCTCCTCAGGGTACCATCGACCAGGCAATGCCGTCTGGCGATGCCCACGGGTAGGGCGTTCTCCGTGGGCGCCCCTACCCTCTGGAACGAACTACCCACCGAGCTCCGGATGGCCCTGGATCTCCGTTCTTTCCGTCGAGGCCTGAAGACTTGGCTATTCCAACGAATGGGCTGATTCTGATTCTTGGGTTTTATTATTTTTATTATTTATTATTATTGATTTTAATCAGGTTTTAGCGGATTTTATTATGGTATGTTTTTTAATCTGTGTTCTCCACCTTGAGTCCCTTGGGAGAAGGGCGGCATTTAAATACTTGTTAAATAAATAAATAAATAAAAACTACAGGTAATTTCTAAAGGATTTAATGTAGACACAAGTAATGGACAAAGTCGTCTTCTTTGTTTTTCCACTATAGGCTTTTAATGGACTTTTAGTATTTGTCACCACCTTTATATGCCCAACATACCGGGGGGAGAAAAAAAAGAGACAAAGAAAACAATAACAAAGCTTCCTAGGAAAAAAGGATAATTCTGCTCCCATCTATAATTTCCCACCTGCCCCAAAATTTAAAGAAGAATTTCTGGCCTTGGGAAAATTATCCATCCTAGATGTAAGACTTATCATAAGAAAGCATTTGCTTTACAACTTGGGCAATGGCTACTCTATTCTGGTGCTGGAAATATGCCGATATTACTTAATAGGGCCATGACTAGCACTGATGATGATGTTACCTGGTTTGGGTATATATGAAATATCTGCAAGAAAACAACCAAGCTCAGAGAGTATCAAGGACCCCTCTCTTTTCAACCCTGAACTACAAATATTCTCCTTTATTAGTAGGGTCAATTTCTTTAATTTAACTGTCTAGTTAAACCAGTTTCTTTAATCAATTAATTGATAAAATTGTTCAGATTGCATTCAAGAACTCTGCTTCTAAAGAATGTACCTAATTTGCATTCATGCTGGCATGCACAAGCCAGAGCAAGTATCTTCTTTGAAGAGACATTTCTACATCCATATATAGGGAATTTACCATGTCTGAATAAAGCCTTAGTTGCTTTTGTTTTTTTTTAAAAAAATGTTGCTTCCAGCATATCTTCCTTGCCTTTCTGACAATCTTACCTCCTCTGCATTGACAAAGTTACTTTTAGCCAAAACAGGCTGATAGTCTGGATCAATTCTTTTGTAAGAAGAAGGAAGAGCTAATAGGGAGGCTTAAAAATTAAAGCATCTGAGATGATAAAGTTGATGATTCAGTCTGAAAATGACCATGGATTTGTTTCTTTTAGTATTAAGACAGATGATGAAATTTAGCAGAAGTAAATTAACCACAAATCAAGTTGTGGAAATTTAAGCGATGATACATATTGCCACGTTTAAGATTTCAAATGTAGATTTAACAAGCCTATGTGTACATTTAATTCAATTCTCTATTCCTAAACCTTTGCAGCATTTATAACAACTTATCACAGTGCTAAAAGAAATCAGTTATCATTTAAAATTGATATATCTACAATCACCAACTACATTAAAATTATATTGAATATCTTATATTTACCAATAATTTCTGGTTTTAAAATATTAATTAGTTAAAGGATGTAAAACATACACAGACACCCCTACAGTTTTGAGGAGGGAGCCAAGCTAATTCTAAACTAGATTCCAAAAACAGAACAATAGACTATATATACAGTGTGCAATTTACTACACTAAGCATAAAATAGCTATGCAATCACCTAACAATATATTCTAAAACAACAGATGTCAACTCATGAAGCCTTCCTGACCTGCTCTCCAGTTGCCATAGGCAGGGGGATGGGGAATTGAGCCTCACAGCTGCATCAAGGAGTTTGCATCTCAGTCAAAATAAAGCACATTCCAGCTGGCAAATGTCAAGCCCATCTCCACGGAGATCCACAGTGGCCGGAGGGAGTGACTTCTACAACCTAGGAAATTGCTTCGTTGGGGAATGTGACTGATGACACACCTTGGGGGAAGGGAGAAACAGGGTCAGAGCCAAGATGCGAATTAAGGGAGGTCAGAGTTGGCTTCACTTGGTATGTGCCGACATGACGCTCCTAATAAATAACTGGATTTTGAACCTTAGCTTGAGATTCATATTTTAATTAGGGCATTGGTCAGAACCCTGACAAGTAACTTATTTTTAACAAGGTCCTCAAATTAGAAGAGTAGCTTCATAGTGCATTTAAAATAAGAAGGTGGTTGTTTTGCAAAATTCTCCATATCTCCATGGAACCATTTGCAGATGAATTGGAATAGTCCTGCATAGATGAGGAGCCACCAATGAAAGGGCTCTGTTTTTATTTAGCATCCTGCCTTTTTTGAAAGTGTGTTTTGTTTTTTAAAACATTTAACAGACACATTGCCATCATCTGTGGTTTCGGCTGTTTTTCCAACAACAAAATAATTCTCTTTCTTATTTGAAATTGTATATATTAATCCTCCTCAAACGATCACAATAATATAAATTAGTGAATTTACAATGTACTAATCAATTACAAAAAGACAGTTAATTGACTGGTACTCTGGGACTTTACATTTGCGTAAATCTTCACATGGCTGTATTGTAATCATGTCTCTCCTCTCTCCATTTTTGCTTTGGACACATCCTCATAGCAGTTTGTGAGAGATTAATTACAATGGCCAGAGACTCCAATTCAATTACTGAATTCAGTTAGCTTTCAAGTTTTAGCAAACAGAGATCATGCTCTTTAACATTCCACATGTGTGCTATGTAAACATACCATTTTTAAAACATTCAGAACAAGAACACATGTATTCGACAATTTTTATGTGCTGCTAACTTTATAGTGGAACTGAACTTCCTTGTCGCAGAAACCATATCTAGATGGAGAGGAGGAATTATGGTCCTCCAGACATTTCTGATCGTCACCTTCCAATGTTCCTCACAATTGTCCATGCCACACAGTTAACATACTTCTGCATTCTTAACATCCACATCCTTATAAAGGCAGAATTTAACCTTTTGTGTACTGCTGGGATCCTGACCAAAAAAATGTGCCTTTGTAACTGCAGAATAGTCAGCTTTCCTCCTTTCTGAGAACAGTTTGTGGTCAGGATTGCAGCAAAATATGAAAAATTAAAATCTGTTTGCTGAGATCCTGAAAATATCTGCTTGTAATTTTTTTAAAATAGATATTTAAATAGATTTTTATAAAAAATATAAAGTGGAAAAAATGTGTGTGTGTGTGTTTGCATTTGTTGAAACCAGGATGCAAACAGATGCTGAAGAACCCAAGACTGGGTTGGTAGTCTTTGGTTGGAAGCTATTTTTGATTACTGCATGTAGAAAAGCAGCTTCCTTTTGAGTAACTATGGTATCTCACAAAGTAGGCATCTTTATAGTATTCCAAATGCTGGTCAGCTACAGTTTCCAGTTTTAGAAAAAACAACAGGTAAAGGTTTCCCCTTGTTCTGACCTAGGCTCCCTTAACAAGCAGGAGGCAGGAATTGGTCCCAGAAAAACCTCTTTTATTTACACGACTGTGAATTGCATCCATTCACAGTCAGCAAGGTTTGTCCAAACAGTTTTGCAAAGGAATATTTCTCAATACACCTTATCTTGTTTGGCAAGCTGCCACATAACTTGTTTCCAACCACAGTACAAGGCAAAACCCGGCACAGAATCTCTCAGAGTCACGGAATGAATGAATTGTTTCCTGCAAAAGCCCACTCCCTGATCGCTCCTCTTTTATTTCCTATGGGAGGGGCCAATCACCTCGAAGTCCCGAGTCAACCCTGCTTTCTGAGTTGTTCTTGTCTTCTGGCAGCTCTGTGCATGTGCACACTGGGAATGGGCTCCAGCTGTTCCTCTGCCTCGCTGCTGTCTAACTCCCTCTCTGCCTCCTATGCAGAGCCCTCATCCGAGCTTTCCCCAGCCCCCAGGACTGGCCCAAGTTCCTCCCCAACCTCTTCACTATCTGACCCTGCTGCCCAGCTCCACTGGCTGCCGGCGGGCCACAACACCCCTGTCCAGTCATGTCTGACTGCAGAGTGTGATGCTCATCTCCATTTCCTAGCCAAGGGAGCCAAGCATTGTCTGAAGATGCTTCTACGGTCATGCGGCCGGCATGACTATACGCCAAGGTATATGGAATGCTTCCCACCAAAGTGCTACCTATTTATATCTGCTTGAATTTGCATGCTTTCAAACTGCTAGGTTGGCAATAGCAGGGGCAAGAATGGGAGCCCACCCCATCATGCAACATTGGCTCTTGGATTGCCAACCTTCCAATATGATTACCCAAAATGACCCGTGATGAGGAATGCAAGGAGTTGTAGTCCTTGACTTAGCCCATCACATATGTAAAATATCTCTTTCAAAGCAGCTTATGAATCTTGACTTTGCATGTATGTTGCTAAGGAATATGAGCAGAGTAACCCTTGAGTAGCAAGGTTGTGCACATGAGAAATGGCTGAGAGTGATTGTGAATAAGCACTGTCGATACACAGACACAATGAGTTGTGATATTCTTTTACTTTTAGAAAAAACAAAGCAAAGTCCAATAGAAGCCTGGATAGCTCTGTGGACAAGGCATTGTAATTTAACACCAGCTGTCTGCAATTAAAGTAAGTTCGAATCTTGCCAGGCTCAAGGTTGACTCAGCCTTTCATCCTTTCTAAGGTAGGTAAATTGAGGACCCAGTTTGTGGGGGCAATAAGCTGACTTTGTATAAAATATACAAAAGTATGAAGGCTATTGCTTAACGCACTGTAAGCCGCCCTGAGTCTCCAGAGAAGGGTGGCATATAAATCAAATTAAAAAACAACAACAATCCAGGTCATACACAGATAAAGATAGTTAAATTGTTAATCCAGGGATATTCCAAGAACAAAGTCTTCTTACCGGTTGTTGTAGTCATATGCAATAAAACAGTTCTTTTTGGAGTTGCAAACAGGAACAAGTACAGCAGTAAAACAATCAGTAAAACAGTAGAAAACAACAAGCAGCAATGATCAAGCAGTGATCATGCAGAGAGAACAGGCAGAGAGGAGCAGAGGTAGCAATAATAATGTAATAAGAAAAAACAAGCCATGATTCAAGCTTCCTCTTAAGTACGTTGGCTACAGAGCTATCCAATCAGAATACAGTATGATGCAATACAGCATTACAGTCTTAAAGCTATATATTACATTTTGACTGCAAACATGCATTGATGGTTTATATATATTGCCAACCCAACCAGTTAGGCAATAACCATTCCCTAACATATGTCATTGAATTTATCTTCAGAGCAGCCTTGGGTAGTAGGTGAGGCTGACAGATCATCCAAAGAGCTAATCAAGAATTTGGATTAAGATATTTCAAGCAGAACTACAGCATTCTCTTTCAATGCAGTATTTTGGTTCTGCTTCTTCAGAGGAATGTTGAGGTCCTCTACAACAAATTGTCGACATTTGTCCAGCATGCAAGATGTGTGATTTAAAGGCCAATTGAGCTGACAATACTGGGCATCACTGAGTGCAAATTTAATCCATAAAGCAGGACCCTGTGTGTTTTGAACACCCGCTCAGTGTTATGAATAACAAGAATTGTTTAGCTTGTTTTGCCTTTGTGTTGCTTCCAGCTGGCAGCAGACAGAGGCTATGACACATGACACTCCAGCTGGATCCACATGTTCCTGGACTGCAGCATCCACTTAAATAATTTACTCTTTTTGATCAACAGTTGAACTGCTCAGGCAAGTGTCATTTACTTCTTAGATCACCCAGTAAACTCACAAAGTAAGTTCATCAAATTACACATGCAATGCATGCTTTCTCCTTCTGCAAGAATACTTATTTTGGTCTTTCAATTTTAAAAAGAAAACGGAAAAAGCTTTTTCATTATTCTTTATAACTTGCAGTACTGCTGCAACTTCATTAAAACCAAAGCAGTAAAAAGCTACTTTCCTAATTGAACGGGCCTATTGTTTTTCCACTGAATACACATAATTACAAGACAATCACTTAGTATTTAATCAAATGGGACATTAAAATAGTAAGTAACGATGACCTTTTTGACACTTACGCAGAAAAGGAAACATGTATAGTTTGAGCTTTATCTTCACACTAGTAAGATATCAGTACGTGGTCATTATATGTACAATGAAACTTACTTGGATAGTCTAAATGTTGGATTTAACTTCCATAACCCAAGATGAACAGTAATGATGGCTGTAATCATTTTTGCCTGGGGAAGGGTGTTATAGTCCATTCCTATGAAAGTAATGTACCTTTGGGAATAAGTCTGATGTTATCAAAGTTTATTCTGAGCATGTTTCCTATAATCCAGATGTAGACATTATTGAACTGAGTTGATCATATTCACATGAATAAGTGTAGGAGCATAAGAAGCTATGTTAATCACAATTGGTTTCTCCACTGAGCTAAACTATGATTTATTTGACTATGTTTGATTGAAAAAAAAATCACATTTGGATGGCTTCATACAACACAGATAGCCATAAGTCATGGCATGTAAAATGTGAGTTACGGCTGTCTGTGTTGAATGAAGCCATCCAAATGCGATTTGTTCGATCAAACATATTGACTTCCTATATTACAATATAGGAAGGCAAAAGAAAGCAAAATATGTGGCTTAGCATGTTTTGTTAATCTTATTTTGGACAACGTAAGTTTGTCAATGTTTTCTTCAAGGAGCAAAAGCTTTCTTCAAGGAGATGCCCTGCTTCAGAGACCTTCTGCGTTCAAGCAAAGCATATATTCTCCACTTCCTCTTGGTGGAGAGATATGACATAGAAGTTGGACATCTAAACCTCATCTTTCAAAATTTTGGTTGCCCAACCATCAAGGAAGAAAGATCCTTGATCACATGTTCTTGTAGAAACCAACCAATTTAATGAATTCATTTATTTACAGTAATTATATACATGCCACTTTCTCCAATTTTCTTCTAGATTAGAGTTTCCCAACCTTTCTGGCTTTGCGGACCACTGGGGGGGAGGGCGAAGGGATTGTTCCATGTGAGTGGCCAGCAAGCGTGTGCACATGTGCAGCTCCATTTGCACAAGCAGCCAACAGGCATGCTCACCACTTGCATGAATGTGCTTGCCCACTGCTCACGCAAGTGGGGATGTGTACGTGCACTCGCACACTGCTTCTGCGGCCTGATTCCAAATGGATCACAGCCCAGTGGTGAGCTGCAGGCCAGGAATTGGGAACCCTGGTTCTAGATTATATTAAAAATTAAAACCCCCAAAACCTGCACAGTAGAATTATAATGTCTAAAACATAACAAAATGAATGACAGCACAAAGGAAACTTGAGAAGATCAAATACACAGATGTTTCTCTGCTTCAGGAAGCCCCTTCACTACAACAAGTAGCAAGAATTTCTAACTCTGACATATTTAATCATAAAAACAGTTTCCCAACTTTTTCTCAAAAACTTCTGAAGTAACTCAGATACAGCTAGGATAGACATTTATGTAGGTTTCATGGATTCTAGTCAGTAACTGATTCCACCTGCTAGATTACCATTCTGCATCTGATTCTGTTTATCATCTAGCTGTTATTTTGTCCCTGCATAATAATCTAAAAGTTAAAATAGATTCAGAGATATTTAGAGGAGCACTGAGCTGGAAAAGATAGTCTTTCTTTGGTAGGCGTTTCCTGACCATTTAAATTATAGGGAAAGGGAAAGAATACAGCACAAGGCCTATATTTCCAGATCAGTTCCTTATCTTCACAACAGGAAACTTCCATGAGGCAAAATTAAATTGAGCAATGAGAAATACAGTAACTGATATGTTCCCACTACATTGCCTTGATATTTGGTGTCACTGCTATCAAGAACATGCAGAGGCTAATCTCAAATATGAGAGAAATGTACACTTCCTAATACTTTCATTTTATTTATTTATTAATCAGATTTATACATCACCCATCTCCCTATTTAAGTGACTTTCAAGTAAAAAGACCTATACAAAGTTGAAAGATGGAGAGAATGTCCTCAAGTCACCAACCATCCCCAGAGTTATCCACCAGAGGTGGTGTTCAGCAGGTTCTGATCAGTTCTGGACAGCAGTGGGTTGCTACTGGTTCTATCCAGATCGGTGAACTAGTAGCGGTGGTGGCGGGAGGCTCCGCCCACCCACACCGGATGTGTGGGTGGGCGCAAGCGCACGCACGAGCGAATCGGTAGCAACAGATTTTGCAACCCACTACTGGTTCTAGAAAACTGGTAGTGGAAATTTTGAGTAGTTCAGAGAACCGGTAAATACCACCTCTGAGTGGCCCCACCCCCATCTATTCTCTGCCTCCTGAGTCCCAGCTGATCGGGAGGAAATGGGGATTTTGCAGTAACCTTCCCCTGGAGTGGGGAGGGAATGGAGATTTTACAGTATCCTTCTCCTGCCATGCCCACCAAGCCACATCCACCAAGCCATGCCACACCCATCAAGCCACGCCCACAGAACCGGTAGGACAAAAATTTGAATCCCACCACTGTTACCCACCACTATTGGTGTCCCCATCCTAGTTGGCAGAAGCAGATCTTCATGTTCTTCTGGAAGGCCAGAAGAATGTAGGCCAGCCTCACCTCCAGGGTAAGATGTTCCATTGGACAGGAGCAACAGCAGAAAAGGGTATTCTCTTTGACCCCCACCAGTCAAAATTCTTTAAAGAATTCTTTTAAAAGCTTTCCTTGGGTATTATATTCTTGGTCTGCAATTGTGACTTTATGATAGCATTGCTAGTGTAATTGTAGCTAAGTACATGTCAAAATTGAAAAGTAGTGAAGTCAAGCAATAAAACAGTCAGCGATGGTCCACCTGAAGATGCTTTTCATTAGTGAGACAGAATCTAGTAGTGTCTCTATTCTCTCAAAATTCACCAGCTTGCAATGAGTTCACTTGCTTACTAATGGATTTTAGCCATGATTAGAGTCTCCAAAACTGACCTGCCACTTGGTACTATTTATTTAATCATGTATAACCACATCACATATATGATTATATGGTTACATATGATTTTGATTCCAGAGAGCTCAAATTCACTTTACATCAAAATGTTTTATGATGATCTGGTCTTCTTACTCTGCCAGATGGAAACCGTGGTCAATACAGATCAAATAACACTTGGCGTTCTCATCTATCAAGTTGTTTCAGATCTCTTCACTAATTCATTTCCAATCTTAAATTCCACTTTTGCCTTTAAAAAGTCCAAAATAGCTTGGAATCTTACTTACCTAGTATTTCCTCCCATATGAATTTCTGTAATATAAAAATACTGAAATGAGCTCTGGTTAAGCGAACTGTGTGTCCAACGTGAAGATATAAAACTAGTTACCATGAGAAGCAGAATTCTCCATTATTTTTTTTAAACAGGCCTGAAAAGCCTGCAGCCCTCCAGATGTTGCTGATCAGTCACTTCCAGCTTCTATCTGACCAGGGGTCCAAAAATAAATGGAAGGCACCAATATTCCGGCTTCTGCTTTACTTTTGTGCAGAATTACATGTGAACAAAACACCCTGGTGGGAAAAAAATGACATTATTCACAATGGAAGAGTGGATAGTAAAGATGATGGAGCTTGCAAAGATGGCTAACCTAACAGCTTTAATTAGTATAAAGACACTAATTAAGTTTAATGCTGATTGGAAACTCCTTTTGGACTTGTTGCATGAAACAGAAAAAAATGAAATTACATTATATGGATTTATTGACTAGAAAAATAGTAGATACAAAAAAAATGAAAGTTATGTTGTAATCATTAGAGTATGAGATTAAATTTATACCTATAACTGTTGTAAAGGAATGTTGTAAGTTATTTCTTTACATTTTTTCTGCACTTTAGTTCCTTTCCTTTCCTTTCCTTTCCTTTCCTTTCCTTTCCTTTCCTTTCCTTTCCTAAAACATTAGTTTCTGTTAATTTTTATCTTTCTTGCTTAAAACTTTAATAACTTTATTACAAAACAAAACAAAACATCCCATTACTTGTCCCAGCTTCTGCCAACCTAGCAGTTCGAAAACACGTAAAAAATGCAAGTAGAAGAAATTGGGACCACTTTTGGTGGGAAAGTAACAGCATTCCACACGCCTTTGGCATTTAGTCATGCTGGCCACATGACCACAGAGACATCTTCTGACATATGTGAGGGGAACCTTTACCTTTATACTTTTTTACTGTTTTCCATTTAATCTTACATTTCTTCAGCATTTTTCATTTTCTAAAACATGTAACAATGTCAACAAGTATCAGAAGCAAAGTGCAAAAAGGCATAGCATGAAAGCTAAACAGAATTCAATAAGGAGAAGACTGTTCTTGCATTGTACATTTTCACCTGAACAAAAAAAATACAAACTGTCTTATGTCCCCTGCTCTGTTCTTTGCTGAAATTAGTAGTAAGTACATGCAAAATTGATGTCAAAGCAAAGACTCAGACAGTAGAGAATAAATCACTGATCAGTGGATGAGAATAAGGCTTCATTAAGCATCTGCCTCATTTATGATTGCCAAAATGGAACAAAGGGGCAAGAGGGCTCCCAGCACTACCAATGAAATCTTATTTTTAATTTTGTCAATCTCATTAGAAAGACAAAAAAAGGGGGGGGGACTTTACTACAAATTTTACTAAAACAGAAAAGGGGGAAAAAGCATTCACCCTTAGGGGAAAGGAGTCAGCAGAGTTATATAAAGCCATTTGACTGATAAACCTAATTGGCATCATTGGGAAGCACCCGGATTCTTTAGAATACCAAAACATAATATATTCTTCTTGATATAATTCCTATACCCCAAACCAAACCAGAGGTACTATCTTAGAAAGCAAGAGCCCATGAGTTCTAATCCCACCTTAGCCATGAAAGCCAGCTAGTAACTTTGCGCCAGTCACCCTCTCTCAATCCAACTCACCTCACAGGATTATTGTGGTGAGGAAGGTATGTTATTTATAGAAATAATAAGGTGGTACGAAAAGAAGAAAGAAAGAGAGAGAGAGAGAGAAAGGAAGAAAGAAAGAAAGAAAGAAGAAAGAAAAGCAAAAAAGAAGAAAGAAAAGAAAGAAAGAAAGAAGAGAGAGAAAGAAAGAAAGAAAGAAAGAAAGAGAAAGAAAGAAAGAAAGAAAGAAAGAAAGAAAGAAAGAAAGAAAGAAAGAAAGAAAGAAAGAAAGAAAGAAAGAAAGGCCTATGATATCTGGATGGCAAAAATCTATATAATTAGATGAAGATAAAGAGTTAGATGTTTCTGAATGTCTCTGCTGTCATCTCGTCATCAGCTGGATTTCTGCAACCCAAATATGACAGCCCCTATGGAAACCAATCAGACCATCAAAACCATTCTCTGTCTGCAATGTTTCCTGTATGAAAATATTCCCAGGCATTTTCTGTTGCTGTATTGTTGTTTTCACCTGTTTTTTTAAAATGAAACATGGGTTCATTCAGAAAAACATGTTGATAACTTCTGGCTAATATAAAATATTTTACACTTTTGCACTTTTGTTCATTACATAGAACAGTTTTACAGCATTACAAAACTTCATTATTTAAGCAAAGAAGTAGCTTCCATGTTTAAGTTTTAGATTCAATTTGCATATTTCATCTATCTCTTTCTCTATCGACTCGAACATGAGTTTTTTGAGCAAGAAAAGGTTTAAAGTGTTTGGCTTTTTCCCATGGTCTGGCCTCTTTCTACTAACTCTCTCCAATTTGGAGTTTGGGGATCATGTCTGTTGGCACAGATTCACACCTGCTGCCTTGCAGTGGAACTAAGTGTTGGCTGGGCTTCAACAGACGATTGGCCTCAAGGACTTCTGTTTCTCTTTTCTATATTAGGCGGTATCCATGAGTCAAAATACTTAATGAATATGAGATTGTTTTTTCAAGCTGGGTCAGTAACAGAAAGAGAAATTCTATCTGTAGTTGGCTTCCCAATGCTTAGCGCCTTGACCTGGATGCTGTTGCATATGTTATCTGGCATAGCTAAAATTAAATGAGATAAACTCCTTCTGAAAGCAGCAACTTTGAAACTGGCTCCAACTAATGCTGTGCTGAAAATTTGCTCCTGCATTTTTTTCAAGCTTACTTTATTGAAAAGGGATTGTTTTGGGAGGAGAGTTTTTTTTAAATGTTTTATTATGATGATTATTATTATAATATAATATAATATTATGTTTTTTCATGTAAAAACAATGTGCAAAATCTTGACTTGAGAGTTTTTCTACTTTGCAAGAATAACAATAACAATAGTAAAATACATTAAAAACTACCCTCCCAAAATGCATAATCATTTTCCCAATGGTTTTCATTCTCCATGGCTTTCCAGATTTCTTTCTTTTTAAAAAAAAGTCTGTAGAAATTCTCAGTCATCCAGGTCACGGTTGTCACAAAAGTGCTTTTTCAGGAGACAACTGGACTTTCTTGTGTTTTCTCTGAAGATGTTTCGCTTCTCATCCAAAAAGCTTCTTCAGCTCTGACAGGATGGTGGGGAATGGAAGGATTTATATTCCTTGTAGAAAGCTGGTCATTTGCATCCTTTTAGAGGGTCATTGAAGCACCTGGAGGTTTATCTGTATCCTCAGGGTCCCCTGAGTACTGTAGTGCTCCTGGTTTCTGTATTCTTTTTTTATTATTATTTGTCCATTTTCATACAAATATAGCAAAATAAAAATGAACTCACCACTCAAAAGAAACCAACACAGTGCAACACATAGAAGCTTAGGAAAAGACAAAAAACCTGCAATTATAAACTGCAGTTCACCTGCTTTTATAAAAGTTTGTTCAAGCATTGTTTTTTTCCAAAGTAAAAGATAATGTGACAGTTGACTTCCTATAAAGTGACATTTCAATTAAATTCTAAGTAAAGATATTATGGAGAATTCTTCCCGTGTACCTTTTTCACATCGATGCTAGCCTCAAAGTAAACGGTGTTCAGATCAACAATTTAAGATATGCTGATGATACAGTTCTGCTTGCCAGTAAGCATGAAGACCTTTTTTTTTTTTAATTTGATTTATATGCCGCCCTTCTCCAGAGACTCAGGGCGGCTTACAATGCGTTAAGCAATAGCCTTCATACTTTTTGTATATTTATACAAAGTCAGCTTATTGCCCCCACAAACTGGGTCCTCAATTTACCTACCTTAGAAAGGATGGAAGGTTGAGTCAACCTTGAGCCTGGTGAGATTCGAACTTACAGTAATTGCAGACAGCTGGTGTTAATCACAATGCTTTCAGTCTGCTGAGCCACCAGCCACCTTCAGCTCCTCAGCATCAGAGTCTCAGAAATATCTGAAAAATATGGCTTGTAGCTTAACAGCTCAAAAACCAAGATCATGGTCATCAGCAAACAACCCATTCATTTACCACTGATAAATTTGGAATACCACTAGAAAAAGTTGAAAGGATCGCGTACCTCGGTTTTAATTTACATGAAAGCTGGGACATGATCAGTGAAATAAAGACAAGGATAGAGAAAGCTTGAACAGCATTCTTCAAAATGAAAAAGGTCTTCTGCAGTCATGACATAAGCCTAAAACTGAAAATCAGGCTTGTCAGATGTTACATCTTTTCTATCCTGCTCTATGGAGTGGAGAGTTGGTTTCTGACAGAAAACCACTTGAAGAAACTAGAAGCATTTGAAATGTGGATTTACAGACGGCTGTTACGTATAAGCTGGGTTGACAAAATCACAAATGAGGAGGTGATAAGCCGCCTGGGAAAGCCAAGGGAAATCATCAAAGCCATTAAAAAGTGAAAGTTAGAATATTTTGGACATGTGATATGACACCCAGAAAAATACAGCATCCTTCACTTAACCCTCCAGGGAAAGATTGAAGGCAAACAAGGTCCAGGCAGAAGAAGAACATCATGGCTTCAGAACCTAAGGGACTGGTTTGGACAAAACTCAACAGCACTTTTTCATATGGCTGTTGACAAAAATAGGATTGCCAACATGATCGCCAACGTCCGATGATGGATATGGCACAAGAAGAAGAAGTACCTTTTTCAGACCAGGAAAGGTGAGCAAGAGGTTATTTATTTTTATTTATTTATTTTATTTATTTATTTTTAATTTGATTTATATGCCGCCCTTCTCCGGAGACTCAGGGCGGCTTACAATGCGTTAAGCAATAGCCTTCATTCTTTTGTATGTTTTATACAAAGTCAGCTTATTGCCCCCACAAACTGGGTCCTCATTTCACCTACCTTAGAAAGGATGGAAGGCTGAGTCAACCTTGAGCCTTGGAGAGATTCGAACCAGCAGAAATTGCAGGCAGCTGTGTTAATTACAGGGTGCACTAAACCCCTGTACTATCAAGGCTCTTTATACGGCAGAAAGATACAGCCATGTGTCACAGCATTCTCCACTGCCTTTTGACAATGACATAAGTTCAGAAGCACCATCAAAATCCATTCTAAGGAGTTTCGAAAGCACTCTAAGAATGAAGTAGAAAAACAGGAGCCTCTTTTCCATAAGAAGAGAACTCACGCACACTGAAGACATAATTTGGCCCGGTTTTAACTGTTCCACTCTATTTTGACAGGACTGAATGGATATGAGCCTTTGCTAGATTGTGGCATTCTAGCCACCAGTAATTTACAAACAAACAGCCGGGTAAAAACGTAAAGCACACAGAACATGCTGCATGCATTTACTTTTAGGAACTCACCCTAGATGCCATAATCCTAGCATTTTGGCTATTTGCTAGAATTGATAAATAAAACATTTATAAACTGAAATTTCAGATTCCGAATGTAAAGAAATCTTTCTGAGAAATGAACAGGTTGGACTTCATGTAATCATAATGTTGGTTACAATAACAAATTGGTATCCATTTTGAGCTGGCAATTCTAGCCTTCTTATCGAACCCTTTAGATTATTCACTATTTTGAAAAATAGTGAATTTGAGAAATAGTGGGGGGGAAATGATACTGATACTTGGCAAATACATGATAAGATCCAGTAGGACCTATTTATATATCCCAGGCTCACTTTGGTTGGCTTTAATTCTACACCAGACTGCTTCTGGAATAAAAACAAGTTTGTTCCTTGGCTTCTGTGTACTTGATTTTTTAAAAAATTAAATCTTTTCTGGTCTTTTTGAAAAGTAGAAATCAGGACCCTTTCCCTTCCCTTGGTGCTTGGCCCCTCTTTCATCAATTTCACAAGCCGATTTTGTCAGACAACCATATTTTATTCTTTCTAATCAGGTTTCTAATATCTGTAGTGAATTTCCAGACATGATTCTCCCATTTCCCATCAGCAGCAAACATCTACCCCAACAGCATCCCAGAAGTAACACTGATAATTCGACAACTTTGAAAAACATTGTACTTGGCAGCACCAAAAGAGCCATCACAAGCAGTCAAGGAAAGAAAAGCCAAATATAGAGGGAAAACAATGATGGTCGGACGAGTTTGAGCATGCTTTGTATATTCCATGAGTGTGGCAATCAGGAGACTGGTGGTATGCACTGCTTGTACAGATCCACCTTTTGTTCTTACAAAGGAGTAGGAGGATTAAGATACCTGCACTCACTATTCTTATAAAAATGTGTACATTTTATTTTCCTAGTAGATCATTTTGCCCTTGCTGCTGTTGATTAAATACAGTGGAATGAAAAAACAAAAAAGCTTTCCTTGATAACAAATACATAAGTAATGGGTGGGATTTTCTGGCTCGGCACCTCATGCTTCACAAAAGTTTCCATAACTAGATTATAATGCTCAGAGCACTAATAATGTCTGCTCGGCAGCCTTCCCCACTGTTCAGAAAATTTCACTCCTGCAGTGCTTTGGCTTGCAGGAAGAAATCGCTGCTGAGGTTGTGGAGCTTTTTTTCCAAGTCTGCTGGTATTTTAACTGTGGTCAGACAGTTATAAAGAAAGGTTAGTTCTCCAAAGGATATATACTCTCTGCTTAGCCAATTCTCTTCCCCTGGCTGGGATCAAATCGGCTTCCAATGCAGATTTTTTTTTTAAAAAAAAAAGTATCTTAAAGAAAATAGGGCCCTTTAATTGAAAAAGAGCTACTTAAAACAATGCTGGGATTTTGTTCCAGAGAAATATTTGGGCACTTTCACTGAGAAAGGAGGTTAAAAGGTTGTCACTGCTTTCTCCAGGGGTTCAGTCTGACAGTGAACATGTGTTTCCTCCCTTTAATCGGCTCGCCAGTAGCCAGAAAGCTGCTTGTTTTCTGCAGAGGTTGTCAAAAATGATTTCAGTTTGGAGACGATGAATGATAAAAGAGGTTTTCAAACACAGTTTTGCACTGTAGCATTCACAGTCCCAGAGAGGATGGATTGTATTACAATCACAGTGTAAAGGGCCATGTTCTTGCAGTAAGAAAACAGTCCTTCCCTC
This sequence comes from Pantherophis guttatus, assembly GCF_059756535.1. Taxonomy (NCBI): domain Eukaryota; kingdom Metazoa; phylum Chordata; class Lepidosauria; order Squamata; family Colubridae; genus Pantherophis; species Pantherophis guttatus. Next base: position 193,757,840 of record NC_142063.1, read on the forward strand.
AACCTGTTTGATCCTTCCACTTATCTTTCGCCCAAATTGTAACAGAAAAAGAAAAAGCTGGAGCATAAGAAGCAGAGGGCTGGCTTTGGAAGAGAGTACGAGATCTGCTCATTTTTGGAAGAGGTGCCCACTCCCCACCCCACCCCACTCCAATCTTTATAAGGAAGTCTGCAGAACTTTTAATATAGCAAGAAGCAGTTAAGAGACAGATGCTTAATGTCAAAGAAAAGAAGTACCATCCAGGCATTCGGTAGCCACTGAAAGACATGTGCCAGCTCTATTCCTGGCTGGTAGACTATTAGTCATGACCTCATCTCTCTATGGAACAACTAGGATGGTTGATATCATCATATTTCCTATTCCTTTGCAGCCTTCTCAAACCCTAATGCATTCTAAAAGTGCAAATTTCATTTCTCAGAATTGTCTGACTGTTACTTAAAAATAAGGATTAACATTAAGCAAAGGAGGGAAGTAAGGGAGCATTCGCTATACAAGTTCTAATAAGACCCAAAACAAACTAATCAATGCAAACAATAACAAATGGCCTTTTGGAGGAAGGTGATCAGATTGGAAAGAAAAGAGTATTAGGCCCTGGAGTAAACATTGAATAGAAGAATAAGAATTGGTTAGATGCATAATATGAATAGAAAATTTGGAGCAAGCCCTAACGTAAAACTTGATATCTTTCTCCCAAAACATTGTGTCTATTCAGCCCATGTGAAAGTGTTCCTTGTCATTATAAACAAAACCAATCGTTCCATTCTTTGTCCTCCTACCTTGATGTTCTCCATGGCTACAAAAGAGAAAAATTAACATCCTTCCAAAAGTATGGTCATTGGCCAGCTTTTCTGCAGCCATCCACAGCACAAAGAGCAACAAAAATCATCCAGCAGCTGCCTGACAGGATTGTGGCACATCCCACTTTTCTATTGAAGGAACCTGAATGGAGAAGTAGATTTCACTTTCCCCCCCATCTGATTCTAATTACTGTTTAAACTATAGTATGATCCTTCAACATGTATGACCAACAAAGAAATATTCCCATCTGAACGCCAAAGAAAGCTTTTCTATAAGAGTACAGAGCATGTAACAACTTCTTTCGCATAGCTTTTCCCAAACCCTCGCTATCAATAGAGCCCATGGACATAAAATTTTATGAGCCTAGGCAGATTTTGAGAAGAATCATGATTTTTGCTTTTCTTACACTCAATATTCAGAAATTTAACCTGCAACAACAAACATTTAAAACTCAAAGCACAAAGATTCCAAACAGCTGAAATCTTCCCCTGTTCTTCCTGCTGTCCAAAATATTTAGCTAGTATCACAGAGATTTGGCTAAGTGGGATCAATCAGCTATTCAATCTATTACAGTTCGTGATCTGTATTCAAGATACTGCAGCCTAATGAATGTGGTAATGGAATCCTTGTGTATGTATTTCCATAGCAGGGTAGAGATTTGCATAAATGTCATCTTCTGTTGACTTGCCTGCTACAGGAGTTGAAGTATTGACCTCACTGGGAATTCTCTTTTTCCCATCCAGTCAAGGGGGGGGGGGAAGAAATGTAATAAAATGAGAATGAAATACACAGAAACATGCACACAAATTTTAGAATATTTAATAGGTTTCATCTGGTAGGGCATGATAACATGTAGTGAGATTTGGCTCTAAAAGAGGAAGCTAACTATAAGTGCAAAGTAATGAAAATCCAAAAGAATTAGGTTTCATCACAGGCATGACTGACTAAAAAAAATGCTGTCATCATAATACTATAAAGCAGCTTGAAGAATGATACCCTACAGATTTCTATAGTTTTGTGCATTCATTATCCTGCTCTTCCATGCTCAGCTTACATGTCATCAGAGACGATGAGATTTCAATTCTAAAGAATGACACACAGAAAAAAAAATGTAAATAAAAATAACTTTGACTGCACAGACCAAGCCTTAAGAACAAGCCAGAATTGAGAAGAAAGCAACAGACAGCAAATGCTGACATTGCAAAAAAGCTGAAGAAACCGTGAACCGCCTAGTTAGTTGCTGCAAGAAGATTGCACCATCAACGGCGTGACAAAGAAGCAACAATGATGCATTAGAATATCTGCAAGAATATCTGCAAGCAAGAACTGGTAGGACCATCAAATAGAGAAAGTAATAGAAACTGAAGAAGCTAAACAGCTTTGGGACTTTAGAATCCAAGCAGGCAAGCACCTGCCATATAACATCACAGACTTAATAACTGTTAATAAGAAAGACCAAAAAAAAGTTTGGATAGTGTATGTTCCAGCAGAAGAAAAGCAGGAGAAAAGAGAAAAAAGAATTGGAAGAAAAGAAAATAGAAATAGAATGATTGTCACAAAAAAAGCAAAGATAATCCAATAGCAATAGGCACCTTGATACAATTCCAAAACATCTGGAGCATTATTTGAACACCATCGGCATTGACAAGATCACCATCAGTCAATTGCAAAAGGCAGCTTTACGTGGAACAGCTTACATCCTGCAACAATACTTTTAATACCATGAAACAAAAATATCTATCTAACCAAGTCTTTGGGAAGGACTTGATAAATGGATAAAAATTCCCAATCCAGCATAAACATCTTTCTTACTATATGAACAACCATAATAATAATTATTATTACTTAAGAATAGAACAAAATAACTTACATGGTGCTTCCTGGTTTTTCTGATAAAGCAGAGAGTAAAGGAAGCATGAGATACTTTCATTTTTTTTAGCAGAACTTCATTAACAAAATATTAGTCCATAAAACAAGAACCTAGGAAAACTTAATGTAGATCTCAGAATCCATATTATGATCCTGTGAATTGAACTTCAGATACGAGAGCATTACGTCTTTAATTATGGTACTCAGGTGTTTTATTTTTAATAGGGTTGGAGAGAAATCCTGATGAATTCCTTTGCGCACCCAGAGAAAAGATACCACTTATGATTAGTCTCAGAATTTACTACTTGATTATAAAAATGCGAGTCTGAGAAAAATGCCTACCTCTTAAGCAGTGTTTTGGTGGGGCTAATCAAAGAAGGATTTTCTGGCACACAGCAAGTATGAATATATAGGGCACTAGCTGAGAACAATGTATCTTTATGCTTTTCCTCATGGTAGCAGGGTCATAGTACAAGCATATTAATCAGTCCACTATAAGTACAATCTCTAGATCATATTTTAATCTGATTCTATTTACTGTATTAAATGAAATTACTAGAGTGATAGGAATCACAAAGGAGCTGTTTGCCAAGTTGCAAAAACAATGAGACCAGATACTGGAATTGTACAAGAGCTGTTAATCTAATTTTCCTTTTTGAACCCAACATTTCAATGTCCTAACACCAACTATTTCAGGTAAACAGAACTGAATCAAGTCCAATATTGTTGGGCTGATTCTTGATAATATTATATCTTTGTAACCTGGAAGATATTTAGGGATTTGCAAAAATTCAAAAGGCGCGATCCAGTGATGCTTCTGAGACATCCTCTGTCCACCCAATAGTATAAAGAGGGTTTCATATAAATCCTGTTCCTTCCTTGTTGCTTTTTCTGAGCCTTCCAATTGCTGCCTGTAGCTGTGAAACAACACAATGTGTTTCAATGGTTCAGAGGCATTGACTCTGCTCCTCAACAGAGAAATCATATCATCTCCTTAACACAAAGCATTTTATAGGTCAAACTGGCCCAAACAACCAAATAATATTTTAGCACTTGTACTCCAAATGGTTTTTCCTGTTATCAGGACATAACCACCACCAGCACCCCAAAGTTTAAGAATTAGGAATGAAATTTGGCAGCATGGTTGGAGAAAACACACACACACACACACACACACACAGAGAGAGAGAGAGAGAGAGAGACAGAGAGAGACAGAGAGAGAGAGAGAGAGAGAGATCTCATGGGCCTTGGAACAGGCTAACTTTTTTGCTTTAAACCATCCTTGTAATTTTACTTCAAATCAATGCAACATTCTAATAAAGAAGTTGAATATTATAGCATTAGACCCACCTTGTTCACATACCCCACATTTTAATGAAAGCAAAACTTCCTAGCAGCTCTTGGGAATACATTACTCCCCCTCCCCCCCATTCTCTTTAAAACTCTGCAGTATTGGAATACCATTAAGTTCAAACATCCCTTTAAAGTATCATTTCCTAATTCTTAGCATATAGCAAGAGCAACTGGGTGGCAAGCATGTTTGAGACTCTGAGGAAAAGGGCTGTTCAGTTGACCTTGATAACTTAACTGAAACAGTATATGTGTAAATCCATCACAAATCCCAGGCCTTTTACAACTTTCGTCCCTATGGAAATCAGATCACAAGACTGTTTACAAGAGACTACAATTCATTTGGCTAAAGAGCCATGATAGCGGAGCCTCTGGTATCATTTGGAATTGCAGTAACTTAATCTGACGCAAATAGGCTGAAAGAAAAGGAGCGAGGATTAGGTAATTATTGCAAACAAATCAGTTTTAATATTTCATCTATTTTTTTTTTAAAAAAGGCACCCTTTCCACCGTAAATGTCATTATTTTGGCACTTTGGATATTCATTGAATTTTTATGTAGTTTCCCAAAATGTCAATTCCCTCTTCAGATTCTGAGATCCTAAACTGCAGTCTTTTAAAGCATGGGAAATAGCTTCATAAGAAGATTTTACTGCACAGCTTAATGTATAAGATACTTCAAAATCGGTCACTATGGGCCAGCCTATTCTGGAAAGAAAATGGGAGGGTTTTCAACGACATCCTGTATTCGGAAATAATCTACCTCTTCCAACTGGACAGCAATGGATTCCTTACAATTCCAGTACTAAAGGCCCACATTTCTGGCATTGAGAACAAATACATTTTGATCAACATTTTGATTACTCTTCCCCAGATAATCATACAGTATATAGCCATATGCTTGGGAACAGCATTGACAATGGGCACATTATATCTTTTTTTTTCTCCAGCCAAAAACCTCTTAGAAATATTTACTGCAAACAGATGGAAGTAAAATATTGGCCTGAAGAATTTGTCTTAAAAACTCTTGTCTTCTGAAAACATTGACATTTTACTACTTACAATAACTATTAGCTAGTTGTTGTACTCTGTAAAGTATAGGTCAAACTTTTAAATTAAACAGCACCACTAACACATTCCCAAATTACTCATATCTTCCAGATTCTTTGAATATAGCATACAGTATGAAGTTCATGCCAATCTGCAAAGCTTTGTTTAGAACAAAGACTGTTGTATGTCTATTTTCTTTTCTGCCTTTCGTGTGTAGTAGCACATGACTTCCAAGATATTTGAAAAATACAAACTGCTTATACTGAATGTGATCATTTTTTTCAGAAATGTAGCCTTGATGTGGAAACAACAACAACAACAACAACAACAAAAACCTGTGGCAATGCTAGCAGGATTGATATAAGCTATTTTTTTGCACAGCACAGCTGATTTCCTACTTTGTATATATATGAATCACATTATACATTTGTAGTATTATATGTGACAGGGAAAAATAAAGTCAAAAACAAATGCAGTGCTGAAAGGGCAGATAATGATAGTGATTAAAGGTAAGGTAAAGGTTCCCCTCGCACATATGTGCTAGTCGTTCCTGACTCTAGGGGGCAGTGCTCCTCTCCGTTTCAAAGCCAAAGAGCCAGCACTGTCCAAAGATGTCTCTCTGGTCATGTGGCCAGCATGACTAAATACCAAAGGTGCATGGAACGCTATTATCTCCCCACTAAAGGTGGTCCCTATTTTTCTACTTGCATTTTTTACGTGCTTTCGAACTGCTAGTTTGGCAGAAGCTGGGACAAGTAATGGGAGCTCACCCCGTTACGCGGCACTAGGGATTTGAATCGCTGAATTGCTGACCTTTTGATCGACAAGCTCAGTGTCTTAGCCACTGAGCCACCGCACCCCCTTGTGATAGTGATTAAGGCTATGCAATACATTTTCACATAGCATCTATCTGCAACTCTTTTTAAAAAGGAGAAGGTGCACTTCATTTAAGGAGTTGGAGACTGCATTGTCCTTGCATGCTCCAAAACACATTTTGCCCTTCAGATCTGAAGCATTACTCAATCCTAATACTGACATTATTAATAACCACTAACGAAAAAAATATGATGGGAGATAAACCCAGTTGTTATAACCTGGGTTATAATTTATAACCTTCTTGCATGAACAAAAGAAATCCATAGTCATTTCAATCTGAAAATTCACTTCAATCTGAAAGAGCAGTAGTACAATTCCATGAGAAATTCCGCTCTGTCTCCTGTGGTTTTAAAGACAACAGAGATACATTATTTGAGCACACTACACATATTAGCTCACAAGTGCTGCCAACCTCTAAGAATGAACAGCCCTGAGCAGGAGCTTTGCAACAATCTTTGCAGCTGGTTAGAAAAGAAGAGAAGTTTGGCAGAAAAAGCAGAAGAAAAATCCTTTTCTCCCAACCTGCCAGGAAAAAAAAATGCTATCTACTGTATGTTTCAGAGCTATTCCTGGCTTCTTCTGCACTGCATATTTTGGGAGCTGGAGTTTTCTGGTGACAGGAAAGAGGAAAATGTGTTTTTCCCCATTCCATCTTTTTTTTTTTTTTTAATGTCCCTGGCAGGGAAGGGGGAAAAAAATCAACAACAACCTCACAGCATGTATTTCATTCATTCTTCCAATTTTGAGGCCCTTCTTAAGTTATAATATAATTGGGCTTGGGGTTGAGTGAAAGTTCATAATCCATAAATTTGCAGAAAAGCAATGCCATGGCAGAGTCTGATTTGGAGCATTGCTTTTACTGTGCTCATGATGGAACATTATAACATTTAGCTCCAGTACAGCACGATCTCTCTGCAAAATAAGGCAGTCCCACTATTGTATTGCTTCACCTTACCTGAAACAGTTTAAGGAAGCAATTGCTGCTAACCAGCTAACTTTCTCCTCTATTCTTCCAGGCTAATGTTCTGCTTATATCCAAATTGACTGTATGGCCTGCATGTGAAGGAAGAAAACAACCACATTGGTTTTTTTCCCTATTTCTCATTCTCATAACTGTTACCTATATGTCTGTGTCAGGCATAAGATGCATATAATGATATGTGGAAATGAGGTTGCGAAACCAGAGGAAGAGTCACAGACTAGACAACTGGCATGTAAAAGATATATCAGCTGAAGCAGGAGACCCAATACCTGTGATGGCGAACCTATGGCATGTGTGCCAGAGGTGACACGCAGCGCCCTGATGGCACACCAGCCATTGCCCCAGTTCAGCTCTGTTGCGCATGTGCACATGCCTCCCGACAGCCAGCTGGTCTTCAGGTCTCTGCCGCACATGCGCGGGAATGGGGCATGTGTGGAGGCTGCATGCGTGAAGAGCATGTGCAGGGGGTGCATGCGTGGGGCAGGGTGCATGCGCAGGGCTGCATGAGCATTGCATTTGGGGGGTTCGGGCGTGCATGCATGCATTCATGCGCACACGCCTTTTGGGCACTGGGTCTGGGAAAAGATTAGCCATCACTGCCCTATATCATTTCAATGGCTGTCCAGTCTCCTTTTTAAAGCCCACAGTGATGGAGCACCCACAACTTCTGAAGGCAATCTATTTCATTGGTTTATTGTTCTCACCATTAGGAAATTTCTCCTTAGTTCTGGGTTGCTTCTCTCCTTGATTAGTTTCCATACATTGTTTCTTGTCTTGCCTTCAGGTGCTTCAGAAAATGCTTCTTTGGTGGGGCAGCCCCATAAATATTAGAAAACTGCTATCATGTAGTCCTTCTTTTCACTAGACTAGACATACCCAATTCCAGCAAGTGTTCTTTGTATGACAGAGAAGGCATGGGAAGCATTTCAGAAGGGACCCTCCCTAGTTTTCTGAGAGCAAAAGGAAAGTGGGGAGGGGGGAGGCTTTTAGTCTTGCAAGATTCTGTTAATATAACATTAAAATAAAGGTAGAGTTAGTACTCGTGGTTGTCTGGATTACCTTGAAGAGCTAAATTGTATCGTATTGCTCCTAAATGGAATGTCTCTCTTGGTGACAAGAATGGAAAGCCTGGTGATTTCATGGACAGCCCATGTTGTTTGCTTAACGACAGTATGGCACTACCATGGCTTTCTTTTAGAATGCTTTGTCAACATTCCAGTCTAGTCTACAACCTATTACATTTCGTATTTTCACAGTTCAAGTCATCAGGCTACTTGGATAGTATTTTCCAATTCTATCATTAAGAACAGCAACATTTGAAGAAGAAAGTTTTGTGCTGGAACTTTTCCTATATTTACTTCCTACCAGCTCTGATTTCCACTTCTGGACCAAATTGTCCTTCCCTCACAGATTAAATTTGGTTCTTTTCAACTGAAACATTAACATTCCATAAATTAATTGCACTCTCGTGGTCAATAAGTGCTGGAAGATCACAGATTCTTGTATTTTAGTGGCTTTAAATTTTTCATTTTATTTTTCAGTGCAAAGTTCTTCTTGCAGTTAGGGAATCTCAGAGAAGGCCAACTTTTTGACATTATTTTGAGATGATCCCATTTCATACCTGAGCAGAGAGATGCAAAATTACTCAAACTCAACACTATTTGAATTTACAGATTTCCGAGTATTGTAAATAAGTGGAAACTTTCTAGCTGGAAGTATTTGTCATCTACTGCAGGGGTCTCCAACCTTAGCAACTTTAAGACTTGTGGACTTCAACTCCCAGAATTCTTCATGTCTTTTATATAGCTTTGTTGGCTGAGGAATTCTGGGAGTTAAAGTCCACAAGTCTTAAAGTTGCTAAGGTTGGAGACCCCTGGTCTACTGTAATTTAATACTCTCCTTTCTGTTGTTACTCCTCATATATGTTCCATGTATAAATTATTGCATGTGAGCCAAAAGAAAGAGTATGACATCATGAGCATCTATGTATCTATGAGAGAGAGAGCTCACTCTTTGGGCAGGACCAAACCAAGGGTTTGTCACAAGGACTAAGTGAAAAGCCTCTAAAGAGTAAAAAAGAATTGATGGAGGAATCATTCAAACAGACGGTTATGATTTATTTAGATAAATCAAAATCCTAACTTGAAAGTTGCAGGAACGTCTCTCCAAATGTTAACATGTGCTTACAGGTTACTACTTCAGTGTTGTGAAATCAGAATTTGATTTCTATGATAGTCTTTTCCAAGCGGTTGACCACTCCATTCAGAACAAAGGGAAGGCTTCTTCATGCCATTCCGCTGACAGATTTTCTAAACTAATGTTTGCATTACTTTTACTTTATTCTCCAGAGAGACAAGGGATTTTTTTCCAGATGCACTAAAGATCAAGAAATGAATGGGTGGGAAATTGTGCCTGAACCCTCCTGGGACACCTGTAATTCCCGTCAGTATTCCTGCAGAGATAGTTTGGACAATCAAAACATCAGCCTTTCACATCTCGCCAAATTTGGGCCTTTGTCAAAGACAACTTCATATTTGTAGATCTCCATTCCAACGGAGGGTGCAGGAACAAGTTCTTCATATTCATCACTTACTGTCTGGGGTTTTGGATGGGTGCAGTGTTGTTAACAACAAGAAACCAGAAACCCAAATTCTGTTCTGTTAGCATCAACAGTACATGTTTAATGAACATTTGTTTTAGTTTGAGTACATAGTGTATAGGCTAAGCATTTTGGCAGAATGCCCCATGCCTGTAAAAAAAAATCTGTTTCTTTAACTCCATTACAATTTACAGTTTAATTTTGTAAATGGTGGGTTTACTGTGCCCTTCAGCATGAGTGATTGCCAGTGTTTTCAATCACCAGACCAATCATGAAGCTGGATCTTCTCTTCCACATTTTTATAAATATTTACCATTCAGGAGCTTGGCCCTTAAACTAGACACAATTATTAAGCGGCGTTGTCACGTTCCTGGAGAGAAGCTGAACTCCTCCTGGTTGCAGAGCAACATTTCCCAGACACACTTTTCCCTCTAGCTCTTCTTGGGCTGTTCTTAGCCTCCAATTTTAAACCCATTCCCCAAAATAGAAATCCTGCCAATTAATAGAACTGAAATACATGCACTAATGCTAGAAAGTCAAGAAACAAATATACGTGAAGACACAGAGGGTATAGTGACCTAATTGCTAGATATGTTCCTACCACTGAATGATTTGTGCTTAACGAGTAACAGTTTAGCGTTAAATTATCACTATAAGCTTGGGCTATAATTCACTGCTGTTTCTCTTGGGATGCTTGAAAGGGACACTGAAAGAGATTGAGATTGCAGAGTAATTCATTTTGCCTTCTTAGGGTTTTGAGGCTGCTTCCTGACTGCTGCCAGTTCCTCCTTTTGAAGACACAATAGCAATAGCATTTAGACTTATATACCACTTCATGGTATATAATTACAGCCCTCTCTAAGTGGTTTACGGAGTCAGCGTATTCCTGCAACAATTTGGGTCCTCATTTTACGGACCTCGGAAGGATGGGAGGCTAACTCAACCTTGAGCCTTATCAGGATTGAACTCCTGACACAAAATAATGTAAGTGTAAAATTTTCAGTCCTTGTAATATTTAATTACTTTCATTTGCAACTATCTGCCAAACCTTGTTTTCTCTGTGTGTCAACCATTTATTCTTTTTCTTCTTCAACGTCTCATCAGCTGGTAGGAGGTCATCCACCAGTCAGGATGCTGCAGCTTGAATGCTGTATGTAATTTCAAAACTGTGAAATTATTACACAGTTGATTTGAAGATTCCACCTTGGACTCTCTGGGGTGTTTTGTCTGCTCCTCCTCAAACAACCCATTTGAGTCTCTGCAAGTTTAAAATAACACTTAAGGGAAAAAATAGGAATATGGATCCCAATTATAAATATCTATCTACAATAATAATAATAATAAATGAGCAAGGCCAAGCAGATTCTAAATTAAGCAGTAAAAGTGAATAAACTGAAAGAGACACCAGGCATAAATAACTCCAGAGATGAAGGAAATATACCTTGTTATGAATATGGGGCTAACCAAGTCCAGATAATTAAAATAAACAAATATAGGGAAACTGCTAAATAATTTACAAACTACTAGTCTGAAATCCCTCATTATGTTCAGAATACTGCACAGAGAAAGCATGAAGGTGCAAAACCTAAAGGTAAGGAATTCCCGCTCATATGGTTTCAAAATTATGCAAATGTGCCTTTTTTTCTTCTCCATATAAAATAGTGGTGGTAGGATCTCTTTATCTATACTTGCTAGGAAGCTTGGTGAGAAGTTGGTGTCAAAAAGTGGGGGGCATGGTGATACCTAGGAAAGAAACTCAGGAAATTGAGTGCTGACTAAGAGGACAAATATTGAGAGAGAGAAACCAGAGATCCCTAATCCTGACCAAGGCCTACATTTCCCAAGTTCTCAACCCCCCAAAGCATGTAACTGGTCACTTCCATGGATGTCACCTCATTTTCCTTCCAAGATTGTGGGATGTTATAGGCATTACACATTGAACTGTGTTGGAACAGTGGCAGCTTAAGGGAAAAATATTTAGTACACAAAATGATACCCTAAAACCGTTTACATCAAGGACTATGAACAAGATACAGACATCAAGAGGAAAATTTGGGTACTCGGGGTATTATGATCAGTTTGTAAATTGCAAACTGAGATTGGGACGGAATTCTCTTTTGAAAGTTAGCGTCTACCCTTAGTCTAGAACAATAGGAAAGTCATTCGTCTGCTTCCCAATTTACGATAAAAGTGGCAATGCAAACATAATGAGTATGAAGCACTTCTGAAGTTTCTGCTGGATTAAACTAACATTGCTAGAAAAGAATGGAACAAATATATTCATATATTCTTTCCATATAAGGAAAAGTAATTTCAACTCTGGAGGTTTTTAAGAAGAGATTGGATAACCATTTGTCTGAAATGGTATGGGGTTTCCTGCTTGAGTTGGGTTGGACTAGAACATCTCCAAGGTCCCTTCCAACTCTGTTATTCAGGATGGATGGATGGATGAATGATCTTCAAGAAAAAACCTTTCAAATAGAAATTCAGACAAATTCAATCCAATGTGGTTAGAAACGTTTAGCAGCCTTTACTGAGGTTGCTGCTGACACTGCTGCCAACTTTTCAGATGTAAAAGAGAGGGGGTGAAAATATCTCTTGTCTTTCTTTTCTCTCTCTCTCTCTCTCTCTCTCTCTTCTGCCCTTAGCTCTGTCATTACAAGCTGAAAATTCTGAGACCAATTACCAATTTGTCTGCTAAAATACCTGTCAGAGATTTCCTGTTCACATTAAATCAGTTTATTAATAGAACATAGCCTCTATGATTTGACCGTAGATTATGAAATAAAGTTGGTGAATCAAGTAACAGGGGTTTATGCCCTTAGAAATGAGACAAATGTATGAACTATGGTATATCCAGATTTATTTATTTTTTCCTTGAAAAGAAAAAGCAGTGAAATCATGCTTTCCAGGGGTGAAATCCAGCAGGTTCTGACAGGTTCTGGAGAACCGGTAGCGGAAATTTTGAGTAGTTCGGAGAACTGGTAAATACCACCTCTGGCTGGCCCCAGAGTGGAGTGGGAATGGAGATTTTGCAATATCCTTCCCCCAGGAGTGGGAATTTTGCAGTATCCTTCCCCTGGAATGGGGTGGGAATGGAGATTTTCCTTCCCCTGCCACACCTACCAAGCCACACCACGCCCACCAAGCCACGCCCACAGAACCAGTAGTAAAAAAATTTGGATTTCACCACTGATGCTTTCATATTATCTGACTCATGCTGCTTTGACTCTGCTGGTATGATTTGGCATGAATCTTGATGGGATTTGATTGTAGCCATTTGCCTGATCATCAACCTGAGGATATCAATGGCACCTGCCCATAATTAATACTTGACAGAGACAGTGGCACAGATAATAGGATGTTGAACAAGAAAGACTAAGGAAAGTATTGGTTTGTATACAGTGTCCAGCTCCTCTATGGTATATTATTTCCTGCTGGGTCTTTTCCTGCCCTTAGAATAATATTTTTTTTCCCCAAAGTAGAATCTTTACGATAGATCCTCAAGCAACCAAGTGTGTATTCCTTTGGCTGTTTTGAAACTTCCACAAGTTTATACTTCGAAAGTCCTTAAGCAATTGTAGTGTAAGAAAAGAGGTCTAGGGAGTTTCATAAGATCCAGGCTAATGAATGGGTTTAAGTTCAACTGAGGCTTCTCTGAAAGTACATTTGGTTCCCAAATGTGTATTGGTCCAATGGTATTTTGTAGAATCTTTTTTTTTTTTTCAGAAAGAGGATTTTATATATAAAGCTGGTGATAACAACACTCATCCAAATTCATGGCATTAATTTTCTCTTCTAGGCATATAGTATTCCAGATTATGAAACAAGTTGTTAAAGGAAAAGTAATTTTTTTAAAAAAGAGATTAGATATAGATATCACCAGTCTTCAGTACTGTAGAAATTATCTTCCTTTCCTCTGCCAGCCCCAAGATGCTCAAACAAGTGGATACAAAATTTTTCTTCAATGATTTGAATAGAGATCTCCAGACCGTGACTATTTAGCATTTTCACTCTCATAATATTACAGAAATAATAGGGATGCTCTCAACATGCTTATTACACAATGCAAATTTTCACTAAACTATACATGTATGAAAGTGTTGCAGGAATATTGAAAAAGAAATTATTCCTGTTTTGCATTCTCCTCCTCTTTAAAGCTTAAGCAAATTATAATTATCTTCGGAGATAAAAGACGTGAGCAGTAAATCCTTTCCCCACAATCCAGTTGTTGTGGTTGCTTTGACCTCACTTGGTTGCTTTGTGGTTGCTTTGACCTCACTTAATATTTCTTCGTATTGTTAAGGCCTATAAAGAGAGTGGCCATAAGCATCCATTGGGGGAAGGTAATGGTAGGGAGCAAATAGCAAAACATGTGTCAGTGCTTCATGACATACAATATATAACCTAATTTACATACTTAAATGATGAAAAACCCTCAGAAGCAGGTTATATAGCAAGCAGAAAAGATCCAAGCTGCAAAATCCTGCTGGCCAATAGATGACAATTTAGACTGTATGACTGTAACTTGTTGCTGTATCCTTATGATTTATATTGATTGTTTCCTAGTATGATTCAATTGCTTATTTGTACCCTATGACTATCATTAAGTGTTGTATCTTATGATTCTTAACGAATGTATCTTTTCTTTTATGTACACTGAGAGCATATGCACCAAGACAAATTCCTTGTGTGTCCAATCATACTTGGCCAATAAAGAATTTTATCTATCTATCTATCTATCTATCTATCTATCTATCTATTATCTATCACCTATCATCTATCTATCAATCATTTATTTTCTTTCTTTTTTTACATTAACTTTGTGTCATTAAAAAGCTCTTTCCCTATGCTTCCTCAGACTGGAAAACTATGTTTTAAATGTATTTTGCATTCTATTTTTTACCCACTTCTGAATTCCAATGAAGTACTTATAAGTTCCCAGGTAGCACTTTTCCCACCTAAACTTGTACAAAGTGTAGCCCAATAATAAAGTAAAGCATGCTATTTAGAGAACATTTCCAAGTGTATACAGCACATTTCTTTCAGGCTATATCCCTAGACTTTCGTGACATGTTTAACTTTAAGCATGAAAGGGGTTAAAGACAGATTTGATGGCATACCAATTCTTCAGAGGTGAAATTTGTTGGTATATCTGACCAGTGGGATTTGAGAGAACGAGATGCACTTAGCACAACTGATCTCGACAAGCCATACAGACACACAGAGACAAGCACACTGAGTTTAGGTCGCACTGATGTTCAATCTGCCTGCTTAGCTGATGAAAATCTAAGGAGGTCCAGACCAAGAAACTCCAGGAAAATCACTAAGATTCAATCTGTCTGTTTAAAAACAACATACAGTATAGCTGTCCTGGGACTACTGTTTCGGTTTGCCAATGGAGAAAAGCATGACTGAACGCTTCACATCTGGGGAAAATTGGTTGCTGTGTGCCTCATTGCTGAGGCAAAATCAGAATCTAGTCTTATTTTGAAGCACTAGTTTCTGAGAAGGGAATGAAGGAGTTAATCGAAGAGGATGGTTTTTTTTTTTCCTTTCCTTCTGCAAGCTGCTATCTTTTATAATCTTACTTTTCAGGTATTTTTTATTAGTTTATCAAAATATAAAATACAGAAATACAAAGAAAAATGAAAACAATGGGAAAATAGGAAAGGGGGAGAGGAAAAAGGAAAGCATTGACTTCTGACTCCCTTTGGCGCAGTAAAATAAGGCATACAACTTTGACTTGTTACTTTTATGTAATATATACTAGCCATTTCTATAACAACAAACCTAACTAGCAATAGCACCTAGACTTATATACCGGTTCACAGTGCTTTACAGGCCTCTCTAAGCAGTTTACAGACTCAGCCTATTACCCCCAACAATCTGAGTCCTCATTTTACCAACCTCAGAAAGATGGAAGGCTAAGTCAACCTTGAGCTGGTGAGGATCGAACTGCTAGCAGTCAGCAGAATTAGCCTGCAATACTGCATTCTAACCATAGCACATGTCTAATCAAAAAAAATCCAAAATCAAAGTTTTGTCTTTTTTTTACCTCAAGCACAAAGTCCAAAAGTGGTTTCCAAGAAGAAACAAAATTAATAGTATTCCTTTCTTTAATCAAAGCAGTGAATTTAGCTATCTTTTCTAACTCCATCAACTTTTGCAGCCATTCACCCATTGTGGGAATCAAAGTGTCCTTCCATTTTTTTTTAAATTTTCAAGGCTATTACCATATTTTTTTTTCTTAAAATGGAAATAATTTGAACTAAGGTGTGCTAAAGCTACAAACGTCCAACTAATAATTTTAAAAAGGCAAGAAGTGGCAAGAAAATTCATCAAGTTAGATCTGTTTAAGAAGAGAATGGATTCATGGCTTCTTGGGATCAGGTACCATTGCATGTTACAGAAAAGCAAACAGTGTCCAAATAGAAGTGGAAGATTAGTCATCAAGAGCCAGAACCAAAATAAAATTACTTACAATGCTTGTCCATATTCTTCATAAAATATTATACATAGGTTTTTTCTATTTATTTATTTAATTGTACACACCACATACATATGCACACATTAAGCTTCAAATAGATAACAATGCCTTCAAGAACAATTTACTGCAAACCTACAAACTATATTCAAACAAGACAAATAGATGATTATCCAAAATAATGGATCAAGACAAGCGGTAGAAGATTAAGACTCTTAAAGTCAATAGATTAAATGCATGAATTTATATAGTCCATTGCATCATACTTATATGCTTATGGATCAAATCTGCAGTCTTACACACACTTAAGACAACATTTGATACCAGGCAAATTTAAAATAAACAAGACACACATGCATATCTAGCAGTGCTGCTGAAGTCAATGAGCCTTACCTTTTAGTAGATAAGATTGCACTACTGATGCTTACTCATACAATATTTTGGAAGAAAAAAAACCCAAAACTCAAAATCATATCCC
The DNA here is from genome assembly GCF_059756535.1 of Pantherophis guttatus. Lineage (NCBI taxonomy): Eukaryota > Metazoa > Chordata > Lepidosauria > Squamata > Colubridae > Pantherophis > Pantherophis guttatus. Next base: position 193,774,328 of record NC_142063.1, read on the forward strand.
ATACAGCTTGAATCCAAAAGTTTGAGCATTATCCCTAGTCTAATTTTGTATTTTTCTTTAGTCAGAGAATTTTTGATGTCAAATTGCAAACTATTTGACATTCCAATTGGTATTCCAATTTCCCTTAGTTTCAGAAGGAACATGCCATGAAGTATGGAGAATGAAAGAATGTGCAAAAAAACCAAAAACCAACCCTAACCAATTATCTTTTAGGTCCTTGTGCTATTCCTTGCATACCAGATATTAGGCAAAAGAAAGTCATATGTTCATTAATTCAGCCTTTCCCAGCTTGATACCTTCCAGTTGCACTGAACTTCAACTTCCATCATTCCCAGACAAGTTCAACACATCTGGAGGGCAGCAGTTTGAATATGGCTACTCCACTGCAGGGTTCAGGAACCCCCATCATGCAGATCTCACAATACTATTGTGTGGCCTGCAGATCCACCTCCCATAGTTATTTCAAAAAATTGGCAGCAAATTGCCATTTTAATAATTACCACTTTAGGTATGTCTGACTGTAATTTTAAATCTTGGAGGGGATAATATTAAGTGCTTTGGTTTAGTGCTTTCTGCATTTTATTTTTAATTTTCCTTTCTGGCTCCATTATTCTTTTTCACTCCCTGTTTTTTTTATTCTGTCCCCCTCCCTGTTTTCCCCCCTTATATTTGCCATTCAAAATCAAACTGTGGTCCTTATCATCTATGGAGATTCTCAGTCATCCAGGTCATGGTTGTCTCAAAAGTGTTTTTCTTTTTTAAAAAAACCTATGTTTTTTTTTTCTTAAGGAAGATTTTTTTTCTCCTTGAAGAAGTCATTTCATCCAAGAAGCTTCATAAATCATGACAGGATTGGGGGAGGGGAGGAGATGGAAGGATCATATTTCTTTGCAGTCATCTGGTTGTTAACATTCTTTCTGGGAGCCATTGAGGCCACTTAGGAGTTTATCTGTGCCCTTAGGGTCACCTGAATCAGAGTACAAATGGGTGTGGAATCCAGTGGTGGGTTGCTCCCGGTTCGGCCGAGCCGGTAGCAGTGATGATGTGACGCCACTGAACCGGTTCTCTATGACTGAGAGCTGGGCCCTCCTGCCTGCCTCTGCTTTATTCCTATGTTTATTTCTTGGTTTTTAGCTCAGCTGATAGGCACGGCAGAGTGGATTGCCGCACCTCAGCTGGCCAGAAACCTAACACGCTTGCAGTGATCACGCACAAAGTGCGTGCGCGAAGAGAACTGGTAATAACACTGGCTGGAACCCACCACTGGTGGAATCCTCTTGGAACTGCTAAAAAGACTGCATTGTAGACAGGATATAGGTGGTGTCTTATCCCTCCCCTCTGTTGAGAGAAGTCTGCTCAATTTTAACATAGATGGCCTCTTTTACCCCTTTTTCAAAGCAATGTTCCTCTCTATCCAGAATGTGGACTTTGCAGTCTTCAAAAGAGTGACCTTTGTCTTTCAAATGCAGATGGGCCTCTAAATCTTGTCCTGATGATTTTTTAAATTTTTTTTTAAATTTTTATTATAATTCAAAAAAACAAAAACAAAAACAAAAGTAGAATAGTTTTTCCATCACGGTGTAACATCACCAAAATATCCATGTATATATAAACCAATAATCAGAAAGTAAAAATAGAAATTATTTACATATTCTTATATACAAATTTACATTTCCAATAGTTATTAATTACCATAATTATGCCATCATCTATAATTATAATCCAACATTATCCTTTATGTCTCTCCCATCGTTTCTGGATCCAATCATAGCACATGTTCCAACTACTATAAAAATCTGAGTCTCTTTTACCTTTGATCAGTCTGTCGGACTCCGCACATTCCATAATTTTATAAATTATTTTTGAGTCTGTTGGTAAGTCCTCATTTTTCCATTCTTGTGCGAATGCCAGTCTCCCTGCAGTGATTATGTGCAGCATCAGATACCATTTAGTCAATCCAATATTTGCGGGTCTAACCCCCAACAGAAAGGTTTCAGGTTTCAGTTCCACTCTACGGTGTGTAATTTCAAAACAATCATCGTCATATTTTCATCCAATATTTGGCTGCCAGCGGACATGTCCACCATTGATGGAAGTAGGTTCCATTGCTATGCCCACATTTCCAGCACTGTGGAGATGTCCTGGGGAACATTTTAGCTAATCTTGCTGGAGATAGGTGCCATCTATAAACCATCTTATAAAATATTCTCTTTATAAGAGAATGCCATAGTTAATTTCAAATTTTTAAGCCAAAACTCCTCCCATTTTTGAAAATCCAATGAATAACCCATATTTCACCCCCAGGCAATCATGGAGTCTTTGACGACTTCCTCCCTTGCTTTCAATGATAATAGGTAAGAATAGCATTTCAATAAAACTTTCCTGTCATTACCTAACAATATTTTATCAAATTCTTGTTTCCCATGATATATCCCTTCACTCTCCTGAACTTTCTTCCCCCTTGGGTGTATTTGGGTGTAGGCCCACCAGTCTATATTACACCCCTCCGACTTCAGTTGTTCCCGTGTCTTCAGTCTGCCCTGAGTATCCAAAATGTCTTCATAGGTCAAGATGTCCTGATGATTTTATTCTCCTATGTTGTGCCATGTGTTTCTGAAGTGGTTGTTTTGTTTCTCCAATGAACAGATTGGTTTACAACAAGCAAAAGTCAATAGGAGAAGCCAGATTAATTTAACAAAGGCATGGTTTGTTTAATGACCACAATTATTTGCTTATTGACCATGATAAAAAAATGGTCATAAAATTGGGTCCAGTCACATGATGACTCACTTAAAACAGCATACCTTAGTGACCGAAATTCCGGTCCCAATTATGGTCATAAGTCAAGGACTACCTGTAATGTAAAGAACTATACACCCATCTGTGATCTTCCCATCTACCAGCAACCTGATCTGTAGCTAACTGACTTTGTTTCCAAAAAGAGAATTAAAAGGACAAGAATGGGGAAAGCTTCATGTTTGGGACAGAAATACATTCTTCCATAGGAAGAAAAAAGAAATGTTTCTTGACTTTAAAACATTGCTATATTACTTTGCCAGTTCTTGCTCTAAGAATCTAAATCTCAGTTTGGTATCTGCAAAAGACATCTACCTTAACATTCTTAAACTTAAAGGAATAAGATTTTCTTTTTTTTGCTTTTAAAGCAATGCTACATTTCACTGCCAGTTCCAATTAGTACAAAAATCTGAATTTGGTACATGCAAGTGACATCTATCTTCACACAAGCACTGCTGTCATTCCTTTTACATTTTTGGCTGCAATGCCCACCCCGATTTTATGTAATAATGACTGAACCAAAACACTGGCCTCCATGCTCTCCATAGCACCCCTGTATCCAGGGCCAACGTTACTTGAAATGGATGGGTCCCAAATGTTGCTCCCTGTCTCCCCCCACCAAATAAATTATTGATAGATGCCCTAACATTTCTTCAGCTAGTTTGGGCTCAAACTCATGGCACAAAAGGAAGCATTTCATAACAGTGGCTTCTGAATGAGCATTTCTAGCAATGGGACTCATCTCAGCTTCATTTTTTAGGTAGGCAAGGTATAAGGCAGAGGTGGGTTTCAGCAGGTTCAGACCAATTCTGGAGAACCAGTAGCAGAAATTTTGAGTAGTTCGGAGAACCGGTAGTAAAAATTCTGACTGGCCCCGCCCCCATCTATTCTCGGCCTCCCAAGTCCCAGCTGATCAGGAGGAAATGGGAATTTTGTAGTAACCTTTCCCTGGATTGGGGACAGAATGGAGATTTTACAGTATCCTTCCCTTGCCATGCCTACCAAGCCACACCCACCAAGCCATGCCACGCCCACAAGCCACACCCACAGAACCGGTAGTAAAAATTTTTGAAACCCACCATTTGTATAAGGGTATCACTGTAACTGCAGGAGCCACTGTGAGAAGCTAGTATCCAAGGCCGTGCTTGATAGCAAGTTTTATAAAGAAAGCAACCACTCTTTATGAGGTTTCAGATTTGTATCATATGATTCAAAACAACACAATGGGGTAAGATCCTTGGCACTGAATTCCACCTCTGTGAACAGTTTGTAGAAATGCTTGATGTTCTTTCAACAGCTAAAAAGCTACAGCAGATAGCAACTGGTGATAATGAAAGTATATGGAATAATTATTTTTACTGTTAGGGTTTAATCTGTCTAATGATGTTTCCCAGTGTAGTGAATCATGCTCATCTGCTTCTTCTAATCATGGTGTACTGACTTAAAATGTTGCCTCCAGGATCCTGAAGAGCCACTTCTCATGTACTACAGCACAGAACAGCACAGCCAGTACTTGGTTTGTAAAACTTGATTCATCTACGTGATGGAGATTAACAGAGGAAACCATGAAATCCTGTTTAGGTAATCTTATTTTATGAGTTTTTTGGTGTGATTCATTACGTTATTTATCACCTTTAAACTTCTACAAATCATAGGATTAGTTTAGACTTATGAGTCTGCCTTCTCCGGAGAACTATCCCACATGCATCCAGTTCCCTCTTTTAAATGTTGCTACCTTGTGGGATCTAGGAAGCAGGACTTCTCAGTGGCTGACTCTATGCCTGGAACAATATCCTCCTGATATACAATAGACCCTAACTCTATTTGTCTTTAATGAAGCCATAATGACCTGGATTTTCTCTCATGCATTTGGGTCCAATTGATCCCAGTCCTTTTTGGTTGTTTGTTGGTCATTTTAGGTTTTTTATACATTTTTTCAAAATGTTGAATGGTCATCTTGTTTGTTTACAGGTAGTGTCCTTCTACAGTTATTCTGTCAGCAACTGTTCCAAGTTACAATGGTGCTGAACACATGGTGACATTAATCCTCCTGGGCGACCCCGCCAAGAAACATGACTGGATGAGCTTAACCTACTTTATTGTAACACTACATTAACAGAATCATGCAAGGATGAAGTTACAAATTTCCTGCTTCTACTTTTAACCATTTGATTAATTAGGGTGGGTCCAGGGGTGAAATGCAGGGGTGAAATGTAAAATTTGTTACTACCGGTTCTGTGGGCGTGGCTTGGTGGGGGGGGTAATGTGACTGGGTGGGCCTGGCCAACTTTTTTTTTTTAACTTTTCAAAGCATTTTTTCTTTGAAAAGCCTCTTCCGATCAGGCAACTCAGCTGGGATCCTCAGAGAGGCTTTTTTAAAAATGCTTTGAAAAGCCTCTCAGATGATCAGGCAACTCAGCTGGGCGTCAGAGACTTTTCAAAGCATTTTTTTTACCACCTCTTCGGCCAAGAGGTTGCAGAAAAAAATGCTTTGAAAAGCCTCTGACGATCCAAGCTGAGCCGCGCGATTGTCAGAGACTTTTTAAAAAACTTTTTAAAGCATTTTTTCCTCGGAAGAGGTTGTAGAAAAAATGCTTTTAAAAGTTAAAAAAAAAAGGCTCTGATGATCATGCAGCTCAGCTGGGCATGGGGGGGGCAGAGATTTTTGCTACCGGTTCTCCGAACCACCCGCCGCCATCGCTACCGGATCAGGCTAACCAGTCCGAACCGGGAGCATTTCACCCCTGGTGAAATGCTACCGGTTTGGGTGAACCAGTAGTTTAAAAAAGTTACGATCTGACAATCAGCTGTGCCGCACAATTTAGCTTTGCTAGAAAACAGGATTTCCTGCTTTCTAGTGAAGCTAAACCATGCAGCACAGCTGATATCCCCCCCTGCTGTTCTACTTACCTTCCCAAGCCTACTTTTAAAATGCGCATATGTTTGGTGCGCACTGCTCATGTGCACGCAGCGTGCATTTGGTGCGCATGCACAGCACACACTTGGCACGCAGCACATGTGCGGCCAGCAAACCGGTAACAAACTGGTTCAGATTTCACCACTGGGTGGGTCCTTCCTAAGTTTGTTTCTCTGACCCTTATGTCCTTGGAGGCTCCTCCGTCTCTTGTCTGATTGTTTCCTAGGCAGCATACCTTTCTTTCCCCAAGGTCAGCCACGTATTCCATTACAGGTGTTGTGACCAGTCCTTGCAGTTCCAGCTGTCTCATTACCCCTGAGGCAGGGGTGAAATCTAAAAATTTTCGCTACCAGTTCTGTGGGTGTGGCTTAATTAGTGGGTGTGGCTTGGTGGTCAGGTGACTGGGTGGGTGTGGCTTGGTGGTCATGTGGGCATGGCCAAGTCGACGTCACTTCTTTGCCCAAAATGGCCCCTGCAACAAGCAGGAACCTCACACAGGCACAAAAAGCCCAAAAAACCAACTTTCACACTTTACACACATACAACACAACACAACACAAGTGGCTCACCCACAATGTAAAAGCAGCTGTGCTAGACCCAAAATGGCCCCTCCAACAAGCAGGAACCTCACACAGCCACAAAAAAGTCCAAAAAACTAACTTTCACACTTTACACACACACAATTCCACATACAGTTTTGTGAGATTTTGTGTGCTTGTGTGTAGAGTGAAACACTACAGAAACACACAAAATCTCAGAAAGCTGCACAAATATTATTTTATTTTATTTTATTTTATTTTTATATAAAAACAGCTAAATTTAAAACTTCCTAAACTTTAAATGGCTAGGTCTAAAAAAAGAACAACTAAAAAAAACCCCAATTAACTATTTTTTTTAAAGCTCCCAAAGGGGAAAAAAACTTACAGGCAGGCAGGCAGGCAGATAGAGCTGCTCACTGATGAGCTTGATTGCAGGCAGAGAGATTCAGTTGCTTGCTGATGCAATGGATTGCAGGGATTACAGCAAGCGAAGCAAGGCAGGCGTTGCAACCAGCGGCTCAGGATTCAGTCCGAAGAGTGAAGGTAAGCTAGCTGGAGGGTGGGGGGGGGAGGGATTTTTGCTACCGGTTCTCCGAATTGCCCACCACCATCGCTACCTACTCACCCGAGCCGATCCGAACCGGGAGCATTTCACTCCTGCCCTGAGGTCAAGGGATCATCATGATCTGGATGTTTAGCAACTTAATCACATTTATGAACAGTTGCCAAGCTCCCCACCATCACATGATCACTATTTGCGAAATTTTCTGCTCACTTCCCCAGAAAGTGAATGGAGAAGCAGTAAGGTTGCTGGAATAAGTCTCCTTTATCTGCACAGCTCCACCAGCTCCTCTGTGCTCATGCTGTGCCAGCCACTCACACATGGTTTCATCCCCTCACCTCACAAATCCCTTCCTATCCTTGCACTCTCATGTACCCTCCCCAACCCACACCTCTTGCACAACACTTCATACCCTTGCACACCTCCCTGCGTTGCACCTCTCATGCACCTTCCCTAACCTTGTCCTGTTCCCCCTCACTCCCTCTCCCCTCTGGTAGCAGGCACTTACCTGCCTGTAAACCTAGTACTTTCAACTTCCTGCAGGCTTCTCCACTGACTTCAATCATCTGAAGCCTGCAGGAAGTTGTCTTGGCTAACTATAATGGGATTCAGTTAATGACAGCAACAGGGATTTTAGGAATGGCCATTATTAGCAATGCACTCATGCTCTGAAACCACATCACTTACTGATGAAAATTCCAGTCAGAATTGCTGTCATAAGTCAAGGACTACTATATATTATTGACTATTGTATACTCAGAGTCATGTCGTTTGAGTTTAGTGGTGCTGTAAATCCATTAAATGAATAAACAAATACAGGTACAATTTTCATATGGGAGATTGTAATATCTCCTGGTTGTTTCCCTGATGAATAATCCAGCAATAGGGGCCAGAGGAAAAAGCCTCTTATATGAAGGATGCATGAATTTGGGGAAAAAATAGAAAGAGGGGGGAATGATTCTATTAGAATAAAATTTACCCCTATCCACCAGAATATTTCAAGTCCCATACTCTCTGCTTAAATTTTGCTGTGTTTTTATTAGAATACTGTAAGTAAAGCTGGTTTTGATAATCCAGAATATATCAGATCTTGGTCAATTGATCTTCATAGAATGGATTCAAATCAGTAATATGGACCAAAGAAGTCTCCCAAAGGCTTTGCTTTTTCCAAGATTTTGACCAGCATAATTTTGCATGAGTGGCCAAAGAGGTGTAGTCTAATTCTAACTGGGCATTAGAAGTCAAATTAAGGATGTATATCGTATTGTTTTCAGAAATTTAGATTATATGGAATCCTAACCTGAGACCTTGCAGATGCACAAGTGAATTCCATATAGCAACATACCGAGAACAATGCATTAAAAACAATTATTTACATGTGTGTGCATGGATTTAGTACCTCTGATTTGGTTAGTTTTCTGAGGACAGACTAGAGTTGATTCTAGTAGGAAAGACAATCATCTACATCCCTTCTCAACTTGCAGTCGATGAGCATCTTCAAAGTTTGTTTGTTCTCTCTTCTTGTGGTTCTTCAATTTTAAAACTAGATTTGGCCTGAAAAGCTCTTAAAATGGAAGGTTGTTTTCAGACAGTTATCATTCCCCTTGATTAGAGTATTGTAGTGCACTCTACAGGGGGTTATCCTTAAAGGCCCTTTAGAAATTAAAATGCAGCTGTGAACTGGAAATGGGCTATACCTTATTTCAGTTGCTCTTATTTCAGCTACACTGGTTAATGGTTCTTTCTGAGCTTAGTTCAAGATGGCTAGGAATCAAAATACATAAACAACAACCCCAGCCTCCACGAATCTATCAGATTCATAAGAATTGCTACAGAGGCATCACTTTAAATTCTTGTTCTTCTGAAGTGAAATGAATGGCCCCTGAGCCTTAGGGAAGGTCCCTCCTGAGCCTCTTGCTCCTCCCCCTGTGTAGATTCAGGCTTTGTTGTCTCTTATCTGACAATTTCCTAGGTAGCATCTTTACGACCGTCTCCAAAAACCTTTCCTACATACCATCATAGGAGGACAAAAACTGCTTTGTTCTGGTCATTGGAGGTATGTTTTCAGAACACAAGAAAGTATTTTTGGTAATTGTTCCCAACTTTTGAATTCTTTGTCAAGGCAAGTGTAGGGAAAGGAGTGGCAGAACTGGGGACAAAAAGGGATCAACCTAGAAACTCTATGTAGCTTGAATTCTGTTGACCCTTATCTAACTCCTAGCAGGTGCTAACTGTTAGTTGAGAATATTTCTGTGCATAGGCATGAATACCAATAAATCAGTTTAATTGGACCTTCAAGTGTAGACCAAATCTTTTGCACCTGACAGCAAGTCAAGCTATCCCCTCCCCCTTCTTGTTATTCTTCCACCAGCAGGCAAAATATATATATTTTTATTCTGGCAGTTCTTTATTAGAGATGCTTGGTGGTCATTGCTACAGAGAGGTTTCTCTGGATTGAGTTTGATCTGCTTTACTGATAACAGCTCAGGAAAGACTTGCAATACTATTGAAAGTATTGCCTTGGTGGCACAGCCGACTAAAGTGCTGTTAAATAGCACCAGCTGCCTGCAATTACTGCAAGTTCAAATTTCACCAGGCTCAAGATTGACTCAGCCTTCCATCCTTTCGAGGTAGGTAAAATGAGGACCCAGTTTGTGGGGGCAATAAGCTGACTTTGTATAAAAAAGAACACCTCTTAGGGGTGGCCTAAAGCCCTACTAAGCAGGTATATACAAAAAGTATGAAGGCTATTGCTTAACGCATTGTAAGCCACCCTGAGTCTCTGGAAAAGGGTGGCATATAAACCGAACCAATAAATAAATAAATAAATAAATAAATAAATAAATAAATAAATAAATAAATAAATAAATAAATAAAGTATGTATTTGGATTGTGTTTAAATAATTCAGGATTTTTGGTGGTGGTATTCTATGCTACCATTTATGGTTAGCAACCTTGGGCACCAACTTTTCATGGAAAGATGAGTGATGAATTTGCTAAATAAATAGTAAACACACAATGCCATTTACAGCAGCTGCAGCTGCCACCTATTCACTGACCTGCTGGCAGTGCGAATGTGCCACTCTCCTTTCCTGAGGCTTGGTTCCTGTGGAGGAATCAAATGTTCGGAATTTAAAAGCTAAAGCCTGGTGAGGATGAACAAATGCCTATCCAAAGCATTAAGCTCTTGCCCTGTAATGTATTTGATTTCACATGGACTGATGATATTGGCCCTGAATGGATTACAGCAGGGGGTTGCCATTGTCACATTCAACCACACAGGCAAAAGAATACTTTTGAATCTAAAGCTGCTCTAGGAGCATGTTGGCTAACAGATGAAACAACTAGTTGACTTTTCTCTGCAAGGACTTTCAGTTACATCAAAGAAATACGGGACGGGATCTAATTTACAGTGCAAAGTTTATTTATGCAGAAAGGGGCATTCAGTTCTCTTCCTGCACTTGAATTTTGCAATATAGAACAGTGCTTCTACGTTTCAAAAAGAGTGAATTTCTACTTTTGCTTCTTGCACAATTTAACAGTTGCTGGCATGGCTCCTTTCCAAGACCAGGCTGAACTTTTGTAAACTTATGATTCTTTCCTGGGGAGAAAAGTGAACTAAAAGACAAATCTTTTATCAAAAATAAATAAATAAATAGTATTAACATAGGCATATTTTGCTTTTGAATTTATCTAATTCTGTTTATTTCTAAATAGTTATTTAAAGTCAAATATCCTCAGATTTTCAAAGAATGATGCTGATAAACCTTATTTTAAAAATGTCCTTCCTAAGTTCCTACAGTATTCTTTGAATTTTTATTTTTTTTCTTCTTGATTGTCCATTTACATTATGTTGTAAAACCATATCTTCTTCTATCATTTCCACTTGTCTACTTTACTTCAAAATAATTATATATACACATAATGTATATAATTATGTATGCACACGTACATACACTATATTGTTATTTTGTCCCATCCTTATATCCTTTAAGCCAAAATAGGTTAACACAATGGTACAGTTCTGATACAGTTCTGAAACAACTCATTTCTGCTCAAAAATAATTTAATACCAGCAATATGGTCACAATTATATAGTACCTTCCCATGATGTTGTTGACTAGATTTCAGAAAATGGAAGAGATGAGGTAACATTTGTGTTCATGATCTAACATGATGTAGAAATGTGGCTCCAAACATTTCCATAAACAGATATCTACATTTATTTTAGTTCCTATTCATGAAGTGACCTCCAGAAATTATTAACAATTTTTAAAATAAACCTTAGACTCTGATGGCCAGTCAAATTCTCACAAAATATTTTGAAAAAAGACAATATGATTATAAAATACTATGTCAGAAACAGCAATAGTTTCATTTTTGAGTATCTTACTATTAGAAGTGAAGTCAACTATCAAGACAATGTATTTTAGATCAAAATACAAATAATTAAAGTAATTCGTTAAAGAGGCTTACTACTGAAGTGTTTTCTATTTTAGGCTACAACGTATTGGACTCTCAGCCTAAGTGTGAAATTCCTCTGCAACCACCTTCCACTTTTAATCTTCATATACATGACTTCTACATATTTTCGCAGTTGAAGAATTCTGAAAAATGGCTGATTACATCCAGAAATGTCTCCATGCTAGACCACAGTAATTCCTGAAGCTATGCTTTCTTCTTCATTCAAAAACTAAACAGATTCCTAAACAGAAAGCTACAAACAATTACAGACAGTAGCTACCTGGAGCACATAACTAGAAGTAACCCAAGCGCTCTTCCACATAATTGATAAAACACAAGAAATTGCATTTGGATACAAATGAAATTGATCATAGTTATCCCTAAATGAAAGTCCATCAAGCCATTGATCAAATTCCAAACAAGTACAAATGCAATATTTTTCCAGTCTATGAATTAGCTATTTAATTTGTAATAATATTTTAAAAGTGAATAGGTACTGTGGGTGTATAAAAGTAAAACCAGGGTTCTGGTGCTATAACCAATTACAGCAGGAGAAATCAGTCTGCCCCTCCACTGCTATGAAATTTTACTTCTCTCCAACATACCCAGATACATACTTTTTTCATGGAGGGAGAATGTATGTATTCATTTCAAGCTGATATAAAATAGGGCCCTGATCAAGACTTGCCCATTTATATATGCATTGATTTTTCAAAGCTTAACAGACTGATTGAATTAGAACTCACTTATTGCATATCAAGTCTTTCAGTGAGATTATGTGTGAGATTAATGTGTAGTTGTCTAACAAGCATTATCTCCAATGTCCTAGGGGTTGTAACTGTTAGTCTCTTTACTTCCTTAGTGATCTTGTTGCATAGTTATGTTCCCTTATCCTTTTTTGTTGCTTAGATAGTTAATTGCATTTTAGAATTAAATTTCAAGTTTAAATACATTATTTAGTACCATGGTTGTCTATGGAACCCTAGATAATAAGCTGGATATTAATGGCTCAAAAGGGAGTTATTAACCACTTTACATATGTACTCCTAATCTTTTTGCTCCTCCTGAGGTTATTTTTGCACCTGGATTTTTTGCCTTCTGGCAAGTAGTTACTTTCTCTGAGTAAGTATTTCCTTTTCAGATTATAGAGACTTTTAATACCAAAAGTACAAATGACTGAGTTTCCCACCAGATCCAGAGAACAAAATTGGTAATTATTTCCAGTCCCTATTTCCCAATGTTTTCAATGAGAGATAATATTTCAATAGCTTATAGAGGAACTATTTCCAACAATCTGATTTGTACAAGATTCTAAGAGCAATCCCTCAAAAGTCTTGGCTATGCTGATATACTTTCAACTAATTCTCATCAACCTCTAGCCAGTACTGATAAATTTGTAACAAAATCAAATTATCTATTGATTTCTCTAGTCATGTACAATGAGGAATTTGAATTCAAGATCATGTCTTATTGGCTACCGATCCATCTTGAATGATGAGTGTCTGAATTTGTAGCAAGGGAATAAGCTTTTAAGATAGTTTTGCAAAGCTTTGGTTATTTGTAAATTTAATACAGCATCAGTCTTTTTCAAATCAAGCTTGATTCCTGGCAACTTTCTAGACATAGTCATACAGTTTTCTTGGCAACAGTATGGAAGACAGTGATGGCAAACCTTTTTGGCACAGAGTGCCCAAACCAGAATGTGCATGCATGTGCATGCAAGTGCACATGCCAGAGCACCAGAAACCCAAAGATCAGCTGGCCGGTGTGCGCATGCCTATTTTTGGCCATTTTTTGGGCTGTTTTCGGGCCATTTTTGGGCTGTTTTCTGAGCCATTTTTGACCTGGAAAACGGCCTGAAAACGGCCAAAAAACCGCTTGAAAAAGGCCCGAAAAGCAACCTGAAAATGGCCCAAAAATGGCCTGTTTTTTGGCCATCTTTCAGGCCAATTTTGGGGGCATTTTCTGGCACTCTAGCGCCTGCGAAGACCAGCTGGCCTGCATGAATGTGCGCACCGGAAACCAGAAAAGCAGCTGGAGACGGCGCATGTGCCCATAGAGAGGGCTCTGTGTGCCACCTCTGGCACTTATGTCATAGGTTCACCATCACGGCCCTAAGACTTCTCTTGTGGGGTATCTTTTTTTTTTTTAATCCACTTTATAATGCTGGAATCCATTATTAACAAATTTATCAACACTGGCTAGAAGTAGATGGTCACGTTTCATTTAGGTACTACCTGAGGTTAGTCCTGCTCATCTTCATTTGGACTAGGACTTTCCTAGCTCTTCTTAACTTTTGAAATATTTTTCAAATCTCACCTTGGCTATAAACCTCTTTAACTTAGATAAAACCCTATTTATTTATTTAATTTGGTCCACTAACTGCATTATGTGATGTGGCTGCAATACAGTGCTTCAGATTTAATTGGAAAGAAAGGCTTCTGAACAGGTGGAAGCACAAACCCGGCACCTGTCTAAAGCAGAGGCATCTCATTTCAGGTTTGTGTGACTACAGTTAGAGCCTCCCCAAAACAGCCATACAGGTCTGGAAGAGAAAACAAAGCTTTAATTAGCCTCCAACAATTTCTGTCTTCCAAAACGTATTTTTCACAAAGGATTACTAGCCTTAACACACAATGGATAACAATGCCCTTCTTGGGAAGTTTCTTGAAAAGGATTGCTAAAATGAAATATGTGATGTTTCCTAGGAAAATCAAATACAGTCATTTTAAGTCTGATAACAAAAGTAGAAGTACATATCCCCACTCATCTAAACTATGGGTCAAGATTTGAACGATTAAGTAGAGGGAGGCTTTTCACTCAGTGTAATAAAACTTACTTCTTAAAATACAATCCCCAAACTTTATATTTTCAGTATTTGGGCTATCCCAAAATACAGATGCATTGTTTTTAAAGGGGAAAAAAAGATTATACAGTTGGAGTAGCAAAACTCTGTTGAAGAATTCTTTCCTTAACTTCTTTTAAACATTGCCCTTGGATAAAATGTTTGATTTCATTATAGTTAGGATTGTCCCCTAAAACACATGCTTTTTCTGGCCCCACCAGCAAGTGGGTAGCTCTGTCATAGGGGATGGACTATAGGTCACCTTGAAATGTGCTGCAGCAGAGGGCAACCTTTATCATTTAAAGGCTTTTGTAGTGCCCCTTTGTCTTAAAAAGCCTATCTCAGTGAGAAGTTGAAAACTCTTTTCTCTCTCTTTTAAATCACTATGGAAAAGGTTAAGGAAGTGGCAAAGCTTTGCAGGTTGCCTACCCCACCTCCAGCCCCACTTCAGCTTCAGAGGCCAAGAAGAATATTGGAACTCATCAGAGGCCTGGTTGGATATAGAGAGTGTTAATTCTTCCATATCTAAGCCTCTTTGTAGAAATTCCCTTTGTCTCTTGCCCCAAGTCATTAAGCGCTAATCCCATCACTCTTCCTAATCCGCTGCAGTGGAGCCAGAGTTCAGTTTCCGAAACTGTCTTTGTTGCATCCCTAATAGACAGCTTGCTCTGGATTTCAGTGGATTCACTCACATTACAGCTTCCTTTTGCTGCTCTTTAATGAAGTGCCATTAATGAATCTTTTCCTCCTTCATGCGGTGTCCAGGGGATTCACTTGGTTTTGTGTTAAAGAGGGGTAGGTGCCTAGTCCTCTTAGCAGCCATTTAGCCAAAAAAGGTAGGGGGGGGAGAGTAGAGGGAGGGGAAAGGACCGTCAAAGGCAAAACCTAGGAAACAGGCCCATTGAAGGCCGATACCACTGAAGTACTCATTTAATTACAGCGAATTTACAAAAGAAAATCTCTCCTTTGTGACTGACAAAAGACAACAAACTAAGAAGTGATAGGGAAGGGTTCTCCAGCAAATCATAGAAGAGGAAACATGGCTGAGGAAAGCCATCTCCAACAATGTTGTAAACTCTTTATAATTTGATGCGAGTTCTAAATATTAGTAAGCACTTAGTTGTTGAAATAACTAATTTTTGGTATTGGCAAGTGAGATAAGCAAGGCAGCTGCTTTTGGGGGAAGTCAAACCCACCCTCAGGAAAGTAATATAAGAGATAGTGTGCAATGCAAAATTGCTTACTGGTTATTAAATGTATTGTGCCTAAAATGTTCTTTTTTGGTGTGAGTGAATTTGCTTTTGCTTTAATGTAATTGCCTGCAGGCAGTTTTTTCTTATTTGTTTTGTTTCAGGGAATGCTGATGAGTCTTAATCTGATCTTAATCAGATTGGAAACATTGACAGACCTGATTCAAGTAATAGATTAAAAGGTATTGTAATATGTTACCAGAGATACTTTCAGCATCATCAGCTTGGTTTGTTGAAAGTAGAAACATGACATTGTTAAACCCAGAAAGTGACTATGTTCCTAATTTATATTGTGATTTGGTTTATACTGTGTCATCCAATCCCCAAAAATTATTTCGAGGTTAGATGAAAGACAGTTAACCACTAACTTTAACTATGATTTATTCATTGTAACCAGTGTTGATTGTGGCATGGTATCTCATCCAATCCTAGAATGTTAGCTTATGTTAAGCCTCATTAGACCCCCAGGAAATTAATGTCAAGTACAATCATTTCTGCAGTTGTATCTCTATTATTCCATTTTAGTCTTTCTTCCCCTGTGGATGCATCAAAGTTTTGTTCTGTAAATAAAGGCCAAGAGGAATGATTAGCTTTTGACCACTCTGTGCACAGTAATTCTGACATCGATCTCACAAGGAAGGGCTTTCCTTTGTTACAATTTTTAAAATTAACCAGCACAAGTGCCAGATAGTACAAAAGACGCTGGGATATGAATTTGAAAGGAAATAGCAAAACATGGTCCACTATATTATTCAAGTTTTGTTCATTTGGATCACTTGTTTTTTTAAAATCCCCTTCTACCACTATCCCACATATACACTTAAAAAAAAAAGATTTAAAATTCCATTGAGGTAAACTGGGTTCCATTATCAGAGATTAACTGATTAACAAATAAAAACAGTGGGAAGAAATTAACAGCAGCTGAGTTAATTTCTGATATAAAAGCTAATTTAGAAATCAATTAAACTAATTCCATAAGAGCAGCAACAAAAGGCCTGTAAGTAGCAATTGCTACATTTTCCTGTGTAGAATCTTGAGGTGAAACAACGGCAGTGATGAGTCATATCCTATTTTTTATCTAATAATATATATCACATAATATATTAGTAAATATGTGCTTCAGAAGCCACTTTCTACTTAGATTACAGGTGGTGATGTACAAAGTCACGGAAAGACTATACAATAAACCATAGCAATCAAAAAGTATAACAGCAGCAGAACAATTATAATAATTTATTAAATGTATATGCCCCCTGTCTCCCAGCAACTCTGGGCAGTAACACTGAAAATGAAAATATTAAATGGTAAAACCAATGGGAAACCATCACGGAGTTAAAATCAGATAAACGGGAATTTTGGAAGGCTCCTGAAAATCCAGAATTCTTTGTCTGGGACTTAGATGGTTGCCAAGAAAGCCTATCTGGGAATAGCCTTTCACATATTGGACATCTTCAGTTGGTAGAAGAAGAACCTGTGATGATTCACATAACAATCCATCAGGTTTTGGAGGAAAACAAAAGCATTCTCAATAGACATTTGCTAATAGTGTAGAAATGTATGAGGAAGAGGCTGAAGGCTTTTTTAATGTGCTGCTAAATGAAGTAATTGTCAGCTTATAAATCTCATTTATACTTTTAATTTACTTGTGGGCAAGCAAGACACAGATCAACATTATGAATAAGGATCTAATAAATAATCATTACCAAATGAGTTTCTACTGTTTTATCAGCTCTCCTAATAATGGTTTATTACCACTGCCATTTTATAAATGTATTTTATTGTACAATGTAAATATTTTAATGCAAGCCAGTTAAACATTGTTTTTAGTGAAAATAATATATAGAATCCATAAATAATCAATAAATGTGATCATTTACAACAGATGGTGATCGGATGATCTACAAACTGTATATTCATTCCATAATAAACATTTTGGGAAAGTCTCCAGCCATTGTCCCAGGCCTGAAATCCAGTAGGTTCTGACAGGTTCTGGAGAACCAGTAATGGAAATTTTGAGCAATTCAGAGAACTGGCAGCGGAAATTTTGAATAGTTCAGAGAACTGGCAAATACCACCTCTGGCTGGCCCCAGAGTGGGGTGGGAATGGAGATTTTGCAATATCCTTCCCCCAGGAGTAGGGTGGGAATGGAGATTTTGCAATATCCTTCCCCTGACACACCCACCAAGCCACACCCACCAAGCCACGTCCACAGAACCGGTAGTAAAAAATTTGGATTGCACCAGTGCATTGCCCCCTCCCTCACTGCCACCGCCACCAAAGAACTGGGAACTACTACTGTTTGGATGGCAAGCAGTTGAGTCTGGTATCGTATGGACTCTTTGCTTTTAACTAGTGGGGAAAAAATAAGCTACTTATCATCCAAAGAAAAGAATAACCTTATTAAAATTAAACTAAACAGAATCCCTGCATCAGTAAAATAACACAGTGAACAATAGCAAAATAATAAGATATTAATACCAGGACAACTGTACAATTCTTGATGCAATTTCCCTTCTCTGATTGAATGATGTGCCATCAAATCATTTTCAGTTCTGAATTTCATTTTCTCCATGATGATCTGTCCTAAATCTAAGATACAAGTTTTGATACAATTTTCTCTCTAATCTTCTTTGATTTTGTATGCACAAATAGATATCAATAAATTGTTGTTATATATAGCAAATGAACATCCAGTTTAATTTTCATTAAGCATTTCACTCTAGTTTTCTTTCCTTTCCCTTTCCATTCAACTGTTATCTCTTGCCTGAATGAAAATCTTTCAACCTTCCAATGAAAACAAAAAGGAGTCCCATTTACAAATTGAATTGAATCAGAACAAAGCAATTCATTTTCAAATGGAAGCAACAACCATTCTTTGCTTAAAAAAGAAACAAAAAAGCAGCCCTGCAATTTGGCAACTATGGCTCCTTACAAATTTGTATGCAGAGTTATAAAGAAGTTATGTCTGCAGATTGTTTTCAAAATGGTTATATCCTTCATTCTTCTACTTCTTTTGATATAACTAACTAACTAAATATATAACTAACTTGTTATGTCTTTCTTTGGGGAACTGAGAAGCTTTCAGATGCAATGAAAATGTCTTTACCTGACCATCCGGTGTGCTCACACAGAGCGGGCCTCCTCAGGACAATGTCAGCTGGCGGCCCCAGAGGGGGAGAGCGTTCTCTGTGGGAGTGCCGATCCTTTGGAATGGGCTGCCCACCGGCCTCAGGACAGCCCCGGACCTCCTCTCCTTCCGCCGTGAATTGAAGACATGGCTTTTTTACCAAATGGGCTGAATCCATTGGGGTGACTTCAAATAATTTTAATAATTTTTAATTGATTTTAATTGAATTTTAAACTGATTTTAATTTTTTATGTAATTCTTTGTTTTGTTTTTGTAAGCCGCCCTGACTCCTACGGGAGAAGGGCGGCATATAAATTACATAAATAAATAAATAAATAAATAAATGTCCTCCTCCTAGAAACACTCCTGTTTCAAAGGCGTCATACCCATGCTCTAAGATCATTGTGCTCTTCTGTATGGACCTTCCTGCCTTAAGTGAAGGAAGTAGCAACTCAAATATAGAATGCCTTCTTTTCACTGATAGTTTTGCTTGTATTTCCTTCTTGTAGAAAAAAAGCAAAAAATCATTGAATGCAACAAATTTACCTGCATTTGAAGGAGGGCAGAGAGGATATCCATTGATGGAAAATAGCTAGAGTTGTTATTCCATTTGGCCTGAAAGAGAAGTCACTTCACTCACTCACTCACTCACACACACACTCATTCATTCATTGATTCATTTTGACTTATTGTAGTGGGAAATAATCTATAATTGTAGATCTATATCTGGTGCAGAATCATAGAAGTTATGTGAAGGTAACAGCAGCCCAGACACAAATCCCCATAGGTGGTCAAGAAAAACAAGATAGCAACAATGACTTTGAATTGAACTCTTGCCCCTTTTTATGTGTGACATACTTTAATTGTAGGATTGTGGCCATCTTCTTGACTTTTGGGTACATTTCTGGAAATGCCCCAAAGATCTTAAGATGTGACATCACTCCTTCTGTCTCCAACATGATCCATGCATTCCTCATTTCCCCCTCCACTCCACTAGAACATTGGTGGCCAGGATGTAAGACTACCTGTATCTCTTTGAACAGAACAATGCTACTTATGACTTCTAGCTAAAACTGGGCTGAATCCTTGCTGGTTTTGGCATTTCATGCTACATATTATTGTGTCTTCTTATTTCCTGCCTTTATTTGTGATTTGAAGCCTGTCTAAGCTCCTCAAACAAATATTGGGCTTATTTTCTCCCTGTATGCTTTATATTCAAGTAACTTATGGGAGACATATAGTGAGTTAGCCACTTTGGAAGATTGCTGTATTTCAGGTCAATGGCAGCTTGAAAAAACAACAACCGTAAACCTACAAATGAAGTCTAAAAGTGTGTCTATCATTGTGTAAGTAGCAACGTTATTTATTTATTTTCTTTTAATTTCTGCCTTCACCCAATTAATTGTAGGAACTGCTTCTCACTTTAGGAGAAAGAGATCTCAGGATCAGTTGCCAGACAAAGTGTTCAGTGGCAAAGCACATGATCAGGCAATATTCCAGTGGTGTGTTGCTCCCGGTTCTGTCCGGTTCTATAGAACCGGTAGTAAAACCGGCGGGAGGCTCTGCCCAGCAGCCATGGCATCATCATCGCAGAAGCTTCTGCCCATGTGCAGAAGTGCGTGCAAGCATGCGAAGCGAGTGCACCTGCATCCACCTGCTGCAAACCAGTAGTAAAGGTAAGTGGAACCCACCCCTGCAACATTCATCCTAAGACTTCCTAGGTCAGAACATACAAAGGCTTGATCTACAATTCTACAACCTGTCATTTAATTATGCAGCCACCTAAACATGAAATAGAGTGATGGCTATTGTATTAAGGAAAACTTAGTCCTTAGTAAGGCAGTAATGGATATTAATGCAATAGCTGAATAACTATTAGTAAGCAAATGTTATTTGAGAAGATACTTGATTTCAGGGTTCAAATCTTTGGCTTATCTTTCTAAAAGCTATCTATGCTCTTGGTTTTCTCTGGAACAATCACCTGATGTTGACTGCATGTTTTCTTTCCTGAGATACTTAATCAAAACTGAAAATTGACTATAGAAATTGTATCATTGTTCTCTAATCCCATTGCATTTTTTTATGAATGGCCAGAGAAGAAACACAGCCAAGTTTATGAACTCTGTGCCAGATGATATTCCATTCAGTACAGGAATTTTGAGATTATGAACATGGTTCTGTGAAATAGCATAGAAAGGGATGAGGGACCTCAAGAAAAACCCTGGCCCCAGATGTTTAAAGAATATTGTTCTGAATATGAATTTCAAAAGCATCAATGTGAATTTTACAGCAATTTTAGGTTTAGGTTTTTAGGTTTAGGTTTATTTGATTTGTATACTGCCCTACTCCCGAAGGACTCAGGGCGGTGAACAGCCAACAATAAAATACATAAATACAAAAAATTTAAAAACCAGATAAAATCAAATTAAATCATTTTGGCCCAGACAGATTAAAACACCCCAATAATTTAAAAACAGATTAAAATTTACATATTTAAAAAGGGAAGAAATTAGGCCAAGCCCGCCTGATGGAATAAAAAGGTCTTCACAGCACGGCAGAAGGAGCGCAGATCCGGGATCCTCTGTATCTCCGGGGGGAGCCCATTCCAGATGGTAGGTGCCCCCACAGAGAAGGCTCTCCCCCTAGGGGCCGCCAGTTGACACTGTTTGGCTGATGGCACCTGGAGGAGTCCCTCTCTATGAGAGCGTACTGGTAATTTTGAACAAGTTAAAATAAAACCTTATGAATTATAAGCACAAAAGAAAAAGGGTAAAAAATGATGGACCTAAGACACGTAGTGCATTTTTCCAACATAGTTTCAAAATGATTGTTAGCACTCTAGATATGTATTGGGCTTTTTTAAATTATTTGGTTCTAATCTAACAACTCCCATTGTGATTCTTAGACTCTTTTTGCCATAAGCAATTCATTTCTGTCCCTAGTGGAAGCTGCTATAATACTGTGCATTCTAATGGCAATGCTCAATATGTTGCTGGTTGTCTGTTTATGAACTGTCTCTCTGTTCTGGAGTCAGTGCCTATGAAGTATAGCAATAGCACTTACCATATCACTTCACAGTGCTTTACAGCCCTTTCTAAGTAGTTTACAGAGTCAGCATATTGCCCCCAACAATCTGGGGCCCTCAGAATAACTTTGTGCATCATTACTATTAGATGTCTGTTCTACCCCGCTAAGACCCCAAAGAACACAGCACACACAAATTCCATACAAACCTTAGTTTACTAATTAAAGACTACTAATGAGCTTTCTTAGTAGTTGTTCAAACACAAGTACAGTTTAAATCAGTCTTTTCTGAACAAGGGCTTGATCTACAATTCTACAACCTGTCATTTAATTATGCAGCCACCTAAATATGAAATAGAGTGATGGCTATTGTATTAAGGAAAACTTAGTCCTTAGTAAGGCAGTCGACAAAAATCCAAAGAATAATAACTCAATTCTGAGGTACAGTATTTCAGATAATCGTAATCTTACTGTGGTTGGCAGAATGTCCAGAAGCAATTTGAAGGACAACTGACAAGAGAGAAACAAGAGCTGAATCAAACATTTCTGGAATCAAGACGCGAAGGAATATGAATTAAGTTGTTTCCTGCAAATTGCATCAGTCGTTGTCTGTTGAGGGTAAAACTGCCCTCTGCAAAGTGGTGCAATGGACCAGACAGTGAATAGATACGTTGCTTAGCAAAACACACAGATACTCACAGACTCTGAATGGTTAAAGAAAAATAAACAGTCTTTACTTGTAGTAAAGCAAACTTGGCTTCTCAAAACAAAGATAACACTTCTTCAAATAATCATGGTTCAACACCAAAACATAGTTTGCTTACAATTCCAGTTCTCTTCAGTAACACAGACACAGTTCCTTTCAGCAGTTCAACCTTCTAATAGCAGGAGCAGAAGTGAATGAACTTCCTGCCGTCTTTTATGTCTGCTTAGCACAGCCAATTAGTCATCTTGTAGCAGTTAAAGTTACAGAACATAGTTTTCTATATATTACCTATCCAACCGTAGGATAAGCATCCAACATTCTCCCCATAGATACATGTGAACAGTATGGTTTAAGATTGTAAATATATTATACAATCTTAAACCATACTGTTCACATGTATCTATGTTTCCTACTTCCCTGTGCTTTTGTAAAATGATCAGCCACATTGTCTTCTGATGCACAATATACAAGTTCTATCATCTTGTTCATTATACATTCTCTTACATTGAGATACCAAAGATCTGTATGTTTTCTTCTAGTCGTTACAGCTATATTTGTCGCCATTTTTATCGCTGCTTGATTATCTTTGTATACTATTATAGGATCTTGTATATCTATTCCTAAATCGAGCATCAGCTGCTTAATGCTGATCAAATCCGTACATAACAAAGATAAACAAGAAAACTCTGCTTCTATTGTAGACATACTTAAATGCTTCTGTCTTATTGAACGCCACCATATCAAAGATTTTCCCAGAAATACAGTGATTCCTGAGGTTGATTTTCTTGTATTCACATCTGTTGTGAAACTAGCATCCGCATAAGCAGTTACATGCAATTCTTCTGATGGTTGTAGATATAATGCATGATGCATGGTATATTTCAGATATCTAAGAATATATTTTGCTCCTTGCCAGTGTCTTTCTGTAGGTTCCGTGTTGAATCTAGCTAATTGGTTCATGCTATAAGAAATATCAGGTCTAGACCAATTGCTAATGTATGATAAACTGCCAATCAACGATTGGTATATCCCTTTATCAAATAACGGACTTTTCACATCAGTGTTGCAATAATCTTGAACCATAGGTGTCTTTGATGGTTTACACAATTCCATTCTGAACTGTTTTAATAGATTATTAATTTTATCAGTTTGGGACAATTTAAATCTTCCCCTAGTTTTTTCGATCCTTACACCTAGGTGTTGTTGTATCTCCCCTAGAGTTTTAATCCTGACATGAGGTTTTAATTCATCAACAATCCTGTTGGCCTCTTGCTCATTCTTTGTAATCAGAGCTATATCATCCATAAAAAGAAGTAATAATGATACTATACCAGCCCTTTCCATTTTAAATAAACATGGATCTGCTAATCCTGCTTTAAATCCGATATTCTTCAATGTTTTTACAATGCACTGGTTCCATTCATAACCTGACTGTTTTAACCCATACAGACTTTTCTTAAATAACCAACAGTCAGCCTTCCCATTTTCCTCAAATCCTGAGGGTTTCTTTAAATAAATTTCATGCTGTAATGGTGCTTGCAGATATGCGGTCTCTACATCTAAATGGTTAACTATATATTTATTTCTAGCTGCCCATACCAATGCTGCTCTTAATGTAATGGCTTTTAAGCTTGGAGAAAATACTTCATCGTAATCATTAGGAGACTGATTAAATCCTTGAGCTACCAGCCTAGGTTTATATATTGGTATCCCATCTATCCCAGTCTTTAATTTATATATCCACTTACTACTGAGCATAGTTTTCCCTTTTGGAATTGTTACAGACTCATACACTTTCAAATTCTGCAAAGATTGTAGTTCTTTAGTCATTGCACCTCTCTACACTTTCTGGTCTTCAGGTGGAAACGTGGTCAACTCATTAAATGTAGTAGGGACTTTATTTACTTGATAGACTGTAGTTGCCTGATACCTATCAGGTGGTCTTGTTACTCTACTCGACCTTCTTGGGAGTTCAGAACTTACAGATTGCCTCTCCAACTTTACCTCTTCCTGTACTACGTCTTTCTCTACCTTCTTCGCTCTGGATCTCTGGCATTTCATTGGTAGCTTCGGTCTGAGTTTCAATGATAACCTCATTTTCAGTACCTAATTTATTCCACCCTACATGCTCCATAAACCTGGCATTTGCACTGTTAACTATCGTTGCTGATCCTTTTACCCAAAATCTGTAGAACCTGTGGTTTGAATTATAACCAACAAATATTAATTGTTGTGCCCTACTCTGGCCCTTACGCCTTAACTGCACTGGAATATGTACCTATGCAGGTGCTCCAAATGTGTGTATGTAGCTCAAATCCGGCTTCCTTCCATGCCATACGGTATATGGAATTTTGTTAGTGGTTGTATTTATGGTGTTGTTTAAGAGTGTATTTGCACACATAATTGCTTCTCCCCATAAATTAGCCGTAAACCTGCATCAGCTAACATTGATCTCATCATTGCTTGTAGGGTTTGTCCTCTCCTTTCAACATATGAGTTACGTTGTGGTCTATATGGAGCTTAACATTTGTGCTTTATACCAGCATTATCTAACATTGATTTAAACCTTGTGTTTACAAACTCAGTACCATTGTCAGTTACAATGGTAACTATTTTTTTATTTGTTTTTCTCTCCACAAACTTAATCCATTGAACAAAATACTGAAAAGTATCTACCTTAGTCTTCAATAGGTAGCAAAAACCATACCTATAATAATGGTCAACTATACTAAGAACATAGCAAGCATCCCCTAAACTAACCTTCATTGGCCCTATTAAATCAGCAAATACCACTTCCAGTGGTCTCTTCGTTTTAAACCCGTCAAACCTATTAGCAGGGATTGTTCTACTTTTCTGCTGATTATAAATATTGCAATTTAAATACTGGTTACATGGATTCAGCTTCAACCCATCAACTAATTTTACAGTTTTCTGTAACATCTTAAAACTGATATGCCCCATACGTCTGTGAAGCAAGTGAACACATTCATCATGTGATTTGACATTTGAGTATACAACATTTGTAACATGGTTACTAGATAATACATATAAACCATCTTTCAGTTTTCCAATAATCTTGGTTTCATCTTTTTCAATTAAACAATCATTGGTTCTAAACGTTACTGTATATCCTAGCTTAACCAATACTCTAACCGAAATCAAATTAAAGTTTAGATTTGGAACATATAACATATGCATTTTTTCTTTTACATATGGATATTGCCATTCCCTCACCACATGCCTTTAGCTTCCACCCATTTGCTAAAGAAACCTTATTATTACTAGGCAACATTTTCATAAAATAGTTTTGTGTTCTGACAATGCATAGCGACACCCCGCTATCAATAACCCATGAATCATGGTTAACCGGTTTCTTATCAGACATAGCTACATTACATTGTTTTTTATCTTTAACCATGGGTTTTTTGTTTCAGCCTTTGCAAAACCTGGCTATATGACCCTTCTTGCCACAATTAAAACAATGTTTTACAGCATATACATGGTTATTTGCCTTTACATTTACATTAATCGACTCAGGTTCTTCCCTTAGTTGTTTTCTTTCTTCTCTCCTTCTGGCCTCTTCTAGTAGTTGTGAGGTTATATTGGCCAAAGTTAGTTCCTAATGTGTTACAACTTCAAATGATGTTACTATGTCGTCGTAGCTCTCATCTAGCGATGATAACGGTATATAAACCTGTTGCTGCTTGGAAAAAAACACCTCCTTCTGATGTAGCTCTCGAAAAATGCTTTTTATGCAATTCAGGTGTGTTAACATGTCACCACCCTTAAGGAGTCATGTGCAAAACAACCTTCGTGTAATGTTAATTTGCACCCCCACAGTGTCACGAACATAAAGACGTTTCAACTTGCCCCAGCATCTTGCAGCAGACTGTTCACCCTCGATGTGAACAAGCTGGGTATCGTCTAGAGACAAACCAACAATACACAATGCACTCTCATTCTTCCTCTGGAACTCGGCTATCTTCCTGGCATCCTCGGCATCATCAGCATTCCAGGAGGTCACATCTGGTGGATTCTGCACTACATCCCATAGCCCTTCTTTGCGCAACAGGAGACTACACTTGGTGGACCAGGATTTGTAGTTGGTGCCATCCAGCTGGGTAACCAGTGACAAGTTGGGAGCTTGACCTTGTGCCATCCTCACCAGGATATTAAATACGTATCAGAACATCTGGAGCAATAATGTGTATCACAACTCTCTTATTGCTGTAACTGGTACACACACTCTGGTACTGGGCCCATAACCAGTGTTGAGGGTAAAACTGCCCTCTGCAAAGTGCAACGGACCAGACAGCAAATAGATACATTGCTTAGCAAAACACACAGATACTCACAGACTCTGAATGGTTAAAGAAAAATAAACAGTCTTTACTTGTAGTAAAACAAACTTGGCTTCTCAAAACAAAGATAACACTTCTTCAAATAATCACGGTTCAACACAAAAACATAGTTTGCTTACAATTCCAGTTCTCTTCAGTAACACAGACACAGTTCCTTTCAGCAGTTCAACCTTCTAATAGCAGGAGCAGAAGTGAATGAACTTCCTGCCTTCTTTTATGTCTGCTTAGCACAGCCAATTAGTCATCTTGTAGCAGTTAAAGTTACGGAACATAGTTTTCTATATATTACCTACCCAACCGTAGGATAAGCATCCAACATCGTACTTCCTTAAATAGGCTAGGGGAGTGGCCAATTAGCCCCAAGCCTTAATCTCGAGGAGACCTCCTCCTGAGGAGCTACTCCTGCCTTTTGGCAGCTCTGCACACTCGTGCATCAAGAAGAGTCTCCTCCTCTTTTTCCTCTTCACTTATGGGAGCTTCTGGAGGTTCTGAAGGCCCTGACTGAATCTCTGCCTCTGGCACCACATCTTCTCCAGCCTCCTCATTGTCTGACTCGAGCGCCAGCTGCACAGGCTGCTGGCGCAGCACCACACCAACCTCCTCATTGTCAGAATCAGATACTAACTGCACAGGCCCCTGACAGGCCACAACACTATCCAGCACAGAACTCCTTAATAAGAGTGGCAAACGTCCATTAGATAAGCCCCAAAGATTGATTTTCAGCTATGCGTGTCAATTCCAAATGAGGTAGTCCTCAGCTTACAACAGTTTGTTTAGTAACTGTTCAAAATTACAGTGATGCTGAAAAAAAGTGAACATTATGACAGTGCAGGGCTTGTGTACAATCGATCTAAATATTTTATATCAAAGTGATAATGATATTGCTATGATATTGGTCCATCTGAGAATCTATGAAGTTACAACAGCACTGAAAAAAAGTAGCATAACCGTTTTTCACATTTACAACCATTGTAGCCTCCCCATGGTTGGTCATGTGATCAAACTTCAGGTGCTTGGCAAGTGGCCTGTATTTATGACAGTTGCAGTGTCCCGGGGTCATGTGATCACCTTTTGCAACTGTCTGACAAGCAAAGTCAACTGGGAAGACAGGTTCACTTAACAACTGTGTCATTAACTTAACAAAACTGCAGTTAACTTAACAACTAAGGCAAGAAAGGTAGTGAAATGGAGCAAAACTCACTTAACAGATGTCTCATTTAGCAACAGAAATGTTGGCTCAATTGTGGTCATAAGTCAAGGACTATGTGCAATTATCTTATTGAGTTAAACTGAAATTATTCCCAGTACTGTATCTTCAATATTTTAAAAGTATGAACCTAAATTGTATTTGTTACCTCAAAAAGATTTGGCAAGAACTTACTCTTCACCAATATGTTTTTTCTTTCCCCACTCTCCCATTAATTTTTTTTCAGTCACACTGTCCCCCTATTTATAAAATATAGTATGCACTTATGTGAACACCTGCATAAATGCCTGCAGTTTCCAAGGGAATTCACAAAACTTCAGTTTAATTACTAAAGATCCTGGCATATTTTTTTGGAAATAAAGTTGAAGATTTGCGATTAAATTTGTCACAGAAGTTTGGCTTTTCTGAAGATTGTAAAAGCAATATAATTTAAAAAGAAATATTAAATATTATGATGTATGAAAAAATAGGCATTTGCACCTGTGTGAGTAGAGATCTATTAGGAACTATAAATCTTTGTCATGGCAGATTTTCTTATGTTGGTTCAACTCTACGAATAATTTCTTAAGATGGTAATTCAGTTAAGTTCATGTCTATTGTGGGAAAATATGATAGAATTTTGGAGATGAGTCAGTCTTCCACAAATGTTTCCTGTAAAAAAAAATTGTCCTAAATTGTTTCCCTATGTATATATGCTGACACCCATGAAGAATGGTCTTTTTGGGGAGGGGAGAAGAAGGCAATTCTGCACACATGCCAGAGATAATTGAAGATTTACTAGATATAGCTAGCTTCTGAATGTTTAAATATATAGATCAAAATATGAAGAATGTCCATCGGATGATTTAAGGAGCAGATGCAACAAACTATTATTCTGATTTTGCTGCATGCACATTAACACAAATACACACACAAAGTTTTGTATAATGTTGGTGGAGTGTGTGTGATTCCTTTACATTCCTGTTGAAACTTTCGCCTGCTTTCCGATGCAGCTTGTTGCCCAACATCTGGACTCCACTGAGCAACCCAGAAATGGCTGCATTTCATTGGTGAGATGATTCTGGTATGTATGCTGTGGCTCTTGGAGAATCAATTGAATGTAACTTGTCAGGAATGTTCTGAACTATTGGAGAGAGAGAAAAAATATGGTTTTATTAAATTGCTAACTGTTTTCTGCAGAATTCCATTGAAATGAATTTTTCATTCTCTTAAATTATAACAATGACTTTCCTGCATTCTGCATAGTTAAATTATTGGAAAGGAAGGTATCAGAATCCAAATAAACAGAGAATTCAGACAAACATCAGCAATCTTTGTAAGTAAAACTTCATCTCCATATTCTGTTAACATAAGTAAGACAAGTTTATGAAGTAGATATTTCTAATGCAGTGTCATAATTGCCTAGTGGAAGCACTATAATGTCCTCTCTATCCCTGAGTGGTTCTAATGAAAAGGGTTTGCAAATTTTTGGAGGACCAGAAAAACATCCATCACTGAGACAAAAATCCTATATCTGCCATAAGTGCACAGTTATGAATATGAAAAATATGAAAAGGTAGAGCTTGTGTTGTGATGTCACAATGCACATGGCATTGTTGCATTGAGGAATTACTATCTATGACCCCACTAGCGTGAAAAATTCTGCTGAGAATAATCACTGCAATCTATTCCAGTAGTATCAAAAATTCAGTATCATACATTGAATCAACAGTGGGAGCTTGTGAAAATAGTTTGATCCCATAGTGAAAAATCTCTTTCACCCCCATGATTTTCTCCAAAATATGAAGAAGATATAAAAAGAACCTCAGGAATCAACCTCCAGAATATGCTTCGTGGTGGAAACAGCTTCATGCATTTAACAGATTAACAGATCGACAAAGTTGGAAGTGATCTTGTATGTCATCTAGTCCAACCCCCCACACAAGCAGGAGGCCCTACACCATTTCGGACAAATGGCAGTCCAGTCTCTTCTTGAAAGCTTCCAGTGATGAAGCTCCCACAACTTCTGAAGGCAAGCTGTTCCATTGGTTGATTGTTCTCACTGTCAGAAAATTTCTCCTTATTTCTAGGTTGAACCTCTCCTTAATCAGTTTTCATCCATTATTCCTTGTCTGGCCTTCAGTTACCTTGGAAAATAGCTTGACCCCCTCCTCTCTGTGGCAGCCCCTCAAATATTGGAACACTGCTGTCATGTCTCCCCTGATCCTTCTCTTCACTAGACTAGCCATGCCCAATTTCCAGGATGCAGACTCTGGGTCAATTCTCAAACAATTGCACTTTACGTAAAATATTATATGGGGTCTGTGTTGTGTTACAGACTGAACAATACACTGTTTCTCAGTCCCCACTTGGAGTGATCACTGAAGATCAGAGTGGGTGTTTCATAGCAAACAATTACTTCATATAAGAGGGTTTTTTTTACAGCACCTGATGACCTTAGTTTCTACTTTCTTCAGTGTATCAAATCATTAATGTCCAAACTTAGGAAAAGTCATGAGACAGCCATTTGAAAACAGAAAGAACAACTACTTCTTTAGTGAAAACTTGATGCTAAGGGTCGAGTGTTCCAAGAAAGTAAAATAAATAACACATAACATAACAATTAGCAAGCTTTGATACCACCTACCAATTTCTAAGTTCTGAGCCTTCATTTTCAATTTATTTCTACGCCAATATATGCATAGTCTTACCCAATTCAGAGCACAGCTGGGAGAAGCTGAGGAAGATGTTATATTGTCTGTGTTGATATCTTTTTCTGTATTATGTGTAAAAGTGAACATTCATGTTCCATATGTGTTTTTCTGGGAATTGACTTCAAAAAGTTCTAACAAGGTCTGCACACAGGGAAAAAAAAAACCAATGAGAAACACCTGCTTCTAAGCACGTTGCCAAAAAAGAAAAAAATTTGAAGGGTTTAGCTCACATAGATTCTGGATTAAGCTGTTAACAGGGAACCTCCCGAAATAGCTATGTGTCTAAGAGCCAAGGTGGTGCAGTGGTTAGAATGCAGTACTGCAGGCTACTTCTGCTGACTGCTGACTGCCGTCAATTTGGCAGATCGAATCTCACCAGGCTCAAGGTTGACTCAGCCTCCCATCCTTCCGAGGTGGATAAAATGAGGGCCCAGATTGTTGGGGGCAAAAGGTTGACTCTGTAAACCACTTAGAGAGGGCTGTAAAGCACTGTGAAGTGCTATAGAAGTCTAAGTGCTATTGCTATTGCTATGTGTCTAGCCATGGATCTGCAATTAGCTGCCCATTATTAAAGGCAGCTACCAATACACAAGTACACGACAGCATTCCTTTTCTTAAAAAGCTGGTATTTAGTAATGGTTATTGAATTTTTCTTTTCCAATAATCTCCTAACATCTAGATTATAATGTACATGCTTGAAACATTTCACTGATTGGAAACATTTTGAAGAATATAGGTGAAGAACATATGGACTTGGACCATGAGAATGAAAAATTAAAATGAAAATCCATCATCTTAGGCATCCTTTGAGCACTGGTATCTGATGTCTAGGCCAAGAATTTGGAAGTTATTTGTTCTCCAGAAGGACTGACTTACATCCAATATTGCCTTAAAAGGATATGAGAGTGCCATTTTTAACTCCACAGAATGCTACTGTTTGAAAATTATGGGATCTCTGACTTGCCTAACCCCATGAATAAAGTAAGAGCTGCTGGGAAATTTCAACATCTCCAAGCAAGCTGTTGAAACTAGCTCAAAGTCCAACTTTGAAACTAATGATTGAGAATGCTTGCTCTCTCTGCTTCCTATTGGAAGGGAAAGATATGGGGGGGGGGTGTTCCTAAAAGCCCTGTCTGCCCTTACTTTGCTCTTCTAAAGCTGGATGGAACAAAGCAGGATTAAAGCAGCTAGAAGAAAAGTGAGATCATATTTAATTAAAGGCACAGGGGGAAAATTTATTCCATTCACATTTTGATGCAAACTTATTTGATTCACACTCTGTGAACCCATATGCAAGCTGGAACATAGTAATATGCTAATGAGTACAGTTTTGTAACGCTGCACATAGGGTTATGCAACTACATCTACATACACTGTACATATATACAGTTGATCCATTCTTATTAGAAGCAGCTTATATAAATATTACAGAAATAGATATATAAAATTAACTTAGGAGGGATATGCATGGAAATGTACATGTTTTCAAATTAATCTTTTAAATAAACAGAACTTAAAACTGGAAAAATGAAACACGGAATACGATTTCCAATTCCTAAATGAAAGGGGGGGGGAATGTAGGGAAATTACAAAAAATATTTTTAGAATTCTAAATCAGAAGAAGTGTGGTTTTGAGCTACACCTCAATAGCTTATGTGTATTTGCTTCCTTGGTACTGATCTCTAGCTGGATTAGGCAAAGTATCTCTGTGCCTTATAACAGCAGTACTGAATGACAGTGCTGGAATAATAATAATAAAAAATTCTCAAATAAATTTAGTCTTTAGAGTGGCTTGTCAAAGAGTGTGAGTGTCTTCTTTCAGCACTGAGGTATTAAAAAGAGACTGTGTATAGCTTTTTGGATTCAGATCTATAACTTGTCTGTTCTCATATGGGCCCTTTTGTTAAATAAGCAAAAGCCAAGAAATGCTTGAACTATTTGAATTAATGAGATCATCTAACTATGTTCATAGAGCTCTTCAGAGTAAATAGGCTTTAAATTCTATTGAAGATTGGTGCACTATTATTACATCTCTACTCTTATGCATAATCTTGTGACTTGCGTGCGATACTACAGTGTAAGTGACAGCTTCGTACAATCCTGATGAAGTCTGGAGGTTATGAAGACACATACATTTCCACCAAAGCATATAAAATATATGGACTGGTTACGGAGTGCAATATAGTTCTTGTCTTGTCGTATAAAAATATATGATATGCAATCCTTCTCTGCAGTCTGTAGGAAGGAATATAAGTGTACAATCTAGTGAAACCCTACTTTGTAAAAGAGGCTGATGTAGCAGACCAGGAGTGTTATCCAACCAGTGTGGTCCTCTTCATGAAAACTAGTCGTTAAATGGTTGCACACATTACAACTAAGCCAAATTTCACATTTTTTCTGCTTATTCAGACAGAGCAGGAAGGAAAGTCTGGAGACAAATCAATCTTTCCATCCAGAGCCCTAACAAAAATCAAACTCTAGGCTTTTTGGGAAAAAAATGCATGAATTTATATCTTAGTGATGATTGTACTGAAAAGAATTAATGAAGAATTTAACTTCCACTGATTCTTTTTTAAAATGCAATTTGATGTACTTAACTATGATTTAGGGATGAAAGTTCTCATGAATGTATATAAGTACATCACCCCCAGTGGTGGGTTGCTCCTGGTTCTATCCGGTTCTATAGAACCGGTAGTAAAACTGGCGGGAGGCTCCACCCACCCGCCATGACATCATTATGGGTGATCTGCACATGCACAGAAGCATGCGCGTGCTCCCACTACAAACCAGTAGTAAAGGTAAGTGGAACCCACCCCTGAAGTACATGTGCCAATTCAGTTGAATAGGGTTATAGGCACAAAATTGGATGACATCAATCCATTTCTAAACAGAAGTATGGACCTTTTCTTTTAGGATTGCAATTTAACTGGCAATTTTTAAAAGAGAAGGGAAAAAATTCAGAAAGAAAAATCCCTTTAAGTGCTTATATTTTCACTATCTGCATTCAAAAATATTAAGCGATTTCTCCTTATGTCTTCAGTTCTTTAAGTAAAAAAGGGGCTCCCAAATTCTTCAACTTTTTATTATCAAGAAACGCTTGACTTCCATTCTTTATACTGAAGATATTTTTCTGTCAAACTTATGTTCCGAAATCTCAGCATTTCTCAAGGGTTTCAGTTTAACTTTAGTTAAATTGTATTATTTAGCTAGGACTGTTGAATTTATGATAAGAACATAATACAAAGGGTCATTCAATGTTATTTGAAATGTTAGTGCTTCAGGACAGAACTTGCATGCAAATCCCTATCTTATGGGCACTGTTGCTTTATTTTTAATTATTTCACGAGCTATGTTTTATTTTTAATTATTTCACTTGAAATAATACAGCTTTTTAAAAAAGCATGGAAATTCTGATCACTAACTACTTTGATGAATTACTAATAACTTGAATTATTATCAGAAACTAGCATTTTCTAATTTTGACAATATCTTTGGCAGATCAATACTATTTTGGTATGGGACATAGAATTATTTCTGCTGGTTTAGATTAACATTGCAAATTTAGATCTATGGTTTATATTTTTATAAGGACCCTGCGTTGATTATTGTTAAAATAATTAAATGAAGGGGGAAATAAAGTTCTTTGTTTACACTTTTCAGAGCCATGTAATAATTAACAGACTTGCAAACTTTGCAGCTCAGTTTGTGTCAATCAAAGTCTCTCCTAAATTTCTCCAAGCAATGAGAATGTATTGTCACATTATAAAATTATGGTCTTTGTCAAATGGGTGACTTTCTTAAAAAAAAAAGAAGAATTTCCCTGACTCACTTACACTGTTGGTGAAAATCACTGAAGAAAATTCTTAAAACTATGCAATTATAATAATAAATCAATTCTGTGTGTCATTTCTGCTTTTCGCTATTAATAAATTAACCATGTAACATTGTTCAAAATTATGTCAGTTACGCATATAATCATCTTTTAAATTAATGAAGTGATGAAGCGGTTTGATGACACCCATGATTTACAGGGCTGCTTTTAGCTAATGTTAAAAGCCTTTCATTTAATAAATTGTCCCCTTGAGAAATTACCAAAAATGAATATTTTGTATGCTAAATGTTTCAAGGTTTATACTTTTGCAATATATTAACAAATGACAAGGGAAAGCATTTTTCAAAATAGATCTTCTTTTACATATATTTAATTGAAATTAATTAGTATATTACTTTGGAAGGAAATGATAAGTGAGAAGGGTACAGGGTCATTTATGAGAATTTCTTATGGCAATAAAACACAGTTTAAACAATGGAATTAATCATGTCCTTTAAAACATTTTATGATAGATTAGGAATTACTTCAAGAGTTTTGATTAAACAGACATATCTAAGGGTGTATGTGTATATGTATTTGTAGCAGAGATAGATGAGAGAAACCCCCTCCTAACTATTCTCCTGTAATTAATATTTCCCTCATTTAATTATGCTGGAATATGTTCCTGCTGAATATTTACAAAGCTTAAACAAAATTGGAAGTGCAGCTGATTAGTCATTATGCTTTGGCTTCTGTGCAATGCTACTTGTGACTACTTAATTTTTCTCTACATTCTGTATGTATAGTAATAAACTTTACTAGCTATTTCTTGGCCTCAAATAAGACCAATTGAGATTCACGATGTCATATACACATTTATCACTTCTCCATTATACTATTCTTTTCTTATTTCAGTTCACTAGATAAATTCTAGGCAGGATTGCTTGGAGAAAAATTGTACTCCTTCGTGAGAAGAAGCACCTTGGTACCTCTCCATCTCAAAGAGCCAAATATGGGTATGAGTATTCTTCCTACCCTATACCAGTGGTGGAATTCAAAAATTTTTACTACCGGTTCTGTCGGCGTGGCTTGCTGGGCGTGGCATGGCTTGGTGGGCATGGCTTGGTGGATGTGGCAGGGGAAGGATACTGTAAAATCTCCATTCCCTCCCCACTCCAGGGGAAGGTTACTGCAAAATCCCCATTCCTCGCAATCAGTTGGGACTCGGGAGGCAGAGAATAGATGGGGACAGGGACAGTCAGAGGTGGTATTTACCGGTTCTCCGAACTACTCAAAATTTCCACTACCAGTTCTCCAGAACTGGTCAGAACCTGCTGAATACCACCTCTGCCCTATACTCAGAAAATCTTTCAAGTAGATACTAAACGAAGCAGATGCATTGAAAAAGATTAAGACATATCAACCATCCTAGAAGGTGTATAACTATAGTGACAGTGGTGGGTTTCAAAAAATTTTACTACCGGTTCTGTGGGCGTGGCTTGGTGGGTGTGGCTTGGTGGGCTTGGTGGATGTGGCTTGGTGGGTGTGGCAAGGGAAGGATACTGTAAAATCTCAATTCCCACCTCACTCCAGGGGAAGGTTACTGCAAAATCCCCATTTCCTCCCAATCAGCTGGGACTTAGGAGGCAGAGAATAGATGGGGGCGGGACCAATCAGAATTTTTACTACCAGTTCTATGAACTACTCAAAATTTCCGCTACCGGTTCTCCAGAACTGGTCAGAACCTGCTGAAACCCATCAGTATAGTGACCATACATCCTTTTTTGTAAATGACATTCCATTATATCAGAAAGCTGTCCTTTAGGTTTATTTGTTTTTTAAAAACTTTCTTTTGTACTTCCTTTTACCCATTTAACTTTTACTTTACAAGTGCACAAACTTTCACATTTGTGTGAAAAATAGGAACATTGAATTGTCTTTTTGAACAAAATTTATATATACTGTTTGATTTTAGATATTTGTAAAAGAATATGTGTTTTTGTAAAGTTTTTCTTGGCTTTGCTCTTTAATTTTCCTTTGTAAAGAAAAGTTAGAAACATAAAACAATTAAGATATTTTGCGGAAGCTGACAGGTTAACAAAAATTTTGAGAGATCAAAAGGACTCCGTATCTTTTCAGTGCTGGGACCAAAGGTATATTTGGTTGAATAATAGAATAAAAAAAGGATAAGGTTAGTGTAGATTTTTTTTATTTTATTTTTTATTTGTATATCTTGACTGAAGTTAATATATTCTGTAAAGCTCCCGTCACGATCTGTGTGTGAATAAATATTTTGTTGTAAATAAATAAATAAATAAATAAATAAATAAACTTAAAAAAAAAGATATTTTGTCCTTAGAACCTCTTCAGATCTGCCCCTTTTTCAGGGTTATGCTTTATTTTTTCCAACAAAGTATAATTCCCACAAGTATAACCTATCCTAACCAGTTACCTCTTGCCCATTTATCTTTTTGAGAAGAAATTGTCAAATGTAACATCCAAGGGTAGATATAATTTTGTTATGTGAATGTCAGTCCCTGTAAGTTTCTTATTTAATGCTTTCTTTGTGATACTAGAAGGTGTTCTTGTGTCCCTATTATCAAAGGCTAGCATTTATATAGGTGTTACATACATACATACATACATACATACATACCACACCACTGCACATTTTGAAATATGCAATGTTTTGTATGTGTATGTATACACTCTCCTAAACTAGTAAAAGGAGGCTAATAGCTTGAATGAAACCAAGGGCCTATGTGTTTGTTATATTTTTGCTATGAGGGAAATATATGGTTGTGATCAATGGGTGTTAGCATCTCATTCATTCCTTTTTAAGCAGATAAATGATGAACAGTCAATGTGCATTGTAAGTACGTACCTCATATAGTGGTTCATCAAAATGATAAATTTTCACAGCAGTTCATTCATAGATAATTTTTGTTCCTTAAATGTGTTAGAGTGTGCACAGTGTGACTATTTTGAGGCTACCCAGGAGCAAAATACAGTAAACAGAGGTTTGTCTTTCAAATAGTGGTTTATCTACAAGGAATATATACATACACGTACTAGGCAAAGTCAGGCAATCAATCATCAACTACAGCATGGAAACACACACGGAGAGAGAGATACTCCCCAACAGGGCCTCTCTTATAATACAGACTCTTACAGTGGTAACAGTCAAATAACCCTGCTGACTCATTGCTACCATTGCATCATCATTACAGTATTACAGCATTACAACAGCTGGTCAGCTATTAAATCATCATTACCCTGACACTCCTCCCATTTAAAGGTGAACAGCTGAATGCTTTACCATATTCATGATGCTTTCTATCTCTATTATAGCCAAGCCTCATGCTTCGGTTTCTACTGCTACAAACACTACTAGAACCATTACTACTGCTTGTCAGGGCGTTGATTAATCCCATTCTGCTTTTGGGATAATTGTGCCTGATTACGAGGAGTGGATCGAGACCTTTTCCTTGTTGCATACTTTAAGAAAACAAAACCCAAAGATATTTTCTAAGAAAACTCATTTATTTGTTATAAAGAAAATAAAACATCTCACTAACTAAGAAAAGTAATTGTTACATTTTGAATATAGTTCGTGCCAGCTGCTTTTCTCAGCAGCCGGACCTCTGGCAAGAGAACAAAGGAAAGGAGTGTGAAAGAATGTGAAAGAATGCGGACATGCGTAGTTTAGCTTACTGATAACAATTCTTGGCAAGCTATGGAAAGTCTGATAGTCCAGAAATAATGAGCTGAGCTGGTAAATAAAAAAGGCAGTGACACTGCTGCTGCTGGAACTGCTCCTAATTTCATTTTCTAATGACTCTGTACAGACTGACTCATTATTTTCCATTACATCTGGTTTACCATCTCTTGGCTGAATACCTTCACTTTCTCTTTTTACTGGCTCAACTTCCTCAGTTTGGTTTATCTGTCTGCCTGACATCCTCTTTAACTTCGGCTTCCTCCATTTATCCTGTTCTCCCTTAGGCAATGACCATGACCATATCTCTTGGTACTTACAAGGTTCATTACGAATACTACCTACTCTAACTCCACTTGCAGTGAACAGCTCAGGAGGTATATCTTTATTACACCTTTCAGGTTTCTTAGATATAACTGTTTGTTTGCCTTGAGTTTTTCTTACTCACAGGAAACACCCTGGATTTTGCTTCCTTACAAACAGTGCAATCTAAGTACATCTTGCACTGCTTTGGCTTTGGCCCCTGGCTAGGTCTGGCATCTTCTACAGTACTCTGCAACTCGCATGCCCCAATCTCCTGTGCCATAAATGTACACAGTTGTCGTGGATGAGTGTTCATAAGCGTTCATGCACAACCATTCTCCTGCCTTCCTAGAATTTACAAACCATCCTTCTTAACCCCTCGTGCACGAATTCTTCCACCTTTCCTTATGGAGTACTGTCCTCCTGCAAACAGTATTTCATACCGTTGACTGTCTAACCTGGAAACACTCAACAGATTATGATCTAGGTCAGGTACATATAAGACATTGTCTAATGCTTCTCCTATCTCAGGTACATAGACTTTACCTTCCCCCTTAACAGCAGATCGTTGACCATTGGCCAAACTAACAATTGTTTGCTTAGCTGGTCTCAAGACAGAAAATGTTCGTGGATTATTAGCAATATGCTGACTTGCTTGTACAACACCCAAGTGTTCCAGTGTTTTCAAACACTGTTACTGCCAGGGAAAATAATGATGACGAAGAACCACTCTTCATGTGTTGAGTAGCCCTACGCCCTTGTCTTGCTGCTCCTCTGTTTCTCCACTCAGGGCAGTGTCTCTGGAGATGCTCTGTAGAACCATACGTGAAGCAATGTTTCACTGTGTAAACAGTCTCAGCTGCTCTGCCGGCATCCTGGGATGTTGCAGATGTTGGCCTGCGCTGAGCATTATCTCCTCCCTTTTCTAGTCACCTCTCCAGCCATTTCTGTTCTTCCTCCAGCAATCAGCCAGTCAAATACATCATGGTTAAGTCCCTCTCTTGCATGGACTCTAAGCTAGTTACAAGAATGTCCCATGAAGTGTCCAACAAACTGAGCACTACATATACCTTGTGTGCCTCAGTAAACATCATTCCTCTTTCCTCTAATTCTAGGAATGTCTTTGTCATAGCCTGCAGATATGTGGGCATGCTCTCCCCTGGCTTCAGTTGTGCTTTATATAGTCTCCTTATCAGTAACACTTTACTGTCCACAGTCTAAGATACACACTGCGCAATGCCTCCCACCACTCTTTTGCAGACTGGCGACCCCTCACATGTATCAGCTGACTGTCCTTTAAAGCCAGAATTATGCCAGCTAATGCTTTTTCATTTCTTCTCCATCAGGACTGCTGGTGGATTAGTAACTATCATCCACAACTCCTCCCTTCCTAGGTACATCTCTAGCTTTACACTCCAGGAGAGGTAGTTTCTCTCATTCATCTGAGACACCACAAAACCTCCTCCCATTTCAATGACAGAAACCATGTTGCCTGTTTCCATTACAAGCAACAAACCATGATGCACAGCCCCTCTGACTCTGGTGCAAGCTCTCACTGGGTTTCTCTTCTCTCTGGTTTCTCTATTTACTCTGGCCTTCGGTCTGGACTGGGCCCATAACCTGTCAGAGTGTGCACAGTGTGACTATTTTGAGACTACCCAGGAGCAAAATACAGTAAACAGAGGTTTGTCTTTCAAATAGTGGTTTATCTACAAGGAATATATACATGCATGTACTAGGCAAAGTCAGGCAATCAATCATCAACTATAGCATGGAAGCACACATGGAGAAAGAGAGACGCCCCAACAGGGCCTCTCTTATAATACAGACTCTTAAAGTGGTAACAGTCAAATAACCCTGCTGACTCATTGCTACCATTGCATCATCATTACAGCATTACAGCATTACAACAGCTGGTCAGCTATTAAAATCATCATTACCCTGATAAAATGAAATCAATTTGTTAAAAGGGTATCCTAAGAAGAAACAATTGAAGAAAGAAAAATGAAAATAAATGCAACATATATTAAAACTACTCAGATTTCCATATTTTTGGAAATTTCACAGATGGATAGGCATGTGCTTTGAGAAAAATGATAGTCTAGTAACCCATGAAACATCATAAGATATTTGGTTTATTAATAATGTCTTTATATAGTCCACTTTTGTTGTTATCCAGATTTGTATTACAGTTGCTTTACAATTATTGCTGTATGAATTTTAATAAACAAACATTCACAACAAATCACCTGTGACTATTTTGACATCTGGGCACCTAATGTCAACCTTCACAAAAAAAAATCCCAAAACCCCACGTACCATCAGTACAACCACAGAGGGCAAGGATATTTCTTTTCATTGTTCTGTTGTTTCTTAAATGCATGTGCTTAGCTCAAAATTTGTGAACTTTGAGGACCTCAGAAATAATAATAGCCATATCTTTCTGTGAAAGCAGATAATATCTAGAAAAAGAGGTTATCCAGATTACCATAAATGTAATTAAAAAAATGTGTTTTCTTTTCTAGCTCACTCTCTATAAATAAATGTTAGGGGGGAAACCTTACTTTTTGACAAATACTTAACCAGATCAGACAGCCTAACCTTTTTCTTCAGAGGAAAGGCCTTAAAACTTAGATTCTGGTATGAAAAACACCCATTTGGATTTATTTTCCCATTTCCTGTTGCCCTTGTTATAAAACAGACATTATCCATAAGGTATCCATGAGCATGACTCCAAATAGCATCTTTGCTTCTTAATTGAAGATGCAATTTTAAAAAGCCTTCTATGCATGCACAGAGGATCAAAAACGGGATGTGATGACGTCCCAGTGGGTGGGCGGAGCCTCCTGCTGCTGGCCCTACCGGCTCGCACAAGCCAGATAGATCCTGCTGGATTTTACCGCTGATCTGAGGTCTCAACATTTTATCTACACCACTATAAAGATGGAGCAGGTAGAATACTTACTCACAATACTTAGAATTCTCAACATGTTCTTGTTTGTAAGTGGTGGAGATGCTAGAACCTCCTGTACAAGTCCAGTCTAAAATCTAAAATTGTTCTGACCTGCTCTGGATTTCCACTTGTTAAATCTTTCCTCTACAAAAAGGATATATATATATTGGCATGCCCAGACCCAGATTAAAATCTACCTGAATCTACCTTCCAGACAGATTTTCCTATGACATAGCCTTATATTAAATAAGTACTGTTGGAATAATCTAGAGCAGGGGTGTCAAACTCAGGTCATCATGGCGTCATCACATGATGTATCATGACTTTTTCCCTTTTGCTAAACCAGGCATGGGCATGGCCTGTGCATGATGCATCCGGACCACAGGCTGCAAGTTTGAAAGCCCTGATCTAGAGGTATCTGATCATTCATCCAAGGCATTGATTGGTCAGTCTGAAGTTTCTCCAATACTCTTCAAAAAAAAAAAAACCTCTGTTGGATCAGTATGTCTTGCTTTGAGAGAATGGTGGAGAGGAAACTAGTCAAGGAGTCCAAGGTATAATCAAATAATTAATTTCCTAATAACTTCAAACAGCAATTTCCTAATAAGTTCAAATAGCTAAGTCTGAAAATTTGAATTAGTAATGTCTATAGTTAGTTTTAATTTGAATTGCTGCTACTGAACTTTTTTTTTAATCCTGTCTACTGGACTATTTAATAAATTTATTGATGTAGTTGAATTAATCTTTTTGCCTAATCTGAAGAGCAGTTTTATTCATGTGGCAGACTTTCCTTAAGGACAGAAAAAGAAATGCTCCAAAAAAAGAATCCTGAAGAATCAACTTTGGGCCTGGAGTCTTACATTTTCAAACTGAAGTTTAGTCTTTACTATAAATCACAAACATGATTGCAGCATATCCCAAATGTATAAGAAAATGGTCCTGGCATTCTATTTTACAGGATTAGAAAGGCAGACGCCTCCCAGGGCAGTCATAATTACACAGGGAACTTCAGGGATTGAAATGTTCCCACAGTAAGGATCTGACACAGAATCGAAATGACATTGGTTAACCAGAATTATTACAAAGCAAGGGAGAAATTTCCACAAATGCTGCAGTACTGAGCCAGGTACAATGATGTACTAATTGTTGGCAAACCAAACACAAGAACATTAGAATATTAGTTTTTACACTAGATCTCTTAAAAGGGTGGCAGAATCAAATCAAAAGCTAAGGGGAAAAGAAACCATGAATGAATGTACATAAATCGATTAATTATTTGTTAAACAGTATGATGCACATAATTATTTCAGGATCATCAAAAAGGAAGGTAGTGTCAAAACTATATTTTACATCACTTTCCATGAGTCTAAAAGCATTGGAAAGGATCGGACATTAGAAGGCCTACATTATTATTTAGACCAGCTTCACAATATTATTCTTGCCCCAGTTTTAAAACATGGCCAGAGTAATTAACTCAGAGCTACTATTAATAATGTTTATAGTGGATTTTGCACTGATTATAAACCTTATGAAGAGAGAAAACTGCAGTATATTAAAATAAAGAATGAAGAGGAGATAAAAAAAATCTCTTGGGATCATTCGTTGTAGAAATTTAATGAAGAAATAAA
Source organism: Pantherophis guttatus (assembly GCF_059756535.1). Classification (NCBI taxonomy): domain Eukaryota; kingdom Metazoa; phylum Chordata; class Lepidosauria; order Squamata; family Colubridae; genus Pantherophis; species Pantherophis guttatus. Next base: position 193,817,233 of record NC_142063.1, read on the forward strand.
TTGAATAGCAACTTTCTAAATAACAAAAAAATGAAGGGGATATATTTTTTGTTACCTCCAAATGACATGAAATTTGGGGGCTGGAAAAGGATGTAGTATATATTTGACAATGCACCATTTTGTTTCAATTAGATGCAGCATATTTTCTACGCATGAAAAAGCAAAGACATCGTATATCTTAAAAGTTCAGCAAACCCTGAGCTGCTGAGATATCACTAAATTGTCATGAGTTCAAAGCAACATAAAAGCAAAGAAACCACACAGCAGCCTTCTAGTGCCCTCCAGATGGGTTAAAACACAACTTCTAATATGCTCCCAGGATGAAAGTTGTCATCAGGGCAAGACCAAGACATTTGCTCCAGAAGCGAAGACTAGTTTTGTTCCCACATCTAAAGCCATCCAGACTGATAATTGAATCTTATTTCAAAAGTGGCAACAGTAGAACATCTTTCACCGTATCTGCAGGCAAGAAAATAGTTTAGCAGCCAGCCAGCCAACTCTGTCTTTCAAGACTTCACTGACACTCCTCTCAGATACTGTACCTGGTGTCTACTGTACTGTATGAAGTGACTACTTCATTCTGCATAATAGACCAGCCCAGAAGCACCAGAGTGGGAAAACCTGTCATGTTTTGTTGCCTTAAGCTAATTTTGCACTAACCAATTAGCTCTTGTTATCTTGTTGTTTTTTATTCTGAAATCATTATATATTTTATTATGAATAGGCATTACTCTTCAATGCTAAAATATTCACTATGGGAAATTGTAAATAAAGGTATGACGATGCACCGGGAGCAAGGTTTTATGCAAATCTTTTAACAGTGGCATAGATCACCCATCCATTGGTTTTGGTACCAGTGGTTCTGCTAAAATCTTTCAGCTCTGAATCAGTGTCAAGCTTCCTGTGACGACCTAAATATGTAGAGGAAGAACCACATAATGTTATTTTTCCTCTTGTAATTTTGACTGAGGGCATTTTCTGAATAATTGACTGTTGGCAAACATCTAAGCAATATTGAGTATGCATCTATATTTCCTGTTATTTTTTTTATTCATCCTTATTTTACAAGTTTAAAAGCAGTCAAATCAATATTTTTTTAAAATAAAGTATCTACAAGGATCACCTTATTTTCTTTTATCTACTATGCCAGTGATTGCTAACTTTTTCCGGACCGCACACACCCAAACCCCCAAAATGCAATGCACATGCTAGGCCCTCACATGCGCCCCACCCCCACTCATGCATGGCAGAGACCCGAAGACCAGCTGGCCAGTGGGAGGTGTGCGTGCATGCACAGCAGAGCTGAACTGGGGCGGTGCCTCACGTGCCATGAGGGACAGTGCTGCGTGCCACCTCAGGCATGCGTGCCATAGGTTCACCATCACGGTACAATGCAATAGAAGGCAGCAGAAATTGTAATATATTTTATAGGCAATATGCTTGATGATAGGGAAAGATCTTTGGACTACCTGTTTCCTGTTATATGTCGAAGGCAGATGCCCAGCAAACATACTCAGCACTGAATTATGAAACGGCAGAGATACCTGAAATCCATCTTACCAGTGTAAGAAGTGGTCCATCCCAACATTAGTGTTAATCATTTTTACCCAATCTATCCCATGATGTTGCAAAAACCAGCAACCAACCTCATAATCTCTGAAGCCCTAAAAAATAAGACCCATGGATGAACGTCATCAAAGATCCAAGGAGAGAAGTGAATGGTTTTCAGTTGTGTGTGTTCCATTACTAACATGGTCATATTGGGGAGGAATTGTAGAAATGGCTGTGAATGTCCTTCCATGTGTAGATACTACCTTGTCCTGGCTACACTTCACAATGACAAACTGCAATCCACTGTGCCATGCATGACTGAAGTTACTTGCAACCTGCACAGCATCTTTTTCAGATCTCAACCTATTTGTTCTTTTACTTCATTGTGCCAGATGATTACATTTAAAATGGCAAACAAAGAAACACATGGCACAATTCAGCTGTGTTGAACATTTAAAAGCCTCGCTTGTTTCAGTGAAGAATAAAATAATATCCAATTTTCACAAAGTAAGCTTTTGCAGGTATTAAAGACCAATCAGACAGTTAATAAAATTAACTTTCACCATTACACCAAATATCATTTGGTGTAATGTTCAAAACTCTGATGATCTTGAAGTTAAAAATTAACTGCTAGCTGATTTGCTTTCTAGCCATTTAGATGGCTATTGTCTAAGTGGGTTTTGTGACACATAGACCCAGATGCCAGCTCCTTGTTGGACTTTCAGTGGATGTATTTGGTGGAAGAGCTAATTGTACTGCGAGATTCCTCCCTCTTGCAGACGTGGCCCTCCACATTATCGAGGGCCTACGTCAATGACGGGTTTTGGGACCCAGAGAGGTGGCATGTGAAAAAAAGGGGGTTGAGGGATTTTTTAACAAGGGTAGCAGGGAAGTTTTTAAGGGGACCTGGGAGGGGGGAGGGGATTGTAGAGATGGATCTGGGGGGTCCATGTAGCCACTGTGTGGGGTGGTGGGTTGGATGGGCGCAGTGGAAGGTTTGAGGAGGGTAATCTGACCGGGGAGCCAGGGGGCGAAAGGAAGGGCAGTTCAATTGAAATAATAAGTGGGAGGGGCAGGTATGACAGGCGCAGGGGGCCATATCAGGTTATGGGGGTGCGCATGCGCTGTCTTTGAGTGATTGCGCGCTCTGGCCCCCAAGGCGCGGCTCGTGTCCTGGGTTGCACAGAGTCTCAGGCCCTGGGTCCTCAGCTGATGTTATGTAATGCCAGGTCAGTAGTTAATAAAGCCCCCCTCATTTGTGATCTTATCTTGGAGGGGGGTGCGGACCTGGCAGGTATTATGGAGACCTGGTTGGGCCAGGAGGGGGGGTCCCGCTCATTGAAATGTGCCCACCAGGTTTCCGTGCATTTCATCAGCCAAGGGCTCAGGGGAGGGGTGGGGGAGTGGCGGCGATTATTAGGGAAAGTCTTGGTCCGAGGGAGACCACTGTTCCTCAGATAGCCAGATGTGAGTCCCTTTTTGTGAAGTGGGGCCGTGGGGTGCAGATGGGTTTGCTGAGTACGTACCTGGCTCCTTGCCACGTGGCGGCGACCCTGCCCGAGCTGCTCAACATTATTGCCGGGGTGGTGGTTGATACCTCCAGACTTATTGTCATGGGGGATTTAACCTACCATCCGCAAGTGAGGCATCAGAGGTGGCTCGGGAGTTCATGGCTTCCATGGCAGCCATGGACCTGACCCAGTTAGTTCAAGGCCCCACTCACATAGGGGGACACACTCTGGACTTGATTTTTGTCTCTGGTCAGTGGTTAAATGATCTTGGTCGAGGGGATCTAGACATTAAACCCTTGTCATGGACAGATCATTCGCTCCTTCACTTGGACTTTCCAGCTGCTTCCCCTCACTGCAGGGAGATGGAACTGACCAGATGGTTCCATCCCAGGCGCCTGATGGATCCTGAAAGTTCCTGACGGAGCTTGGGCCATTTCCTGAGACCCTGGCACACGACCTGACCGAAGACCTGGTGGCTGCCTGGGAGAGTGCGGCCGCCGGAGCTTTGGACCGTGTCGTGCCTTTGCGGCCTCTGACCCGATGCTGATCTCAATTGGCTCCTTGGTTCTCCAAGGAGCTGAGAGAGAGGAAACATCAGAAAAGACGCCTAGAGAGCATTTGGAGGACCAGTCAATCCGATTCTGACCGGACACTGGTGAGGTCTTATATCAAGACCTACCTAGTGGCAATAAAAGCAGCGAAATCTAACCATTTTTCCACTCTTATCGCATCTGCAGAGAACCGCCCAACGGCTCTGTTTAGGGTGACCCACTCCCTTCTTTGGGGGGGAGTGCGGGAAGATCCCTTGCAGGGTCGAGCTGAGGATTTTGTGCAATTCCTGCATGATAAAGTCACTTGGATTCAGAAAGGCTTGGACTCCGACTGGATGAGTCCAGGGGAGGAGACGAGGGAAGGTCTTGAGAATATTATCTGGGAGGAGTTTGATCCTGTGGCTCCCGAGGAGGTGGACAGGGTTCTGGGTAAGATTAGTGCCGCCACGTGTTTATTGGACCCGTGTCCCTTCTGGTTGGTACTGGCCTCCTGGGAAGTTATACGAGGCTGGCTCCAGGGGATTATAAGTGCTTCTCTGAGTGAGGATACCTTTCCAGCCACCTTGAAGGAGGCGGTGGTGAGGCCCCTCCTCAAGAAGCCTTCCCTGGACCTGGCTGAATTAGCTAACTACAGTCCTGTCTCCAACCTTCGTTTTGTGGTGAAGGTTGTTGAGAGTGTGGTGGCATGACAGCTTCCCCGGCACCTGGATGAAGCTATCTATCTGGACCCGTACCAGTCGGGCTTCAACATTGATGTGAAGCCGCTGGGTGAGAGTCCATCAGTACGCTGATGATACTCAGCTGTACATCTCCACCCCAGACCACCCCAACGATGCCCTTGATGTAATGTCTCGCTGCCTGGAGGCCGTACAGGTCTGGATGGGGAGAAATAGGCTCAGACTCAACCCTTTCAAGACCGAGTGGCTGTGGCTTCCGGCATCCCAATATAGTGCCATCGCTGACTATTGGGGGTGAATCTCTGCCCCCCACATAAAGGGCTCGCAATCTGGGTGTCCTCCTGGATGCACGGATGTCTTTAGAAGAGCATATGACGGCCGTGGCCAGGGTGGCTTTTTATCAGGTTCATCTGATTCACCAGTTGCAGCCCTTTCTGGACCAGGATGCCTTGCGCACGGTCACTCACGCCCTTGTCACCTCCCAGCTGGACTATTGTAATGCTCTCTACATGGGGCTCCCCTTGAAGAGCACTCGGAGCCTCCAGCTGGTCCAGAATGCGGCCACGTGGGTGGTTATGGGCACAACCCTCTTGCCAAAGCTGCACTGGCTCCCAGTGGTCTTCTGGGTGCGATTCAAGGTGTTGGTTACCACCTTTAAAGTGCTCCATGGCATAGGACCCGGGTACCTCGAGACCGACTTCTGCCACGAATAGCCTCCCATCGGCCAGTTTGCTCCCACAGAGAGGGTCTCCTCAGGATGCCATCAGCCAAGTTATGTCAGCTGGCGACACCCAGGGGGAGGGCCTTCTCTGTGAGAGCCCCTGCCCTGTGGAATGAACTGCCCCTGGAAATGCATAAGATCTCCAACTTCCGTGTATTTCTCTGTGCCCTCAAGACCCTGTTGTTCCGCCAGGCCGGGCTATCAATGTAATGATTTTTAAATTGGGTGTTTTAAATTTTTGGGGTTTTAAATTTGAGCCGAAATTATTTAATAATCTTAATTATTTTTAACTAATGTCTGTCTTTGTGCTTTTAATAGGCTGTACACCACCCTGAGTTCTTCGGGAGAAGGACGGTATAGAAATAAAATTATTTATTTATTATTTATTTATTTATTTACAAATCTAGCTTTGGTTCTGAGCAATTAGAAATATACATCTGGAGTCATGCATTTAAACAATAATATTCAATAAAGCATGGCAGAGGCTATAAAATATACTTCAATGAGTTCGTGTTTTTCAACTGTTTTTTTTTTAATTTGGATATTGATGGATGGTCCATTTGGTGTAGTGCTAAGCCGCTGTCCTAGAAACCAGGCGGCTGTAAGATCTAGTTATGTTTAGGCATGAAAGCTGGTTGGGTGACTTTGGGCTAGACACTTTCTCAGCCCAAGAATTTCACAAGTCTCTTTATTGTGAGTGAGATAGATGGGTAGAGAAGCTTTGATGTGGAGAAAATAAGACGAGGAAGGATTTTAGGCATGTTCATCACCTTGATTTACTTAGAAAGTAATAAAAAATTAAAAACAAATATCTGAAATCAAATCTGATTTTCAGGCAACTGCAAATATTTAAAACTGGGATCACGTAAAGCTGACTCTGTTTGCAAAAAATATATATACTCTTCATCAGTAGTGAAATGTAAAATTTGTTACTACCGGTTCTGTGGGCGTGGCTTGGTGGGGGGTAATATGACTGAGTGGGCGTGGTCAACTTTTTTTTTACTTTTAAAACCATTTTTTCTACAACCTCTTCGGCTGAAGAGGTTGTTAAAAAAATGCTTTTAAAGCCTCTGAAGATCCCAGCTGATTTGCCTGATCGGCAGAGGCTTTTTTTCCTTTTAAAAACATTTTTTCTATAACCTCTTCGGCAGAAAAGGTTGTAGAAAAAATGCTTTTAAAAGCCTCTGATGATTCCAGCTGAGCCAGGTGATCATCAGAGGTTTTTTTTTTTACTTTTAAAAGCATTTTTTCGGCCAAAGAGGTTGTAGAAAAAATGCTTTTAAAAATAATTTTAAAAAGCCTCTGATGATTGTGCGGCTCAGCTGGGCAATGGGGGGCGGGCAGGGATTTTTGCTACCGGTTCTCCGAACCACCTGCCTCCATCCCTACCGGATCGGGTGATCCGGTCCAAACCGGGAGCATTTCACCCCTGCTCTTCATAACAATATGCTAATACTATTTTTTTTTTAATTAACTGAAGTTTGTGGAACTGCCTATGTGTGGATATGGCACAGTAATCCATAACAATAGATGCATACCTACCAAAATGAATCCCCAGAAGCATATCTATAGTACCAAAGAAGCTGGGATATTTGTTTTGGAAATTGCCAAGTTCCACATCCCATCTGATTTTATTTATTGAGGCTTTTTACATTAAATATAAATAACCAGGAAGTCCACATGCTGCAAACTGCCAGCCTCAAGCATAATTTTATTTCCAATAATGTTTTTGGCCCCCGAAGGCATTCTTAGAAAATAAAAGTAGTGGCTAGCTGTCAGAAGTATGTTTCAAAGAGGAGCAGGAGGAGCAGGAGCAGGAGCAGGAGCAGGAGCAGGAGCAGGAGCAGGAGGAAGACAAAGGCAGACTGAAATGGTAAGGGAAAACCCTGTGAGGCAAGAAAAAAAAAAAACTCAGCAGTTTAACTCCTGGACATTTTTCTTCTTCTAACACATTTATCAGGTTAACCATTTTGTGAAGGGTATCAATAACATATTCTCAAAATTCCAAATATGCCCGCTAGCCTCAAAGGTTTGTGATGTCTGCTCTACGCTAGTCATTTTTATTGTATGAGAAACCTTATACCAAGATCAACCACTACCAATGTTCAACACTGATGTGATAGATGCAATTCACCCCACACACCCCATCAATTGATTATTAATATTGATGGTTACATCAATGCATAGTTTTCACCACAGCACGAGCATAAAGCATTATGTCCAAAGAATTTGTTGGGCTTCCTTACCCTTCAGCCATAATATTTTGTACAAGGATGTCTGAACTAAATTTTTCATGGATGGGTTGGTTTTGTTTTTAGCATATAGCCCGTGTTTGAAAGCTAGTCTGTACATATCCCTTTTGATATACCTTACAGTGAATGATTGAGACTTCAAAAACAAAGTTTAGTTTGTCGTAATAGCCCAGAAAATCTTAATCTAAAACAGATGTACTATAGGATTTCAGTGCAGTATGTCACTGTGTGCTGGTAATATTAGCATGTGAGAAGCCACATTTGCCAAGCAATAGATCACATGAAGTTAATAAGCATCACTACAATGAATCCAACCTTTTCTCTCCCCAACCACCAAACCTCTTTTTTGGGGAAAAACAAGAGCGGAGCTGTGTTGCTTTGAATTTGACTTCCCCCGCTGTTGTATTTTATACCTGTATGCTAGAATCACCTGGAATACATCCAATCAGGTCATTTCAGCAATTGACAGGTTATTCAAATGTCCTTCTCTAGCAATCATTTAGCTATTTTAAAATTCCATATGTGAAAGAGAGAGATATCTTTAAATAATTTGGCAAACAGTCAAAATTTTGACATTTCTTCATACCACAGTGGCCTCCCTACAAGCTATACTGGCAGGAATTTCTTCAAGGTTCAAGAGATGCTAAGTATTAGATAATTAATCCTGGGTTTCACCATGATTGGCTATTTCTGAACTTCTTTCTGCTTGAATTGTTAATAAGCAGACTCATCGGAAAAACAGAATAAATTCTGTTCTTTGGGCTAGCTGCAGGATGATTTTAATCATATACCAGACTCTGGACCTCCTTGCTTTTTAAGGGTTTGCAAATCAGGCAAAATCCAAGATGAATTTGCAAGATGAATTAAAAGTTACTTTTTGGTTGGAATGATGACTTGTAATTTAAGAATAGTTATGTCTATAAAAAGCATAAATGTGAAGGTACAAAACTCCAACAAACCTTCAAATCAGTGCAAAGTTAGCCAATTTGATTAGATAGATGCATTAAAACAATTTAAAAACTGATTTGAAGGAATGAGTCAAAATAATCATCAGTGAATGTAAGCTTTGCATAGTTCTTATGTTTATCTCATTTTTAAGGAGTATAAAGGAGAGATCTGGAGGACACAGTATAATAATCTGAGCTCATTAATTTTCAGAGTTGAGAATTAAGGATAAGTATAGATTGTGCAATGAAAATCTTATCAACTATACAGCATGATTAACAATTTGGCCTATTTTATAAGTCCATTTGTCACAAGCATAAACATGGAAAGAGAACAAAAGTCTGGAAATCTCATTTTAAAGACCCTTCTGCTTTTGCAAAAAGCCAGGATGTATTGTAGACTACCCACTGGAGATTCTTCTCTGTGCAAGTCTAGGTCTGTACTTAAATAGTAATATAAACATTGAGTTGCAACTAAACCATAGAGAAGGATGGATCTGATCCATTTGTCTCAAATTAGATAACATTCTGGCTATACTATATCGCTATTTACCTAGCCATATCTCTTTAAATAGCTTTGTTAAAAAGGGATTCGTTTTCTTAAAAAGCAATTCAGAAAATAAAAAGCCATAGATAAAATATGAAAGAAATGCAGTGAAAAAATAAAACCTCTCCACAAGCATGCCAGAAATGGAAAATAAGAGTAACAGGAGAAGATAAGTAAGCATGGAGGTGGGGGAATCTGAAAATATTTTGGAAACATTTGAAATCCCTAATTACAAACTTGTGAAGTCATTTAATATGTACAAAATTTGTGGCTTGTGAAATTCAGAACTGAAAAACAGTATAAATAATACAGATGAATGATACAGACCAATAACATGAAACTAAAATTTTGTAGGCCTGTGGGTTGCTCCCGGTTCAGCCAAGCCGGTAGTGGTGATGATGTGACATCACCGAACCGGTTCTCTTTGACTGGGAGCTGGGCCCTCCCGCCCACCCCCGCTTTATTCCTACCTTTATTTCTTGTTTTTTAGCCCAGCTGATAGGCGTGGCAGAGTGGATTGCCGCACCTCAGCTGGACAGAAACCTAACGAAATTGTGTGGAGTGCAAGTTCGGCGCATGTGCAAGCGAAGCAAGCATGTGCACGGCGATTGCGCGCAAAGAACATGCGCGAAGAGAACAGGTGGTAACACCGGTTGGAACCCACCATGGACCATGGGGATGCTACAATGATCATAAATGTGAAAAACTATCATAAATCACCTTTTTCAGGGCTGTTGTAACTTTGAACAATCACTAAACAAATGGTGGTAAGTGAAGGATTATCTGCATCTCCATACATTCTCAGATGGAGCAATATCACAATAATATCGTTATCACTTTTATTTGTCTTAAGATATAAAATATTTATATGGAGTAGCACACAAGCATTATATAAAGTTGCAATTAAGAATATCATTGTGATATGTGTAAAATGAAAACCTCACCTGCGCTTTAGACACCGAGGACTGAAGATCAGACATGACAGGATTTGCACAATAACTTCATGATCATTCTTTTTGCACCCTCATCTCCTGTATGAATAGGAAATCTGACAGGTCATGTCTCAAAGAGGCCATGTGAATTCTGAGCAGTTCTGTCGATGGGAAAAGACACATTTTCCTGTATATGAATATGTAACATAGTGGGGAGAGGAGAGGCATTGAATCTAACCTTGCCTCCAGTATGCTAACTTTCCATAGGCAGAGATGACTTTGATACAGGCTACATTCAAAGAAATATATTTGGAGTAGTTCTCCAGTTTTAAAATATGCTTATAGGCACAAAATATATAAAGCTGCCTTGGCCAATTTTATTACAGTTACACCATGCAATTAAGTCAGATCAGATGCAAATTGCAATAGAGATAGAATAGAATAACAGAGTTGGAAGGGACCTTGGAAGTCTCCCAGTCCAACCTCCTGCCCAGGCAGGAAACTCTACACCACTTCAGACAAATGGTTATCCAACATCTTCTTAAAAACTTCCAGTGTTGGAGCATTCACAACTTCTGGAGGTAAGTTGTTCCACTGATAAATTGTTCTAACTGTCAGGAAATTTCTCCTTAGTTCTAAGTTGCTTCTCTCCTTGATTAGTTTCCACCCATTGCTTCTTGTCCTGCCCTCAGGTGCTTTGGAGAATAGCTTGACTCCCTCTTCTTTGTGGCAGCTCCAGAGATATTGGAACGCTGCTATCATGTCTCCCCTAGTCCTTCTTTTCATTAAACTAGACATACCCAGTTCCTGCAACCGTTCTTCATATGTTTTAGCCTCCAGTCCCCTAATCATCTTTGTTGCTCTTCTCTGCACTCTTTCTAGAGTCTCCACATCTTTTTTACATCATGGTGACCAAAACTGAATGCAGTATTCCAAGTGTGGCCTAGAGAGAGATATTCCACAAATATTTTCCCTGTCTTAATTTCTACTGTCCTTCTCTTCCAATGCACTAATACAACTCTGTGCATAGGAAGCATACGTGTAAACTAACTTAGAAATATATATTGATGTACATATTCATTGGCTCAGTGGCTAATTCTATTCCCTCCAACCACTAGGAGGCATGAAGAACAGGATCCAAAATAGGTGCTTTCTCAGTAGTCCCTCACACAAACACATTTGCTACTTTGAGGCAACAAGTGTGCTGGTCCCTTACTCAGCTTGTGAAGCAACAGAACAAAACCCCAAAAGATGGCAACTTTAGTCGAGAATGGGAAAGCAGGCATGCAAAAAACAAGCAAGCAAGCAAGCAAACAAACAAACAAAAGAAGCTAATATGTAAGGATAATAATCTCGAGGAATAACAATTCTTGCAGCTCCGCTGAAAATTCTGGCCTTTCTTTTAGGGCACAAAGCAACAGGTTAATATTTGGAAGTTTCAGTCAGTCAGATGACATGGCAGAGGAACCTATCAAAATAAGAACAGAGAAAGTTATGCTAAGAAAAGGAAAGACATAGTATACACTGACCCACAACATGGGATTTATTAGGGCAACAAACTATCAGTTCATATCAGGTCTTGCTGCATTTTGAAGGAGATAAAACAGAAATATGCATCTGTGAATGCGAAATATTCCTGTCACTGGAGTAATAACTGTAGTCCATGTTCCTTAGTTAAGTATAACTGAAAAATAAGAAGCACAGGTCATCTAATGACAGATTTCAAGTTTAGTATTTGCATTTACTAAAATGAATATAGAAAGATTTGTTGTTGTTGTTAGTTGCAAAGTCGTGGCCAATCCATCACGACCCCATGGACAATATTCCTCCAGGTCTTCCTGTCCTCTACCATCCTCTGGAGTCCATTGACGCTCACGCCTACTGCTTCCGTGAGTCCATCCAGCCACCTCATTCTCTGTCGTCCCATTCTTCTTTTGCCCGCAATCTTTCCCATCATTAGGCTCTTCTCCAGTGAGTCCTTCCTTCTCATTAGGTGGCCAAAGTATTTGAATTTCATCTTCAGGATCTGGCCTTCTAAAGAGCAGTCAGGGTTGATCTCCTCTAGGACTGATCGGTTTGATCGCCTTGCAGTCCAAGGGACTCGCAGGAGTCTTCTCCAGCACCATAGTTCAAAGGCCTCAATTCTTTGGCACTCAGCCTTTCTTATGGTCCAACTTTCACAGCCATACATTGCAACTGGGACAGAAAGATAGTTTGGTGTATTAGTTTAAAGCAGTAGGGTATGAATCAGAAAATTATGAGTTCTAGTCCCAATTTAGCAGAAATCCAACTGGCTAGGTGCTCTCTCTCAGTTTTAGGAAGGCAACAACTCCCTCCCTCTCTCCCTCCCTCCCTCCCTCTCTTTCTCTCTCTCTATCTCCCCATGTGTACTTAATATGCAACCTTTTGAATAGTAATTTTTATTAAATTACACACACATTAGTGTGTAATTTAATAAAATTTACTATTCTAAGTTGTACATTAAGTTTATGCATTAAAAAAAAGGATTATATGCATTTTCAGAAAGCTGCTTTATCTTATAACATAAAACAGAAGTTCTATAACGTAGGCTTTGGAGTCACTCATAATCTCCACTGCCCTAATGAATTAATCAAGTCCTACTGAAGTCTAAGTGGGAGAAAGGGCAGCAGAATCCACAGAATTGTACTGTGCGTAGCCATTAATAAAAATGCAGATATCTCTCTGCATGCCCACCACATTCAATTACTAAAAATAGATATCATGTTTAAAATAATGGGAGGCTAGAACGTTGGAAGTCATGTTACAACTTCCGGTATGAACTTTATTTCACTTGACTTAAAACTTAGTAGAATTTGTAGAAAATAAGTGATAAGTGAGGAAGCCCAGTACTTTGAGATATGTTAAACTAGGAATAGTAAAGTATACTGGTAGATTACAAGATACTTTGAGAATATTTTTATCAGTTTGTCTTCTGATATGTATTTTTGGATGATCTTGTATACAGCAGCCACCATGTGTAAATAAGTAAGTTCTGCTCTTCATGGAAATTGTTTTTTTATAACATATTCCTGAAAGTTTAAATATGCCCAAAATAGTTAATAACTTATTATTTAAAATGACTAAATAATGTGCACCAGGCAACGTATTTGAAAGTAGTATGATTTCATATTTTATATACCATTCATTGAGTCCACCGGCACAATTCTAAAACACAGATTTGTTTCTATATCCTGAAATTGGGTTTCAGTTAAGTTTTGTTTGAAATTTATATAAATATTCTTTAAAGAATATAATTATTTTTTAAAAAATAAAAGGATATATATGTGTACACCATTGTAAACCTGAGAAAATAAAAAATGTAACACATTTTAGAAGAATTGGATAATATATAGCCTATTGTAAGTTTAAGGTTGAGTAATAGCACTTCTTTATGTTACAAGAAAATAGTACATAGATTGTAATTCATGGGCTGGCCATAGTCCAACAGAAAAGTTTTAAAAGTCCTGGAAAATATGAATAGTACTGATTTTTAAACAAGGAAAGGAAACATCCTGAAAAGTGTTGTTCATTGTTTTCATGATAGAAGTCGTTTTATGTCTTATAAAATATATATCTGGTTGGAATAAATAAAAGGATCCTGAACAATAGGGAAGAAGAATGAGTTAGCTTAATTCCGCTTTCTTTAAGATCTCATATTTAAAGTAATCTCTATGTCTGCTAGACATTTGTTTCTTATTAAAAGCTCTGAGACAACACATCGCGAGTTTTTGAAGTTTCTCTGACTTGATACGCAAATCGTATTACAAAAGTCTATCTGAACTTTTTTAACCAGAGACACTGCATAAATTAAGAGTCTGAAACATTGGGTTCTACTTTCAAACGTGCATCGTGTAATCTGAGTCAAACAATATTATGAAATGTAGTTGTTGCATGTGACGCAATGCATTGTTCTGTCATTAGGTGTGCTCTTGACAGGGAATCCTTGCCAAACCCAGCTTCTTCATGAATGTAAATGGCTCGTTTCAGATGTATCGAACTCATGAATGCAGAACAATCCCGTTGCAACATTTCTCTAGAAATAACAAAGAAAAACCAGAGGGATCTGGCAGCACGCACTGAAAATATATTTTTTTAATAAATTGTTTTTTCAAATTGCCACTAAGGAGCTGCAAAAACCTGTTGTAACACGTCATTTCATAGAGGCAGTTGCTGCCACAGGATTACATTACATGTTGAGGTACAGCTCACATACCCTATCTATAACACAAGCATGCATGAGATTGAGTGATGCATTTCAAAATGATACATGAAATGGCTACAATCGTGGAGTAACAAAAATCATTTCATGACTCTATAAGCAAAACAATATAAGAATGAACAACAGATTTTTTTTTTTTCAAATTCCTTGTTTAAATTTGGTGCCTTAGTCTAGTTTATTTGCAAAATACCAGTTTCCCTCCCTGGGCATCTTGGAAGGAATGCGTGGGGAGAAATTGTGGGTTGGATTCATTCTATCTTCCCTATATTGATGGAAAAGAATGTAACTACTAGAGTTACAATATCCCGCATGGTTATAAACCATGCTTTGGTAGGATTTCTGATCATATGGAATAGAGCAAGCAGGAGATGGACAGTGTGTTCCTATTTCCCCCCCCTCATCTTGCCTGAAAGGAGTAACTGTGTCATGGATACACCAGCGTTGAACCTGCATTATAGGTGGCATTCCATAAATTGAACATATATCTACCCATTGCAGGAGTAATGCTCCCATGATGGTACCAATAAAAGAGCAATGTGCTTTTATTTTTACACTCACATTCAGACCTACAGCTTAGGTGAATGTATTCTAGAATAACAACTTATGAATGTTTAAGTCAAATCAAATTAATAAATAGCAAACATTCTGGCTTGGCTGTCATATATAAGCTTCAAGATTATGAATTATAATTGAAACGGGTGGCTATAAATACTAATAATAATAATAACCCAAAGCCTCTGGAACACAACTCGAATACCATCAGCATTGATAAAATCACCATCAGTCAATTGCAAAAGGCAGCTTTACTCAGAACAGCTTATGTACTTTAAAGACCATCAAACAACTACATCTCTTTATCCCAGGTCCTGGGAAGGACTTGATAGGTGGATAAAAATGCCAAATCCAGTCTAAACATCTGGCTGACTGTGTGATGAAACATAATAGTAATAATAGAGGCATTCATATTTGTGATCATTATGATGAATCCCCCACACTTGTCCATTTACTTAACTGCCAATTACTACATGGGCACTTCCACACACCCTCCCTTTCCACCCCTCAGTCCCTTACAAAAACTGGAACTTGATTTAGTCATCTTTCGTTGACTGCAGAGGGATTGGTTTCAAAACACAGAGATACCTCTGCTGATGAGCAGGAGAGTGCAAAGGCTGCAGCTCAGTCAGGCTCAACTCTCCTTTCTGGAATAAGGGGTGGGGGGGACCTTATCCCCACTATACCCCAAAGGTTACAAAGCAAATTGCTCTGCCTCCCCACCTCCCCACCTCTCAATGCAATGTATTTATGTAAGTCCGGTGGTTTATTTATTTAATTAATTAATTCAGTGTTGAGGCCGCCTGACTCTGGAAAGAAAGAAAGAAAGAAAGAAAGAAAGAAAGAAAGAAAGAAAGAAAGAAAGAAAGAAAGAAAGAAAGAAGGAAGGAAGGAAGGAAGGAAGGAAGGAAGGAAGGAAGGAAGGAAGGAAGGAAGGAAGGAAGGAAGGAAGAATATTTCAAAAAGAATGCAACTGACAGAAAGACCAATTATGTAACCCAAATATCGCAAAACCCAAAGGGACTTGGCCACCATGCTATTCCAAGGCCTGGGAGAACAGCCAAGTTTTTAACAGTTTACAGAAGGTCCATAAGGTGGGAGCAGCAGGACTCTCTTGGGGGATGCCATTTCAGAGGGCATGAGCTACCATTGAGAAAGTACTTTCCTGGGTTCCATGTTTAATTGACAGGACCCAGAGCTTTTCTCCTTCTACTTGACCTCACTGGGTGAGCAGAAATATACAGAGACAGATGGTCCTTCAGGCAGCCAGGCCCTCTACCATAAAGGCCTTTATAGATGGTAATCAGCATCTTGAGTTGCACCTAAAAGCCAACTGGTTTCTAGTGTAGCTTGTGAAGCAGTGAGGATACCAGAGCAAGTCAACAAATGCCTCCTGATTGTCTAAGAAAAGCACCTAACAGTTGTTAGACTGAAAAAAAAAAAGCCATAAAATAGTAAGTAAAAGCAATGAAATCTCCCAAAGAATTTCTTGCTTCCATGTTGCACGTTCTACAGGGAATTAAAAAGCCACTTTCACTTATGAAGGGGAAATGATAAAATGTCAGCCTTAGTGAAACTGAGCCTTGTCCCCTGTGATCCTTGTTAAACGTTCCCACAATCTTACTGTACATTGGCAAGATGGAGGGATTAAGTTCTATGCAAAGCAGGGAAAGGACCCAGAAATTCAGGCTGGCTTGAGCCCAGGAGCACAGAGGTGAAGGCGAGATAATTCTCTCTGATTGAAAGGTAGATCATCCCAAGGGCTGCAGGTATGTAATAATTCCAAAAGGAGAAAAAAAATCAACTCAGTTCTTAAAACAGTAGAATAGAATTAAACAATAGAATCCCTTATGCCACCAGGCTTGAAATTTTGGGCTTGGACAATCTGGAACTGCGCCGCCTGAGGTCTGACCTAAGCATAGTACACAAAATTGTCTGCAACAATGTCTTACCTGTCAATGATTTCTTCAGCTTCAACCTCAATAATACACAGGCAAACAATTGATACAAACTCAAGGTAAACCACTCCAAACTCGATCACAGAAAATACGATTTCAGCAACAGAGTGGTTAATACCTGGAATGCTTACCGGACTCCATTGTTACATCCTCAAACCCTCACAGCTTCAACCTTAAACTATCTACCGTGGACCTCACCCCGTTCCTAAGAGGTCCGTAATGGGGGTGTGCATAAGCGCACCAGCGTGCCTACTGTCCCTGTCCTACTGTCCCCATTTTAAAAGGTAAAGATTCCTCTGCACATGTGTGCTAGTCTGGCTCTAGGGGCAGTGGTCATCTCCGTTTCAAAGCCGAAGAGCCAGCGCTGTCCAAAGATGTCTCCGTGGTCATGTGGCCGCCATTACTAAACACCAAAGGCACACGGAACACTGTTACCTTCCCATCAAAGATGGTCCCTATTTTTCTACTTGCATTTTTTATGTGCTTTTGAACTGTTAGGTTGGCAGAAGCTGGGACAAGTAACAGGAGCTCACTCCGTTACGCGACACTAGGGATTCGAACCACTGAACTGCCGACCTTCTGATCGACAAGCTCAGCATCTTAGCCATTTCCCTTGTTCATGTCCATGTTCATATTCATACCTGCTATCTTGAACATGTTTGACAAACTAATAAATAAAATAAATAAATAAAACAGATAATGCTACAAGATCAGCCAAGTGTGGAACTAAATCCCATGTTCAGCAAAATAGTAAGAGGCAATACTCAAACGACTCCAAAGCATCATGAGATCGGAGGCAATGCCATGCCAAATATTAACTTTCTGAACCAGAACTAAGTTAGGTGTGTGTGTGTGTAGGGGCGGGTGGGGGGGGAGAATAGGCAACACTTGCCAAATGTTTCTTCCTGCTGTTGGTGACTTTATATAATCCTTTCACCCACCCAAGGATTTAAGGAGATTATTAATATCTTAATTGCAGTGAGGCGAATGTTATTATTGTTTCCTGAATCACAAACAAGATCAACAAGTTCTGCCTGCTTTTGCTGTTGAGCACTGGATTCCTCATGGGCAGACCTGACCCCCTGTGAAGCAGCAAGAAGATTACATGGGCCTGCCTAGTTCGAACACCAGGTCAACTTTCCCTATCCTGACACCCTCAAGATTTCTTGGGTTATCATTCCCAGGACTGCCTCTTCTTCATCATCTAGCAATAGCTGCATGCCAGGCAAAACTTTCACAAGTGTTGAATTTTCATTATTATAACCACTGCTTGGGAAGAGTAAATTTCTGCTTATAAAGAGTTAATACACTAAATTCCTTTAAGGACATCACGAAATGCCTAGCATGCTGCAAGACTCAGGAGATGATAGTCTGGGGGGGGGGGGAAACACAACAGCACAGATTCAAATTCCATTGGAAAGCTGCTACTCTTTTATGCAAGAGAGACGGGGCTGAGAGGCATTTTTAACAGAAGCCTAAGAGGGAAATGTTCACATTCATAGCTTTCTTCAGCCTGGAGGTTCAGCTCCAGAATGGTCCAGAGATCCAGCATGGAAAAGAGATCCCTTCACCTCTGGAGAAAGTTGCCGAGCTCTTCCAGGGGCTTGAAGAAGTGGTGGAGGAGCACACCTTTCCAGAGCTGAAGCAGATGAATGGAACAGGTTGGCTGGAGTGGCAGGAAAAGATGCTATTTGCTGAACTGTCACTTCAGCTATGGGGAAAACCTCCCAAAAACCAAAGTGAAATTCAAGAGAGCCTCGTGCAGCCATTCTGACCCTCTTTTTATTTTTATTTATTGCATTTATTTATCTAACCACCTTCCCAAAATGAAGGTTACTGACACAGAAACTAACCAGCAATTCATATTCTGCAAGTGTATACTATTTTTGGGGTTAGCTCCTCTATCATCAGAAGAATACTGTTAGTAAACAAGGGTTGGAAATTGTCCTCCTAACACTGATCTGCTATTATTTCTGATTTTTTGGATTCAGGAGAAGTGGACAAGTCTGTACTATCTCATTTTAGGAGCTTAGGCCTGGGAAGAGAAGCCTTCCAGGGTTGGTATAATAAATGTACAGTTGGGCTGTGATGGAGTGAAGGGCTCCACAAATGAACAGGAGGAAAAAAGGAGGCCAGGAAAGAATTTTATGTTATAATTTTCTTTATACTTCTGTAAGATGCAGGACAAAGAGACCTGGATTGTAAACAGCCAAGTGAACCAGAATCAGTGGTGGAATTCAATTTTTTTTTACTACCGGTTCTGTGGGTGTGACTTGGTGGACGTGGTGTGGCTTGGTGGGCATGGCAGGGGAAGGATATTGCAAAATCTCCATTCCCACCCCATTCTGAGGCCAGCCAGAGGTGGTATTTGCCGGTTCTCCAAACTACACAAAATTTCCCCTACCAGTTCTCCAGAACCTGTCAGAACCTACTGAATTTTACCCCGACCAGGGATATAGGCCACAACATTCAATTGGCAGATTGGGAGAAATTATGGAAACAAAATATTAAAATGACAAGGGCCACAACATATAAAGAGAATCTCATCAAAATGTTTTATAGATGCACCTACCACCGGCTCGACTAGCTAAAATGTACCCAAACGCCCCCTCATCTTGTTGGAAGTGTAAAACCAAAAAAGGAACGTATTTTCATGCTTGGTGGAAATGTAAAAAGGCCCAACAATATTGGCAAGACATTAAAAAAATTATTGGGGAAATAACGAATCTACAAGTAGAAGACAGTCCAGAATTTTTTTTATTTGGCATGACAACAGCACAATACAACAAAGAGACGAAATACCTCATTATACATATCCTGACAGCAGCACGATTACTGTTTGCTCAAAACTGGAAATCGGATCAACTCCCAACCAAAGATAAAATCATCTCAAAAATAACAGAATGTGCCGAGATGGACAGATTGACGCTGGAACTCCAGGACAAGGAAGAAAGTGATTATTACCATGTGTGGCACCAATGGTACCAATGGCTGGAAAGAAAAATAAACACAACCGTAGACGATAAAAACTAGGGTGAAAGATTATTAGCAATAAGGAGAGGATGTAAATTTATCATAAGTTTTAAGTAGTTGAATTAAGAATCAAATATTACTTTCTTATGAATATGTAATGGAAAACACTAGATGTACTGTTGATGACAAAAAGTATATATGTAGAATGTTGTGTGGGTGCTGTGGGTGGTGGGAGTTTTGTTTGTTTTGTATTGTCTTTGTATTTTTGTTTATATCTTAATAATAAAAATATTAATTAAAAAAAAAGAATTTTACCCCTGACCAGAATTCTCTGTATATCTATGCTTTAGTCTAGTGGTGCTCTAGATTCTTGCAGACTAGATCTACTCTACCGAGTTTTACTGATGAAAAGTATATTTTTCTAAGTAGGTAGGCCTATGACTATGAAATAATAATCCAATATTTTAAATAACCTAATCCTGGGAGTAAGCGTACCCAAAATGAAATTCCATTTAAATTCCAAATAGACATTTATATAATTGCTATCTATTTTCTTCTAAAGATGAAGACATATGGGTAGAAATGTGTGTCTTTCTTCCACCTCAAAGGTTCAATTTTTTAGTACAAAATATAGGACTTGATGTTGATTTCTAAGGATATGATTTCTCTCCATAGTCTCTGTGAGAGAAACATCCAGAATGACCTTGGGATGCATCTTGTTACTATCGAACAAGTTTTGTTTTACTTATGTTTGTTATAATAAACATGTCTGGATCCATCCATTACATTACATTGAAATGTGAATCATGTTTAACAAATTATGTGGCTTGAGCCATAAAACCCATAAAGCCAAATAAGACCCATTTTTGTCTTTCCATGAAGCAAGCATGACAGGATGCTTGCTTCAAAGGGTTAATAATATAACACAGGAGATTTAGCTCTTTGCCCCCAATACATGACATTCAGGCTTTATTTTTGCCTTCAAGAGATAAAATGTTCCTTGTTTTCATTTTCACAACAACTTGGTTAAATACATTTGGCTGATGGAGCAATGACTTGTTCACCTAGTAAAGAAAAGGAAATAGCAAACATTTGTTGTCCCAGCACAGATAAAACACCTCCTGGTAAGTGGAATTTTCTTAAAATAAGGTGGCAACTGAACTAATATGCACTTTGGATATCTTTCAATAGTTTGTGTGTGCACAAATGCAAATATGTATATTAGAAATGTTCTATATACACTTATATTTCCTCTGCCAGTATGTTATATATTACAAAGGATCACTTAATAATAGAGATGTTGGGCTTGTGGTTTAGTTTTCTACTATGGGCAAAATCTTTTGCTTCTGGGAAATCATGGAAGATAACTTCCCAGAAATATATAGAAAACAAAACAAAATATTTTCATGCTTTTGTTGAAACAACCAATGCTTCAATCTTTCCCTATCAATTTCATTATATATTGTAGACTTGTTTTTATCCATCGAAAGTTCGGCACAAGGGAAAATACGCACCAGGAAACAAGCAAAATGTTAAAAAGTTATGATATTTATGTAGTTACTTACCAAGCAAGTACCAAGTTACTTAACATCTAAATTATATTAAAGTAACCAAACTGTCTTTACAATCCCCAAGGCATGTCACAACTTTTGAGCACCCCTAATGTTTGGAAATTGAAAGTTAAAAATTTAACATACCCTAACCGCACATACACAAACAGTCATATAAACAAAATCAAATACTTCTCTCCTGTCTTAATTCTAGATATTATAGCGTTAGTTTGGACTGGGCATGCTCAGTTTCCAATCCCTGCTTGGCCAGGAAGCTATTGAGTCCATTACATCTCAGTCTAAACTACCTCACAGGATTGTTGTAAAGAAAGAAGTGAGGAAACCATGCTTGATGCCTTGAACTCCTATGGAAAAGGTAGGACATTAATATATATATAAGAAATGACTAGATATTCAAGTACAGCAGCTTTTCCCTCAATCGGAAATCAGAGCATGGTGATAATTGCTAGTCACTTAATGTCTGTCTGTCTTCCAGTTGAAGGTATTAAGCACTAAGCTGTGGGGAAGAAGAAAGAGGTCTAATATTCATAAATATCACCATGGATTTTTTTTCTTTCAGCCTATAATCATCTATAGCAGTGATGGTTAACCTTTTCAGCACCGAGTTCCAAAACTGGAGCACGTGCGCCAGAGCGCTGGAACCCAAAAGAGAGCAATTGTCCGGCACGCATGAGCACGATGGAACCCAGAAAAGCAGCTGGTGATGGCACGCGTGCCCACAGAGAGGACTCTGCATGCCACCTTTGGCATGCGTGCCATAGGTTCACCATCACGGATCTATAGTATAAAAGATTCTCAGACGGAAAGCAAAGAAAATGCAGAAATTGCAAAGCTTATTTGTAATAAAACCCACTGAGTTCAACAATACTGCTGGATTTGTAATGCATTTTAAGTCTGCAGATGTCCTACCTAAGGATTAGCAATCAGACATGTCTGGGTTCTCATCAAATATAGGCTAATCATTCAGATTAGTATTGTAGAAGTACAGGCAGTCCTCAACTTACAACAGTTCATTTAGTAATGTTCAAAGTTACACTAAAAAAAGTGACTTCTGATCGTTTTTCACAGTTATAAGCTTTGCAGCATCCCCATGATCATGTGATCACAATTCAGATGCTTGGCAACTGGTTCATATTTATGACGGTCACAGTATCCCAGGATCATGTGATCCCCTTTTGCAACCTTCTGATAAACAAAGTCAATGGGGAAGCCAGATTCACTTAACCACCGGGTGATTAACTAATCAAAACAATTACTACCAACCTGCCTTCCATTGAGGACCTGTATACTTGCAAGAGTCAAAAAGAAGGCTGTGAAAATATTTACAGATCCCTCGCATCCTGGACATAAATTGTTTCAACTCCTACCCTCAAAATGACGCTATAGAGCACTGCACACCAGAACAACTAGACACAAGAACAGATTTTCTCCCGAACTCCATCACTCTGCTAAACAAATAATTCCCTCAACACTGTCAAACTATTTACTAAGTCTGCACTACTATTAATCTTCTCATCGTTCCTATCACCCATCTTCTCCCACTTATGACTGTACGACTGTAACCTTGCTGCTGGCATCCTTAAGATTTATATTGACTGTTTCCCTATGACTATCATTAAGTGTTGTACCTTATGATTCTTGACGAATGTATCTTTTCTTTTTATTTACACTGAGAGCATATGCACCAAAGACAAATTCCTTGCGTGTCCAATCACACTTGGCCAATAAAGAATTCTATTCTATTCTATTCTATTCTATTCTATTCTATTCTATTCTATTCTATTCTATTTGCACTGCTTCACTTAACAACTGTGGCAAGAAAGGTCGTAAAATGGGGCAAAACTCACTTAACAAATGTCTCATTTAAGAACAGAAATGTTGGGCTCAATTGTGGTCGTAAGTCGAGGACTACCTGTATCTACATATTTGGCTAAGAAGCTCCTCGTCTACATGTCAATTCAGATGGTATATAGATGAACACATTGCTATATGGTCAGGCTACTACATTTGAGCTGTCAAAATCTGGACAACCATCAGATGGCCACAAAGAATTTTTTGGCCAAATGTGGGAGCTCTGCTACGCAGAGAAATAGTATGCAGTTAATAATGTTGGATTTTAACTACTGTGTTAAAGTAGTTTAATTACTTTAAAGTAGTGGTAGTTTAACTACTTTAACTATTTCAAATGTCATTTACTGTGTTAACTATGCTGTCAGCTAGAGATTGTCAAAATTTGCCAAAAATTCAGTAAAGCTTCTGGTAAAATTCCTTTAATAAATTCTTGAATGCTTTGGGGGAATTGGGTCAATCATCTCCATCTTCTCCCATCCTAACTTACACCAGGGTAACAGTCAACTTTAGCACATACCATATGGTTACTTTTTCTTTTAAGAGTAGCGATATTAAGTCCCTTGCAACAAGCAGAAGAATCAATCTTGTGACACCTTGACACAAGCAGCGGTCGTTAAGATCAGCTTCGCTTCCTTACTATTCCAGCAAGTTCATCAGGGGCTTTAGTCTAGAACCGACAAACCCAACGGACAGATGTTTTAGAGTTGTTTGCCACAGCCACCGGCTCTTTGGGCGACTTTTCACTTAATTTACGAGTTGAGCAACTTTATTTAGGAATTTTGCGGAGAAGGCGAGAGAGAGAGAGAAAGAGAAAGAAAGAATAAGGCTGCCCCCACAACCTCACAGCCCTTCGCGTGGCAAGCAGGTTTTTTTGCGGATGGGGAAAAGATCGATGTTCAAATAACCGGGTGGCTCCGTTTGCTAAAGTCAATATGCAATTATGCGAAAGACTTTGGAAATGCGGTGACCGCACAGATCACGGTACCCGCCTTTGAGAACGGACCTGCGCCTCCGCCTTGCTTCAGGGCCCCATCTCGGCGCGCTTGATCACGGCCATTTGTTGGCTCCGCCGAGCTCTCTGCTGAAAGCTGCGCTCTCCATCTCCTCTGCCTTTGATGATCGTGAGCTCTTTCACACCCAGACACTTGGCCCTTCTCTTCTTCCTCTCTCCAGTCCACCCCCTCCTCCGCTCCCCAGACTCTGCTTTCCGGGTTGGGGCTTGAATTAGCAGCCGGCTCCAGGGGGGGGGGACTACTACTACTACTACTACTACTACTACTACTACTACTCCTTCTCCGTCTCCTTCTCCTCCTCCTCCTCCTCCTCCTCCTCCTCCTCCTCCTCCTCCTCCTCCTCCTCCTCCTCCTTCCTTCTTCCTCTTCCTCTTCCTCTTCCTCTTCTCCTCCTCCTCCTCCTCCTCCTCCTCCTCCTCCTCCTCCTCCCACTTCGGTTCTGGCTCGTCCGACGGCACTGGCTTTTCGCAGCCCTCCGCCTCGCGGCTGCTGAAACCGGTGCCTTCATTCTGAATATCTGGATCTGGGACACACTGAAATGTTATCTAGATGTGTGTGTAACCAAAACCCAGCTGGGAGGGGGTGAGGAATACGTTTGTGTGTGTGTATGTGTGTAGATACCGTGCTGGTACCTGCACCACAAAATCCTGCGCGCCCTCACATTTTTTCACACGCCTCTAATCCCATTAGCACACCTGAAATAATAGCCTCGGTGGGTGTCAAAAACACCGCCTCCTTTTCTTGATTTTGCCGCTTAGTGGAATAAAAGTGAGGATTTCTCGGAGCGGCTGCCTGGGTGTTTTGTTTTTCCTTACATAGGGGAGGAATTCAGACCCAGGATCAAAGGTTGGGGTACCCACCACATTTTCTTGAAAGTTCGTCCTTGCTGAACTCACTGCAGCGTCCACCCAGGGTGTCCCCTATTGATATGCAATGAAGAGGAGGAGGGAACGCGATTGGGAATCTCACCCCCCACCCCGGTTCTCCTCTCCCAACTTAGCAGAAAGCCAGCAGCGCTTTCCTATTGCTTGTTTATCCCGAGTTAGCTCCCGCTGTGTTTCAGTAGGGCTTGCTCCTGGGAAATGATGCATAGGGTTACTTCCTGCATCTTTCTTCCCATTAGTGAAATATTACTTGGAAACAGAGATACCGCCTTGGAATTTACCTCCCAGGCTGCATATTTGAGATGAACCACCTTCTATTTGAG
Source organism: Pantherophis guttatus (assembly GCF_059756535.1). Classification (NCBI taxonomy): domain Eukaryota; kingdom Metazoa; phylum Chordata; class Lepidosauria; order Squamata; family Colubridae; genus Pantherophis; species Pantherophis guttatus. Next base: position 193,842,284 of record NC_142063.1, read on the forward strand.
CTGACTGATTTTTATCTGAGAGATATTTCCTGGTGTAGAAGGCCCACTGACTTCAGTGAGACTCGCTGAATTGGCCTTAATTAATATACTGCCCGAGGTGATCCCATCATACTTATCTCTGATAATGGCTAGTTCCCAGCTTGATCTGCAAACCAGTTAAGGGGACTGTTCTCCTAAACATTAATTTAGGAATAAACCTGTCAAAGTTTACTGAGCAGCTCTGTAATCTCCAGGACCCTGCATTATTTGGGCTGAGTTAGACAAGAGTGCAACTAAAGAGTTGCAAATGTTGTTCTTTTTTTTCTAAATCGCAGTTTAAAATAACATTCTGCCTTGTTGGCTTCTTCTTCTTCTTCTTCTTATCTCCAAAAGAATTTATCTCATATCCATCAAGGGACTCTCAATCCCCATTTGATGTGCAGGACCTGGCTTTCAAGTGGCTCTGCTTATTTGGGGCAAACAAAGAATCAAACTTTGCTGCAGTTAAGAAATCATTTTAAGGGCTCTCTAAATCTGAAGGTTTAGAAAATAATTTCTACCAGATTAAATGAAATGGATTTATGAGAAGGCCTGCTTATTATGATGCCCCCAAACCTCTTGGGGCCTTTTCCCTGAGTGAGTTTTATGGAATGTTGTGGTTTGAGCTTCTGTAAATCAGCAGTTCTCCCTCTACGCACATCCCCTTCTTACAATATTCTTCTACCTCTTTTTACTTTGCTAACTAAGTAACAATTGAAGAAACTTTTCTACCTCTGAGGAAGCAGAGAGACAAACAACGGGGAAATGGTTACAAGCCTTTTTTTAGCAATGGCAGAGAAAACTATCTGACTCAGTAGGGCTGCTTCAGGCATTTGGGATCAACAAACCTGTTGGAAAAAGTATTAAAATGACCACAGATTGCTGGGAAACAAATTAAAATCGATGGATGTAACTCTGCCTGTGATTGAACTATTTTCATTGAAACTCCCAATTCCAGCCCTTCCTTCTACAGCTATTTCCAAAGCCACTGCATCTTCCCCAGTCAATTTCTCCAATGTCCCATCCCAGAATTTTATCTTATAACACTTCTTTGAGTTTCTCCAGCTAGATGAAGCAAAGTCTTCCACAAATCAAGAAATAAATGGGGTAAGATAAGAGGAGTAGAAGGAATATTAGCAATGAGCTGATTCTGAATTGATTCCTGGAGGGGGGGGAACAGGTATAAATTCTTGCCCATATTCAGTGGTGTAGTCCCTTAAGAAGGAGGCTTGTAGGGAATGATTTTGAGGTGGTCTGACTCAGAGACCACCATGGGGGAGGGGTATTAGTAACTGCTAGTTTGGATAAGTAAACAATGTAATCAGTCATTATTGTCTTTCTTGACCCTGCCCTTCTACAGTGGGCAATTTCAATGGAAGGACAGTGCCTTTTCATATACCAGGACAAGGTAGAGCAAAGCAAATTTGCCGTGGCTATTTACCTCACTTCACATCCCAAGGAACATTCCTCCCCAGCCACAATCCTTATGCATACTAGGGGCTTCTGCTCCAGGCTCAAACACAAGTTTGTGTGCCGGGAGGAGGGGTGGCTGGGTGTAGCTATGGTAAACCACCCAGACTTACTTCTGCCCCATCCCATCAAAAAAACAAGTGAAGCGAATTGGCATTTCCAGGGAGAAAGTGGGGGAGGGGTTGCAATGTCTGTGAGACACGCCCCCGTTAGTAGATGTTTAGGACTGACAATGAGAAGAAAAGAACATATCGATCTTCACCCCTTACCTTTAAAATCACATGCTGCCTTAAGTCTCATTCTTGTGATTGATGCCTTGGGTTCAATGTTGCTATGAAGTAACTTCTAAACAGACCCTGGCACTAATGAAATTTTAGCCTCCCCCATCCCTATCAGATCATAAAATAAATAATGTATCAGACAATATATGATTGGCTGAACAAAAAACAACAATATATTGGACTGGATATATTAAAATCAAAATTAGTAATATTTCAGAGGTTTTTTCCTATTGAACCCAACAGACCCTACTTCTGAGTTTAGGAGCATGGAAGATTCTGAGGAGTTAGAAAATTAAAGTTCCTTGTTGATGGGTAAAACACACACACATACACACAAACCACAACTCCATGGATTATCCCCAAAACGTCTTTATTTATCCAATACCTAAACCTTTAAAAAGAATTTGCATTGGTTGTTCTGCACTGGTAGTTAGAAATTACAGCTGATTAAATACTCTCATTTTAAAAAAGGCACTTGAGATGGATTAAATCCAAAGAGATATTAGTGATTCTGAAGTTACTCTCTCTCTATGTCTATATGTACAAATGTCTAAGAATTTATAGAATTGGAATTTCATTGAATTTTTAAAAATACAATAACCCAAGTTCAAATATACTAAAATATTCTGAACTGCTCACACAATTATTACAACTTCAATTTCCCTTATCTGCGAGTGAAGTCTTACAGAAAGGAAGGAAGATTCATCTACCAGGGCTGAAGTATAAATGCTTGACGTTGGGTTTTGTTTTTTAAAGGATAGTTTGCTTTCCCTTTAAAGCTATTTTGTAATGTAGGTTAGCACAAGAATAAATTTAAGTAACTTTCCTCCTTTTTAATTAAAAAAAACTGTAGGGAAACATTCCTCCCCCTATGAATACAGTGTATTAACCAACATAAATTATTTGGTGGAAGGGCACATTTGAAAATCATATTAAGTTTCTGTTTCATTGTAGGGGAAATTTTTCACTTTGTCCTGGGCAGGTGAAATTATTTGGAGAGAAGAGAGGCCCCATGGAGAGTATCATTTTTAATCTCACCCTTTTCCTTTCTCCCCCAAAGTCACCTTTGAATGTTTCATAATTTCCCAGAATGTATTTCAAGTGATCTGCTTTTCCCCCCCTATTTAAACTAGATAGATGCATTTCAGGACGTAATTGGCTGATGTTGTATTAAATTACCGCAGATAACTCCGGCTTTAATATATCTTGTGTGCTTCTGTCTTGTTTTAATATAAAGAGGCTATGGTCTCCATCATATTTTCACTAAAGAGCCACCCTTCCTGTTCTTCAAAGGCCACTAAAAATATACAAGATCCCCCCCCCAATCGTCTCCCAACATATAAGAAGTTATAATGCCATTGAACAATAATATGCTCTTGCTGGTGCCCACATTAAAAAAACAAACAAAATACACACTGAGTTCAGCAAGATTTCAACTTAAAGATTCATGAACATAAAGGGCACTCCAACTTTCATCTAGGACATGAACTCACACAAGTAAATTTCCAAATGCCTTTTTCTTTTTATAATAATTAGTTTCATCACACTCAGTTTCTGTCTAGGTTTTATTCTTTTTTATTTATATATTTAATATTCTTTGTTATATTCCTTAGGATACAATTCTCTATTAATTTTTTTTGGGGGGGGGTGGCTACATCTTGTTGAATTCAGAGAAGGTAGGACGTGTGTTGAGACTTTCCCTGCCAGGTTTGCCCATAAACTCCAAAAGTAATAATCTTAATTGTTTCCATGTTATAATTCCCAGCACACCAGTATATTCTTTGGCTTCAGAAATTCTACCTCAAACGGGTTTTTTTTTAAAAAAAGAAAGAGACATATTATAAATGAAGCTTGGGTGGCTGATTACTGAGAATACCCCTTAAAACAGTATCTCTGGCTTTCACTGACTATTCATATGTTTCTTTTTTTATTGCAAAAGTTTTACAATTACATTTTCACCCCTTTTTTCACCCCCCCACCTCCCTCCCCAAACTTCCCGTCCTCCCTAACCCTCCCTAACCCTCCCCCCCCAGACTTCCCTATTATGTACTCATAACTAATAACACTGATATATAAACCTGAACCCATCCCTCCCCCTATATAATTTTTCCTCTTTGTCTCTTTACATTAAGATATTTCTAATACATTATTTTCAAATAAAAGCTATTTGATACTTTCTAGTTTGGTATTTGTTCTGAACATATTCTATCCACCTTTTCCATTCCCATTCATAAGTCTCTTGTGAACAATCTTTTAAATATGCTGAGATCTTCGCCATCTCTGCAAAACTTGCCATCTTCAAAGTCCATTCCTCGATAGTAGGCAAAACTTCATTCTTCCAATATTTACCTATCAACAATCTTGCTGCTGTTATCATATACAGTATTAATTTTATTTCACCCCGTGTAAAACCCTTAACTATACCCAATAAAAACAATTGTGGAGAAAATTGAATTTTTTTCTTCAAAACATTCTGCATGACCCACCATATTTTTATCCAAAAAGCCTTAACTTTCCTACAGGTCCACCAAACATGATAATACGTAGCATCCAAACATTCGCATCTCCAACATTTTGGCTGAACATTAGGGTACATACATGACAACTTTTTAGGATCTAAGTGCCATCTATAAAACATTTTATAAAAATTTTCCCTGAGATTCTGCGACTGTGTAAATTTAACATTCTGAACCCAAATTTTTTCCCATGTTTCCAACATCACTGGTTCTTCAAAATTTTGTGCCCACTTAATCATGCAATCTTTAACTAATTCAGTTTCTGAATCCCTTTCTAGCAAAACATTATAGAGCCTTTTAATATGCATTGGACCTTTCTCTCTTATATGTCTAACCAATTCTTCCTCATGCAACATAATACCAGTTTTTTGGTCTTCTTTCCATCTCAATTGTAATTGATTATATTGTAACCAGGTTAAATTAATCCCTTCGTCCAACAGTGTCTGCAATGTCTTCAGCTGCCATCTACCCGCATCTGTAAAAAGAACCTCTTTGTATAAAAACCCCCCGAGTGACATTATATTTGTATTCCACAAGGTATGACCAAGATCCAGCCATAACGGTATTTTATAATCCCATTTGAGTCGGTGCTTCTTCCAAACTCTCATCAAAGAGTCTCTAAGTATATGACTTTTAAATACTTTATCAACTTTGTCATCATAAAATAGGTAAGCATGCCATCCAAATTCAAGATCAAAACTTTCTGCATTCAATATTCCAGCCTTTTTACTTCCAAACCAATCACTTGTTAAAGTTAAAACTGCTGCATCATAATATAACTGTAGGTTTGGAAGTTTAAGGCCTCCTCTTTCTGGAACATCTTGCATAATTTTCAATTTCACTCTCGGCTTTTTCTCGTTCCAGACAAACTTATTAAGTCCAGTTTGCCAAACTTTCAGTTGTTTATCACTTTTAAGACTATTCATATGTTTCGTTCAGCCACGTTCTGAGTAAAAAAATGTCCTCTCTACACCCCCGCCCCCCCGGAAAAGTTTTGTCAATGGCTGTTGTAGTTTTACCATCGTCCAGTAGACGGCGTAAACGCCCAAGCCTTCAAATAAACAGGCGATCCAAGCGGGTTTTGTTTTAAATAATGAAGGCAGCCGCATTTTAATTCCAGAAAGTATTTTTTAATTAATTATTATTATTATTATTATTAGAAGAAGAAGAGTCCATTAATATTATTGATGACACTGCTTGGAAGTATCAATATTGTATAAAAAGTAGAGGGGATGCTCCAACCACCACTTATTATAAACTAGATGAACCTTCAGTCATATTCAGCCCTCCGATTAAAGTTAAGCAAACCCTCCCAAGACGGTATCCTCAAAACCTCCGAAAAGGAGAACTTCAAGAGAGGGAACTGTTTTATAGCTGTGTAGCAGTATTATCGCCTCATTATGCGCTCATGGAATTTTCTGTTGTTAAAAAAAAAGTTAAATGTTGTTCCTGAAGTTTAAATCTATCAAGGAGGTGATCAACGGTCAGATAATTTCCAAAAAGCCACAGCGGCTTTCTACAATTCTGATTTGAACTGGAGAGGAGGGCGGAGAGACTATCAGGATTTTTTCTATCATGTAAAAAAATCTTTGAATGGCAACTTCCAATCCCATTTCACACTTCCAGAAATTAAAGGAAAACAACAAACAAAAGCAACAAACAAAACAACAACCTGCAATCTCGCCAATTTGTCTTCAGGCCAACCCTCTCGGGGGTTGCAGAGTGTCCTCACCCCACCCCAAGTGACAAACGTCCAGGCCAGTAATAATAGTAACTCATGCCCCAGTTGGGGACGGCGGTGGGGTGGGGGGGAGCGAAGGGGGAGGAGGTTGTTGTTTAAGTGTAAATTATACCAGTAGGGTTCAAAAAGTTTTTAGGTGGGGAGTAACTTTTTTTTTTTTAGAAATGTTTTATAAAGTCCTCCATTAATTAATAAAAGGCGGTCTATAACTTTTGAAAAATGGTCATTAAATTGAACAGCCTTATTGCTTTTTTTGTTTGGTCATTCTTACACCCCCCCACTCAGTCCGTCCGTGTGTCTTCCCCCCTTCCCCCCCCCACGTCTGCCTTCTCCATCAGTCAGGCTCCCCCCCCTCTTCCCCGCCGCAGTCGCTCCCTGGTTTTTTATTTTGGGGGGAGGGAGATTCAGACATTTTAAAACCCTGGAAAGAAAACGTTCTTTTGCAAAAAAATATATATTTTCGGGTCCCGCTTCTTCACTCGGAGTATTTCCTAAATACAGTGGCTTGAGCATTTCGCCTCCCTCACTGTCCCGAATGGCCAGCCTGACCTCTGATTGACTCCTGAACTGGACCAGGGCTCTTTGTTTTCCCAAGTCGGAATCCAGTAAACAAACCATCTCTAACTCTCCGAGTCCCGTCTTTGCTTCGCAAACGGCCACTCGCTTCATCTTCACTTAATCTCCCCTCCAGCCCCGCTGAACCTCCTTTCTTTTTCACCTCCTCAAGTTTTGCCCTCTAATGGATCTTTAAATAGTTTTCTCTTTCGCGCTGCCATTCATTTAGGGTTTTCTGGCTTTGCTTTTTTGGGGGGGGGCGGGGGGTGTCAGATCCCTGCTATCACTCCAAGTCTTATCTCAGCATTCCTTCATTATCTTTATGTCCTGTTTAAAATCTGTTTTCTTCTGTTTGTTTTTTCACGTTTCGTGCCCTAAAATCTAAACACCGAAGGATCGGAGAAGCGGAGGGGGGCAAAAAGAAAAAGAAAAAAGTAACTAGGCTACCGGAGCGGGTGTGTGTGTGTGTGTGGGAAAGAAAGGCTGTGCGGCCCCAGCGGGCCACCCCACATGTTTTGACTCCCCCAAAGGTGTCCTTTTCATGCGACCATCCATGACTTCGAAAGGGAGTTGGAAGTCAGGGGCGCCCATCGTCGGACTGAGTTTTTGGAAATTAGGGTGACTCCTCCAGAGTAGATCCTGAACGAGCCGCCTCAAGCTGTTGCCTCCGACAGAAGCAGCTGGAATCCGAGGCACACTCACTGGGAGCAAGCTCAGTTCCCCTCCTTTTGAAAACCTCTTCTCTGCCGCCACCCACCACCACCTCGGGACTGAAACCCCCGCGGGACAACGGGGCTTCTCTTTCCCCCCGGGGAGGCCTGCGGAGTGTCGGCAGCATTAAGAGACTCCGAAGAATTCCCTCTGGCAGGGCCGGGGCCCCTTCCCATCTCCCTGCAAAGTGGGACCGAGAATGGCTAGAGTTGCCCTTAGCCCAAAGTATGCCAGCGCCTGGGAAGCAGGCTAGCTGGGCTTCGCGGAGGCTTCGGGCCGGCATCAACTTGCTCGCCTCCAAACGGCCGAGAGGCTTTTCAGCCCTTTCCCACGTGCCGGGGGGTGGTGGAAGGGAGAGGGGGCCGTGGGCTTTGGAGGACTCCGGGGTCCTCCAAAAGAGCCATTTCGTGAATCTCCGGGTCTCAGGTTTGGGGTTGGATGGGGTCACAGCTGGCAGGGGAGCGGGAAGGCCGAGGGTCCTAGCTGCATTTCCTAAAAAGGCCATCTAGTCGAAAAGCTTGGGTCGTTGAGGTGGAAAAGTAAAAAAAAAAAAAAAAAAAAGGTCGTAGAATTGTCTCCGGGAGGTTATGGAGCTAGCGAGGAGCTGCCCGTTTCTTTTCCCGCCCTTTTAATAGATGATTAATTGCTTGCCCGGCTTAGTCTTTTTATGGCCGGTATATTGCAACTCGAGACGGCTAAGGCGCAATTGCTCACAGCAAGCCTCAACAGTGGGGACTGTTTGCTAATTGTAAAAAAAGAAAGGGAAAAAAAACCACCAACCCTTATCCAGAAGGAGCTTTGTGCAAACAATTTGTCGTCCTACTGTAATTACACTGTAAAAGTGCTTTCACCTCAATTGGGTCACTTTCGTCTGTTAGAGGCCTGGGAACTTTGATAGGGGAAAGGGAGCACCAGCACCTCACCTCTCCCTCTTTCTCTGCCTCCCTGCCTTGTGCAGAAGGAGGGCGCGGTTTGGGATTAGTCAAGTAAAGTCAACCAGGGCAGCCCAGTTCTGGGTAACGAAAGTAAGCAGGGGAGCGACAGCTGTGGTCCAGTTATTCAGGATTAGTGGGATTCACACAACCTTACCTGGGGAGCCTTAGCGGCGATGATGATGATGATGATGATGATGATGATGATGATGATGATGATGATGATGATGATGATGATAATTTCATTCGCCGCAGGCGGTTCGGAAAACTATTTGTATTTTCCCGGGACATGAGCCGGAGGGATATGCTCTGGGCCGTTTTTTTTCGGAAGGAAGTTTAAAACTCCTTGCCACGGACGTAAAGGAAGGACAATAATATCTGCTAGTAAAAGCAGCAGCAGCAGCAGCTTTCTCTTCTGTCACGGCTATAGGGGAATCCTTCACACACACACACACACCCAAGACAACCCGAACCCAGGAATTCCTCCAGAGTCACTTTGAGGCTCAGGTCTACATCGGTCTGACCCCAAGAATAGATCAGTGACTGCTGGATTTTGCGGTATGCCCTCCACCTCTTGGAGTGATCTTGTCAATGCCAGGTCCTGGTTTTCTTTCCCCGAAAAGCCTAACTTGGCTGTCGTTTGCCCTCAGGTTGCCTTACCAAGAGCACTTTATAGTCTAGAGAAAGTAATAAGCAATCTCTCCAAATACCAAACCTTATTATTATGAGCAAAGAAAACAGATTTATTAGGTATCTTCATCATCAGCTAATACAAAGGCAATAATTTGTTGCCGTTACACATCACATCTTTTCACTTGGGGGGTGGGGATCATGATCTCCTCCCTCAGCCTTTAAAACACACATTTTATGGCAAAAAAAAATCATAAATCGCAGTAAGCAGAAGAGATAAGCTTAAAGTTAGAGAGTGCTGTTGCTGTAGCCGCCACCGCGAATTCTTCCTGTAGAGGTTACACTTTCAGTCTAAAATAGGTTTGGCCCAACTGTCCGGGATTTATTTCTATTTGAATCTATTGACGAAGCATACGAAAAAGTGCCCCATAACTTTACTATAGATCCCAGGATACAGATTTTATTAATTCTAGTTCGAATAAAGTATTGGAACA